>NC_061137.1:0-625000 GCF_905220365.1 Vanessa cardui
TTTGTGTGTGTGTGTGTGTTTGAGTGACTGTGAGTGTGCACTCAAAGCACCAGGTAAGTTCTCGCAACCAATTAGTTAAAAGGTTTTTACACTCGAAGTATTTCAACGGGTAGAAATTAAGTTTTTTATTTATTTTATTATATAAATGGATTGAACTTTTCGTGTTTTGCTTCCGTGCAAAAGCTGTGTTTGTGGGCAACGTCGGAATATTGAAGAAATTTCTTCTTTTGTTAGAGGTAGTTGGAACATAATTGACTGTTTTATGTAATGATAATATTGACCTTAACGCATAGAGCTGTCGAACAGTTAGAAAGTTACATATTTTATATAACTCGATGGTAGGAAATCTATGTATATTAATTATTTTTTTTAACAATTGACTGTCTACTGCGACTCATTTGGTATAGTTACTGGCAGTTTTGTAGCTTAAAATAATAAAGCAACTAATCTTCTACTCAAAAATAGCAAAAAGAATACAAAATTGGGACACAAAGCAAAAATAAAGGGGCAGTCGTCAAAAAATCTGTCATTTTTATAAAATAAATTCAAATGCCAATAACTTGAGAAGGGTTAGGTTTAGGATATGGGGTTCCATAGTCAAATCGGTTAGGAATGATGGAATCTATCCTCTCTTAAAGGATTTCGGTCGACTTAACCTGTAACCCTGTATATAATCGTTTTCGAATCTTGACATCGCGATTTAGACAATTATTTATTTCGACTTAACGCCATCTAGTAACTACAAGCTACATTAATTACGTGTACAGATTTTTTTTATAATATTTTTAATATTCGTTATTATTGTACGGCTATTAATGATTGATTAATTTTCCCATTTTATTATTATTGCTTCCCTCCGAGTTAAGCTTTTGAGTTTTGACAGTTGACTTTGAAGGTAACTGCTCTGTTATCTGTATCTGTCTGTTTAGTGTTTACTACCAACTGTAGTTACTACTACTGATTTACAACAATATCATAAACAAAAAACTACTACCTTACGTCTGTCGACTTTATTTACAAAAGACAATATGGCTTTCGCTCCCAATCTAGCACTCTCTCAGCCACAATTGATATAATAACAAAATTGCATACTAATATCTATAAAAAAAACATTGCTTTGGGGCTATTCATTGACCTCAAAAAAGCTTTCGATACGATAAGCCATTCGATATTGTTGAGTAAACTTCGTGACGTAGGAGTATCAGGAATAGCATACAAAATGTTTGAATCATATTTATCGAACCGTTATCAGATAGTTAAAATCGGGGAGTATCAAAGTAAACCTCACAGTACTGGTAAGTTTGGTGTTCCCCAAGGTTCCATATTGGGTCCACTACTGTTCTTAATTTACATAAATTCCATACATAAGACTCCAATACAAGGTCATCTTTCTCTATACGCAGACGACACATGTCTATTTTATTTTGGTAGTAATTTAAACGAAATAATGAATCAAGCTCAACAAGATATTAACACACTAGTTCATTGGTTTCAACAAAATTTACTTACGATCAATGCATCTAAAACTAGTTACGTCATTTTTAAATCCAAGAACAAAAACATTCCAGTGCACACTCCTCTCGAAATTAATAATCAAAAACTGCAACAATTACAATCTGAAAATATTTAGGACTTCGATTAGACGATTGTTTGAACTGGAAGGTACAGATTGACCACGTAAGATCAAAGCTCTGTTCTTTAATGGGTAAGCTACGTAACTTCGTTCACTGTGTTCCGCGACAAGTGCGACATTTACAATATTTAATTGAAATTTGGGGTTTTGCTCCAAAAAGCAACTTAAAGGACCTACATATTGCACAAAATAAAATCATTAAAATATTATTTAATTACGATTATTTAGCATCCACAGTCAAATTGTATAAAAAGACAAAGCTCATGAACATAAAACAATTACACGCATATGGCACTTGTATATTAATAAGAAAAATCCTGAATAAATGAATTAATTCACAAATCTCATTCACAAAAGTTCATTAGGCTCACATCCGTAGTAGCCGAAGGGGAGACCATATCCTATTACCTCAAGTCCGAACCACTTAAGGTATGCGCACCGTGATCTTTGCTGGAGTACAAATCTATAATAAATTACCTAAAGAGATAAAAAATGCAAATTCATTCAACATCTTTAAAATTAAACTAAAAAAACATATACTACATGACAATACGTTATTAAAATAAAATAAATAATATAAGATTCAAAGCAAGAATTGTAATTTATATGCTTCAAAGTTACATCAATGGGGATAGCATAATCTCTTTATTCATTTAATCTTAATGATCGATCAAATAGTTTCTGAGTTTATCGATGACAAACATACAAACACATCCACCTTTGTATATAAATAGCCTATCATTGGCGCAAGCACATGTTTTTCCTGTATACCAATTTTTATAAAGATGCACGGTGCATCTGTTCTCGAGTTATAGCAAAACATACAGACGGACATAAATGTCAAAAATGGTAAAAATTATGTCAGTCAATCATAAAAAGAATACTTATGATGAATTACGATAAAAAAAGTGTACAGACAGACTCTAGAGATTTATATAGATTTAGTATTCACGTGTGATAGCTTTGTTATTGGCGTATTTCATGTAACTTTGGTGTTTCTTTACCGATTTCTATGCTTCTTTTTTATGGAATAGTACTACTGTTAACTTTTTAATTTGGGATGATTGAGAGTGTTATAAACGCAGGAATAGACAAATATAATCAGAAAGCTTCGAACTACTAAGCTATTGGGAGTGACACGAAACTACTATTGACTATTGGGAGTGAAAAGATAGACAAAGGCTGTCATGGGATATTTTTTATACAATTTTAAAGAGAACATTTCCGTAATACACAATTTCTATTTAGCTTTAACCATTTAGGTTGTACACGCGGCGGAAGCTTAAAATATGGCGTAACTTCTCCCGTTTTCCCGACATTTCCCTTCACTGCTCTGCTCCTGTAGCGTGATGAAAAATATACTATAACCAGCTCAGGAGTATAAAAAATAATTGTATTAAGTTTCGTTAAAATCCGTTGTGTATTTTACAAAATTTAACTTATAGTAAATATGTTGATTACATTGTAAGTCGAGCTTTAAAAGCTTCAAATGTAATTAAATCTTTAACAAAAACTTATTGGGGTGCTGATCCAAAAGTTTTGTTGAATTTTTTATAAATTTCTCGTTCGCAGCAACTTTGAATATGGTTTTTTATGTTTTGCTTCAAATAATAATTTAATTTCTAAATTAGAGGTTATTCAAAACAATCATTTCAGAGTCATAACTGGTGCTATGAAAACCACTCCTATAAATGCATTACAGACAGAATGTAACGTTTCTCCGTTATTCATTAGATTTAAGTAGTTAAAATCAAAATTTATCATAAAGCTGATGTCACAAAAATCAGATCCCCTCTACAAAAAACTTGTTTTTATATATTCTAATTTAACATTTTCTGTATCATCTAAACTCCCTTTTTATCACGATTTCTCTGAATTTTGTTCACTCACAAGAAAAAATATTTTGCAAAATGAAAATTGTTTTGCTTGCTTTTCTGGAAATTATGACAGTAGATTCTCGAAAATTAATGTATCCATAGACACGAGGCTTAGAAACAAACAGGAAGTTTATCAAAAGATATCCGAGTATGAGAATGTCAAGACAATATTTACTGATGGATCTAAAACTGAAGCTGCCACATCATTAGCCTTTAACATACCTCACTTCAAATATGGATATGGGGAACGTCTTCATAACGAAACGAGTATTTATACTGCCGAATCGTTAGCTATTTTACGAGCTTTACAGTATATTGACAAATTTAAAGATAAAAATAATTGGTTAATTATTTCGGATAGTAAGAGTATGTTATCAGCACTTCAAGTAAATGTTTTGAATATTAAAACGTATATACATTTGTTTACGAGATTAAGGACATTTGGTATATGTTACAACAACAAAATATTAAGGTCGAATTTTTGTGGACACCAGCACACATAGGAGTTGAAGGAAACGAACGAGCTGAATACCTAGCCAAATCTATTACAAGCTGTAATGGCAATAATCCGATGACTGAAAATCATAAGGTACCTCACATTGACTTTTTTGCATTAGCAAAAAGCGCGATGATGCAAGAATGGAAAAATGATTGGAAAAATAAAATGAAATTGAAAGGCTCTTGGTATGCGAGTATAAAATGAAGATGTAGGCAAAAAACCCTGGTTCGCAAAATCGCCAAATTTCAACGGAAGAAGATATTATATAATACTAATGCGTTTGAGATTTGGACATTGCCGTTTTTACGCTCATCTTAGCAGAATGGGTATTATTTCAAGTCTAAAATTCAAGTCATTTAAACTATACCTGGATTTGAAAGAATTTTACTCTACTTGAATGTTTATACTTTACTTTAAACGGAAGACATGGCTTTATGCCTTACAATTTATTTGAATATGAATAAAAAATACAAAAGACTTGGCTGTACGGTATAATACCTTTGCCTTTTCCCTCTAAAGAAAGAAAAAAGCAAAAAAAAATAACAGTCTGTCAATCTGACATTAGTCCACTCGTGTGTTTATTTTTAACTCTTATTGGCAAAGTTTTATAAATATTGTAACAACATAACAATTCATTTGTATTAAGTGATAAATCAAATTTTGTTTCTACTTAAACTTCTCATTATTTAATAAGTACCCGTAAGAAGTAATTTGAAAAATATAAATCATTACAAAAAAATAAAGTGTCGTTAAAACATTAAATAAATTCTTAACTCAATTTGAGAAGTATTTCTGATGATATTAACAGTTTATCAAGTCCAATGGTGATGGCGACGGAGGTCTTGTACGCTGAGCAACAAGTTAGGCATGAGGTAGTACTTTTTATTTTTAATAAATAAACAGTCATTTGAGTATATGTTACCTGTAATATTAAATAATCTCCCTCCTCAAATATGCGACCAATACATGAATAATTCAAATCCCACAAATATACTTAAAACTTATTTCATAAATTCAATTAAAAATACTAATAATAAGAAAATATAAAATTGTAGTATTGTAAGTAGTAGGTACTAGCATTAATTAATAGTTAAATCTTAGTATAAGAACTTGGCTTCCACACAGAAACCATACAGGTTTAAGTGGAATGTCTATTTCTATTCTAATTGTTTGTAACAAAAAATGTTTTTAGTCAATAAATAAAAAAAAAAAAAAGTCGAGATGGCCCAGTGGTTAGAACGCCTGCATCTTAACCGATGATTGTGGGTTCAAACCCAGGCAAGCACCGCTGTTTCATCTGCTTAATTTGTCTTTATAATTCATCTCATGCTCAGCGGTGAAGGAAAACAACCTGAGGAAACCTGCATGTGACAGATTTCATAGAAATTCTGCCACATGTGCATTCCACCAACCCGCATTGGAACAGCGTGGTGGAATATGTTCCAAACCTTCTCCTCAAAGGTAGAGGAGGCCTTTAGTCCAGCAGTGGGAATTTACACGCTGTTGTTGTTGTTGCTGAAATAGTCATTTAACAAATTAATATTTTCTTACTGCAACTGGTCAACTATTAAAAAATATTCACAATATAGTAATCCTGTGTCAGAATTATCTTAGGTATACAGAAGCAAACAAAAATCAAGTAATTGAGACATTTACAATTTTTTTGTAAAAATTTTTAACTTGCCTAGTCGTTAAAATTCAGTTGAAAAAAGTCACCCACACAAGCTAACCAGTCGGGGTTTGTAATATATTTTGTTCTACTAACTACTCTTTATGATTTTATTATAACTTGCAACTATCACGGTTACATGTGGATCAAGTCTTAGCAGTTGATATTCAAATCATATCAGCATATAAGCATTCATGTGAACCCTTACATGAATACATTATACATTTTGAATACTAACCGAATCTGTATTATTTGTAAAATGAAGCAAGTTGTTAATGAATGTACCATGTGTAGGAACAAGAGGTTGACGGGGAGATTGGAGAAGCAACAGCTCTGCATGAGCAACTTGTAAGACATGTACTGGCAGTCAGCGGGGAGTTAGTAAGTGTTCCATCACAGATACCTGTGTTTTCTTTTTTTGTTTTTGTGTATATTTTTTTGCCCAAAGTAAAGTTTTTTTGAAATTGAATAAAACTAACTACTGAGTTTCTTGCAGATTCTACTCGGTAGAATCTACTTTTGAAACTGGTGGTAGCTTCAATTAATATAATTGTTAAATGATGGTTGAAAAGTGCTTATAAAAGCCTACTTCAACTATATGAAATGTAACTGCATTGGCTAAACATTTTTCAGAGAACTCAATTTTATTAATGGAATATGTAGATGACAAGGGTAGCAACCACACAAACTTGGAGTTGAGCTTGTATAGAGCACAACCCCCTACATGTTTCATAAATAAAATTGAGTTCTATAAATGGCACTCTGGTTGGCCCACTAACTGTAACATTTCAATAAATTATAAGACAATTAAAAGTGATGAATAATTTTTAGGAATTTTGGTGTTTTAAATAACTTATTGTAAATTGTATTCAATGTACTAGAAATTGTACATTAGATAAAAACTCTGAAGAAAATCATGAACTAATTTTTTCTACCTAATAAACAAAATCAAAATCAAAGTATACTTTATTCAAGCGGGCTTTTACAAGCACTTTTGAATCGTCATTTAACAATTAAGTGAAGCTACCACCGGTTCGGAAAGTTGATTCTACCGAGAAGAACCGGCAAGAAACTCAGTAGTTACTCTTTTACAACATTTAAAAAAATACAGTCATGTTAGTTAATTTTTAAGTTAATACAATTATTAAATTAATATATCCTGCGATTCCTATTGACTTTGCGGAGTCGGAACCTTGGCGTTATAAGCTTATCCTTACTTCTAGTGCATATACAATGATTATCATTGATTTTATCAAAGTTATCAATGTTACTGTGAATATACATGATATTGTTGTAAATGTATTGCGACGCAACAGTGAGTATTCCTACTCTGTTTAAAACATCCCGAAGAGAGTCTCTAGCTCCAAGATTATAAATAAACCGAATTGCTCTCTTTTGTAAAATAAAGACAGATTCAATGTCTGCAGCGTTACCCCAAAGTAATATGCCATATGACATAATACTGTGAAAATAACCAAAATAAACTAAACGAGCGGTATCAATATCAGTTACTTGTCTAACTTTTCTAACCGTGTATGCTGCGGAGCTGAGTCTCCCTGTTAGGGACGACAAATGGGGACTCCACTGAAGTCTGGAATCCAATTCCATTCCCAAGAACACGGTAGTTTCGGCTACATCAAACGGGCCACCGCTTAAAGATATATTATAATTTTGCTTCCTAACATTGGGTAGAGTAAAAACTACACATTTTGTTTTTTGAGTATTCAAAACCAAATTATTTACCTTAAACCAATCTTGTATCTGTGATAAGGCACCGTTCACATCGTCATAGTCAGTTTTTTTTCTGTCAACCTTAAAAATCAGTGAAGTATCGTCAGCAAACAATACTATATCACAAATACCTTTAACAAAGAAAGGAAGGTCATTTATATATACTAGAAATAGAAAGGGACCCAAAATTGAACCTTGTGGAACACCCATTTTTAGCGTAGATCCAGTAGACTTTATTCCATAAATGTAACTTGCTGGATTCTTTGACTTAAGTATGAAGCAATGAGATCAAGAGCCCTACCTTTAACGCCGTAATATTTGAGCTTATAAAGAAGCGTCTCGTGTTCTACACAATCAAATGCTTTAGATAAATCACAGAATACTCCAATAGCATTCTGTGATTTCTCCCAAGCATCGTAAATATGCTTAAGAAGCGCAATTCCCGCATCAGTAAATCACCCTACAAAAATATTTTTTTTAATGAATTTAGTCAAATGTGCAATGTGGTATATGAAAACTTTTAAATACCCAGTAAAATTAGTATTATAACCGTTTTTCTAGTATTATTATTTTTTAAATTATCAATGTGCAGGCCAGAGCCTCAAATAAAATTAAATAACCTCACACAAGTACTACATCATCCACACACATGCGAATGTTCCCGGCCCCTCATTCTATATAATAATTAGTATACTTATATAACCAGGAGTCGCGGTCAGACGTGTGGGGCGAGCACTCGTACGCCAGAGCGCACGGCCACGCCGCCAACTCGCAGGTGCGCGCCCTCCTGCCCGAGCCCGAGCCCGACCTCGAGCCCGACGACGTCATCGACGTCGAAACGGAGCAGCGCCGCCCGCCCGCGCCCCCGCTCGACGACTGCGACGAGCGCGACGACGACGACGGCGACGACGACGCCGACGACGACTGGGAGGACCGCCTGGCCGCCCTCGCGCCCAGCGCGGCGCACGCGCGCCTCGCCAACGCCGCGCTGGGCGCGCTGCGCGACCTGCGCCTCGAGCGCCTGGCCGGGCCGCGCGGGCGCTGGGCGCGGCGCGAGGGCGCGCGGGCGGCGGCGCGGCGCCTGCGCGGGGCGCTCGCCGCGCACTGGGCCGGCGGCGCGGGCTGGCTGCACGCCGCGCTCGGCGCGTGCCTGCCGCGCTCGCTGGCCGCGCTCTACGCGGAGCTGGCGACGGAGCTGCGGCGCGCCCTGCCGCGCCTCGCCGATCGCCTGCCGATGCCGCGCCCCGCGTCGCCCTACGTCGACCCGCTCGCCGCCGTTAGCGGTACATACTATGTCACGTTATCGTTTACTTGGAAGTAGTATACAGCGGCACAAGCATGACATTCAGGAGCGATGCGTGTGATCCATTTCTCACGGCACCACACGTCCACAGGCGACGGTCGGTGACATCAGCAGCGGTAGACTTAGATTGCTTTTTAAAAACTGACCCCTACTCCGCCAAGCAGAGCGGCGAGCGGCTCACGAGCCGGGCCCGTGGCTCGCGTGGGCGCCGGGGGGCTGCGAGGCCGAGGACGAGCGGTGGGTGCGTCGCCTGGGCGCGGCGCTGCACACGCGGCGGCTGCGCGCGGCGGCCGAGGCCGGGCCCGCGCCGCCCGACCGCTGGTGCGCGGCGGTGGCTCACGACGCGCGCGCCGCGCTGGCCGACGTGCTGTCCGAGGCCGGGTGAGTGTCGCGCCGCCCGGCCGCTGCGGCGTGGTGGTGGCGTGGTGCCCGCTGACGGTGCGCTCCGCAGGCGGCGCGCGGTGGTGGTGGGCGGCGCGGGCGCGGGCGCGGCGCTGGCGGCGTGGCTGGCGGCGGGCGCGGGGGCGCGCGTGCGCGGGCTGCTTCTGCTGGCGCCGCCGCTGCTCACGGCCGAGGGCCCGCGCGACTGCCCCGACGACGTGCTGGAGGAGGTGGAAAAAAAATATTACGTAAAAGTATTGTAGTAGTATGTAGATTTCCAAAATATAAAAACATATCCCTATAATATAAAAATATATCACCGTGTGACGGGCGGCGCTCGGCAGGTGGAGGTGCCGCTGCTGGCCGTGGTGGGCGGCGGCGCGGCGCAGAGCTGGCGCGGCGCGGCGGCCGAGGTGGCGAGCCGCTTCGGCGCGGGCGAGCGCGGCGCGGGCGCGGCGCGGCGCGTGCTGCTGCTGGCCGGCGCCGACGACGCGCTGCGCCCGCCGCGCGCGCACCGCCGCCGCCTGCGCCTGCCGCAGCACGCGCTCGACGCCGCCGTAGCCGTCAGTACCCGCCTGCGCTGCCATCTCTGATACGATGGGCCCTCACTGACTCACTGGGATACTTTGTATTGTAGGAGGAGTGCGCACGCTGGGCGGCGGAAGTGGCGACGGGGCCGGCGGGGGGCCCGGCGAGTGTGGCGGGGGCCCGGCGGCGCGTCGCGGAGGGCGAGACGGCGCGCGTGGTGCCCGGGTGAGCACCGAGTGCGGCCGCTGTGATTAATTGTAGCTTTATTATTATTAAGCAACGTTAACTTTTTCACTATTTTCAGAGCCTCCCGGTCGGTCGACGTAATAGGTAAGCTTATACTTTCCTCTTCCTCTAAATGTGAAACAGTGTGTGGGTCAGTGTCACATAAGTCAAGACGCCACCGTTCTCTTCTCCGTTCACTTATAGAATTTATTTAATGAATTAATCCACAAGATGCTTAAGTAGACGAAGACGAAAAGAGCAAATATTGATATACGTCAACATACAAGAAATATAAGTTACGCATAAGATCGACCCGATATTCGTAGCCTTAGTTCTGAGATTCGTGTAGTATATGTTCGTGGTGTACAACAAAGTATAAATACGTTAACATTGAAATTAAAATATGCTACGCACGCCTTTGCATCATATACAAGGCTTATAAAGTTATATAGAACGGTATGCCGCGCCATCACTTATTCGGCAATAGTAGTCCCCCCCCCTTAACGCCCCGCGCCGCAGAGGGCCGCGTCGTGTCGCGCGTGTCCGGCGGGTCCCCGCTGGCGCTGCTGCCGCCGCGCCGCGTCGAGTCGCGCGCCGAGCGGCGGGACGACGCGCTGGCCGCCGCCGACATCATGCAGCTGCCCATCGTGTTCGCCGACGACGAGTGCGCGCCCGACGGCCTCGCGCCCGACGCCGGCGCGCTCACCGTGACCAGCGGCGCGGCGGGCGACGCGCGCGACGAGCGCTCGCGGCGGCGGCGTGGCGCGGGCGGCGCGCTGCGCTACACGCGCGTCATCGTGGCCAAGCGCGGCGCCGCCCGCCCCGCCCGCGCCGCGCGCCCCCCCGCGCGCCCCGTGCTGCTGCGCCGCCGCGCGCCCCCCGCGCCGCCCGCGCACCCCGCGCCGCCCGCCGACTGTACTGAAATTGATTATTAAATATATGAGTAATGAGATGTGATTAGTTACTGGTCGTTTTATTTGCTTCCTCAAGATTTCAGACGATATACTTGGTTGTTATATTATTTTATACTATTCGTCCCTCATACCTAACACGCCCGCACGATAGGGCTGCGTCATGTTAGTTCCGGTAATTACCCGTGTTCACTCAATATGTCCTATGACAATATATATTCTGCAATGTTATGTATGTATGTATGAAAAAACATTAATGATTTCATGAGAAAATGTGATACTCATAGCATTGGTACAAGGAACAAACACAAACTTGTTACTCCTGTTACTCGACTACATAGAGTCAGTAACTCCTTTGTGGGGCAATGTATACGGTTTTACAACAGGATTCCAGCGTTCAAAATGCCTCTGTTGCCAAATTAAAAAAAAATTATTAAGGAACGCTTGTGTACAAAAGGTTACTATACAATTAATGAGTTTATGATCGATAGCACACCTTGGGAATGAAACGATCGCCTCCTGGCTATTTCATCTCATATTAAATTGTTTAAATAATATGTATATGAGACAAATAAAAAAAAAAAACCGCTGAGTTTCTTTCGCCGGTTGTTCTGAGGTCAGGGTGTTTTCTTTTCCGAACCGGTGGTAGTGTTTCAATTGACCATCAATAAGAAAGTGTAATGTATATTGAATAACGTTATTTGAGTTTGAGTTTGACAAAAAGCGACTTCATACAAATTATAGTTCCTAATGTTCTACAATAAGGCCGGGAGTCAGTCAGTGATGTTTTACAGAACGGTAAATAAAATTGAGTATGTAGGATTTACATTATAAGAACATACGACCGACTACTTCCAGTGGCGCACCCTGAGTAAGTTAAACTAAGTTCTACAAGCACTGTATACAACAGCAGCCTGTAAATTTCGACTGTCGTGTATATCACGCGAGAACGGGCAAGCGTATACGGTGATCACCATGGCCGTAGGCTGGGGGAGGGTTTTGGGGGTTTCAATCCCCCCCCCCCCCGGAATTTTTTCGCTAAGTCAAGAAAAGTCACGGTCTATTTATATTCTATCAAAAAAAAAATCTTTTACGGTAATTAAACAAACGAAACGCAAGTATTCATTGGATTCTTCAAAATAATTAGGCCGTCTAGCCTTTAGTCTAGATATGACAATAAATCTAAACAAAATGAATTATTTTACGCACGGACTAGTGGCATGATAATAGTCATACAGCTTACATTTTATTAAGATACTATTTTTTATGCCATAATGTCATGTTAGTAGTTTTATGTAGGTACTAAAGAGGATAAACCTTTTACAGAGTGCCATTATATTTTGAAATGTTTAAGACTGATACATTCTGTATATATTTTCTGGAAAACAGCTTTGGTGCATCCGTTCTCTAAATAGGGTAATCGCTCAGACTCCTCCAATTATTGGCCTATAGCCATCACCTTCTTGTTCTCCAAGTGGTTTCAATTATAAACTGCCAGCTTCGGCGGTACCATCGGGGTCGTTCAGGCGGTGATCTTCTAGTTTACCTTAATCACAGATGGCCGAAATTGAGAGCAATGGGAAAGCATTGGCGGCCAGTTTGAACATAGCGAAGGCCTTCGATTGCGTATGGCACTAAGAATATATTTCGAAGCTCCTATCCTATTCCCGGGAAATTGTGCAATTGGATCACCAGCTTTTTGGCAGATCGGAGCATTTAAGTCGTTATCTATGGTGCATGCTCGGATATAAAATTCGTCAATGCTGGTGTTTCATAAGCCTGCGTTCTATCACCCAATATGTTTTTTCTGCATATCGATGACTTTTTACAAATTTCTAACATTCACTGCTATACAGACGAGAGCTAGCAGGGCGGGCTAATATTTCTCCGGAAAAACCGGAACAAATTGTGTCTGAAATCGTGTCTTCATTAAACAAAGTCTTGAACTAAGGCCGGCTAAACTTAATTCACTTCAACTCCAATTTAAGGTAAATTTGCGCGTTAACCGCTAAAAAATTACGTTTTGTCGTATCTCCACGATTTCAGAACATTCCGATGGCCGCCACAGCTAGTATCGGAATACTTGACGAGGATATTTCGAGCCTCGTTCAGCTCCGCAGTCAATTGAAACGCAAAGGCAAACTGGCATAAAATATCTCGATGTGTTCAGCAAGGCAAGACATTATTTCACGTCGGCCCATCGCCTAAGATATACAAGGCGCAAATTCTGCCCCACACGGAGTACTGCTCTGCGTCTGCTGAGCGTATCCAATGCGGAGCGGCTCGAATTATCGACGATCAAGCCCTTTTATATAAAACGAATTATAACGGATGAATCGTGTATATTAATTATTTTTAAACATCCCGACGTTTCGAGCACTTTGCAGTGTTCGTGGTCACGGGTACAGTCTACCCGTGACCACGATAATTCATTTTATTTAAATGTGTAATAATCGCGAAGATCAAGCCCTTTCCGACCTGCTTGATCTTTTCGTTTTGCGTAGAGATGTTGGATCACTCTGCACCATCAAGATATTTTCTACCTCGCACAACCATTCTGTGGAACCAGCCTTCAACGGCGGTTTTTCCGAACCAATACGACTTCCTTAAAAAAAGAGCGTACTCCTTCCTTAAAGGCCGGCAACGCACCTGCAAGCCCCCCGGTGTTGAAGATGTCTATGGGCGGTGGTAATCACTTTCCATCAGGTGAGCCTCCTGGTCGTTTGTTTTTTTATAAACTAAAAAAGTCTTCGGTTGTCTTTTAAATAAATTACTATAAATTATATAAAATTTTGATATATTTATGCTCATTTTAAAATGAACCTGGTACTTTTTATTTCTGGAGCTCGAAAACCGAGGGATAGCACGATTTACCCGAAATAAAAGATACATTGTGGACTATTTTCGCCATTATTATCAACGTAAAAGCGACGCCGAAGTTGATCAATAAAGGAGTATGAAACTGTCCGTAAAAAAACGCTTTTGAACGCTTAGTTTTGAACTTTAACCAATCACATAGTATTGCCATTGCAAAATTCTGATCTCGAATAAACTTATTCATAGTATAAATTGACTATGATTTTTAAATATCCAAATTGACTAATTCAATATAAAAATATAAAAATTTTTAAAAAGAAAAAAATAAGGAAAAATGAATTAAAAATTGGGCTCTGTAGCGACATCTAGTGTCGTTCAAAGGTTTTTATGACTTGCCCTCTATGTAAGATGGTGCTAGTTTCCGTACAAATATTTTTTACGGTCATTTACTACTGGAGAGTCACCCCCATGAGCGGGACATCAGGTACGGCCAGCGCTCGCGCGGTGTTGCCATTTGTACTGGTTATTGAACTAATGCCAACGGTGTTGGCCAATTCACACCGAAATTAAAACAAAGTAAGAACTTTGTTTTAATTTCGGTGTGAATTATTTAGTTTGAAAAATTAACTTTTTTATATATCATTTATAATGTCGACACCCGCGCCACTCCGTACACACCATGTTGCAATTTTTATCATTTATTTTTCGGACTACTTTTTATTGTTGGGTCTCTACAGCGTCACCGGGCGAGCAGACGAGTTAAAACACTCAGGCCAACTTATGAGCTCAGAATAAGCTCAATCTTCTGTGAAATCGTAGCTCGTCTCAAGACGCCCTTAGAATGAAAATATTATTTATTCAAGTTCCCTCACAAAAGCAGTTTTGAATCTTCATAATATGCAAAAGAAAAATGGACATTACTTTACTATTTGTAGCCTGCGTCTTCGCTCGCATTTTAAGGGTTGTTTTTCATGTGTTAGGTAAACGAGTAGCCTTGTCCTTCCTTGGAGTTAAAATTTGCTTCATACCAAAATAAAACAAGTATCTATTCATGAAATACGAAAGAGATGGAGAAATATCAAAGGACTTATCAGGTGTCTATTGTTGAAATAAATCCTTCTCCCACAAGAAGCGGTTTTGGAGTTATTTCTTCTTGCTGCGTAGCTGCAACCATTTTTCCTATTTTTTTACCTTTCACAAGTCTTGTATACTTATTATTTCATCATATCGATCTTTCTCTGTGAGTCGTGTCTGTCTTGTTTCTTTAGTTACGTTATTAAAGACCCTGTTACGTTATTCAAGACGTACACAAAATGATCGATGAATCAATCTATCTATACTAATATTACAAACGTGAAGGTGTCTCTGTCCGTCTGTGGCTCTCAAACAGCAAACCACTTGACCTAATTCGACGAAATTTGGTATGAGCAAACTAACTCCAAGGAAGGACAGAGCTACTCTTTTACCTAACACATGAGAGCCAACCCTTAAAATGCGAGCGAATACCCGCGTCTTCGCTACAAACAGTAAATTAATGTCCATTTTTCTTTTGCGTAGGTAATAAGTATAAGCAGTCTACCTTACACATTTTATAGAGTAGACATCAGTAATGTAGAGTGAATTGAAGTGCCGATACTTGGATATAATTAAGTGACTAACTGGCCTTATACAAAAAAGTCTTTGTTCATCAAAACTTATACAGCCGTTGTAGAAAAAATATCTTCTATGCAAAGAATGATAAATATAATTGAAATTGTTATTGATAGTGTTACAATAAGCCTCAGGCGCAGGCATTAGAGATCCAAGTTTGTATTTTTGTATAATAGTGGAAGTTCCGGTCTGTTTATTTTTTGTTTGTATGTAGGTAGGTATATACGCAACATTTTTATTGCCGCGCACAAAGGGTAAAAAAGGACGCAGAGCAAGTTACTCAAAAACTATTTATTTAATGTTACCTTGAGAAAATTATATTTTTTTTTTACGAACATTTCTTCGGTCTAGAATATTCTATATAAGTTCATACTGCTCATTAACAACAGTATATAATCATAATAGCTATGTGACTTTAAAATGACGTAACAAAGTTCCGTCTGCTAAAGCGATGCTAAGGGAGTTTACAGCGATAGTTGACGGTACTAGTGCACAGTACGCGTGCAGCGAGCTGCGCCACGCGCATGCGCGCCGCAGGGTGCGGGCGGAGGCGGCAGTGAGGCTGCCCGAGCCACCACGCGAGTACACGAGCCCGCGCGGCGCCGCGCCGAGAGCGATGCGAGGGCAGCAGCGAGCCTGCCAGCTCCCTCCGACCCGCTTGACCGCCGTGACGCGTCAGAGCCCGAGCGCCCCGCGCGCTGCCCGACCAGGCAGGAACTGCGGACGGCCAGACCAATCTCCGTCGCAAGGAAATCGTCGCATGTTTCAAATCAGATTACGTCCTAATTAGTCTTATATTTTACCGTGTCGACGAAAGTAAGTTCAGGTCGTGAGTTCGTGCTGATCAGAGAATAGTGAAATAGGAGCTATAATCTGCGAGTACGATGACGTGAGTTTAAGATTTTCATTCAGCGACTAGTAGATATCGCTTACATAACACTTGTATCAAGAAGGACTACTTGTTTTCTCTAACGAGACAAAAGTACGTAGTCTGCTCCACGAAGCGCCGCAGCGCAGCGCGATCAGTGCGTCGGTGCACGTGTGGTGCGGATCGCGAAGGTGAGCTGGCCGAGAGCTCACGTAAACATCAGGTATCGATCGCCGTCCGTCCTCGCTGCACGTTACACCATGAAAACATATTTCCATTCCGGTTGCGGTTCGGCTCGATGCTCCCCGCAAAGCCTAAGGTACTGACTCAATCGATGCGACCTCGACTCAAGCCATTGCTCCTATCCTGAAACGATTGCATACCCACCGTGCCTTTGTTCGGGTGTAAGGTTAGATAATAAACAACTAGAAAATATTTTATTTTCCAGTATGATAGGTCAACCTTAATTATATATACTTATACATATTAAAAAAGCTATCATGTCATCTTTAACAAAATAACTGTGTAAAATGATAAATTTTAGATTAGGATAATTTCGAAGACATATACATTTGGCGAAAATGCAGAAGTACTTCTCAACGTGAGAAAACATAACACGAAATAAACGAGCATAAGTCAAGCAGTGACTGTGGGGATGTAATGTGATAAATTAATAAAAGAAGTGACGAGGACGTTCGCACGAGAGCGATCACAAGCTGCTAGCTGACGGAGGTTCCATTTCCGTGCTCTTGTTCGAATATATGTTGACAGGTTAGACGAGCAGTTGTAGGCATTCCTTACACGTTTTGTATTAGTTAACATTTCGTTACGTTTGAAGTAGGCTACTCGTTTAATTTTGTAAATACTTGTATGTAATACTTATCAAGCCCATCTTCTTCATCTGGCGCGCTAAAATTACACCTGTACTAGACAAGCTTTGTTCTCTATAATATTATCTATGTAAACGTATAGTGACAATCTGCAACTTCCACGACAGCTAGGCAAAGTGTTGCTCTGATTGCGTATTGTATGGATTGTGTAGATAGAGTTATTGATAAGTGCGTGTTTACTTGCAGTCACCGAGGTCCTTGCTTAAAAAGAGGTCAAAGAGCGCGCGCGTGACGCGGGGGCGACAGACGCGCGCGGCATGCCGGGCGGCCGGCGGGGGCTCGTGGCCCCGCAGAACACCTTCCTCGAGAATATCATCCGCCGCTCGTCCTCTCAGCGTCAGTATTTTTAGAATTAGAGTTTTTCATGTAAAAGGACATATTTTTAATACAATTATTATATTTATAAATTAAAGTATATTGATACTTTCACCAATAAAATATTTATAATATAAAAACAAAAATAATACTTTACAAAATTCCACAGTTTCGTTTTTGCTTTTATATCGCAGTCGATGTGGCTCATACCACAAGGTATAAGGTCCGTGAATAATGTTAAAGACCCCTAGGTCTAGTTACTGTCAAAAAATAATTGAAACACAAAAAAATCCTTAGAGAAAATGAGATTTCAGTTCTGATTTTCTGTTTATGTGTGTTTAGGATATTATATGCTATATCCTCATAAGTGACAATAATTGTGCTATTTATGTTACGTGGTGTAAGAGGTGGTCGTATAACATCTTTGTCCAACAGCAGACAGTAGCTTCCTGCTGGCCAACGCGCAGATCGTAGACTACCCCATCGTATACTGCAACGAAACGTTCTGCAAAATGAGCGGCTACAACCGCGCCGAGGTCATGCAGAAGTCTTGCCGGTGGGTTTATGTTACTAGACTGTACTCCTATCTATCGCTGTCTATCGCTGCTGGTGCTAACATTCCTATGAGCATTTATTAATATGTAGGTCAGTCTTATGGGCCCTTAGCCATGTAGATGACATAAGTTTCTGTTTTGTTCGTTTTTAGCTTTGTGAATAATACTGTATGTCGGTGTAGTGAGTGTGAGCGTATGTCGTGTCGGCAGCTGCACGTGGATGTACGGCGAGCTGACAGAAAAGGAGGCGGTGGAGCGCGTGGACCGCGCGCTGGACCACCACCTCGCGGACCAGTTCGAAATACTACTATACAAGAAGAACCGTAAGTTGCTATCCTTTCTCCCCCTCAGCACAGCCTTAGTCTTACACTCACTGTGTAATTGTTCAAAAACGTATTCAGTCAATATACTTTTCTTTTTTAATGTAGGTAGTGTTACGTTTTTAAACCATTTACCGTTTCATTTTTAAATATTTAACGTTAAAATGAATTTACTAAACTTTCTTCGAGGTATAATACCGTACCGTTTCGCAGAATGAGCGTCCGGTGCGGACGGGCGGCCGCTCGGCTTCATTTGTGTTTCCCCCTGCCATTCCGTTTTACGATCGCAGCTTATTGCCGCAGAGGCGCAACATACGAAACAAATTACTTGTTTTTTCATTTCATTTCTTATATCTCCACCTGTTTTCGAATTAAAATATCTTTCCTTAACATTTAAACAAAGAGATATAGCTGTTACAGTGCAACCTCGATATAACAAATCGGAAGGGAACAAGAAAATATTCGTTATTTCAAGAAATTCGTTGAACTGAGGTTTGTTATGATGAGGTTAGGTTGGTCTGAAATTCATTATAGAGAGGTAGTTTTATACACCTCAACACTACGTCACTACGTACTCATCTTGTTATAAACCATAACACATTTTTATCATAATACTTTATGTGTTTTCTATTTAAAAACAATTAGTTGTGTAATACATTATTTTTTCTTAAATAAAATACAAAATTAAATGCAGCAAAATCCGTAAAAGTAGGTATATATCTTGGTAGGAACTTTATATAAAGGTTTTGGATTGACAATATTCGTTAATTAGAGGTATTTATACCGTTTCTTGATAGTTGAAAATTCGTTATAAAGAGTTTGTTCGCAAAAAATATTCGTAATGTAAAGGTATATTTTACATTGACTCTTATGGACATTCGTTATATTGAGGTACGTTATATTAAGGTTGCACTGTATGTACTATATGTATACGTTTGATTTAATATTTGATCTCCTGCCTTTCTTGACCACTTCTTAGTGAGCTTTGTTTTGTATATTATTAACTTCTCCATGTTCCGGGATAACTTCTGCCTGCCGTAGGACAGATAGACTTCACAAACAGTCATTTTAAATAATTATTAAAACACTTTATTGTCATATTCAGAACGCTTTACTTGTTTTTATACAGTACTTGCCCTTCCCGAATAATTCGGCCATAAATATCACTCTATATCTTTATAGCATTAGAATACTTTTAATCGTTATATAAAATAATAATAGTTTAGGTTTTAAATATAATAGTTTTTTATATTTTAGGGTGCCTGTTGCTCCCTTCAGGCCAATCCACTGCAAGAAATTTGATGGATACCGACAGAGTTACTTTTGCAGTTACAATATTAGAATGGATTTATTATTATTTTTTAAAATATTAACTAATTTATTTCACTTTGATATCTTATTTATTCTTGAAGATCTAAAGTCTTCAAAGACGACTGGAAGTCTTCGGTACTCACTGCACACGAGTGAAGTGTCCGACTTGTTCTGAATTAATATTTAGCGTCAGTGGGTAGTCGAGTCGGTCCAATGTTCGGAGTGGTGTTAAGTATTAGTACACGGTACATGTGGTGTCCTTTGCGGGGGCAGGCACGCCGCTGTGGCTGCTGGTGCACGTGGCGCCCATCCGCAACGAGCGCGAGCTGGTGGTCCTGTTTCTGCTCACTTTCCGCGACATCACTGCACTGAAGCAGCCCATCGACGCCGACGACCCCAAGGGAGGCAAGTTGCACTCGAACGGCGCACTTTTACATTATTTCATATCGCGAAATTAAGCAAACCGTGGTATAACATAATGTTAATCCTATTATTTTTATTATATCGATTAAAATCAAATACTATGGATCGACCATCCCTGTGACTCCCGAGTCATTGTAAGAGTAAAGACTGAATCGGACTTCTTATAAGCACGTCCTGAGAAATAACAGCTTTTTGGTAACAAAGAGAACGAACAAGCTGCCGAGGTGACCACTTTCGACTAGATGGCATTTCCACGTTACCCTTCTGCCTGCGTGAATAGTAAACGATGCATCGTGTAGTCTTGTAGTATGACGACGTTAAACTCAGGACACTGTATAAAGTGCTCACGTCGGCTCAGTACCGAACGGCGGAAGGCGTAAGATTCGATAGGCTAATGTTTGATTAGCTCTCTACACCAGAGCCAGGTATGTGATAAGAAGGCGGTTTAATGTGAGACAGGTCTGTCGAAGTTCGCCAAGCTGGCGCGCAGCGTGACGCGCTCGCGCTCGGTGCTGGTGTCGGCGCTGCCCGCGCTCAAGGAGCCGGCGCGCCAGAGCCAGCTCGCGCATGTCAGTACCAACGCACACCATGTAAACACGCACGCTGTTCTCTTCTCTACACCTAGCGCTAGTGCCCACGTCGCTCTGACGTGACCGGACCGACTCTCCGCGCCTCACGCGGCTAATGAGCCAATGTTATTGGCATTCGCATCGTGAGTCCAGTCATTATCAGGGCGGTTCTGGTAAAAGTAGTTAATATGAAGGATAGACGTATGTATCCAAAGCATGATCTTATATTTTAACTAAGCACACGTGAAGGGCTCTTGTACTTGTGAAAACATAAATGTTCAGGCTCTTTCAGAGGGTGCAAAAGGGAACACTGTTTTGAGTACAATGTGTCACTTGGCTGACTACTACGATCTTTATTACTTCTCTGGGATCACTTCATAAAACGAACTTACAAGGTAGTTTTCTTTTTTGAATTAACTCGAAGCTCTAGTTCACTCGAACACATTTGATGAAAAATTACAAATCACCGTACGTCAACATCGCACTGTTTATTGACATACTTGACTTCAACCCATTTTGCACATTATGGTTGCTCCACCACTTTCGATGGCAATGCAGTTTTCCTGTAGATTGAGCGAGCACTTACTCAGCTAATAATTGTTATAACTCATAAGTCATAATGTTACAAATATAAAGCACATAGCATTTCACAAACGTGTGAGGTAAAAATAAATAAACGTAAGTACTTTATACTTAAGATTTGCGACCAATCTGATCCACGCCGAGGTTCGCATTGAGGTATGCCCGTCTAATCGCAGGTAATGTCGCTGTCGGGCGACGTGTTGCCGCAGTATCGGCAGGAGGCCCCCAAGACTCCGCCACACATCCTGCTGCACTACTGCGCCTTCAAGGCCATCTGGGACTGGATCATACTTTGCCTCACGTTTTACACCGCCATCATGGTCCCGTACAATGTTGCCTTTAAAAACAAGACTAGCGAGGATGTTTCTCTTCTCGTCATCGATTCGATTGTTGATGTCGTGTTTTTCATAGACATTGTACTTAATTTCCACACAACGTTTGTGGGACCCGGCGGTGAGGTCGTCAGTGACCCTAAAGTTATCCGCAAGAATTACTTCAAATCGTGGTTCCTAATCGACCTGCTTTCCTGCCTGCCCTATGACGTGTTTAACGCTTTCGACCACGACGAAGATGTAAGTATACTTGTCTAATATTATCAGGAATTTGCTGAGTGGTTTTCACGAGTTAGCTTTATATCTTTTAAATGTTAGCTTATTAAGGAAATCATATAGAAAACGATTAAAATGATCCCTTTAGTATTAGATTCATTCGATATTATATTTTGCTGAACTAGATTTATTTTTTGCCATTTGCGGTTTCACTACGTCTCTGACGAGCACGTAACTGTTCGGTGACATATTAAATGTAGCAAGTCGTGTCGTCGTGTAGGGCATAGGCAGTCTGTTCAGCGCGCTGAAGGTAGTGCGGCTGCTCCGGCTGGGGCGAGTGGTGCGGAAGCTGGACCGCTACCTCGAGTACGGCGCGGCGATGCTCATCCTACTGCTGTGCTTCTACATGCTGGTTGCACACTGGCTCGCCTGCGTCTGGTACAGCATCGGCCGCTCCGATGCTGACTCCGGCCTCCAGTACTCCTGGCTGTGGAAACTAGCTAACGTCACCCAGAGCCCCTACTCGTACGTCTGGTCGAATGAGTCCGACGGCCCCGAGCTCGTCAACGGGCCGTCGCGCAAGACCATGTACGTCACCGCCCTCTACTTCACTATGACCTGTATGACCTCCGTGGGCTTCGGCAACGTCGCCGCCGAGACCGATAACGAGAAGATCTTCACCATCTGCATGATGATCGTAGCAGGTGCCGGAATTCTTCTCTTATTAGCCGGAGCACAGCGCGACCTCCGCGCAGCGACGCGCTCTGCGGCTGCGACGGGGGCCGCGCTCTTTCCCCCGATACTCCTACCCGACTCCCCGATCCAGCTTCCTCTACTCTTGTCTTTTACTATTTCAATATTTTATTTTGTATCGTTTTACTTGTTACGTTATGTTACTTGCTATAAGTAGTTATTCTTTTCGTTACGTAATTAGCTACTTGTGTTTCGCTAAGTACTTATCTGCGACGTTTCTTGATCCTTTGAACAATACTTTTTTGAGCTAAAATTATGTTTTTAAATCATATAAAGAATATTTTGTTTTCATAACTTTATTTCATTTTAATTTCGTTATATGTCTAAATGACTCTATCGCTATCCCCTCACCTCCTCTGTGCAGGCCCACGAAGCGTCGCTGTGGGCGGGTGTCGTTGCCCTTGCGCTAGGTCACTCAAAGCCTCATCAGATGTAATAGCTTCAAATACTTGACGAACCACTGAAATTAGGAGTTGTTTTGAGAACTAAGACACAACCCTGTAGCAGTAAAATTTTGAATTAACGTAGATGAGTGTGCGACGTTGGCGCTTATGTCTTCCGTAGGTCATCTACCAAAAATAATACGTGACGCAGAAGCCGTGTTGTGCACGTGTGTCGCTACTGAGCAGATAAATATTTAACTTATTTGTATTCAGATACGAGATGAGAGAGAATAAAATCGTTAGAGTAATAAAGCTCCGACTTTTATGAATTTATAGATAAATATAAATTTTGTCTTTTTTTAACCATTTAGTAAATCGACTACTAAGTTTACTAGTACTTAATTCGTAGATCATATGATTTAGTGTCTCCTTTAATAGCTTGAAAGAATTTCATCGCCTCTGTAGCTACTAATATATGTATATTTCATTGACGGCCACGCTAGTCGACACTATCGATAAAGACGGATAGCTATATTTATGACACGTTTCGAAACTTAATATTTTGTGGTAGTTTTAAAGTTAATACAGTTGTATAAAATTCAGGTAGGTATATATTGATTATATTTATAAATTTGTAAAATTTTTTGACTGCTTAATAATAATGATTATAGAAAATCGTTACAAAAATTGGATTTCGTATGGTTTTCAAGTGCAGTGTAATTTAGTTAGTCATTTAGGGAATGATAAATATTTCTAAAGTTACTAAAAGAGAAAGAAGCTTCATATCCGATACGAACCGGTGTTCGACGTCACTCCAATGTACACAGAAGTCGCAACCGGAGCCACTCGTGAGATGTAGATGAGATAACAAACACGCTTAGTAGAGTAGAGTACACCGCTGCACCGTTTTGTTCACATACATTAACCGGCTAGCGTTGGAATGTTGACAGCCCTGCTCTATGCGACGATATTCGGACACGTGACCACCATCATCCAGCAAATGACGTCCGCGACGGCTAAGTATCACGACATGCTCAACAACGTGCGAGAGTTTATGAAACTACACGAGGTTCCCAAAGCGCTCAGCGAGCGCGTCATGGACTACGTGGTGTCCACGTGGGCAATGACCAAGGGCCTCGACACGGATAAGGTGAAATTGTATTTTAAAACTTGAGGGACATTGTGTCAAGGTCGTCATATAATACTTGATCCAATATCAACAATTTACTTCGAACAGGTGCTGAATTACTGTCCAAAAGATATGAAAGCCGACATTTGCGTGCATCTCAATCGCAAGGTCTTCAATGAGCACCCGGCCTTCCGCCTCGCCTCGGACGGCTGTCTGCGCGCGCTCGCGATGCACTTCCACATGTCGCACTCGGCGCCCGGCGACCTGCTGTACCACACCGGCGAGTCCATCGACTCGCTCTGCTTCATCGTCACCGGCAGTCTCGAGGTCATTCAGGACGACGAGGTAGTGGCGATACTCGGTTAGTAACGTCACATACATCTATTGCATAGCATGCGGTCCACTGCTCAAGTCATTCAAGTGATATAATGTCGAGGCAGGCAAGGGGGACGTATTCGGAGACTCGTTCTGGAAGGACAGCGCCGTGGGCCAGTCGGCGGCCAACGTCCGCGCGCTCACCTACTGCGACCTACACACTATTAAGCGCGACCGCCTCCTCGAGGTTCTCGATTTCTATCAGGCGTTCGCAAACAGTTTTGCCAGAAATCTCACGCTGACTTACAATTTGCGGCATCGTTTAATATTTCGAAAGGTTAGAAATTTACATACATTTTATCCTACAATCCTTGCACTTATTAAAACAATTTCTAATATTCGTTTTAACTTACGGATTTTTATTCGCTCATTAAAAGCTAACAAGCGAACTCTATACTAACGGAGAGCAGGTGGCGGACGTCCGACGCGAACGCGAGCTGATGGAACGGCGGAAACGAGAGCCGCAGCTGGAGCAAGCGCAGGACCATCTCGTGCGCAAGATCTTCTCGCGATTCCGTCGCGAGCGCAGCGTGGCCGCCACGCCCGCGCCCGCGCCCGCGCGCGCGCCCTCCCTCGTCGCGCCGCCGCCGGACGCCGAGCGCGGCGACGGTACCTCTGACGACACATTCATCAGCTCGCCCGCCCGCCACTCGTTCTCGTTCGGTACAAGGAGTGCTTGTTTAGGTACGAGCACTACGAGCGCGTCTAACGGCGCCACAGAGGAGGGCAAGGCGGCCCCGAGCGGCGGCACGGCGGCGGCGCGCGGCAAGTGGGGCCGCCTGCTGGCGGGCGGGTCGCTGGACGCGCCCGACGCGCCGCGCGCCGCCTTCACGCGCTCGCTCAGCGCCCGCGACCGCCCCGCGCCGCCCGACGCCGCCGGTGTGCCCGCTCTCTCGCTCAAGGTTGCTATATTATTTACTTTTATTGTTCGAATGAATATTATTTAAGTAAGCATTTGACAAGCAATCAAGCAACTATTTGGATTTGACTGCTTGACTTTGTCTACTATCAAAATGGTATGAATAATAAACACCGTTTTTTTTATAAACAGACGACATTTGGACGAGGAAGAGCTGGTAGCGTATTAGGAGCGGCGGCGCGCCGGGAACCTATAGACGAAGAAACCGATGAACGGAAAGTCACCCCAGCACCGGCTCCAGCGCCTGCTCCTGCAGCGACGCCCACCGCGCCTGCGCCGACGCCAGCTCCCGCTGCCGCACCCGCTCCCGCTCCCGTTGCCACGCCCGCTCCCGCGCCTGCGCCGCCAGCTCCTACCGTGACCTCGTCGCACGACGCCGCGCTGGCGGAATTACGGCGTGACGTCCGAAACGAAGTCCAACGACTTCAACAAAAGGTATTATGATGGATTTTAACAATTACTGAAATAAGTACGCTTGCAGCGAAGACATTCCCAACCAGGGACCTCAAAAGGGTAAAAATTGCAATTGGTGGGGCATCTTATGACGTTTACAAGATATTTTTTTCTAAAATTGGCTCGTTCCAAATCCAAAGAATATAATGGTAGTAGTTCAAGTCCGCATTTTGAATTATTTTATTTCTGTGTAAATTGTTATAATTATGAAAAGGCAAGCAGTATCGTGCTGGAGATTAATACTATTATTATATTTCGTAGAATTAATCTCCAGCATAAAAACTATAGAACCCTTTTTGTAGTATTAATATCACTTCTACAAGTTCTACGTCGCCAAAAGCGTTTGGCCATTCCTCCCGACCGTTATTGTGATGTGTTGCATGAAACTGCAATTGATCTCAAAAAACTATTTCGTACGACTGTTCGGTAATTGCCAAAATGTAAACAGAGCTTTAACCAGAGAGAGAGCTTGTCAGAGTTATGTCAAACGTTTGATGGTTCGTTAGTTCTCATTCGCGTCACTATATTTTATTGTATTATTTCTATAATAAAGATTGTCTCGGTAGCCAAAGAACAACTCGAAATACTTACATATAATGATGACGATGTGGAGGTACAACAACAAAAGGTAAATGTCTCATGTGAAGAAGAATTCATATTAGTATATAATATTGCGACAGACTCGTAATGGGATTAACACTGAATCCCGCATGTCACACAAGAAACACATCTAATGCTATTTGTGTTTCTAATTCTCGCTTTCAGAGAAAGACATACTTCTACCCCAGCTAAAGTCAGCACATTTTTAAACTAGAACTGTAGTAAGTAGGTAAATTGTCTCAAATATTGACATCTTTATTTTGAAGAGAACATAGATAAAGTTTAAGTAACAGTTTTGGAAATATGCAAGACATTTCCTATGGCTTAATATACACATCAACACCGTCTAGGGATATTTTGTATAAAATTCTTAAACTCAAAAAATCATATCCGGTTTTAAAATCTTTTGATGAAAGACTGTTTTGTAAACTTTCTTGGACGATTCTAAATTTGAATTTGAAAAAAATAAATAAAAATAAAATTTTTACGCGACATAATGATAGCGATGGCCAAAGGTTTCGTTTACCTACCGTCATATTAAGATATTTTTTTGTGTCAAATTTAAGTTTTATAACAAGTTATCGATTAATTTCGAGTTAAACCTATTGTGTGCATCATGCAGTGGTACCGTTTAACGAGAGAAGAAATGCTAAGGGCAGGAGGCATGCTCCAAGCTGGGGCTACTCAACAGAGAATTGCTGAGGTGATTGGAACAAGACAAAACGTCATATCTAGGTTATGGTCACGCTACAGTCCTACTAGTGAAGTGACTGAAAGATATCCAGGTGGGAAGCGCATAACCAATCAACGACAAGACCGATATTTGCAAGTTGCCGCGAAAAGAGAACCAAATGTTACGGCGCTTCAATTGGTTCAGAGGCTCCAGCCAGAGGACCAGTTGCTTGTGAGTGACCAAACTGTAAGGAGAAGGCTGCATGAAGCTAACCATCATGCTCGCAGACCGTTTCGTACTCCAGCACTACGCCGAGGAAATCGTGGACGACGACTAGAGTAGGTTCGTGTAAATTTGCTCTCGGATGATAACCAGTGGTCTGTAGTGCTGTTTACCGATGAGTCCCGGTTCGGTTTCCATCCCGATACACGTAGAGTACGTGTTCGGCGATTCCCTGGTCATGATAGCCGTCTGCAACATCTTCAGAAAGTCCATTCATACCACGGGGGCATAATTATGGTTTGGGCGAGAATTTATCTTAGTGGAAGAACAGACCTCGTTTGGATCAGAAACACCATGGCGGCCAAAAAATGCCGTAACGAGATGCTTGTGCCAATAATTTAGCCCCATAGACTAAAAATGGGCCAAGAATTCACGCTCATGCACGATAGCACCCGTCCGCACACAGCGGGAGTGGTAACGAGATGGTTGTAGGAACAAGACGTATCGGTCTTAGGCTGTCCCGCTCAATCACCTGACCTAAACCCCATAGAGCACGCGTGGGCCATACTCCAAAGAAGGGCTTCGAGGAATTTTCCTGCAAATATCGAGGAATATCCCTAGACAATGTTGATGTGTGTATTATAAATAAAAATTTTAACAAAAAGAAAAACCAAATATACCGACTCCAAATATAACAATAACTATAACTACATTATATAATCGTAAATCGACTTTTAAGTAGTCTAATATTTTTCATTTCATTTAACTTAGGAAGACTCTAAAAAATATGTTGAATACGCAATTATTTTTATTACTTTTTCGTGCATATTCATTTGTTTTAAAATAGTGTTTTGTTTGAAGTCGGTTTTTCTTTTTGTTAAAATTTTTATTTATTTTTTGATTTTAAGTGAAGCTGATGTTGACTAACTAATTTTTTTTAATATGGATAGATTAAGCGTTCCGTTTATATGAGTCAGAAACTACTTCGAGGACAATTTCAAAGGAAACTTGCGAATAAAGCAAAAATAGACTTTCGAAAATGCGGATTTAATACGTCACGCGGCGTAAATTACAAGGATCCCTCGAAAGAGCTGTAATCGAACTCAGCAAAAAAACTTTGAAAAAGACCAACTATATTTCGTACATCATATTACATCACATCACATATACAAAATTTGATTAAAGATAGTAAGAAATTCTGCCCCATATCGCACCCTAACTGCGAGCCGTATAGGAGTTCCATCACTACATAGTATAAAACAAAGTCGCTTTCTCTGTCCCTATATCTTTAAATCTACGCAACGGATTTTGATGCGGTTTTTTTTAAAAGATAGTGTGATTCAAGGGGAAGGTTTGTGTATATAATACATGAACAATATAGTAAAGAAACACTAATAATTTTAGAAGTTTGCGATGTGATGTCGTAAATACAGAAAATTCTGTAGTATATTTAGTATCAGTATTGCACCCGTGCGAAGCCGGGGTGGGTAGCTAGTTGATTATAATATTCGACTATGATAATTACATAAACATAACCACATTACGGAAGGTGACTCAAATATCCAAATAACCTATAAATAAAAGATTCGACTGAGTATCGCTAACGTGCTCCTCAGAATTGTTCCGTTCCCTTCCGTTCCGTTACTTTGTCATGGATCCTGTGCTCAGAACCTTACCAAACTTTCACCAAATTACCCTTGAAGTATATATTTTATAATAAAAAAAGAATTATCAAAATTGGTTAACGTGATTTTCAGTTATTCACCGATTTGTCGCGCATATACATAATGCAAATTTAAGACTTATGTCGTTTTCATATGGATACCATCATTGGAAAAAAATAAAATCAAAATGGGACCCCACGGGAAGCACTACCTTTCAAACAAAAAAAAAATTATCAAAATCGGTCCACCCAGTGAAAAGTTACGAGGTAACAAACATAAAAAAAAAAAAGAAAAAAAAAATACAGACGAATTGATAACCTCCTCCTTTTGGAAGTCGGTTGAAAATTAACCTTATAAAGTGATGATCTTACGACTCTACTCCAATAAAGAATATTTGTATTTTGAACTACAATTTTTATTTATATCATTTTCATTCGTCTTCTGATTTTTCTGCTTCTACTTCATGATGCCTTAAATTATCTTTAATTTTAATTTATTTTGTAACGAGGTTAATTCCGTGATGTTTCGATATGCGTGTCATTCATACTTGTATAATAATTTAAATAGTTGGGTCGAGTCGAAGACCTTTTGACGATGCTGGCGGCGCGCCTCGGGGCCGACCCCAACGACACGGCCGCCGACCCCGCCGAGCGCGCCGATCGGAACGAACGCCTGGAGCGTTCGGATCGCGCGGACCGAAGCGATCGTGCCGAGCGGACCGAGCGCACCGAAAGGCTAGACAGGACAGACTCCGCCGCGCTCGCCAGGAAACGACGCACTAAGGTTATGATTTCCAAAATTGTGATTCTGCTCAGATCAAAGATCAACATATTTGCTAACCTCCGATCCCTTTCCAGGCCCGGAGCAAAGGTGCCGCGCCCCAGGTCCCGACGCCGACGACGCCCGGCGAGTCCCCGGGCAGCCCGGCGGGCGCGGCGGCGCGGCGGCGCGACTTCGTGTAGCGCGCGGCGGCGGGAGGCGCGCCGCAGTAGCGTGCCGCCCGCCCCGCCGCCCCCTCGCGCGACGAGCTCCACGCCCCGGCCGCCGACCCGAGGCCGCTCCGGGAGCGCGCGACTGCCGACTCCTTCACGGAGTCGTCGAGGTTCACGCGCTCCTCGGCTCGCAGTCGACGGGCGTTTATGGAAGTATTGTTCGAGTTGTGTCACGTGTCGCCGACCGGCCGCGTCGATCGCTTGACGCCGTTCGTGGCGTTTCGGACTCTGGTGGAGATGATCGCCTTTCGTCTAATGAGTGACTCTTTTGTTTGGACTGGTTTAGTTTGTCGTTGTTTGTAAAGAGAAACTACGTTTCGGAGGAGTCGAACGCCGAGCGGTGGAGGTCGTATTGAGTGTTGTTTTACTATCTACTGCAAAATTTGTAACTATTCAATATACGAGTACAGTGATTGTTTCGTCAGACTGATAAGAATTTTTTTCCGAGTAAATGAAGCCTTGTTAGTTTTTTTAAATGCTTTATTCTACAGTTTATTACAAAATAAGAATGTTTGAATACTGCCGTTTACTCTGAAGCAGCCACGTCCACCGCCGGGCGCCGCTCTGCGCTGTACGACGTACGCCGCACGCCGTACGATTACGAATGTGTCTGATGTACATAAGAGAGCGAGCTCACGCTGCAAGTACGCTTTAAGCGGCGAGCGGGCGCGGTCTGCGTCCGCTGCCTGCACTGTTGTATAGCAATATGTTAACCGATATTATATAGTTTGTACTTAGGAGTTTGTAAAAATATATAAATAAATTATATACACTTAATATAATAATTATAAAGCGGTACTCTTTCACGATTTATTTCACTATGACTTTGACATGATCACACAAACGACCAAATATTTTCTTACGATTACGCGTTGTATACATAAACTATTGCAGATTTTGAATCTATCATATTTTTATGGGTACGCTTCGAAACACGAGTTAATTAGTAGATTATATAAAATATCGATTGAATTTGAAATGTATCGAGCAATCGAGTAGACTACCACACATTTATATTTCCGATTTCTATCGATCGAAGTCGCCTTGTTATTGTATAAGAAGTTTATTTCAATAGATTTGTATTTATTGTAAATTAGAGACTCATTCGTAATACATATCTAAGTAAAATGGCGCAACTTGTCAACCGTCAAGCATCGCTTACGAGGACGCGTGTAGACCAGCGCCGCCTCGAGCCGCGAGGACAACAGCGACACCACCGTCACCACCGTCACCACCGTCACCACCGTCCCAGCGCCCGTTGTTCATTATGATTGTTTATGCGTTGTTAATGTTTTTAAATTTTATTATTAAATTAATTATTATATCGGCGCGTTGACGTCGCGAGGTCGCGAGCCCACCTCGTGTGCCGGGGGCCCGCGCTCCAGAGGCCGTGGGCGGCGACCTGCGCGGCGCTCGCTCCAAGCGCACCAACGATCGTAACTAACGTATATATAGGCTATAGGCGGACCGCAGAGTCCCACGCTAAGCCGCTGCTCCTATTGTCTTTTTAATGAGAAATATATCGACATGAAAATAAACATCAACTTTGTTTTATTTAACAGTCTGTTACAACGATTAATAAGACAGTACCTAATGTATGCATTCTTAATAACCCAGATGGCCCATTGATTAGAATGCGTGCGTCTTAATCGATGATTGCGGGTTCAAACCCAGGCAAACACCAATGAACTGTATGTATTTGTGTTTATAATTCATCTCGTGTAAAAAAAACATCGTGAGGAAACCCGTATTTGTCTAATTTTATAGAAATTCTGCCATATGTACATTCCACCAACCAGCATTGGCACAGCGTGGCGGAATATGTTCCAAACCTTATCCTTAAATTGAGAGGTCTTAGCCCAGCAGTGGGAAATTTACAGGCTGTTATGTATGCATTCTTGACACTACAGTTTTTCTACTTACCGTTAGGTGGAAATATATGTTATGTTTCTTATTGGTAAATTCAACTTTAATTAAATTGTAATAACTGACCAGAATAGATTACCATTATAGATCAACTTACAGCAAAGTGTGTTCTGAGTAAGAGCCCGTGCTTTAAGGTAAAGCGGCCCCTTTGTACAAATCTGTCAGTCAGTCAGTCCGTCCACTTAACTATCGCGAGTTGCTCTGCTGCTCGCTAACATTACTTGGTTGTTTTAGAAGTTCTATAGGCCATTGCGGCCGTGGGCTATGGCACATCAAGTTTGACTGAGTACATTATCAAGCTGGTCATTTGCTCATGAATGCAAAAACAACCTACATATTCCACTTTTATATCAAACCAGGTAATCAAAGTCAAAAACCTTTATTCAAAATAGTGTTTACACTTTCTTATTGATTGTCGAAAATCTACCACCGGTTCGGAATATAATACCTCAGAACTGAGAAGAACCGGCGAAAGAAACTTAGCGGGATTTATATATTTTTTTTTATAATTTTTGTTTTATAATATCATTCCCAAGGTTTGCAGTCAACTAGAAAGTCATTAGTGCTGTAATATCCTTTAGCACACAAACGCTCTTTAACGATTCTTTTGAATTTTATAATTGAATATTGTCGAACGTTTTCTGGGATCCTGTTGTAAAAACGTATACATTGCCCCAAAAAAAGTTACTAACCCTGTGTAATCGGGTACTAGGCGTAACAAGTTTATTCTTGTTCCTAGTATTAATGGAATGTATAACACAAATTAGATGTAGCATCGGAAAATGCAATGGAATGAAAATAAAACCGATTACTGCCGATTTACACAACAAATAGAAATAGCTCCCTATCGCGCCATTCGACGCTATTCGTCGCTATAGAATCACGCGTCAGAGAAAGTAAATGCATGTAAATCGACGCGTCAAATTGACGAATATATTAGATCATATGATATTACAAGTTATTACGTTTGTGCAAAGATCATATTCGTATGAGAAATAAATATTGATAATTTGGGATAGCGTACTAAAGTCGGATGTGATCGGTTTTACGAATTTTGCCGATGCGACATCTAAGTTGTGTCGTACTATACGTCACAATTTTTGGGAAAATCATTTATATTTTTGCGTATGTACATACATAACATTATCAAAAACAAATTGAGAAGCGACAGTCATTATTTTAATTTCTTTAAATTTACATCTTAACAAATCTTTTGGGCCCAGGTTATAAATTGCACGAATAGCCCTCTTCTGCAGTACAAACATAGTATTAATGTCAGCTGCATTACCTCAGAGTAGGATGCCATACGACATAATACTGTGGAAATAGCTAAAATACACAAGGCGAGCTGTATCCACTTCAGTTAAAAATCTAATCTTTTTTACCGCATAGGCTGCAGAGCTGAGTCTATTTGCCAATTTACTTATATGGGGGCCCCATTGGAGCTTAGAGTCAATTGTCATACCAAGGAACTCTGTTGACTCTAATACATCTAATGCTTCCCCGTTTAAAAGTACATTCGTTTTGACACATCTTACATTGGGAGTAGTGAATTTAATACATTTTGTCTTTTTACTATTTTACATTAAATTATTGACACTAAACCAATGTACTATTGCCGAGAGAGCATTGTTCACATACATTAAAAGACGTCTTTTTATTTTAAAAATTAAAGAAGTATCGTCAGCAAACAATACTATCTCGAGTTTATCACCTAAGAGATGTGATAGGTCATTTATATAAACAAGGAAGAGAAATGGAACAAGAATTGATCCTTGAGGGACCCCCACAGTAACCTGAGCCCCGGGAGATCTCTTTCTATTTACATCAAATCTCTGAATCCGATTGCTCAGATACGAAATCAGAAGACTGAGTGCAGTGTCCCTGACTCCATAATGTCGTAGCTTCCTGACCAAGTTTTCGTGTTGCACACAATCAAAGGCCTTAGATAAACCACAAAAAATCCCCAAGGCATCCTGTGACTCCTCCCTGGCCCTGTAGATATTTTTTATGAGCTCAACACCAGCGCCAGCGAGCGACTCCTAGAATAGAACTGTAAAATATATCTTATATCTATTTTAATTTTAAACTTAAATTATAATTAAGAAACTTCTAACCCGAACGCGTAACATACTTTTGCGTGATCTAACCCATTGCCGTCTGTTTTATTATCACTAGTATTTTGGCTCTCTTATTCGCTATACGTAAACGCAGGTTATTATTGGGGCAGTTTTTCTGGTCATACCCTGTAGTCAACATCTGTCAAATCTATTATCAAAGTCAAGGACAATGCGATTTTTACCGACCTGCTCATAAGATTTATGTCACATCCGACTTATAAACACTCACAATTAACAGCCAAGTCATGCAGAAATCACTTTCCAAAATACGTCAGAAGTCGAAGCAGTTCTAGAAAGGGTCCATTTATTTTACTTATCAGTTAAAAGGCAGACCCAATATTGAGGAAAGTGTGGTCGATCAACATATTTAAAAAGAAAAATAAATCCCACGAATGAACATGCAAAGTAGATGTTTAATGTTATCTGTGTACCAATCGTGTGTTTAACTAATTAATATTGTAGCTTATTGTGTTAGGCAAAGTTTATAATATTATTATGAATGTCGATCGAAGCAAATGCATTTCTACTTCCAATTGTTAATTTGCTGTAAGTGGATGTATAACTTCACAACATTCCGATACGAACTAACCGTTACCTTGAAGGTACATACATTTCTAAGTGTAAATTACAAATGCATGTACCTTACGTATGTACCTTCAATTATACAGGGTACCACTTCTTCCATCCTTTTGTATAAATAAGTTTGGATACGCAAAATACTTTATTTTCAATTTTTATTGTATTTCGTTTAGTTTCGTTGAAATGACTTGATTTTTGTAATTATTTCATAATTTGATTTTTGTAATGATTGGAATTGCTGAGTCTAAAGATAATCATTTTCTTGATCTCAACTGATCCTAAAAAGGCTTCGATTTTAATCAAAACTGAAAACCTTATATTTGTTCAATCTCAATTGTATTAATATCTCATGTAAAATCTCAATTTCTATTGGCTTAGCAACAACTTACACAAGTTACTCTTGCTCAGTAAGAACTGTTAATTATGTTACATTCAACATTAAGTTAAACTGGTATGGATCAATCAAAATATACAAAAAACTAGAGTTAAAGTGAAAATATCTCCGGCCGTTGTCAGAATCCGCCCCACATTTACTGGGGTTTAGATTAAATTATACACTGCACTGCCCTTACGTTCGAACAATACCTACGGATACCTTAGGATGCTCTCTGAAGTTTTTCAACTTTAGGATAATAAAATAAAACACATAGTTTAAATCCTAACTTTAATATATACAAAAGAAAATATAATATACGCGAGGCCTGCGGGCGCTGGCGCGAGTTAAACATTTCAATCGGTTAGCGGTACTTATATACTTTCTCACCGAAAATAAAATTCGTCATGCGGTCGGGAGCGACGGCGGACCGTCCGGGCGGACAAACGTCGCGCGTTCGAAGCTCGCGCGGAGGTGTTGCGTTTTCTATTTACAAACAAATGCTCAGAGTTCCGCCATCCACAGCCGGCCGCTCCCCGTATGTACACGCGCGACGCTCGTGTCGCGGACTAATCGTACTTCATTTCACCTTACATTATAAATATCACTTCGCGAACGCATTCAAACTAAAGTCGTTAAACTGCGTAAATGAACACACGGATAGTAAATGCTGCTCCGGTACAGTCGGCGAGGGCGGCGGAGCTCCCCGTCGCGGGACACTCGCGCGCGACTGCTTGACTATAGAGACGTAGCCGCGCTCGGCGGCGGCGAGCGTCGGCCGGCGGCGGCGAGCGTCGGCAGGTGTCGGCCGGTCGGCGCTAGTGGCGGCGGTCGGCCACGGCGGAGTGCTGCGACAGGTGCGACAGCGCCGAGTGCGCCGACGAGCAGATGTCCTGCGGACGAGACGGAGCGGTGAGTGCGCGGAGTGGGGGGGGGGTGACGGAGGTGGGCGGACGTAGGTGGGCGGACACGCACCTGGTACGAGAACTGCGGGAACTGCTCCTCCTGGATGCGCGCGAGGCCCGAGTCGCCGTCGGGCGGCGTGAGCTCGACGGACTCGCCGGTGAACTCGGAGTCGAAGTAGCGCGTGTCGGTGTCGGAGTCCACCTGCGGCTTGAAGGGCGGCGGGATCTTCTTGGCCACCAGGTCGGCCCAGTTGATGGCGGCGAAGAAGGGGTGCGTCTGGATCTCGTGCGCGTCGTCGGGCCCGGCGCCCAGGCGGCGCGCCGGCTCCTTGCACAGCAGCGCGGCCAGCAGCGCGCGGCACGGCGCCGACAGCGCGCGCGGGAAGCGCACCTCCTCCTCCAGGATGAGCGAGAACAGCACGTCGTGGTCGCGGTTGTAGAAGGGCAGGCGCCCGCACACCATCTCGTACAGCACCACGCCCGTGCCCCACCAGTCCACGGCCGGCCCGTAGTCCGTGTCCTCCAGCACCTCGGGCGCCAGGTACTCGGGCGTGCCGCAGAACGTCTTGGTGGTGCGGCCGTACGTGATGTTCACCTTGCAGAGGCCGAAGTCGGCGATCTTGATGTGGCCGTCCTTGTCGAGCAGCAGGTTCTCGAGCTTGAGGTCGCGGTAGATGATGCCCTCGGAGTGCAGGTAGCCCAGCGCCGACACGATCTCGGCGCCGTAGAAGCGCGTGCGCTCCTCCGTGAACGAGCGCACGCGCGACAGGTGGAAGAACAGCTCGCCGCCGTTGGCGTACTCCATCACGAAGCACACGCGGTCCGCCGTCTGGAACGAGTAGCGCAGCGCCTGCGCCGCGCGCCGTCACAGCGACCGACACAGGCGACACAAACGACACGAGCGACACGAGCGACACACGCGCCGCCGGCTTACCGTGAGGAAGGGGTGCTTCGTCTTCTTGAGCACGTGGTTCTCGGTGATGGTGTGCGCCACCTCGTCCTTCTGTATGATCAGGTTCTTCTTGAGGATCTTCATGGCGTACAGCTTACCCGTGCCCTTCTCTCGACTGAGCACCACCTTGCCGAAGGTACCCTTGCCGAGGACCTTTACGAACTCAAACTTTTCCAGGGTCTGCAAAATTAAATAGGTTTTTTCGATTGTTTACTAAGAAAGCCAAGTAGCTACCGATGGTGAAATTTAACAATATATTCATGTTGGCTGAAATAAATTAATGACACAAGCGAAAATGATCGACACTATCGCGGTCTCTACTGCAATTGCCATTTTGGAGAGCACGTGACGTGACGTTTAGTGTTAAATACACCCATATCAACCGGCGCCAGTGCGCCGGCGCCGCCGGTGACGTCAGCGCGGCGTCGCGTTGTTTGTCGTCAGCTTCTCGGAACCTGAATCATGCTTGCCGTTTTCCTGATGCCAATACTTAGCCTTGGTGAACTCGAATTCTTTCGATAACGCAACGACGGAGCTAGGATCACAATTATTGTGATACTCTTTCCTTTCTTTAGAAACAAACTTATCCCGAAGTAAAAGTATCCAGATTCGTGCTGCACGTACATTTCGGCTAATTACATTGGTTGTGACTCCGCACCTGCCGCGCGCGTGGAGACACTTTCCTCGACGAACGTCATCAATAACGCCAACCAGCGAGTAAGCGTGGGCACCGCTGACCTTTTACGAGGCTCATTTGTTGAATTATAATTAATGTCGCCAATGATGTGGCGACGAACAAAACACCGCGAGGAAACCTTATCTAGTCGAATGTAATTCTGCCGCACGATTGCAACCCACCAACTTACACTGCCGACTTGAACTTGTTTGGTTGTTATTTATTCACAATATCAGCGTGCTGCTGCGGCGCTGTATACAAGAAACCATCCAGTAATTACTTATTGGTAATCACCATTCGTAACAATATCGAGCTCGTAAAGCCGCGATCCCCCTGGTGGTCTTATTGCCACACACGTTACAAACGCACGTATTTAGCGATATTTAATGAGGAAACGTCGCTCATTCGACTCAAATTTTGTTTGCTTGCCGATGGCAGGTTTATACTTAGCTCGAGTCACGTGTAACATCATTGAACCTTAATAAATTTAAAAACAAACCAACGTTTGTTGCAGTTTTTGTCAAACGGCACAACGCCCTCATAGGCGACGTGATATCATATTCATTATTCAGAACACGACAATGACGTTTATATTCGCTCGCGAAATATTTATTTATATGATACGTGTTCAATTATAGTATTAACATAATATTATTCGTAATATTTATTCGTACACATTAAATATTTGATTTATATTGACTGAACTTCTCGTACTAGTCCATGTTTATTTATATCGTAACGTCGGGATAACTTTAACTTGGAAAAATACATTAAAATGCATACAATTAACGTTTCAAATACATTAGTGACCGTTTGTTATGTTAGCACGTTCGTAAACATATATGCTAAATAGGCAGTCGAATTGACTTGTGACCCGCGTTACGCGCTGGTCTCTTCACGCAAACAAACAGTGAGCGGCCGGTCACTCGTTGCGAACCCAAACCCAATCCTAAGGAGAGACAGCGTAAGTATGAGGCTCACAATACGGCGCGGGTCGCGGAAGCTGGTCCCGAGCTGCGCGATGTCCTGGTCGTCCGAGTCGAGCGCGCCGGGCGCGGGCGCGGAGAGCGCCGCCGCGCCCGCGCCCGCGCCGCCGCTCAGCTGCGACGACACGAAGCGGATGGCGGCCACCCACTCCTCCCTGAAACGAACACCACACAAACCCTTGTAGTGACGACTTCGTTTGACGAACATCATTGGAATCCTTTTAAAAATTCATGTTTTGAGCGAATTAAGTGCCGCTCGATACTTGAATTGTGTTTTTTTTCATCTGCATCTTTTTTTGGCATGAGAAAAGTTTTAACGAGGTTTTTCGAAGATCACACAAACACAGAACATCAAGGAAGAAGGAATTTGCCATGCAAGGCCCACGGTGACTCTATTTTTGTGAATTATTCTTTGGAGAGAGATACATAATATAAAAAAGAATGAAATTAAAACAAAGGCACAAATGACATAACATCTTAATTTCCAAAATTAGTCACTTTAAAACTGCGATGGTCATGATACATAAGGTGGTGGTAATTACAGATGACCAATTTGCCAGGCTGCCTTGATTTTTCGTAAAGATAAAAAGGTAAACAACTCACTCACTTTAATTAAAACAAATGTTTTGATGAAAACTCAAAATAAACCTAAAAAAATTAGAACTCATAAAGCAATAACCAGTATAAAATTTTCTGATATTCAGACAGTTGAGGATGGTAAAGGCAAACTTACTTAAGTTTAAGTTTTTAAACTAAATAGAAGTAAAACTCAAAGAAATAATAATTAAAAACCCTTGATTATAATCAGAAAGGACAGAAAACAATGAAAGCGGCTAACTACACACTTGTAATTAACGGCAATACAGATAAGTAGCTATTACTTTTACTATACAAATTAACTACATTGGTCAAAATCTTCACTGATCTATTATATTCACTATAGAATTTACGTTTGCAAATTACACACAAAGCATTGTCAAAAGTTCTAAAAACTTAGAACTTTTGACGATTCATTAAATGGGACATAATGAGTTGTATTGTACATGAAATTTGCTAATATAGCTCTATCTAGCAGAGATGTAGCTGCACATGGAATTCTTAATCTAAGATTTGTTTATCTTTAATCTCTATTGGATTATTAGTAAAGGCTATACTTTTTATTTGACTACCCAGTGCATCACTTAGTTTAATTTCACAGCAGTACATTACACACTGGACACTTGACCTACATAGTATATTGTAAAAATACAGCCGAATAAATAAATTGGAAGGAGAGATAAAAAATTAAAGAGAATTTCTGATATTCATCCAATCAATCAACAAATTAACACCAGACAACCTAGACCTGACACAACTTTCAAGGCCTGTATCGAGTTATCTATACATATAATAAAATTGGAGTGTCTGTTTGTAATATTTAAATGACCACTTTTTATTAAACTATGTATACACAGTACATATACTAAAACAATATTGTTTTTTCAATTTTTGTCCGTGTGTCTGTTTGTTCTATCTATAATCTTTGGAGTAGCTGGACCTTTCACATGCTGATAGCTGTTGTAATAAGGCAAAGCTAATCTATAATAAAGAAGGTAAAATAAGCTATGTCTATCTAAATATTCTCAACTAGAGTGCAACATTATGTATTACTGAAGAGCTTGGAGGCTTCATTGGAGGACAAGTACGAGAGCAGTTTTGTATTATATCTCAGTACTCATTCATTGAACAAAAAATTAACCTTGTTACAAGTGAAATAATTGAAAGATTTTTAAGTCAATTATCATTATTACTCATATTTAAAAACAGATGAATGAATAAAATATTTAATTTAATTTAAATATTAATAATAATCATCTAAATCTTTTCTGGAATTACAAATGTTTGTAAAGGTTTGATTATAAAAACAACAGCACTAAATGACATATGCTACAATATGCACAGGATACAATAACATGTGTTTCATCATTGTGATTTAAGGTTGTACGACCAAAGAATTTACTTTTATTTAGAGAATGCAGCAAATAACAACATTAATAGTGAGTTTGCTTTTATTCTATTATAACTTAAAGTCATTGTTATTGTAAATCAAAAATATTATTATTATATATATATAATTGTAATATTACTAAACAATAAGTTGCAATAAATTGAGTTTTATTAGAATAAAGACTTAAATCAAGGAAATTATACTGTTACGCTATAAGAAAATTAAAAATTTAGCAGTCTTAAATAAATAGTTAAATGTAAATATCAAACAAACAATCCACAGGAGAACATGAGAACACTGCAACTTCTCAAAAGAGGTTGCTGAGTCAGGGTAATGAGTGTACATGTTTAATGTAAATAAACAAACCAGTGGACTTTGGACTCTCAATGTGCTTCTGTCATAAGCCAAGCTTACAACCCGAAGATACATGTTATTATACATAGCTCTGCACCTGATCTCAATTATAAATAATACTGATACTAAATAAGCATTTTTGGATTAGTTCTACTCATCTTTACTGTTAATGCCAAATGTTGTTTTTGTTCAATGATACATACTTTACATTTGAGCTTCAACTTGATTTTTTCCTTGTTTTATTGATGTAACATAATTATTTTTCCTGTTCTATTAATAATGAACCTTTATTGAAAAAAAAATCTGTTTTATATTGTAACTTAATCTTTACATTCAACCTTGTGCTCTGACATTAGTATAATTTGTATAAACACTTGGCACGGTGTAAACAAAATTAGCTATAGAAAAAATGAACTATGATATGTGTATGAGAGATACTGACCGTTCTTCCTCTGTGGCAACGGCGAAGTTTCTTTCGATGACGGTGGTCCACTGGAGACCTCGGATAGTGAAGACGTACGGGCGCGGCTTGTCTACTGCCATTATCTGGCAGTCGCGGACGGTAAACTTGTTAAGCGGATCGCGATAGTTGCGCTCCGGTTTTGCTTTGAAGCCAACCAGGTCGCCATTGTCAAAAAGGATGAAGTAACGGTCACGCCAGTTGCGAATGTGCTCGCCGCGCTTCAGCAGCCAGCCCTCCTTCACGATGGATCCGGGCGCCGCTTCCGCCATCGCCAGCCGCCCCTCCGCCAGCCCTTGCTCTGGCGAGCTGTTTGATAACAAATCGCCACCGACCACCACACTCCTACCACGTTTATCTTCTGGCACACCACGCGCGTTATTCACCTACGCTGGATTACACTACGAATACAAATATTGAACATTTTTTGCTTTGCAGATGAGATTAAACTCTGATTATAATGTTTTTAGTATTGAAAACGACACGAATTAGCAACGTAGCCTCGCGGTTGTGATGTGATAAAATATAGAAGTGTTACTTAATACAAAACAATGAGCGCTAGTTTATATGAACAATGCCATAAGTAAGACAGAGAAATCCGAGTGTGTAAATGTTACGAATACGTCAACTCATTTAGCTGCATAATAACCTATTTTGACAAATTAGTCCCATGTGTCTGCCGCTAGGCGAATAAATGGCGTTGTTTCTTTTTTTATTACGTTCCTTTTTACTTTATTTTTCTATTATTAAACGTATTATTTTGTATTCGTAAAAATAATAGTAAAAATAAACCTATTTAATATATTTAAAAAAAATATTATTTTTTTTGGATAAATATACTTTTTTTTGTCATAATTCATTTTACGTGACATGACTGAAATGATAATAATGTATCGCGAATGACTTAAATAGGTACATAGTTTATGTTAAATTGATTCTGAACAATGTTTTTTACCGTCTACTGTTACATAATTAAGTAGGTACTTCACCATTTATTAAGCCTGCCGTAATTCATTTAACGATTATCCTTCGTATTCATTCATCTCAAGATTATTTAAATATGTATAATTATTAAAAATTTATATTTAGGTCAGCATTGTCAAAATAAGGAACGCCTTTTTTTCTGTGACTTCTTAAACCACATTAGGTGACATTTACTAAAATAAATAAACATCGATAAAATTTAGATCAAAATTTAAACAAAATCTATATATATATCTACATACCTACATAATTAAAGAATACAAAATATATATAATTTGCATCTTATAACTTACTACTACTACTTACTACTTAATACTTATGTATATGTAGTATATATATTCGTGAATGTTATTTTTTACATTCTTCCTGTGATTAGAGGCGACCGAGAAAACAGAAAACGACAATATTGATTAAAATATTATAAATACTTTAATAGAGGCAGGAATAACATTTATTTAGTATAATAACTGGACTACACTACTAGCACTTACAATATAATAAATCACTATTTATTTTAATGTTAAGATTTTTAATTTTATCATGAAATGTGTGATCGTATGATTCTTTCTTGGTTCATTCTTTGCTTAAAATGATTATACATATAAGTTCATTTCGTTTTAAAGAAGTAAAAAACATACAGAATGTTTTCGTCATCACTGGAAGTAAATACTCTGAAAGCAGAAGATAAGATGTTTGTCAAAGTAGTCTGATGCGATAGTTCTATAAATTTGAATAGCTCCAATTACTAGTCGGTACTCATTTACTTGTAATAGAGTCAAACTAAGATACATTAATGTTTGATGATGACTTGGAAAACTTATTTGCGTTCCAAAGTCTTCTTGGGGCTCTCTAAAGAGGGACTCGCAACATAGACCTACAGATTTTAGCTGAATAGTGATTCACTGGATATTTACTATTTATTTTACATTTATTTAAACGAAAATGCATACTGATTTTTATATTTTAATGAATAAATTTTTTTGCAGGATTCATATGTACTGATTGCATCACTTTCTTTGCAAAAATACCATGGTACGGTATTATAGCTTTGGTTTATTTGGCGTACGGCCAGGATTGTTGACTTGGACATTACTAATCAAAATTTTATAACACAATCTTTATCTTAGTGCCTAGTCTAGTAACAAAAATAATGGGGCATTTGTCGCCCAAATTATACAATCGAAATGTGTAAAAAGGTTTTAATCATCATTATTAATACAAAATCATTTCAGCGTTTAGTTCACCTTATGTGTACTTATAGCTTATGCAGCAGAAACAGCAATGCAAAGAAGTACCGCCCCTCCATTTAGCTATACCCATCTAACTACTGCTAGTTTCTGAGGATCCTAAAGTGCACGTTTAAGTTTTTACTAGTATTCGACGGCAAAATGTTTATAGATCACAATTAACAGTTACTGCACCTAAGAATCGTAACCACTTGAATTGTATATTCGAACGTAAAACGGGGCTGCTTAAACAATTGTAAAATCTAGTGATTTATGAGTTCGCATATTTTCAATTTCGACTCATAAGGTTAAATTTGTATTAAAGTACAATCGATGTCAGTGAATGGGATGTGAGAGATTGGTTACGTAATTGGTGGCCAATGGGAAACGGCAGCTCGCCAGCATCGCCACCCAACGGCGTCAGAGGGCGCATCGGGTAGGAGTAGCGCGCGCCGGCGCGGTGCGAAGGCTCCGGCAGCGACTGCGCGCGTGGTCGGTCGATAGCGCGCCCTCCGCCGTCGCCACCGCTCTCGCCTCAGTCCCGAGCCAGGCGCCCTCGAGCGCAGCCCGAACGCAGCGCGATCGTGTCGAGTCCTCTGTACCCGTGTGTTGCAATGAAGGTATAGAGTCCTTACCCGTAGCGCGCTAGCGGTATCCATTAGCTGTAGGTGGCGGCGGTCCCGGTACGTGTCCGTAGCTAGCCGCTGTGTGTGCTCCGCCAACGTCGCTGCGGATCGCCCGACCGCTATCATTCCGTTTCCTCTCATTTTTTATCTCCACCCAAAAAGTTCTCATTGACCTACTGGCATGTATATTGCATATGTATCGAAATTTCATGTCGACTCGTGTTTTCCTTCTCCAACTGCCCACTGCGCACCGAATGTCTTTAAATCATACATTAGATATTGTTGCATGGATGTACGTACAGTTCTGTATGTCGTTGTGTATAGCTGTTCTCGCACAGACTACACCGAGGCACTCCGGTCGATCAATAAGATAAAAACGTCATCCGTCTTTTCAGTATTCTTTACATTTTTTTTGGAATGTACCTTTGTACATAGTCTCAAATAAAAAAAGCTTATGTAATATTTTTAAAATTATTTGGGGGTGTTTTCTGAAGATATATTTTAGAGTTTATAATAAGAATTATATCAAACAAATAATCCGCTGAAATCAAATTATTTATAGTTCAATCATGTCTATTGTTGGACAAAGAAGATTTTACAAGTATGATCTAATTTATAATTCTAAGAGAAAAAAATCTAAAAATATTTAAACTAAATATGATGCAATAAATTGACGCTGTAAGCAATATGATACGGTACCTTGTCCCCTTGGTCATACTGGCTCACAGTCTTCCAACCGGAATGCAACGATACTTAGTATTTCGGCTTAGCGGTAGAGTATATGATGAGTGTTTAACTATCAAAACGTGTATTTTTACTTTGTTAGTGGGTCTTAGTGGAACTCAGTATATATATCCTTATGTATATTTATTAAATCATACCAAATATTATTTAAAAATACTGAACTGAACTAAGATTACCAATCAGTGTCTTGAATATCCGGCGTTAAAGAAAGATTTAAATTTAAGAGTGAAAGTAAAAAAACATTAATATTTTAAGTATTGAAATATAATTGAAATACGTTTTTTTGTTTCAGCAACATAAAGAAAATATTATAAGATCGTATAATGCTAAAGTTACCCAAAGGCCTTAAAAAGAAGAAAAAGGGCAAAAAATCTAAACGTAAAGGTGAAGAGGAACTTTTTACAGAGGAAGAGCTAGAGAAATATAGAAGAGAACATCAACAACAAGGCGAAAGTGAAGGATCGGCTAAAGAAAATGAAGAATGGTCAAAATTTAAGGATTTGACGACTGGTGTTGATTCGATACTTAAGAAAACACAAGGTGATCTTGATCGAATTAAATCTACTTCTTTTTTTCAACGTGTGCCTGCGGGACCAAAAGAAGTTGTAACAGTAGAAAAAGAAGAACCGCGAAGACCGGTCGTTGAAGTAACAGAAGCAGATTTTCCGCATTTAGCGGCAGCTGCTGCGGCTGCGGCTGCAGAGGCCGACAACGGTGATAAAAGTGACTACGGTGTCACTGATGATGAGTCTGAAGACGAAGATGATCAAGACGATATATTTGACACTTCATATGTCGATGCTGTTGAGCGGGGAGAAGTGAAACTTGCATATGTGCCTGATTCACCTGAAGAATTTCAAGACGACGATATTTTTGATACATCGCACGTGGATGCTCTTATAAAAGGACAAGAAGTCAAAACTTCAAAAGGAAAAAAGGGCTTGGATATTGGAGTAGCCGTTGAGGTACTAACTGGTCGCATAGATAATGTTACCGTTACTTCTAAAAGACCAAAACGGATTATACCTGGTGATTTATTGCTAGACAGTGAAGACAAAGAAACAATAACAGTTAAAACAACAACTATAAATGAGCCTGTTGAGAAGAGTATATTGGACATTGACACAGATATACCTATAAATACGCCCATCGATCTTAGCGTATCTTTACATACTGCACTGATACAACAGAAAAAAGATATTAGTGAAGAAGATTTGCACGCTGTTGTCAGTGAGGAAACAACAAAAGAATCTCAAGAAATAGAAATCGATGAGTTTACTTTATTGGCAGCAGAATCATTGGAAGTTAAAGCTTCAATTAATAAATTAGAAGAAAAGGAAATAAATATCGAACCAGTATTACAAGAATCGTGGTCAGCGTTTGAAGCTGATAAAAACGAAACTGTTTTTGCAGAAGGAATAGTTGAAGATCAACTCGATGTCCTAGATCCTTACATTGATCAAGACGATCCGTTTGATACTAGTTTTGCGGACGCGGTAATCCCAGCAGCTAATTTTGAGCAGGTAAAACAAGAAGCTGTGATATTAGAAGACGACGACGATTTTGATCCACGTGCAGAGGAAGTTCAAATAAAACTAAATAACAGGCGTAAATCATCCGTTCGAATCCATTTAATAAATCCCTCGGGTATCAGGGAATCGATTACTTCTGATGATTTAGGAGAAAATGAAGAAAATAAAGGCCAGCGAGATCTGTTAGGTGGAAGTACAACTGATTTAACACTACTCGGAGATTCACCTTTGGATCCTGTTAATATAGATAGTACTGAAATAGACCCATTTGATACAACAATTGTTGATAAGATTGTTGCACCTGGAAAAGTTGAGCTTAAGCTTTTAGAACAAGAGCTCATTGGAGCGCCTGCTCCTGTAACAATCTATCGCGTTCCTAGTGATCCTGATTTTGATCCCAGAGCTGACGAACCCAAAGTAGAAAGAAGAGCTTCGCGCCCTGAAAATTTAACAGTTAGTAAAAATGTTGTTTTTGACGTCGATGGTGAAGAAAGTTCCAACTTTGATAGTAAATCAAAGCCTACTAAACCATTAACTCCATATTATACACGTGAAGTATCCATAACAGAGGACATAAACGAAGAAACTGAGACCAACGATCAATTTGTAGACGTTTTAACGCGAACTCGCTCTGAGGAGGATTTAGCGAAAAATACAACTTATCAAGCTAAAAGAAGACACTCGGAATATCCACAAACAAACCAAAATATTAATACCTTTAAAGCAAATGACCTTCTTCATGATCACATAAATGAATTAGAAGCTAAAGTTTTGACACCACTTGGTCCAAAACCAACGGAAGAACTTTTATCAAACGTAGAGTCTGATCCTTTCGATACATCTTTTGCTACAGATATCAAGCCTAGTAAAACGGAGTTAAAACTATTAGCAAAAGAATTTTCTTGTGATAATACCTCTGAAGTTGAAGGTGAGACGGATTTGTTAGATCCTTCCGATGACATTTTTCAAGTGAAAGCGTTAACTCCTGAGCCACCAACAACAACCCGCATTCCTGAAGAAGAATTTGACCCTTTCGATACTTCATTTGCTAGCGACTTAAACCCTGGAAGAACAGAAATCAAATTACTTGAATCAGAGTTTTTAAATTAGATTAAAGAAAACGACAAGATGGCTTTCAATCCATTTTTGAGTATGAATGAACCAGCGGCTCCCGTAACTACAGAAGTCCTTAATCCGTTTATGATGTCTGAATCAGAAACTTCTAACTTTACACCAGGTGATAATCCATTTGCCACAAGCAATCCCTTTTCTGATTTTGAAAATAGCTATGAGCCACCTGCTGGGGATACAGTACCTGTTGATATTTTTGGAAATGCCGAACCAACAGGTATTGGAGCGAAGCAGTTCGATGAAACTAATTCAATGGATGTATTTGGGAATTTATCAATGGATAATGAACGTCTTGTAAAACCAACTGAACTCGAGTTAGTGTCTACAATGGTAGATTGCAGTTACCCTGAGGAAGAGGAAATTAAAGATTCTCAATTATCAACAAGGCCATTACCTGCTGAAACTCAAAATTTAATCTTGACTGTCACGGGACAAATGGAATTTACAAGTTCTCATTTGCTCGATCGTATCCCACCAACGAGAACACCAAGTCCAGTATCAGTACGTGATATCCATTCACCAAGTCCTACGCCCGAACCCGATTTACTTGAAGAAAATACATCTGCAGTTGATAATAATCGTAACAAGCCTGCTAGACCACCTCCCGCACGTCCACCACGTCCTGCCCCACCACCGAGACCCCAACAACCTCCTGTAACAATTCAATCGTCTGGTGATGATATTAACTTATTCGATGCACCTGCACCAACAGTCGTTAAGCCCACAAAAGAAGCAATCCTTAGTTTATATTCAGCACCAAAGAAAGAAGAAAAACAAATAGATTTTCTGAGTGATGATCTGCCAGATTTATCTACTGAAATTGAAACAAAAACTATGGATACCACGTTCCCGGTTGTTACATCGTCTTCAGGAAATGAATCCTCCAATTTAATATTTAACGAAACGGACTCAACAATGATTGTCAGCACTACAGAGCCCGAGGAGCAAAGTACTATGTTTGAGGTGCAAAAATCAAATGCAGTTGATGATGTTACTGTTCAGATGGATTGTTCTGAACCATCGGCTGAAGTAAATGAGACTTCCCCAAATGCCTCGCCTTTTGCTGACATTACAGATGTTGGTTACCAAGTACACGGTAGCGAAAGTGAGAAAAATCCATTTGAATTTAGTAATTCTAATGACATTGCTTTATTTAATCAGGCTGAGTCTGACATATCTGGTTTTAAATCGGAAGACACAGTTATGACATCGAACACTACTACCCCATTTACAACAGAGGAAAAGAATATAACTACACCACAATCAAATGTTTACAACCCCACGATGGATATTTTTGGTACAGTTGGTACAATGGCGAAAGAAGCATACGAAGATACGCAAAATAATATTTTTAACACTGAACAGGAAAATATTTTGACAAACCAATCTGCAAATAACTCAAACTCAGACATGGGTTGGAATACCACAGAGAACATGGTGCAAGATGCTTTTCCTGAATCTCAAGATGCGTTTGATGCATTTTCCGCGAAATTTGATTCGACTGGTGGAAATCATATGAATATAGGTAAAATAGACACGTATGAATAAATATTTATAGCAACATCGTTAGTAACGTTTAATTCATATTTTGATTAACGATTTGTGCAGATGCTTGGGGCGATGATAGCAATGCGGATTCAGAGCCTGGCGGATTCGAAGCAGAGGCTTTCGATCCATTTTTAAGCATGGGCGCACCACCTCCACCTGCCGCCACACCTCGACTCGATCATCAGGGCTCGCGGGAGTCCACGGATGACACGTTTTCGGTGTTCATTCGGTATGCGATGCGACGATGCAGTTATAATAATATATTGAATGCACTTATTCAGTATCATTCAATACAATCTTGTATAACGTAATTCAGACCAAAGGACAGTGAGGCCGGTGCAGCGGAATCCGCAGTGCCGGTACTGGCTCCTCCACCGCGGCCACAAGCCCTGCCAGAGTCACCGCGGGTTAATCCTTTCGATAAAAATGGAGCCGAACCAATGCAACAGCAAGTCGCTTTTGACCAAGGTATTACGTCTTCCTCTTTCTATACATTTACATGTTCTGCTGTGTGTTAAGGTATTCCGGTTTTTATGTCATGGGTAAGGGAGTAGTAAAAGGGCCGCCTGGTGGTAAGTATCACCAGCCAATAGAGATTGAAACTGCAAGAAATAGTAATCACAAGTATTTTGAATGGTATTTACCCGTTGTAGTCATAAAACCACAATTGTACCATCGGTTCAGAATTAAGATTCTCTTGCGAGGAGCCGGCAAAAAAACTACAAAATTATATTAGTTAATTACGATTATTTATGTGTATAATACATATATTTTGTCTTAAAGTCAACAAGTCTTAGTTTCATGCTTTTATTTATCATCTATAATCATAATATAATCTTGTTTAAATAATACCTATCCTTTTTTTATTTACATATTTATAGAAATAGACACAAGAAGCTTTTTGCGGATTGATTTTGCGTTATAAGTTTATCCTTAGTTTCTTAACAACTATACTTTTTAATGTTGTCTTAAATTTTCGCTATTATTACTAACTATACTATACTATACTATACTATAACTATACTTTTTTACCTACCTATGTTGTTACTTAGTATAAAACTAAATGATTTCTTTCATTTCTCGGTTTATTTTCCTAACATCACCAATGTGCCATCAACCTTTGGAACTAAGACGTTGACTCTAGTGCCTGCAGTCAGACTGGTTCACTCACCTTCCAAGCCGGAAAACAACGATAATTCTAAATTGAATAAAATAATTAGTTTATTTTAAGAGTGCTCATAAATCTTGGCTAAAATAGTGTGTTAGATTTTTGATTAGTTTGATTTTGATTAGATTAGATTTAAAGTATAGTTATTACTAGAGCTTACTTCACGGCTAATGTTATTCAAACAGAGGAGTCGAGGCGCAGATCCGGTAGCGGGGGCGAAACACCACCGACGCCGTTGTTCGATGACGACGTGTCGATGCCGCTCGAGGACTTCCCCCGCACCAAGTACACTGGCCCCGGCTGGGAGATGCATCTCCGGCAACCCAATAAGAAGAAAATAACGGGACAGAGGTTCGTAAAGACTGTAAAAATATATATATAATGTTATAATGTCGATATGTCGAGGTTGGTGAGTTCGACTAGGGCACGTAATACAAACGTGTCAAGAATTATAATATGTAAATACAGGTTTTGGAAAAAGATCTTCGTGCGTCTGGCCTGCCAGGGCGACAACCCAGTTGTGCAGTTGCTGAACACCGCGACCGACAAGGAACCATTGCAGGAGTTGCCGTTACAGGCATGCTACTCGGTGTCCGAAATAGGAGCGCAGCAGTTCGACCAGTTCGGCAAGATCTTCACGGTCAAACTCCAATTAATCTTCTACAAGGAGCGGCCTGGTGTACGGTAAGTTAAAGTTCAAATCGTTCTATTTGTTTTAATAACAACTGATTTCCTTGTATGTGTAAGTGTTTATTCAATGCTAGGCCGGGGCAGGTGACCAAAGCAGAGCGGATTACGAACAAATTGTCACAATTCGCGGCGTACGCGATCCAGGGAGACTACCAGGGTGTCAAGGAGTTTGGCAGTGACCTACGCAAACTGGGTCTACCCGTAGAGCACGCGCCACAGGTTAACTAACTACCTTAATTATTTAGATTTAATACAAGTTAATTATTTAAATATTCTTTATTCAATCATAAAACACTTTTGAATCGTCATTTTACAGTATTGAAATAAATCTGAAATCTGTCACCAGTTCGGAAATCAGATTCTATATATGATATCAGAAGAACTGACAGAAACCCAGTAGTTACTCCTTTCTAAATTTTTATTTATTCTACCAAAACCAGAAGTTGATTTAACAAAATTTTACTAATATTTTGCTAACGACGGAAATATAGAAATAGATATATTAAAATATGGCACCATAGCTTAGCTAAGCAACGCGCTCTCGTACGTCAGGTGTCACAGCTATTCAAGTTGGGCTCGCTGAGCTACGAGGACGTGAAACAGTTCTCGTGCTGTGTGGAGGAAGCCCTGTTTCGTCTCTCGGCGCACCGCGACCGCGCGCTCACTTACAAGATGGAAGAGGTAGGACAGTCTACACATTTGTGTACAAAATGTTCTGACAATTCAGTCTAATATGTAATAAGTTTTGAGCTAAAAGCTGTAAGAATAAATATAATAATACTCAATAAACATATTGGTAAATAGCATGTCTAACAGAAGCCGTAGCTTTCTCTATTTCTGTCGCTCAAATTCTACCTTGTTAATAAGTTAGTATTACGATGCGTGTATCCACTTTTTCGCCTTGGCCGCAGGTGCAAATAACAGCAGTGGATGAGCTGTACGTAGAACAGGACGCTGAAGGTTCGGTCCTGAAACAAATAGCTCGCGTGCGACTTTTCTTTCTCGGTTTTCTCAGTGGTAAGATTCTGTTTATTTAAAAATATATTAGAATAATGTTATCTACTAATATATCTACTAATATATCTACTAATAAATAGTAAGCGTTGTGAAGCAACATTTAAAAAAACATTTGAATGATGTTTTGGTTTTTCACATCCGCTTGAACACTACTTGTTTTCCACAATTCCCGCCAACATCCGCCAGGGATGCCGGACGTGGAGCTCGGGGTGAACGACTTGCGGCGACAGGGCAAGGAAGTCGTCGGCAGACACGACATCATCCCCGTCGTCACCGAGGAGTGGATCCGCGTCGAGGATGTCGAGTTCCACGCGTGCGTGCAGCCCCAAGCGTTCGCCGAGTCGCAGATTATCAAGTACCGTATACCGATGTGAACGATAAATAACTGTTTTCTATGAAAGACACGCCGATTTGTTTCTGATAAGTTTACGATTTTTTTACACTTCAAGTTATGAAATATAAACATATAATTAAAAGACAATATTAAGTATCTTGCAGGAGACGAAGAACATTGTGATCATTAACTTTTGTTGATGATGAATTTTTAAGGTAAAATATGAACAGAAAAAGTAAAACCTACTATATAGATTATCCTGTAGTAAAGTAGGAAGTCTGTGCAATAAAAGTAAGAAGATCGTACATTAATGGTAGTGAATAACGTAAAGGTTCAAGCCGCCCGACGCTTGCTACATCGAGCTGATGCGCTTCCGAGTGCGGCCGCCCAAGAACCGCGAGCTGCCGCTGCAGCTGAAGGCCGTGTGGTGCGTCACCGGCAACAAGGTAGGCCCGCCCGCCCGCGAGCCGCCGGCGCGGCCGCGGGCGCTGACGCGTGTGTGTGGCAGGTGGAGCTGCGGGCCGACGCGCTGGTGCCGGGCTTCGCGTCGCGCAAGCTGGGCCAGGTGCCGTGCGAAGACGTCGCCGTGCGCTTCCCCATCCCCGAGTGTTGGATCTACCTCTTCCGCGTCGAGAAGCACTTCCGCTACGGTTCCGTCAAGTCCGCGCACAGGTCTCTCGATTAAATCAGAATATTTTTGCCATATTGCTCAGCTTTATACAAATATTCGCCTGATAACATTCGGTAGCCTATAAACTTCTGATCTATTGTCACGGCTTGTGTGGCTTATGTAGGTGCACATAGTATCTTATTTTTACATGCGTCGATGTTTTTAAAATTAATATTATTGTTGGAAGGCGGTGTGCTGTGAATTATACTATTTTCGCCTTATTATATTCTTACTTCATTTGATTCTTGTTCGAATTACTTATCTATTATTATGATTTCGTGTGATCATTGTTTTTTTTTTCGTTTTTGGGAAAAGAGATCCCCGACTTAAATTATCCGTACTATACGCACAGACGCACCGGCAAGATCAAGGGCATAGAGCGTTTCCTGGGCGCCGTGGACACGCTGCAGGAGTCGCTCATCGAGGTTACATCGGGGCAGGCCAAGTACGAGCACCAACACCGCGCCATTGTGTGGCGCATGCCGCGGCTGCCCAAGGAGGGGCAAGGTGGGCAGGAGAATTCGAGAAACTCTTAAATTCGTGTTCATATGAGTGGGCACTGAGCCCACTAATTATTTCTCAATACTTTTTGGTTTTAATTTAGTTTGAGATTCGCACGCTTGCAAAGTTTAACATTAATTTTAAAAAGTAGCCCGAAATAGTCTAGTATAACGTAAACTCGCAGGCGCATACACGACGCACAACCTGGTGTGCCGCATGGCGCTGACGTCGTACGACCAGGTGCCCGAGGAGCTGGCGCGGTGGGCGTACGTGGAGTTCACGATGCCCGCCACGCAGGTGTCGCACACCACCGTGCGCTCCGTGTCGCTGCAGGAACACGACGGCGACCCGCCCGAGAAGTACGTGCGCTACCTCGCACGCCACGAGTACATGTGAGTACGCGCGTCGCGCACGCCTCCGTCGCCGGAGCGACGCTCTGCGTAGCGCACACTCTGACGATGTCGTCTGTCCGTGCACAGGGTGGGCATCGAGCGCACTTCGGGGCAGGCCGTGGCGGCCTACTCGCTGGCCGCTTCCAAGGAGCCCGAGCCGCCGCGCGAGACCATCAAAGAGGCTCCGCGCGAGCCTTCCTCGGATTCCGACTCGGACTAGGACTCTGCTCTCCGATGCGACCTCAGCTCCTCTTAGCATTTTAAGTCCCAACCATGAAAGACTTGATCCCCCATTATATTTTTCGGTCTAGCCGATGATGACGGAACATTATTTGTAATTGACTTAGAAAATACTAACGAATTACGAATGCGACTATAAGCAGAACACAGACACATGTGGATATTATGTTCGCCAATCTTAGTGTAGAATACTTGAAATGTATTAATGCAATTTTTGTTTGTAATAGTGTTCTATATGCGGCTGATTACGGCATATGATGACTTTATATTAGGGCTAACTGTGGCTTACTCTATTTGATTGATACTCTTCTATGAATTAAATAAATATATGGTTCATTAATCAAAATACAAAAACGATACGAGGGGGATACCCGCGACGTGAACTGGGGATAGACATTAGTGAGTGAATACTACATTGAGACAGTTTCTATAGGGCTTTTGTAAATAAATAAAGTGCTAAAGTCGCACGAATTTATTATCTTCAAAATAGTGTACGTGTGTGTTACAAATTAGAAAAAGAAGTAGACAAAATTATTCATGAAATTATTATTCACATTATAAAATATTGTATTGGAATATTTAGAAAAGGAAGAGATCTCGAAGATGGTAGATGATAAGTTAGGCTAGGGACAGACGGTCAGTAGAGTCGCTCGCAAGTTACCTGTTTAAAGGATTACGTGTATATTTTTTGTACAATTTACCTTAAGTGTATGTTAGTAGTTCAATGCAATATCATGTAGTTAATTGAAGTTTACGGCAAATTGAACGCGAATTTGTGAAATACGAGGGTGACATCTATGAGAGAAGTGGTACACCTTTCGAAGGAGTTTAGACCAAAGAGATTTGTACATAAAAAATAAATTTAGTATATTGTAATATTCTTGAAAGTAATATTTTGGACAACCCCACCGCTACGGGTAGAAGTGCGCTTATCTCAGCGGACGCTGCCGCTCGGCTGCACGTTGTGAGATATGGCACATGCGTTACTTAGCCTACCACTATGTAATCTATACTAATATTTATGTAAGAGTATAATAATATCTTTATGGAATCTATCTATGTGTAGTACTAGAACCAGGCATGTGACTGCTCACTTATTATATATTTTATTCGCTATGTTTATGAAAAGCTTTTATATATCGAAGAGAAAGTTAAGCAAATGAAAGGTCCAAGTACATATTACTACTTATTTTACGTGGCTATGACATAACACTCGGCAAAGGAAACCTTATTTAAGAGATTAAACCGTGTGTAATGTGGAACGGTGTTGGATAAAATGTGTATGTGTACCCGCAGCGACCGGCTCGGGCCATCCAAGCTGTCTAACCGACGCGACGGGCACACCGGTACACACTGTTGGAAGGCTTAGCTTGAAGCGATACTATTTACAATAGCTTTCGTACTCTACACCTAAGCGACTACTCTTACTACTCCTACGCCCGTCTTTAACTCGAGTAGTGCTGTGTGCTGTAAACTCGTGTACTCGAACTATCTAGTTTTGAACTTTTCTACTTTAACATTGAGACGACATTTACACTTGCTACGACTTATTGATATTGTATTATTAGATATTATGAGAAAGTAATACGAATGGTTCTAGCAGTTGTAACGACGATTACTTAATAACTAATTATTTATTTGGTGGAGCACAAATGTAATATTCAAAATATTTAAATAAAAATAAAACCTATTAATTTATTGAATAAATACCTAGTACGCTACACATTCAAAATGTCGGTAGTGTTCTGCGTTACCTGAGTCCGGTACGACGTCTTTCCTCGTAAGCTTAATGAAATATATCTGTTCTGTGCTAGTAATTGTATAGATATTGCCGATGTATGTATATTGTAAAACAATTTATTGTTTGTTGTTGACGTCATATTCTCTTAACCATTCATTGACTATAAATAAGAGTAATGACATAAATATATCGTTATCTCTAGCGTTAACAAATATAATATAGTTTGGAGAAGCTAATACATATGATATATTGATTGTTGTATCCGTATACTAGACGACCCTCGCCCGCACGGAGCGAGTCACGCGACGCGCGTTACGGGTAGGTACGGATGGTATCTACGCGACGCGGCGTGACACTGACGTGACTGCGTGACTGCGTGAGTGTCGCGCGTGCCGAGCTCCGTGACAGTCGCGGGCACTCCATCCACCGCGCGTGGACTATAATGTTGTGTTGTCAATAAAATAAATACGATTGTCGAAATGTTGTTTCATTTGTGTTTGCGAATTCATATAGCTCTGCTCTGATCGTAAGGGATTTATTATGCGTAAAGCTTGTCCTTGAATTTCTCATATCTCACCTAAGATACATTATATAATTAATATTATATAGGTTAAAATATATATAGAAATATTAATTTTCTTTTGATAGACCGATTGTAATTCCCGAAGATTTTTCCGTCTGTAACGTCCTCAGTGGATTGGCCAGCTTAAGTGAATCTTCTCAGCTTGTTATATTCAAAGCAAATATGAAATGTCTAGTTTTACTTGTGAGATACAAACACAATAGTAATTAAGAATAAAAGGCCAACTCTCCTGCGACGCGTGATTAGAGATCGATGTACAGAATAATGTCCTTCTAATAATGGTTGTCTTTCCTGTTTGGAACAATATGACAAACTCTTATTTGCTCATGATATCTCCTTAGTTTTTGTATTGTTCGTGTATGCTTAGATCTTTAAAATTACATAACGTAGGTATTATGGTGTGGTTTTTTAAATAGTAAAACACAGATAATTTACGAGGTTTCTAACGTTATGTCTTAAATAAACACATTTTTGAGCATACATTGCAAACGCTGGTTAAACCCAACAAGAGTATCTTAAAACAATGCAACAAATCCGCGATTGTATATGTCTTTTATTTTCTTGGGATTACTCACAGTAACCAGTCACTTGGTGGTAGGGCTTTGTGCAAGCCCGTCTGGGCAGGTACCACCCACTCATCAGTTATTCTACCGCCAAACAACAGTACTCAGTATTGTTGTGTTCCGGTCTGAAGGGTGAGTGAGCCAGTGTAACTACAGGCACAAGGGACATAACATCTTAGTTCCCAAGGTTGGTGGTACATTGACGATGTAACGAATAGTTAATAATTCTTACAGCGTTAATGTCTATGGGCGATGGTGACCACTTACCATCAGGTGGCCCATATGCTCGTCCGCCAACCTATACCATAAAAAAAAAACCATTTTTATTTTAAGCAATACATAATTGATCATTATCCAATAAAGAACCTTAAATACATTGGGCATAGATCAATAAGGTCGTTCACAGCATGTGATATGTCAATGTTAATGTATATTGTCGAAGATATTATAGAATAAAACGCAGGGACAGCGGTTTGTATTGTGTAATGATGAAGAAGCTATGAAATTTTGTATATAATGACATTCTGTACTATATTTAGTATTAGTATTACCGCCCGTGCGAAGCCGGGGCGGGTCGATAGTTCATAATAAAACCTGTAGTTCGCCCTTAACTGGGTCAGTGGTGTCATCACACTCGTGACACCGCACGCACACGCAAAGTTGTCGAGAAATGAATTCCCTTCAGTTATTACTCGTAGTACATAAGACGTCTGATTAAGGCGCAATACACGTGAATAACAATACCCTAGCACCAAATTTGCGTAATTTACCTGCTTTTAAAGGTTTGTGAAATAGCAAACCATTCAAGTCGCGGACGTCATCGTTTCCGAACTATGTCATATACTTAACTGTTTTTGTTTCTCCTTCCTAAATCAAAGTGTAATGTTGCCAGGCACGTCTTGTGCGATAGATTTTTAATCATTTTAAACATAACATCATAAGCTTTGGATTCGTGTCTTCAATTTTTGTTTCCGAGTCCAAAAAGTTATTTGAATGAGTGGTTAATGTGTGACCACAACTATAAATGTCACAAAATTAAACCAGTGACCCGTCCAAAACGTCGATATCGATTCTAGTGCGGAGGTTACACTATATTTAGCTAACGAAACCGATCATGGCAGCCCTGCCCGACGACATCGCATTAGATGACGGGAGACGTTGACGGTGCGGGCGCTTGCGCCAGCTACGCGCACGCGCCCCGCAGCGCTCGATGGGGCGCGGAGGGGAGCGACGGAGCGGCAGCTCGCGCCGACACCCTCCGCGAGCAGCAGCGTGACGCGCACCGCGGCGCACAGCCCGCGCCGGCTCGCCACCCGAGAGCCCGCCCGAGCGGCCCCAGCCTCCGCGACTGTCGCGACGCGCCCGAGCGCCGCCGCCTACGGGCGCACGCAGCACCACCGTGCGATCGCTCTCTTGCGTCCTCCGCACAACCTTTATGTCGATACTCTTGATATAAATATCGGAACTGGACGAGAATGTCGCTACCGGCGGTGAAGTGACTCAGTAAATCGATTGGGATTAATGACCAGTGGACAGTGCTGTCAAATTTCCTCAGCTCCAGTACGTATGATGTTATGTGTCGGCTCAAAGTTAACAACTGTAAAATCTTTCAGTGTCATTGAACCCCGAGTGGTGTAGATAAGAGATTGTCGTGAACTTAATGACCTATTAACCTACTAAACGCAGTCATTGCAATTATCTAGAGAACCCATCCACTGTTGCTCCCATGTGACTGTCTCTTCATCTAAATAATTAAACTATAGAGTTTTCTTACATTCTACTGATATTAGTGGAAAGAACATAGATATTAGTAATAAACCGTAATTCATAATAATTTCCCTTCTAACCTGTAAATTTAAACATTATTGTTTAAATTTACAATGAATTGTTAAAACATGAGTGATCCATAAATAATAAAATGAAATACATTTATGATATATTGTGGCACTTCAAAAAAATAAAGATCACAAACGATACATCAAGCACAGCATTGATGTATTTGACCGTTGTTAATGACTTTTAGTAGATTTACTTTCGTATTTACTATATCAAGAAATAAAATAATATATCATTGTTACTCAGTTCTGGCAAATGTGAAAGTCAGGAGCACAGCTCGTGGTCAGCGAGTGTGAGCAGAGCGTCGCGGCGGCGGCGGCGGCGGGCGCATGGCGGCAAGCGGCGCCGAGCGCCGGCCGCGCCGCGGGCCCGCGCCAATTGCCTCCTTTGATCACGACGTTTCGGAAGAGGTGAGTGTATCGATCTGATCGACATAAAATGTGGTTTCGCTATCAAGTGGTTCATGTATATCATTTACATTTGCAGTCTAGTCCGGAAAATAAACAAGCTATTCGTTTACCTGAGATCCGTGAGGATCCAGTGAGTTCGACATCGAGTGTCGTTGCGTCGACGTCAGGCGGTGTCGACAGTCTCGCACCACCAGAACAACGCGCAAGGTCACACTCGTCTCCTGCTGTTCACACCACGACGACTGTGCCAACCACTTCAGCTCTGCAAACGCCAGCAGCTCCTCGCATCGATATATCTCGCGCATCCAGCTCTAGTCACCAGGATTCGCGGGATAGTTCACCTGAATTGGCACTGTTTGCGGGTGGGGGTAACGGCGAAGATACACGCGCTCGCCTCGAACTCGGCTTTCGAGAAGACGGGGCGGCAGACCTGCGTTCGTCTACTGAAGAACTTGCGTTTTTAGAAGGTGCGCCTGGAGGCACTGACACGCGTGCACAATCAGCAGCACCGCCTTCTCGTCGTCACTCACGTAAAGACAGTCAAAGTTCTGAGGCTGCGCTCCTCGCTGTATCGGGCCGAACAAGCCGTCTCTCTAGTGTTGGATCTCAGTGTTCCGCGCATTCGGCACTCTCTGGATTTAGTCACGCTAGTCGAATATCGAGGCTTTCTGTAGTTTCGGGCACTTCCCGTTCACCTTCACCGCACAAAATGCTGCTTGAAACATCATTTTGTGGGCCGAAGCCGATAGAGACAGACCCTGAAATATGCACAGCTGCTGTTGAAGAAAGGCTCCTCGAAATGGCCAAGCTGACCAATGAAACTGTAACTTGTATTCCTGATATTCAATCCACACCTGTTCAAGTTGCATCGCTCCCACCAGTCGATGCGCGTGACCGTCGTGAAGTACGAACGGAAGTAACGGTTGAGAATACGCGACCAGCTAGTGCTCCTCGGCTCACTTCACCAAATGCACCAAGCAGTACACCCGTTCCAGGCCCTGCGCCGTCTACTACATCATTAGATGATGAAAAGCGATTAAAAGAAACCAGGAACCGGGCAAAAGTGGAAGAGCGCCGAGCAAGATCGAGAGATCGCCGTGAACCAGCTCAGCCTGAAGTGCAACGACGTGGTAATCGTTCAAAAGACATAATAAGAATAAAACTTAAGCCTGACGATGAATACGAAGATGACGACGATGAAGAAAGTGAACGAACTTTGATCAGCGGAGAGCCTGCACGAAAACCAGTAACGCTAGAGTTAAACGATCGACCTGCGCGTCCCAACGAGCCTACAAGCCCACAAACTACGACGAGACGACAGCGAGACAGTCGAACACCCTCCCCATGTGGTGCGCCAGTGTCAAGAAAATCATCCTTTTGTTCACTTTTCAAGTCACGTGAGACTATTGCATCTCCAGACTCCCCATCTGATGCATTGCGTCGCAAAAAAAGTCTTAACGAGGGCCGTTCTCGTAGTAAAAGTCGTGATCGCTCTGCAACACCCTCTTCAACAGGGAAAATAAAAGGTTCAGTACTATCGTTGTTTAAGACACCAAGGCGAAGTGGTGCTTCACCTTCACCAGGTTCTCGTGATGCGTCTCCAGTAGTTCAACAACAACGACAATTTCCACAACCAACTATAGAAAAACAGCGAGGAGAAAAACTTAAGTATTATGAGGATTCAAAGGATGGAATTATTCATATCCCCTTACATACACCACCTGATGAAGTAAATTCAAAAGAAACAGTTTCTGCTCGCGAGGTTTCACGTCCTGCTTCAGCACCACAACAGCGAGCTCCACTCGAACGAAATGCAGTTATTGCATCCGTGACTCCCATATCCCTTCCAAAACGGACCCAGCGAACTGTTCTACCCGATGGGAGCATTATTATTCCCTTACACTCTCCGACTGAGAAGACCGCTTCTACTGAATTAACTACAAATGTAGAATCTACTTCTGATATTGAACATATTGCGAGAAAACCAGAAATGGAATGCACTCCCGACAATAATACGAACAACGTGTCCGGACAAAGTTCTGACACAGGATGTACGGAGACAGCGGTGCCAGAAGATACTGCGACAGTCGCAAATGTCACAGATCGTCCCAGAAGAAAAGAACGGATAATATTCACGACCCACGTAGGAAGCAAAGAACAAGTTTTCAGCACTCAGTTTAGTATAACGAAAACACCAAGTGTTACTAGCGAGATATCAGAATCGATTCCGAGTTTTCCAGAGACTGAGGAAGTCCAAGCAAATGAATTGTCACAGCCGACATCAACTTTGAAAAATATTGAGGTCGAAGTTAATGAGGTTTTGCCAACCAGCGAAGGAATGATCGGTGAAATAGGCGACGAACAAACGGTTCGAGAAATTAACACAAGTCCACCGCCAGACACTGGACGCGACTCTTCAGAGTCAGAAGCGAGTTCGGAAGTGGCGACGACTCATGGAGGGAGCGAAGCAGAGCGTCGAGGTCTCGTTGTACAAGAATCATTCGAAGAGCTGCCGTACGTACCAACAACGCTTCCCTTGGAGCGATCGCTGGCATTACCAATGATCCCAGTACGCGAACGCAGTGACATTCATGTCGCTGGGGTGCAGCGACCAAGGGCAACCCGAAGTGCGGGGGGAGCATTGGGTGCATTAACTCCCCCGTCGGTGCCGACGCCCAGTACCAACGTAGCGGAACTTAGCGGCGAGCGGCTGCACATCCGATTACCACGGCGTGCGCGTGCTGCCTCAACCGCTTCAGACGCGGCCCCGCCTCCTCCACCGCGCAACGTTCGAGCTCGTTCTCGAAGTGGTGGTGACGGTAAGCTATGACTTTTGCTAAATTGATATGAAATGATGAAACTGAAAATAAGGTATTTCATAGATGTATATGACTAGTTATTTATTCAAATGAATAATAATTTAACAATGTAAATATAATAGTCGCTATTTCATATTTAAATTAAAGTTCCGCTCTCAGTTTTCTACAATTTTAAAGTTGGGTGTAAACGAAACTGTGGTAGTGTTTAATTAGAAGTATTGTAATGCTTCGATCTTGAAAAATGTTGGCTACGAATATTCACAATACAAAATATAGATGCACGTCAATCGAAAAAATATCCTTTATTAAATGCAATTCAATTCTTCCTTTACGGTTTTTAGTAGATTATTTCGTTAATTTTACGAAGGATGAGACAAGAATGAGATTATTTTAAAGAAATATATTAATTAACGTAAAGCCGGCAAGTCAATGTTGACCCTTTTCCATCATTTGAAATAATAAATTAAGTCATTAAATTAATATAATTAAATATATATAGTATATAATAGATTTGTGAATAAATACACAAATTGTGAATAAAACAAAAATATTTAAAATTTTACTACTATTTTTTATTTTTAGATTTTAAACGGGATATTCACCATGTTTTTTTTAATTTGTCGATATTTCGACATTGTCTATAAATGTCACAATGCGAACAATAAAAATAAAAGAATGTGGTAAATATCCCGTTTTAAATTATTGTAATAGATAATATATCCTCATTAAAAAGTAACAAGTACTTACTAGCGCGACGCTTTTTATCATCTATATAATCCTCTGAAGAGTAATGTGCCGCATTTATGAAAGTTTTTCATTCTGTGGATATACCTAGTTGCCATCAATGGACCACTATGGTGACGCCATTATTGGACCGGTCCAATCAAAGAAACTTATCGAATTACTTATTTTGACTTAATATAATTCAAAGAAATGTTTTTGTCTGTATGAATTTTCCGTATGAAAATTTGTGTGAAATTAAATAAATATGATTTTTTTTTCTTTATGAAAGTCCCTACTCGAAATTAAAGTGATTGTTATCAGTCATTATAATAATACATAATGACCGATAAAACTTGTTGATCTCGTGTAAATTATAATATTCGTATAAAAAAATATATTTATATGTGATTATTATAAAAACTTTTGAATAAAAAAGTAATTCTTATTTTGTGTTTTACTTGAGTCACCTTCATTGGACCGTTAATACAAATGTTTCTAAGTCCAATGATGGCAACTTAGGGGTCCATTCAAAGTGACAGTGGTCCAAAGAAAGCAACTCCTCATTGAAAAGTTATTTTAGTATATTTTTAAAATCGCCCAACCTTCATTGCCAATAATTTAATTATCATCAATTTACATAAATAGCATTATATTAAAACATTTGGTTTCCGTTTGTCGATGATATTTCAGGAGATATGATGTCACAAAGTTATGTGGTCCAATCATAGCAACCTTCCCCTATAGATAATAATAATCACTGATTATATCAAAACGGTATATAAATGTTTCTCGAAAATATATATGACATTGGAAATATAATGGGGATCCAAATTATCCTGAAAGGAGTCTCGAGCTCCAAAATTATAAATAGGTGTTTTGTAAAATGAAAACCGATTCAATATTTGTCGCATTGCCCCAAAGTCTCATATATGTCCTGAGAAAAAAACCTACATATTCGAGTCGAACGGTATCAATATCAGTTAGCTAATTTTATTAACTGTGAACTATGAAAAAGCCTTTCCGAACAGCGAAGATTGCGTCAAAGTATTTCTTTTAAATATTACGTAATTTAGCAAGTGGCATGGAGCCGAGAGGGAAATCGGACTGGATCGACTTCTCCGAGGTGCCGGAGCGACGGAAGCAGCCGAAGCGCATCCAAACCCTCCCGGCGGCCGGCCGCGACTCGGTGGTGTTCAGCTACGTGCCGCCCGAGCGCTGCCGCTGCGAGTGCCACGCGCACGGCCACGCGCCCGACGCGCCCGACGCGCCCGACGCGCCCGACGCGCCGCCCGACGACGAGCTGCCGCTGCTGCAGGACGACTCGCGCCACCTGACCGTCAGCTCCTCGTCGCTCGAGTTCGAGGAGGACGGCGGCCTCGTGCAGGTCAACGTGCACATCGCGCCCTTCACCGCCGACCTCGACTTGCAACACAGCCACGCAGATACGGTACTGAACCGATACTGAACACTAACATATAGAAAGACAGTACTAGACTTGATCGCTACCTGCCGGGCCTTATCTAAATCATCCTACAACCCAATTATATATACAAAAAAATCTATCAGTTATTATTCATCTATAATTATTATATTATAAATAGTACAAAACATAGTTGCTCTGTGTCTGTATGTCCTTCGGAAAAGCCAATTACAATAAAAACCATTATTGTAACTTTATTTTTTACAAATAAGTAAACAATGTTTAGAGATTTAATTAATTGCCTCCGACATACATATTTATGGTAGCAGTTTAATATTGTAATAATATATCACAACTGCGGTTCTGTTTCAGACGCTGCCCCAATGACCGGCGGCCGTCGCCCCCGCTCACCGTACCTTACTTGTCTGTCTCCGAGTTTAACCTTTTATAAGATATATTATTCTCTATTGACCTGAGACGAGATGTTATCATTTTTGAGATGTAAATTTACCCGTTAGGTACTTATATAAATTTATAGCGTCGTTTGTAATTCTTACTATCCATCGTTGACCCTCGATTGCATTTTTTGATGTTTATTAAATTGTTCGTGTATAATATTTCGTTACGCGGTTGTATGTACTGATTGTATTATAGTATCTAAATAGGATTCACGGACAGTGATAGAGCGAAGCTGCCTTAAACGCTAGCCGAGTGACCGGTGGCGACCAACCACATCCTTATTCAAACTAGTCATATTATTCAAATTAATAATATTCCTTCATTCATAATTTCCTATTCAAACTATCTTTATTTAGATAATCGATTATAATTTACATATTTCTTTATCTAGTGTTAATAAATATTGAAGCCATTATTCTGATTAATGTTTGTATCGTAGGAACTACTTGTAAATAGGTATGTTGGAATGAAGAAAGTATACGTTTGAATGATTCAACAAGTGTTTGCTCAATTAGCAGTTCGCTCATTCCGGCTGCTGTTATTTCAGCTTGTATTCATATTTGCAGACCTCTTTATTATATATTGTACAGAAAGAAAGCAAAAATTATTTATTATTCTAAAGTATAAGTCGTCGCCGTAGAGAGAAATTTTATTCGACTTTAAAACTATACCGTCACTTATTTTATTCTTGAGACTAGTTTGTCTCGGACTGTCTTGTAGTTTCCTGTACTACAGTCTCAATAAAGCGGATCACATCGATAGAAAACAAAATCATTTGATTATATTTAAGAACATACCTTTTTTTCATATATTTTCACTCTACGGGGACATCATAGCGAAGTTTTAAAATTTTAATTAAATCTTTTGATCGCTTTTGTATCGCCCGTCTCTTGTACCTACAGGTGAAGATGGGACGGATAGTATTACAATGAAGGAATGAGCCGTTACGTATGGTAATCTAAACAGGTAGATACAATGTGAGGTCTACTTATACAAGGATGTGTTTGATGTCGCAGAGCTGCCATTTACACGACATACGTATCACTTTGTTCTGCTTTAGCTATTTAGTATATCGAATAATCATTATTTTATTCAGACCAATTGGAACAAAAATATCTAAAACGTGTTACAAAAATTTAATAACGTCTTTAACATTTTGTCGAATGATTGTACATTTTGTACGAATTGGACCGAAATTAAAGAAATAGTGTTTTAAAACCTTTACTATCAAAGTATTTTACTATTAAGAAAAAATATAGCAGTGCAAACTGCATTTAAAACATGGTCATGGTATTCGCACATATCATGAGTCAAAATTATACATTTCTTTGTTTCAACCCGATTCGGTGCAGTAGAACTAAATGTTTGTGTTTACAAAAACGTCTCCTTAAAGTGCACGAGTAGTCAGATACCTGTACGGGTCAGGGATGTTTTAAATCTGTAGGTGAGTTATTCGTGACAGCGATGTGCTCGTACGGCAAGGGTGAGGCGGTTTCTTCCTCATGCTCCTACAAAATATTGTAATCGTTTTATCGGATTATTAGTGTTAACCATTTTGAAATGTTAATACTTTTATTTATGTCACTTGGAACAGTTAATAGCTATTTAGATAAATGGAAATACGGAATTTGAAAATTTCACAAATAGTAGTTACATCACAAATGATGTTTATATAATTTTTAGCATTTAATATATTTATTGAATATACCCGAAATCCAAAGATGTTAAAATATAAGATTGGAATAGAATGTATGATTTATCCAATGAGCAAGTTGTCCATGTATCAATCTTGCTTATCTCTTAACTCGCGCGCGTTTGTTCGGTAATGCAATCCGCTTTATACTTTATTTGGGTAATCAATAGCAATAGAGGTTAATTTCCTTGCAAGTCATCCGGTGCTGGTCCGTTTCGCTCGCCTTCGTTTTCTTCTGCGTATTGTCATATTGTTAGTTACTTTCATGCAATAATAAGTAAGAATGTATGTACCAATGTTAAAGTACTTCTACAGTTTAGACAAAAGTCTGAAATATAAATTTTTGCTTTCCAACTTTGTATTTTTATTGACCTTAACATTTAATTATATGAAATTAGCTTCCCATCCGGACTCTGTACGGCTAAAAATAGACATTTAGTTTAAAAAATCCGATCCTCACCACCACGCACTAATAAATGAACATCACCTGGTCCGACCTTAATCAGCCAGAACCCACATAAGTGCAAATTAATTGAGATACATTATACAGATAAGGACCTACGTAAGAATAAGAAATTTGACACAAACATTAGAGTATTCTATATTCGAGTCGAGCTGGCCCAGTGGTTAGAACGCGTGCATCTTAACCGATGATTGCGGGTTCAAACCCAGGCAAGCACCGCTGATCCATGTGCTTAATTTGTCTTTATAATTCATCTCGTGCTCAGCGGTGAAATCATCGCGAGGAAACCTGCATGTGACAAATTTCATAGAAATTCTGCCACATGTGTATTCCACCAACCCGCATTAGAACAGCGTGATGAATATGTTCCAAACCTTCTCCTCAAAGGGAGAGGAGGTCGGTGGGAATTTACAGGCTGTTGTTGTATGTTGTATTAGAGTATTCAAAAATTTGTGGCAAATCAGTCTCCTATTTTTTTCTTACGTATACATCTCGCGAGTAGCTTGCTCGCACTCGAGTAACGCACGCCGGTACTCCCACACGGAGCCGCGCCGTCGAGCGAATACATTTAAGTAGACAGTATACGGATGCCTCAAACACAAAGTAGACCGCCAGGGAGAGAGATGCGCGCACGTTACACGCTCTACTCCCAGCGCTCGGGTAGCGAGCAATACTCATTACTCAACTAATTTTAAATAAAAATGAGAAACGACCGGAAACCTAGATGGTAGATTTAAAAATGTATCATGAAAGATTGCAGTGGAAATATACTTCTGGAAGATATAAATTATGACGAAAGTGGGGACCAAAATTGGAAATGCCCCCCATGCATATCGACGACGGTCGTTATTTCGATAATCGGCCAGTGCGCTGCGACCCCACAGGGCGCGGTGAAATTCCCAAAATTTGAATCCCATTGGTAATTGCCCAGTGGCCGAAATCTGACAGTTTGCAAATGAAAAACTTTCGTAAATAAAAAACAAATTTTATTTGTTACCTTCATACAATCGCGAAAATAATCATGGCTGTTTCGATAGGACACATAAATGCATTTGCTTTACAATATAAATATGACTGCCGCACTCACTGACATACAGACGACTTAGACGTATATTATTGTACATATAAATTATGTGATCATAGAAACGTTCTGTGGTGTAGTATCAAAAAGTTACTCTTAAACATTTTATAGACGGGAGGACTGAGGTCAGCGGCGCGGGAGCTCGCGACGCCTCTCACTTGAAAATCTTGCCCTGATTGAACTTGCGACCCTTGGAGTCGGTACCGGACCATGAGAAGTAATCTTGCACCAGCTTCTTGGTCTCCTCGCTCTTGGGGTCTAGCTTCTTCCAGTCGTACGACTCGTAGTCAATCTGGAGTAAACAAACAATACATTTTTAGTAAATTAAATATATTTTAGCCCAGAGAGCACATGCGAGCTAGTGACCTTTCACGTGGCTCTGTTTACTACTCAAGATGACTCGAGCTTGGCAGCCAAGGAAAACATAGTATTTCGACGACCTCCATGGTCGAGTGGTGTGTACACCGGTTTTCATGGGTACGCCACTCTGAGGTCCCGGGTTCGAGTCCCGGCCGAGTCGATGTAGATTACCATTAGTTTTCTATGTTGTCTTGGGTCTGGGTGTTTGTGGTACCGTCGTTACTTCTGATTTCCATACCACAAGTGCTTCTGCTACTTACATTGGGATCAGAGAATAATATGTATGTGATGTTTTCTCATATTTATAGTATATTATATATTTATATTTTTTTATTTATTTCTATAAATTTAAAAAATCTATCACACCGCAAGAAACTGAATCCATCTCAGCAGCCTCCTCTCCATTCCTAAATGGGGAGGAGGCTGAGGCCAGGGCGGCCGCTTCCCTCACCTGCCAGTCGGGCGACAGCGGGAAGGCCAGGCCGGCGCCGCGCCACACCCACACGCCCGAGATGCTGGAGTCGTCGTCGGCGCCGAACAGGCACACGGACGCGAAGGCCTGCTTGCGCATCTTGTCCAGGCGCTGGAACATGCCTGCGCACACCTCGCGTTAGCACTCGCCCCGGGCGGCCCCATTCGAGCCAGACTCCTACTCACCCGTGATGAGGTTGCAGCTCATGAACACCTTGGACAGTTCCTCGGGGTACTTGTACTCGGCGTACCAGATGGAGTAGTTCTCGGGGTCAAACTTCTCCCAGAAATAGGGGATGGACACTGCCTCGTCCTCGTTCGAGTAGCACCTCTTGAAATCGTCCATGTTGAAGGTACTATGTAACAAGCAGTGAGAGTTGGGATTTATACTGTTGTATAATGATCTTAGGTAACTGTTAAATAGTGCATCATATGGTGTCAATAATTACACTATAAATAAAGTTGAACCTTATATAAGAATAATAATAATTTTGAAATGATGAGACATAAATTTTGTTTTTTTTTTTTCTAAAATAACAATACTACAAAGCACAAATGTCTTAGCTCACCCCTTTGGCATGGAGTCAAAAGGGTCCTTAGACTCTTTGGGTTTCTCTTCAATGTCGTCATCTAACGCGGGCTCTGCTTTCTCCTCCTTCTTTTTGGACTGTTCCTTCTTCTCAGCCTTCTTTTCCTTCTTTTCACCGTCCTGGAAAGAGAATTTATATATATTTATTAAAACATAAAATCAAGGTTTGTGTTTTTAAGTGATATTAGTCAATATTGGTTTAAGTGAATAATAAAAACTATTTAAGTTTTATATAAATTGAAATACATTAATTTTTAAGCACACCCATTAATCTTCCCTGTTTGTAGAAAATACTTCTAGCATCAAGACTACCTTTTGTTAAACATATATTTTGTTAGGTACAATAGCGTTACCTTCTTGGACTGCACGAGGCACTTCTTAGGATTATATGTAGGGGGAGCTTCACACAGGGTGATGGCTCCCGTGACGGAGGACACTTGAGGCTGGTTGGCCAGCGTCAAGAACCAACGCTGTACATTCACGAGTGAGGATCGTAAGCTGGAGTCCAACACATTCTGTAATTTAATAGAGATAGTTTAAAGATTTGCAATAAACTTAAGTATTTTAGAATCAATAAATATTTAAGGGCAAACCTGGAAAGCATGTATCAGTGTGGAGAACACAATGATGTCAGCCAGGGTGATGCGTTCTGTGACCAGGAATGTGCGTGTGAGCAGGTGGTCGTCCAGAACCTTCAGGGCGGCCAACAGGTCAGTCTTTGCACGCTCCACATTCTGTTAACAGAAGTCATTATATTACATATGCCAAATGTTATATGTGCTAGACATAATATAAATGCATGCCATATTAATCTCAATGTGGTGCTGTTTTCTTTAAAAGTGGTATAACAATAACAGTAATATTAAATGATTATATTATTTAATTAATTACAAATGCACATAATGTTTAAGTTTAAAGACTTTGCAAGTTACATCATGTAGGATTAATAGGCAATTTATTAAATTTTTCTTTTCTTGGTAATATGAATTAAATATTCCTAGCAAAATGAGATTCATTGACTAATATTGCAATAATAATTGGCATTAATGACATTGCCTTAAGATAGTTAACATAAATAATTATTAAACCTGTTTGTTGAACTGCATAATGCCCAGGTAAGGGAAGACCCAGGCGCAAGAGGCAGGGAGCAACTCACTGTCGGCCCATGATGCCCACTGATAGATAGCAGCCTGTGTGGCCACGTCTGACCCGCGGAGAGTAGCATTTGCCACTTCACAGAAAATGTACAATTGAAGAATTAGGCAAAAATAATCAAACATAAGATCAGTAAGAAGTTGATAATATTTTAGCTATAGAAGTATCTCATCTAGAAGCCCAATATTATAAATAAAATATTCGAAATCAAAAAATAATAACATACTGTGTTATGGATTGAGTAAATTTAAATAAATACATTGAATATTTATAGAACATATTCATTCGTAGCAACTAAAAGGTTATAAATAATTTAAAACTATTTCATGACTTACCATAGTAGGCAATTGCGTTGCTCTCTGTGAGTAGAACTTTCCCGTCAGAGCTTTCGTAAGCTGGTACCTAAAATAATTGCAATCATTACACGTCACCGTCAAAAACATCTGGTCCGATAACACATACACTACACTAACTCGATAATCATCACTCACTTTGCCGGCCGGGAACTTCTTCAGGAACCCATCTGACTTGTTAGTTTCGCCGAACACAAAGTTAGGAGCTACTTTTACATCGGCTCCGGAGTACTGTGCGGCGATCAACGCCTTATAAGCACGAAAATTTTCCGGATAAGTATAAAGTACCTATAAAAAATATACATGTTACATGTTAGAAATTAAAATGGTAGCAATATCTATCAATCCAACAACCTAGATGAGTTGAGATCACGTAGATAATTTAAAATTTAAAAACACGTACCCCGGCCGCCATGGTTGAGGTCTACTCGGAAAGAGAAAGATCACAGGGGTAAGGGGAGGGTCTTAGACTCTCTGACATTGACATTCACTGCCATACGTTGAAAAACTATTTGACCTTGTTGGTATCTTAGAGTAAGTGCCTCAACTAAATGTAAAGATCCTGGTTTTAAAGAATTATCTAAAGGAATATTCTTAGCAAAATTACAAAAGTAATATATAAATATTTATAATTTTTAACATTATTAGGAACTGTATTAATTAATGCAAATCCTTTGTTTGATAACTCTTGAATTGTATTCGATAAAATATTTGTAGTTGCTATTTAATTAGCAAGTATGACTTTAATAATATTATTTAATTCCGTAAAAAATATATTTAGTAAAACAACATTTTCATTTGTTGCTTTTTACTATCTGTGTTTTTAAATTATTCTGTTTAATCTGTCAACTTTATTTAGATCGATCATCGATGGTGTGTTCTGCAGACAAGTCGTTTTTCATTAACAAGTGATAGGATCAACCAAATTAAAAATTAATACGAAAAACCAAGCGTGCTACATTCTTAACTAAACGTAACATAAAAAGAACACCATGGTAAGAGCCACAACGATATTTGTATTTCGACTTCATCATTGGTTGCTCCTATTGGAGTTTCTGGGTGTAAACCGGTGATTTAAGCAATTCAGAAATGATTAGAAAAATAATTTTGGGTATTTACAATTACAGCTTTCATTAAATATTAGATCTATTAATTTTTATTAATATTGATGAAGACAACTTTATTAATTATTTGTAAAAAATACGAACGTTACTTTTACAGGGCAACGAAAATTCAATTCCTATGGAGCTCTGTTCAAACTGTGAGTATGCATTTCGGTTTCGCAAAGTCCTTCACCTTTCTGTGATTATTTTACTTGCCTTATTATAACCAGTGTTTCATTGCATACTATTTTCCGTTACCAATACCTAATCTTATTTGAGATAAAACAATCTTATCCTTTGAGTAACAACTCCCTATTGTAATGACTAGCATAAGAATAAGTTATCCCCAGTACTTAACATATTGTTAGCTTCCTGTTGCAAGAGGAGACGAGTAGTGGATACATTTTGAGTGCGGAATAGGGTGTGCGTAAGAAGCATAACATGAGGTTTGTTTCAGCACGTGTTAACTGCATTGATTTTAAGGTGGAGAACTGTGAGTGTCGTAGTGTCACTCGCTGATGTTCATCTCCATGTTGACACACCGCACGTACACCCCTATTATCCAGAACAATTTTTTTTCCTAGTAAATTATGAAACTAAATTTAAATAAATTGAAATATAATGCAAAAATTAGCAAATAGCTGAGAATATTTTTATGGTGTAGGAAAACCATAGTCGATATGTGAATGTTGTGACATGTGTAAGCATTTAATGGTGATTTTTTAAATTAAATTAAAGTTTATCGTTGTCATTGAATTTAATTGAATGTTAATTCTGGCTCCTAGTTGCCAGTTGTTTATTGACTCAAATATTTTGCTTGCTATCATTGTCTGTTAAATGTGGTCTGTGTGCATAATCAGCTGTACTGTGAACGCCATAGTTCTTAGATGAAAGCTTATCTATTTGTTTGTTCTAGTCGGTGTACTATAATTTGTTGTAATTTTATAACCATTCGCTCTTCTCTATGCTCAAAATCGAAATTAAAAATTGTTCTGGATGTACATAGATTATTTTAAAATTTGGGCTAATGCATCCGCATCACCAATGCCTCTAGAGTACAGAGTTCTTAGAATATATTGTGAATGTTTGTGATGATTAGATTGTTTTATACTTGTGCAGATGTGAGGAATGTATGTGATGGGAGATGTCAAATATCAGGTCACAACTGGCAGCCGTTGTGCAGAGAGCTCGTTTAATTGAACCTAAAGGAAAGGCCCGACAGTTCGATAGTCTATCGTTCATCATATCGATCAAATAGCCGTTGAGCAAACCACCAGCATAGGTTTGATAATCCTAAACATCCCCGCGCCTTTTTCTTTCGTTTTATGTTGAATTATTTCTGTTATTCTCTGTGCTTCTTATATTCAAAATGTGATTTAAAAAGAGCTTCTTTGTGGACTTTCGTATCTGACTTCTCTCATTGCTTTATATTTTTGGTGGCTGGTGTAGACCGCGGCGTAGGTATCGCTTCCGTACGTTTCTGCAGGAACAGATGCGCAATGCTTCGAGCACGGGAACGTTTAGAATGGCTTTGTATGTTAATAATAGAATAGCAGGTACTAACATACAACGTGGGCGTTCATAGATCGCTCACGACAAAACGACACTAATCGCAATATCGCAATACAGACGGGTTGATCGTATCTATAATAATAGATGTAACACGAAATACACACGAACATACAAGTCTTTTGATGCTTTACATTCCGTCATCGACTTAAATTCAATAGCAGTAAAATATTATCTCGATTTGTCATCATTTTGTACTCGGAATGTTTAGCTCTGTGCGGTTGTGAGATAATCAGTATGCAGTCTACATACATGACTTCCGCGCGCTTGGAACAATACGAGTTCAGTCGCAGTTATCGCGAACACACAATAATAACAAATACTACAGTTCCACTTCACCGTCACGACCTTGACGCGCTGAGGCGAACTCGAACTCGAACCAATTGTATTAAAAAGAAACGTCAACCGAATTAAGATAGATCACCCATTCATTAAAGATCGAGTACCACAACACTAGATAGCGGTCGATACTGTAAATAGCCGACGTAGTGTCCGCGCCACTCACACTGTACGCTTGCACTCGCTCGCGGGCGTCCGGCCGGGCCGGGCCGGGGCGGGCCGGGCCGGACGGGTCGCGCCGGCGAGCGCGTCCGGCATGATGTTTGTACGCGACGCAGTCGACGCGGACGAGATCCGGCGGCTGGGCAAGCGCTTCCGGAAGCTCGACCTCGACAACTCGGGCGCGCTGTCCATCGACGAGTTCATGTCGCTGCCGGAGCTGCAGCAGAACCCGCTCGTGCAGCGCGTCATCGACATCTTCGACGCCGACGGCAATGGCGAGGTAACGTACCGCCCGCCTCCACTGTAAGGTGCTTTTGTTACGTAATGCTGATGTCATCCGAGGTTGGTTGAAGTATCGTGTGGATTTTGGAAACAACGATGATTAATGTCCTCGACTTGAATTGATTTTTGTTCCAAAAAATAGTTGAAAAATATAATAATCACTGATAAGTTAACGAACAAATAGTATCAGTAAAACAGCTTTAAAACTCTTCAAGGTGGATTTCAAGGAGTTCATTCAGGGAGTGTCGCAGTTCAGCGTGAAGGGGGACAAGCTGTCGAAGCTGCGGTTCGCGTTTCGGATCTACGACATGGACAACGACGGCTTCATCTCGAACGGCGAACTCTTTCAGGTGACCCTACGACCTAGAGTTGCGCATTTAGTAGCAACAATTTTTAGTAATTTTGGGTACCAAATAGAGATAATATCTTCTGACTATTTTTTAAGTATAAACCAAAGTCGAGTAAGTATAACAAACCACAAGTTTTGTAATGATTTCCGCCCATCTGCCCTTCCAGGTCCTCAAAATGATGGTGGGCAACAACTTGAAAGACACTCAGCTCCAGCAGATCGTGGACAAAACGATCCTCTTCGCCGACAAGGACGAGGACGGCAAGATCTCGTTCGAGGAGTTCTGCAACGTGGTGGGCAACACGGACATTCACAAGAAGATGGTCGTGGACGTGTAGGCGCCCGGCCGAGCCCTCGCTCCCGCCTCAGCTCTAGCTAGAACACTATTCAATTGCGCGCCCGGGCCCCCAAGTTCGCCGGTCGCATCTCTTCCCGCTGCGAACCTCCTACTCGTTTTGTTTTCCGTCTCGCCTAGTTTGCCGGCGTTACAATGTTATATGTCGTACTTTTTTGTCCACGTAACTACGGCGATACTTTTTTATCTAATGTTTCGTGTGGTGTAGGTTCAGATTCGATAAACTTATTTATTCGTGTTCGAGTGTGAAGGAAGCAATCGCTGGAACACGCGGGCATTTGTAATATTGAGTACAAATTCGCGACGTAGGGGCGACCGGGGCGCCTCGAAACTATCATAATATATCATCAAACATTACTAACTAAATATAAGACATACATATATTTACTTTATATTATAGATATACATCGTTAGAGAAACTTTATCGTAGTCAAATAAATGGATTTTTTTTATTATTTTGTTGCAGTAATATTAATTCGTATTGTTATTTAGTATTTTATGTTACGTTAGGTATCGGTTTCAATGCAGTCGGTGTGTGTCGGTAGAGCCTAGCCTCGGTCGGTAGAGCCTGCCTCGGTCGGTAGAGCCTGCCTCGGTCGGTAGAGCTTGCCTCGGTCGGTAGAGCCTGCCTTGGTCGGTAGAGCCTGCCTCGGTCGGTAGAGCCTGCCTCGGTCGGTAGAGCCTGGCTCGGTCGGTAGAGCCTGGCTCGGTCGGTAGAGCCTGGCTCGGTCGGTAGAGCCTGCCTCGGTCGGTAGAGCCTGCCTCGGTCGGTAGAGCCTGCCTCGGTCGGTAGAGCCTGGCTCGGTCGGCAGAGCCTGCCTCGGTCGGTAGAGCCTGCCTCGGTCGGTAGAGCCTGCCTCGGTCGGTAGAGCCTGGCTCGGTCGGCAGAGCCTGCCTCGGTCGGTAGAGCCTGGCTCGGTCGGCAGAGCCTGCCTCGGTCGGTAGAGCCTGGCTCGGTCGGTAGAGCCTGCCTCGGTCGGTAGAGCCTGCTCGGTAGAGCCTGGGCGAGTGCCGTTCCGCAACTCAATACGCGATACTTTGCAAACGAACAGCGCTCGCCTTTGGCCCGTCAGACGCTCCTTCGCCTTCGAGGCTAGTGCTCATTTGTATGCGCAGATTTTTTTACTTAATTCATTTAAGAATAGTAAAATATATTTAAATATACTATACGTCGTTCTTTATAAACGTCAATATTTATAACAATATTAAAATAAATAAAAATCGAATAGCATCTCCGCTTATTAAAAACAATATTACGATACAAATAAAATATCTTTTAACTTTGTCCGAATTTAATAAAAATAAATTAAGAGTAAACTGTAATATTAGCTAATGTTATTTATACCGTGTTGGGACCCTCGGGCGTCCTCGACCTGTTGGCCCCTCACCATCCCCGGACACCTCCAGCCGCGGACCTGCCGCCGCCTAAGCGGCCGAGGCGGTCTCGCCTGTACCCGTATCCGTCCTGACCCCCCCCCCCCCCCCCCGTCAGCCCCAGTGCCATACCTCGTGTTACCGATATGATTACCGTATACAAAGATATTATTTATCTACATATCACGACGGAAACTAGCCCCGTATGAAACTTACGAGTCACGTTAAAACTGTTGACTTCGAGAGTCGGACCGGGAGTTCTAACAAGCAATTGTGTATTTTTTGTTATATTAACATTGTGTGTATAAATAGCTCGAGTCTAGAGGAATCATTGTTTACAAGTATACATAATATCGTAATCCCCTCAAATAGTATGTCGTCTCAGCTGCCGCCAGCCCCGGCGGCGGCGGCAGGCAGTTATCTCGTAATGAATATTGTACTACATTCAATTTTCGTATCGTAAGCGATAGGTCATAAATACAGTTTTTAAATATTTTCTTCTACCGATCATTGGAATGTTATAACTTGTATGTTAAAGGTTTAAATTAAATTATGGATTGTCTCCGCTAGTTGTGTGTTATATTATAGAATACTTAAGGGCGGCTGCACCCGCGAGCCGGCCCCGGCCCGGCCGGCCGGCTCCGGCCCGGGCGGCCGCGGCCTCACGATACCGTAGCGAGCGCACGTGAATCTTAAACATCTAGTCACATTTGTTGTGAATTATATTGTATATGTAATGTTTACGCATGTGTACCTACTTAATCTGCTCCAAAAATTTTGCGTTTTGTTTCAAATTATAATTAAATGTTCAAAATATATAAAAATAATTATTTCGTATCCAGCCAAGAAGTACAAACATTTTGATCTGATATCCTGACCACTTTGTCGTCGATTGGTAAACGATGAGGCTGGATTGTTTTAACTTACAAACGTTTAAATTATGTTTGCAATTCAAAAATATAGAATAAAAATTATAGCTACGACGTTAAAGCCTTATCTCGGGGAGCGGCGGCATTATGCACTCGACACGAGTAGTTTTTATGTTTCTATTGCTTTGTGACCATTATTATAATTGTCGCTTGAAAGAGAAACCAGCGACACAATGGCTGTCAGCGAGTTATGTAATAAAACATAATTACTGTAATAAGTTGGAAAGGTGGCCGTGGTCGCATTCAAGTTATATGAAAATATGTAATGGGAAAATAATATGTCGTTACAATTTTGAAAGCAACAAAGTTTATGCAGTGTTTTTTAATGGCGTCATTGTGTATTTCGGTTAGCGGCTCAACTCTCGGCAGGTGAGTCCGTGCTGTCGTCAGCTCATCCCATCAGTAGGTAGCGTGTCCTAATAAGTCTGTTCTCGATTGGAACTGATTATAAGTTTTAATAAATTTTCAAATTTCCTTACGACTTTTTATATTCCTCCTCTTTTTATAGTTAATGTAATTTGTATATTAATTCTTAATTGTCTATGGAAGCAGTTTTATTTAGACAAGTTTCAATATTGTTTGAATTATAATAAATAGTTTTTAAAATTCAATTCATGCTTAATTATTTGTAGCAACCGAAAACAACAATATTACACAAGGATCTTTTTTATGACAGATGCCAGTAATAGTTAAAGTTCTAGTTTTTTTTTATGATCGAGACACATCAATATATAGATTCAATATGGGTTATAAAACAGTCAGCTTGAAGATGAAACTAAATACATAAATACTAAATAACTTTATTAAACATTACACTACTTAAAGTCTATATTAAGTCTACACAAATCTAGTGGCAATACCTAATAGCTTGGTGTAATCTGCGCCTTTAGCATGGGTCCTCTCTTTGAGAATGGTGCGCAGAATGGTGGGAATGGGGACATGGATGCGAGTGCCGAGAGGAGTGCCATTGTCATCGATTAGGACAATGTTGTTGCTATCGAACTTTGGCACCTTCACTTTTTGGGTTTGCTTTAATCCTACTAGAATTCCTTTCTTCTTTTGACCTTTAATAGCTACCATTACTCTATCTCCGATGTAGCCCACACCTGTGAAAATCCAATTTTATATTACTGCACACCACAATAAAGGTTCATAAGATTTATATTAACAAGAAAAACACATGTATACAGTGAGTATTAAGTTTGATTGGTTCACACATTCAAACATATCCACTTTGCCATATATAAATATTTTTATAACAATATGAATGACACAATTCAGATTTAACAATGAAATTGAGCATAGAGATTCTGATCCATAAACTGTGTGCTTGTGATGGTTTACTAGTGAAAAAAGCAAGAAAATAAATACTAAGTACATTAGAAAGCAAATCTAACCAATAATATGTTTAAGAATTAATTCTATATATGGCTAAACTATTATAACAAACTTCAAATACTAGTCGATAGTACATTGTGCCTCTTTTGAGGGTTAGTTGTGATTTGATTAGAAATTGACAATTATTTTCGTTTTTATAACATTTGTATAAGCTTATGTTATCTTCGATAAATGAAATTTTACTGATCAATATCTCGTTTTATTTTCACACTCGCGTTTAATATTAAATGTCATAAAATATTAAAAATTCTTGGGTATATTCGGGGTATTTTGACACCAGACAAATATTGAAGAGTAAACAAATAATGTAAAATAATTTTCTGCACAACTATTCTTGCCTGTAGTGCCTTAAGTTATTTCAATCTGTTAATATTATTAGGAGTGATAAAATTGTCATACGTACGTTTCTTGTTGTAGACACAAATAACTTTAGGTGGTTTGCCTTCTGCCATAGCCCGCTTGCCTATTTCAGAGTTATCAACTACTCTGAGTCGGGTCAATAACTGTACTTCATTTAAACATGTTGTTGTGTGAAATCCATGTGAGTGAATTGTACTTAGTTTATTTATTAAAGTTCTAAACATTTTGATGTGTGTTTTGTAGTTAAATTAGTTTAAAAGTAAGGTTATATTTTATTACATATGACAGTGACGTTTGATTTAGAAGTTCAAGTTATTTATTTAAGCTGCGTTCAGAAATTTGCGGTGAATCGGATAGTATACATATCTCGTAATTCGTCGTTGCTCCTGCATAAGTCGTATGTGTTCTTTTCATATTTTTCGATTGCTGTACCGTTTGAATCGTTGGATGTATGGAAATTTCGATCTATCAATATCGTAAAGCTACATTTGTAAACTTTTAAACTATAGAAATAATAACAAAACTGTTTTTACATTTCGATCTTATTGAAATAACGATTAAAACGGTGTAGCAGTCGAAAAATGTAAAGGAAACACATAGTGATTTTTGCAGGAGTAACGACATTATTTTATTTATAGAGATAGGTTTCTTGTTTCTTCATCAACTATTGGTTTAAAATCGTTACTTATGAAAAATAATAGTTATATCTGACTTCAATTATTAATTGTCGTTGTTACAATAGTTAGCAGACTATTATAATATAACGACTAAAGTAATGGTTATTTTCTTCTTTTTTACATTTTATTTTATTTTATTAAATTATATTTGCATTAAAACATGGCCTGGCCTAATAAGAGTCAATAAGTTCCAAGCTGAAGTAATGAGGGTCAGAAATTCGACATTCGAAATTGAATCCTATCATGTCTGCAAGAAATCCAGGAGTTAAATGGGATCATTTACTCTACATGTATCACCGTACCAATTTTAGATTGAAAAATCACATAGTAAATTTTATAAAAATTGCCGCTCTCACAAAGGCTCTTAATAATTAATTAATTATATATATGTATATATAGAATATGTTCAAAAGTATTTAATCATTGTCCTTAATATTTTTGACCATAGCTTCTCAGGGTCTGTCGATAGCCAAAAGCTGCCTTCATGATTAGTACGTAGGTATGCAAGTATTATAATATTTATTATTAACTTGAAAGGGGTTTGAATTTCATTATTTTGAATAGATAATGTTTTTTTGGCTCTTGAATTGGGCTCTGTAAATTACAATATACATTTCGGGTATGCCATGCCGAGATCTCCAACAACAGTTTCAGTTTATTGACTGTTGATCGTTAATTTAATTTAATTTTCAGTTCGGAAATTGAGTATCTTTTATTTAATTAAAAAAGTTTTCGTCTATTTTTTACCTTTGATCAAAATGAATATATATTTAATTTCTTTCTACCGAAATATTTTATTACTCACGTTTTCTGTCTGTCTTGCCTGTCCAAAAATTTACTTAATGTCTAAAGTTGTCTCTAATTTTGAGGAAAGGCTTGGAGCTTATACAAACATATACATTAGAGAAAGATAGAATTAATATTGAATTAAGCATTGGAAAAATCGGTGGTGCTGGTTCGAGGGAACCCACAATCTAATGTTAATATTTTAATTTTATTATTTCTGTTAAATATGAACTATTAAATGTTATGAAATCTGTTTATACAACTTTCCAAGGTCCAAATATTAAATAAATTTTTTTCGTCAACTTTTCATAATTTCTTTAAAAAAACAGATTTATTTGTGATGATAATATTATCTATTGAATGGAAACGAAATATGCATCTGCTAAAGATGCTTTATATTGCGTTTTCATTATAATTTATTTTCATAGAAAATTATCACACAGCTTTATAACTAAGTAGGTAGGTACTAGGTATCTTTAACGCATGACTTACCTACCATTTTATACTTTTTTTTTATAATTAACATTCTCGTATTTCTGAATTTACTAGCGTGATTTTTGTATAAAAAGTAAAGGAAAGCTAATGTTTTAGATGTGCCTTTATGATCCGTCTATCAAACATAATAAACATTCTTGCGCTTTCTAATGAACGTTGCCTGATAGAGGAACTATGAAACATACCTTAACATAACCTATAACTTTAATGTAAGGATATGCGGAATTAATAGAAGACAAAAAATATATATCTCCAGGATAATTTGATAGGAAAATGAAATCATGATTAAAGACTGAATGGATAAATAGAAGTTGAACGAGTCGGTGTTATAAAACTAGATCAAAGAGATTTGGCAAAATGTTCGTTTGTTCCGATTAACATACACATTTAGTGTAGTCTATACTCTATAGTCCTGGAAGTGATTGAATTAGATTGAATAGGTTGTGCTAAAACACAATTGATATTTTTATCTATTGAAGATATTATGCGGACCGAATTCTTTATAATATGCAATATGTTTAAGGTTGCTAATGAAGGCTACAGTTTGATAGCTTATACATGCTATGGATACAATTTACCTGCTTAGTGAGCGTATCCGGCACATTTTACGTACATATTTATGCCAAAGCAATGAAAAAACCCAAATTGAATTTGTCCTTTCGATAAAGTCAGAGTTAAGGGAGAGTGGTGTTAATGTTCAAGGCAATTCAATATCGAACAATTTGTTTCTATGCATTTTTTGCATATTTTTCATAATTATGTGCCAAAATCCTGCCTCAAGTTTGCAAGCAATTACCCAATTTCTTAACGTATATCGGTACCAACGCTTCCTGCGGTAATAACACGCGGGATAATAGTGAACGATATTTTTATTTAAAAAAGTATATCGATCTCCCGCTGGTGTAGTTGTTGTCGTAGTTGACATAGCATAAGTCGATTCTTATACATTTTTCAAAACATTTTAAATGACGAATGCACCCTTCCTATATTTCTTCACGAACATTTTTTTAATGATAAGTATTAAATTTTATAGAAATTAGTACTATTTTTATAAATGATAATTATCTATTTTCATCTTTACCGTTTATAATGGATATGCGAAGAGATTATAGGATGTAGTTTTATGATATTTTATTAGCGGGTGCAGATTTAGAAAACGCTGGAAAAATCATAATATTTGTTGTTTTTTTCAATTATTTACCTGTACATACGAATAATTTACCCCAGATTTTACACAAGAAATCGCATTTGAGCTTAGCAACCAAATAAAAAGTAAAATAAAAACTTAGATCGGTTTTCCATACATTGATAAAACAATATGCAAGCATGCACTATGCAAATAAATAAATCAATATATCTATAATATATATTAACTCCGCAAAGTCAATAAGTCCTTCTTGGGGCAGGGTATCCGCTTCTATAATAAAATTCCGCAGATATTTTTAACTTTTCCTTTTAGTAAATTCAAATCGTTTGTAAAACATACATTGGTAGAAAAAGCATATTATTCAATACAAGATTTTATAGATGATAAAAAAGCGTGGAGCTAATACCTGTTTATTTCCACGCAGGATATATTAATTTAAATAATTGTATTTAACTAACATGACTTTGTATTTTTAAATGTTAAAAAAGAGTAACTACTGAGTTTCTTGCCGTTTCTTCTCGGTAGTATCTACTTTCCGAACCGGTGGTAGCTTCACTTAATTGTTAAATGACGATTCAAAAGTGCTTGTAAAAGCCTAAGTGAATAAAGTTTATTTTGATTTGATTTTATTTGAAAAACATCAACTAGATAAGCTTTAGTTTGTTACATTCAAATGACCCTACAAAAAATTAAAGAACTTCTACATATTTATTCTACATACATATAGGTCTTGTCTCAGGATCGAACTTTATTAACTTAGTTTTACAAGTTTTAATTTACTTTTCGTATTTATAAGATGATTAGTACTAATTATATCAAATTAATCAATAGACAATTAGTTCAATAATCAAGATTAATTTAAATTAAATTGATATTTCGGAAAACACAAGAAACTAATTCATAGTCTAATCATATATTTCAAAGGATAATAATGATTAAAAGATAAGGCGTTCAACGTCTGCTTGGCTATTGATGAGAGTAACCCGAGCCCGCGGAGTAGAGGTCTCGGGCGCGCCGGATAATGCTCGCAACAATAATGTCATCTCCGCAGCAGAGGCGCGGCGGGCGGCGGTCGGGTTACCGCGGCGGCTCGTTAGCGATCGCCAATTTCCTCCGGAGCCTGTCAGTCTGTCACCAATAATAATCTAAAGTTTTCGTTCTCATTTTTTATTCCGCGGAATCAAAGGCGTATTGATTACGATCGGAGCGGAGGTGCTATTGATTGAGCGTTCGTTAGAGCGCTTTCTCGATTTCAGCGCTCGGCGTCAATGATTAAAGGCGGTAACCCAATAAGGAGCGGATCGCGAACGCTTATCGGAAACAAAACAAAAGAGTGCGAGCTCGATTTACGTCATTAGGGGCTGAGGGACGACACCTCAAAGCCTTTAATGCTTTCTGCGGCTCATAATGCTCGCATCCGCCGCATTGTGGCCATTGTGCCGCTGTCCAAACACCGGCCGGCCTCTTCCGGATCCATTTCACGCTATCTTCGAATGGAACCGAAGACGCGTCTGTTTGTTCGCGCTTCGTTCTCGAACAATGGCTCCTTTGAACAATTCGCAGAGAATAGAGCTGTTTTGGGTATCGAGCGCGGGTTTTGTGATTAGATTAGATCGTGTGTCGCGCTCCCTGCCTGCGTCACGGCGATTCTTTCTCTTATTGCCCGACTCATTTTGAGTCGGTCGTTTTGTTTTACAAACCTATACCTCATTATACTTATTGATTTTTGTTTGCAATAACAACATTATTATTAAATCAATAATTCAAAGTAGAGGAACGATATTCATAGACACGCGTTTTTATTTCGAAATTATTATGAAGGTAATACTTCATAAAAGTGTATTACGTTTAGTACTTCATGAGATTTAATGTGTTTTATGAATTTACATTTTTGTTGATTAAATACCGCCTTTGTTTTAAAACGTTATCGTCAAAGTGTTTGAAACAAAACGCCGTCGGCAGCAGGCCGCGCCGCTCTCTGCTCGTCTATTTCATTTGTTTGATCATTAAACATTCGAATAAAAAACTATAATGTAGCAACGGCTTTACGTACAGCCATTGAAGGGCACTGGCCGTTTCTACGCCCGTGAATTTACACGATGCGAATTCTAGTTTATAATTTTTCAACATTATTGACTTGAAGTTAATTGTATTCATATCGGCGGAGCATATTAAACAATTCAGTCGATTTGCATGTATGAACAATACATATACACACACATATATTGATATCCGTAATTCAAATGAAATCAAAGGACCTTGATTACTTAACTCAATATTGTACTATATTTTAATTTATTTTAACTACACGTTACGCATTAATCTGTTACGGTAAAACATGTACCTAAAGCAAAACTGTAATTGTTGTGTTCTTATATGATCTAGAAATCAATATCTTAAATGAAATGGTAAGCATATAAAATATTGATGTTTCGATGTCATGTTATTTGTAATCATTTTAAAGTTTACTATAACTTTATAGCTACTGTACCTTATAATGAAAACGCTTCATCGGTTGTAATAAATGTGGTATCAGACGAACACTTCATCTTCTCAAGTAAATTACGCCCTACTTATTATAAATTAAATTTCAGTGTCAGCTACATATTTTTACATACGGTGAAATACTTAAGTGTATAGAATTTGTCTGTGGTCGCTAAATATTCAATTAAATTACAGTAAAAACAGTGCATCACAGTAACCACAGTTTTACTCTATCGACGTGTCCAAAGTGAGCGGAGGGTTCACTTTAATTACTTATAGTTACTTAATCACAGTAATCAAAGAGCAAGAGAGGCGCTGCGGGCTATAGCTGACTGTTTGTATATCGCTCACTGACGCCGTCTGTTCGCACGTCAAAATGTTTGTCGCCATTTTGAAAGAGGTGGCGAATCAAATAATGGAGAAATAATTTAATCAGCGGCCCTCTCGTCGCCGTCGCTTTTAAGGAGTCGAGTTACGGCGGAGTTTCGTCTGTGCGTGACCCGGAGGGTGGTAAAAAAAGTGTGTGGTTGCGTCGTGTGTGCAGCCGCCTTAATAGGTGGGTCCTGCCCCCTCATCCCGGACCGCCGCCCCCCGCGACCACCTCGCCACCCTCCGCGAGTCTTTGCGACCGCAAATTGAAATGAAATTGCATAATTCGTGCACGCAGCCCACAGCCGGCGACGGTGTTCGGATTCGGAATGAGGCGTTTTTTGCGCGTAATGAAGTCCATTTAGCGGCGCGCCGCCGCTCGCAGCGCTCCTCATGAATACTTCTGCGACGAAGAAAATCACGCTGGAATTGTGACGCGAATGACAATTACTTATTTAAATGTCACAAAACGCTGCTGCGCGGCCGATGCGTGCCGAGCGGCTCGCGGGACGCTCTCGGACAACGTATTTCTCCTGGCTGTACTCGCATCAATATTACTTTCTCTAATAACATTAATGACACTGATTTCATTATGAGACAGTGACCCGCGGCATAATAACTTCTTAGTGGATGTGAAGCCGTCGGCCTGTTCAACAATGGCGGCCTTGTCGCTAGTGCTCTGTTGAGCTTACAAGACGTTGTTATTATAGTTGATTGCTTCAGTTGCTTTACAGTAATAGTTGTAACAATTGTTTCATAATTATATTATCTCGATTTGTTCTAATAATCAGTCCCAATGAATATAGTATACTTAGGTAAACTATAACTTTTTACTTGTCTTTCTCTGAAAAATCCGTTGAAATGATTTGTTAAAAATAAAAATGGAATAGGAAATGATAGAGTTTTAAATATAACGAACTATTTATACTAAAATCTGTACTTAGACTTTGCTGCGCGTACTATCAATCTGCGCATAATATCAAATTAATATATTGTTAAAAAAACGTTTACTCCTTAGGTCGGGATATTTCAATTTTCTTTCTGAGAGTGTCAGTAGATATACGGCTATATTGAATAAAGGTTTATTAGATACTAGATGTACCCGCGACTTGCGCGATTGAATTTCATAAAAAAGTGATTGTTGTACGTTATCTTACCCCTTATTACATCAGCCATCTGCCAGAGAAAGACCCATCAAAATGGTCTAGCCGTTCCAGAGATTAGGTGAAACAAACAGACGGACAAAAAATGAGAAATATGTTGTTATGGTATACATACCTACCTTGTATACATACCTATGCATTTAGTAAAAAGCTGTTATTTTAACATTACAAACAGACACTTCAATTTTATTATATGGATATGTACTTATAAATAAGTATATATTTATATTAATATTTATATTTATATTATAAGTATATCTTTATTGTTTAAAATAGTAAATGTAATTTTTTTTCGATAACATGCTTAGAAAGACACAATTTAATAAGCCGATACAAACATCATTCTTATTGGTCGAGTCTGTGTTTTAGTTCTATTATAATAAAACAGATCTGTTTATGATTTTCAAAATCCAAAATAAAATATAAATATATATATATCCGTCTTCACTGATTCAGATTGACTAATAAGTTTGGCGAAGCCATACATGTTTCATGGGCTTGATTGAGATGGTTGATTAGTTGACAATGTTGTCATATCCGGCGGCCAGGCAGCGCCTCCAAAAGTACCCGAGTAACAAATAGTATCCCGAAATTGATCCACTTATAGTTTTTATTCGGAAAAATTTACTAATACACGAGTTTTCGTTAATATTCAGGCGATTTTTATAATAATATAAAAACTACAATATATCAAACGGTGGCGATGAGGTAAAATCAATTTACAATTAGTTTTGCTGATACGGACATTAAAGTTAGAAGTGGGGGGTTAGGTAGTGTAACTACTTTAAAAGTAGTCTTTCGGTCATCTTAAGGTCTTTTAGGTATTAGTGTCTGCACTCTACATAGTTTGACAGTACGCCAGAGCTATGTGCGAGTGGGGTCTGTCTGTCTGACATTGTCTGCGCATAATTTATACGTCTCGGAATAATTTATATGTAAGTATATAGAATATGCGTGATTAGTATGATCTGTTTTTAAAAAACTTGTAGTATATTTTTAAGATTTACTAGAGAATAAATAATAAGAGAGGAACCGACGGGCGCCATCTATGCCCAACTACTTATATCGTGCGTGTGACAGAACTGACATCTTTTTGTATTTGCAAAGTTCCATCGCAACGTTACACACAGAAACGTTGCACTCATATTCTACTTGAAATTTTACCTTAATTCATAAACCATAATCAACTTTTTAAATTCAATATCTGTTGTTTATTTTGTTATTAATTATGAAAAAATCCGGTTCTAAAAGAATCTCCGAACCGAAACCTTAGATCTAAATAGAATTAGCGAAAGAAAATCACTGGAATCTTTATATACATGATTTTTCTTAATTATATGTTTATAATATATAGGTATATTTAGATTTTATGATATTTTGTATTACCATTGACCATTTAAAAAGGAATACATTTCTTGATATTTCCCATACCTGAATATTAAAAAAAGTATTATTTATTACGATAATGGTTGGCAAACAAGCAAATGAGCCAATTGATTTTAAGTTGAGAGTTAACATTAACTAACATTAACTATTTTCATTAGTATTTTTGTAATTCTTAGCTTGTTTCATCCTATAACTTTGAATTAAAGTATGAGTGTGTTAAGGAAGAGCGACTTCTTCTGGCAGGAAGTCAACCTTTGAGGTGTTATTGTACTGTCTTGGTTATTGATGAAATAATCATTTATTGTTATTATATTATTATTAGTGGTCACCACCGGCGTCTAAGATATATTTACCATTCTTTACATTGCTAATCTTGACGCCACAACCCTTGGAGCTCCGATGTTTGGCCCTTGTGCACGTTGTTACAATAATTCACTCACTTTTTAAACACAACGATACTAAGCTTTTAATAGTATAGTATCTAATGAGTGAGTGGTGCTGACCTAGCACCGCATGTACCAACCGTGGTCTTGCGATGTCACGAAAGCCTACAAATATTTTTAATAATTCACTTATTTTAAGCAAATTTATCCCCACTACTGGGCAACCGTCGCTTTTTGTTTTATATTTTAATTTGTTGCTAGTGATGAGCATTAGATGTAAATAAAGTATTGTCACGAGCAACTTCAAATATGTAGGTACTATACCACAAATATTGCTTACTGGAAATAGAAAAAAAACTGTGTTGTGTGTGTGCTTACAACACATTACATTTTGATCGAAGGTCGCGACTTTAAGTTCGACAAGCTCCAATGATATCTTGTGTAACTCGTAAGCGGATTTGAAAATATTATTACTGATTTTAATTTACTAAAATTATTCTATTTTATTGAGTTCATTCGATGTTAATTTATATTTATTAATGAATTTCTTTGAAAGAAATTACGTGATTTAAAACCACCGGATGAGGACTTTTTAATATTAAGAAAATCAAATATAGTGTTTTCTGGCGATGACACAGAGAGTCATGCCTAGTGGACATTTGTAAGGGTTCAAGATACGCTCTTATCTTAATTATATTATAATTTCCATTGACTTTTTTGATTTTCTTTTACGTAGTTTATTCCCTAGCTGACTATTTGGACCTGTTTAAAGAACGACGTACTATTATATCATTCGAATTCTTAATTGAGTGTATTTTTAAAGGTTGAGAATGAGCTGAGATCGCGAAAGTGGACATGATCAGATTGGGTATATTCTTGTTGTTTTAATTTTTTTATACTCTTCATTTACAATCATGATTAATTGCGCAGTCGGCGACCAGTAAAAAAACTCTTATTTCGTTAAATATTGGAATTCGGCCACACCTGCAACATATAGCACGCTCGAGTAAGTTCAAAAACTTTTCAATGGGAGAGAAATCTTCGAACATTAGCGGGAAATAAACAGACCAATAAGGGCAGGGGTGAGGTTAAATACTAAGTATTTAAATGAAGGCTATTTCGGAAATAAATCAAAAAATGTCTTCAAATGTCGTCGATTCCGCATTCATGCAAATCTGATTGCAATGGAAATATCAAGTCTGATTTGTCATCATTAGGTACGGTACTGCCTTCTCTTATTATCTTAGGCACACAAACTTCACAACACTTTATTTATCACTATTGCACTTCTCTTCGAGGATTTTACCATTTGAATTATACTAAAAGGCGTTTACTAATGTTATAATATAATTATTTATTTGCCTGCACACCTTTCTAGCTCGATAACTAGCAAACAAATTTCTGGTTTTTAATACGATTTTAATTATCGATTCTATTTCGAGTCAGAATGAAAACCATATTACTAAACAAAATACATATTTTAATTTAAACGGATAGAATTAACCGAGACACTAACACATATGTAAAATATAGGTTTGTGATTAACTATAAAAACAAATATCTTATGTGTCTCGTATTCTATAGATAAAGCTTAGGTATTATATTAACGTACTCGGAGAGAAAACATCGATTAGAACACTGTTTAAGCTAACACTTCCAACATATACATAGAATATAAATGATTAGGGAGTATTATTATTAGTTTATCTGCAACAGGACTTCTTATTATCTTTAATAGATACGAACAGTAACTGTATTTATACTCAAGGTATTTAAAAAACGACAACTTTAGTTTAAATTATTTCATCACACTATAAATGTTCATATTTCAAAATTACATATAATATAAATAATTTTCTATAAATAAAAATATATTTATACTTTGAAATTTGGTCCAGTAATTTGAGATATTACAAGATTTTATTTGAATAAATGCAGAAAAAATACCCCGGGGTGCGCTGGGAGATGTATAATTACAGCGGGCCGGGCGGGGAGGTCGTTGGCTCCGTACTGATTGTACATATTTTATTATTTACAAAATTAATGCTATATTATGCTGAAATATAAATTTTTGCCGTGAGAAGTAGCGGCGCGTATGACCCTTTTTCATAAATTACTAGCGACCCGCCTCAGCTTCGCACGGGTGCAATACTGATACCAAATATACTACAGAATCTTCTGAAATTATCAGTGTGTTTACTTATACTGTCCATGTATATACACAAAAACATTTCTCCCGAGTCACTCTATCTATTAAAAATAAACTACTACAAATTCCGTTGCGTAATTTTAAAAATCTAAGCATACATAGGGACAAATAGTGGTAAGCGACTTTGTTTTTTTAGTATGTAATGATAATGATGATCAGACTATTTTATGTAGCGTGCACACACACTTACACGTACTTTAATATATTTAACGTGATATTATAGTGATTCCGGAACATCGTCCATTATAGCACATTAGACATAGGCAGTAGATATACATATGTACGAGTACGAGTACATACGAGTCTCCTCCCGCGCACCTCATTGTGTTGCGTTTATTATTTTCCACTGTCGTTGTCGCCTCCAAGAGACAATGGACGTAAAACGGATTTGCCGCTTACTGATGAGGAGCAGGATTTACTCTCACTCGGCGCGCTGGCGACTTTTAATGATAAAGTTTCTAACCGCAACACGTTCTTTGTTCCCTCGCCGCTGCGTTTTTATGTTGACGCCGAACAGTGCTTGACTCTGACATGCGGGTTTAACAAGCCTCTGGAACTTGACGATAGAGTTAAGAGCTAGCCAAGCTTACGAGTACTACAGCTCTACAAGGAATAAATGCGTGTTCTGTTTCTTTTTAAGTACATCGTTAGCTATTCAGTGAGAATAAAGACATATTACAAAGTATACAATAATTTTTAAAAACACTTTTTTAAAGTAAGTCTTTACCTCGTCCTCTTATGCAGGAGGCTTAATGGTTAATCGTTCATTATAAATAACTATTCGCATGTTATTCCCCTAATGAATGATTTCTTACTGGCCGAACTATAAATGTAGCTGTTAATTTTAGAGAAGGACCGGGAGATATTATTTTGCACTCGTGTGTACAAAATGTGTGGCTTAACATGCTTTCCAAGTCGGTTGTCTATATTGAAAATAAGTATTTTCGAACACGTGTGTTACTTAAAATTTTGTATAGGAAGAAAGTTTTAACTTTTATAATATTAAACACTAGTGCATGCGTACTAACTAACCATAGGTACACCCAAAGATTACTATAGATCTGACGGTTTGATGAGGTTATTGATCTAGGGAGTGATCTACCTGTAGATACACAACACCCTACACAGTACATCAATTACAATAAAAACTAATAATTAAAACAAAACTAAAGTAAAAGTAAAGTAAAGTAACAGCCTGTACATTTCCCACTGCTGAGATGAGGCCTCCTCTTCCATTAAGGAGAGGGTTTGGAACATATTCCACCACGCTGTTCCAATGCGGGTTGGTGGAATGCACATGTGGCAGAATTTCGATGAAATTAGACACATGCAGGTTTCCTCACGATGTTTTCCTTCACCGCCGAGCACGAGATGAATTATAAACACAAATTAAGCACATGAATCGGCGGTGCTTGCCTGGGTTTGAACCCGCAACAATCGGTTAAGATGCACGCGTTCTAACCACTGGGCCATCTCGACTCTAAAAACAAAACTATCTCTACCTAAATATCAGTTGTTATCGAATAGTCGACAAAACTTACATTAATTCGTTTATTACAGTAGTTATTGTTACAATAAATAAGTCGGCTATTACATTCTTATGCTACGTCGTCAGTGGATAAAAACACTTTTAATCGGATCTGCTATTAAGCGATAATTATTGTGAAGAGCTGGCAAGTAAAAAATAAAAAATAATAAAAATAAAACTCTACTCTTCTCTAAAACTTGAAGTCAATTATATATATACTCTTCTAATACTTCTTTTCGTTAGGTGTTTGAAGCTTGATCCTCCGCTAAGCGTTTTGTTCAGATTGCTTATGTCGAAGGACACACTGTGGTAGAATATAATAATATATGCAATTGAATAAGTCTATATATGTTAGTCACGATGTGTTGCTGCACCGCCTCGAAGTGAGATGTGAAAATTGAAATAATTATAAGCACAAATGAAAGTCATGAAGTATCTGTGGTTATCCTGGATTGAACCTTAGGTATTTGGCTAAAACCTCATAACTGTAGCTGCGGTTTTAATTAAATTTTAATCTAAATCGCTTATTTCATACTTTATTGCACGTACTTGAGACAGCGGTGCGATTCTGTCAGATATCACTTAGTATCTCCCTAGTTATTGTTATAGTCAGTGTCGTATATCAAAATCTGACATTTGACGCTCGTATTCTAAGGAGAGTTTGGAGTTCTTCTTACGGAATAGCCCTACAGTTTACGAAATTGAATAATACTTTATAATTATATATTATAGCTATTCGCGACTATAAATTATTAATCTGATTATTTTGTGAGTTACACTTTAATTAAGATGTGTATAAAATTGGTGTAAACATTTCAATATGCGAGTACTTCGATTACTTCGATACTGTACTGTAGCCAATTATTAATGAAGAAAACAAATAATTGCCCACCTACATAATTAACACTACATAAAAACGTATTTTATAATTTTATTGAGTTGAAAAATAAATTTTACTGACTTTAAATATATGTGTATTGTTAACACAAACTAATTATGTAATACTCATTTCGCACAGTACGCAAACGCACGTACAGTTATATATGAATCAAAATCAAAATATACTTTATTCAAGTAGGCTTTTATAAGCACTTTGTAATCGTCATTTAACAACTATAATAAGTGAAGCTACCGCCGGTTCGGAAAGTAGATTCTTCCCAGAAGAACCAGCAAGAAAATCAGTATTTACTCATTTTAAACGTTTAAAAATAAATTAATATTAGTAGAATATAATTATATACGTACGTAATATTTCCCGCCTGGAAGCATTAATTCCAAGCTTCTTTATCGCCTGTATATTGACTAATATGCCTTCTTTATCAATGTATTTTATATAAATGATTTGAATTTATAAAACGGTAAAGTTAAAAATGCCTGCGGAATAATATGCATTCATATCATTAGACACTGCCAACAGGTAACCTAATGTATCACCTTTTGCACATAGATTGCAAGAACTATTTAAAGTGTGGACACGCCATACGATGCGACGCCTATGGCTTCTGTAATTAAACAGATCTGCATAGGCAGGTTGGCCCCAAATCGTCGGCGGTCGGATAAATGATGAGTAGTTTACACCCAGAGCCGAGATGGCTCAGTGGTTAGAACTCGTGCATCTTAACCCCGGATGACCGGTCCAATCCTAGACAAGTACCACTGAATTTACATATGCTTACTTACTATTTAGTGATCTAAGGACAGTAGTGGCATTACACTAAAGAATACACTTCCGAGTCGAGATGGCCCAGTGGTTAGAACGCGTGCATCTTAACCGATGATTGCGGGTTAAAACCCAAGCAAGCACCGCTGATTCATGTGCTTAATTTGTCTTTATAATTCATCTCGTGCTCAGCGGTGAAGGAAAACACCGTGAGGAAACCTGCATGTGACAAATTTCAAAGTAATTCTGCCACATATTTATTCCACCAACCCGCATTGGAACAGCGTGGTGGAATATGTTCCAAACCTTCTTCTCAAAGGGAGAGGAAGCCTTTAGCCCAGCAGTGGGAATTTACAGGCTGTTGTTGTTGTTGTACTTAGTGTTTAATAAAGAAAAACATTGGCGGGGAAACCTACGCGTGTCTAATTACAGCGAAATTCCACAACATGTGCATTCTACTAAACCGCAATAAAGTAGCGGGCTGAAGCTTATTCTAAGCCTACCCCTAGAGGCGAAAGGTGTGGGAAGCTGCAGAGGGAAATTTACAGTCAGTTGCTGTTGTTGCATCCAGATGGCTCTGTAAAAAACCTTACCTTCTTTCTTCAATATGAATTAAAAATATTTGAATAAATAATATATTTATTTATTTCTTTTCTTTAAATAAACCCTTTGTAACCTAAATTATTATTATTTTTATGAAATAGTATGAGTTTTCATTCCCTTAAATCAGAATACGGTGCTTTAATTGCTAGATCACTTTATTGTAGTGTGTCAGCTTGGAATCATTATTTTGGCGGTTGTTCGTTATGCAACAGTTTGATGGACATCGTAATATTGGTGAAAAGTTTTGTTGAATTACGTTGCTATATTTTATTGTAATATTACTACATGTAACCTATGTTATACATACTATGTCTATAACATTAGTATATATACTTGTAATTTCTGATTTACGAAATTATTTCGTATTTTCTGATAGATAGATTGTTTCGGCTAGATTCTGTGACGGATTGAGTAGAAATTGAAAAAGAAAAAAATAAAATATATGATATTATTTGTAGGTTATTATTTAGCATTAGATCTAATCACAGAAAAAAAGACAAATAGTTTTAAAATACAGTAAGTTGCTCTGTTTAAATATAGCGTTATACAAAAACTGAATTATAATAAAATAAATAATCGGTTTTGGTTACGGATAGATTATTATTTCGGGAATCCGATGGTTTCCATTACGATTGCAGAGCTCCTAAAGATTTCTGATTATAAATGCTAATTTAATGTTATTGAAAAGTCCACTTTATTATTTGGTATTTCAGAAGGATCGCAGGAAACTAAGTTGTGCTTGCCCGGATTGGAACCCGTAGTCGTGGTGACTGGTGATCGCGATATTTGGGACTTTTATAAAACATATAAAAATGTAATTAAAAAATGTGAATAAAATTTATTTCTGTGTACATTGTCCAAATAAAGATACGTCTTGTTACCGTTGGGGAGAGACCGACAGATATAGAGGCGCTTGATATGATAATGAGACGGGGGATGAGGGTGCGCAATGTGCCGGGGGGAGGGGGAGGCTTAACCGCAGGAAACCGTTAATTGACGAGTCCTCGAACACCTCTACTTTACTGCGATTGATTAAAAAAAGAATATTTTATTACTCACCACGAACAAATATATTAAGATTTATGTTAAAATATTTTTCATGTTAACTAGAGCCTCTGATTGAAGCCGGTTATTACTGTTTTAAAAACGTTCGTAATGTGCAATAACCGAATCCCTTTGAAGACTCGTGTTTCAGACACCAAAAAAAGTATAAAAGAATCATAAGTATTATTTCCAAATGGCTATTGTGATAAGTAATTATATGTAGCAACACAAAGACAATGTATTGAAATAGAAAATTACCCAAATACCAATGTAGATCTATTGCAATTCGTACCTACACAACTGTGCAAGTTCAATTTGGTAGGTCCCCTCGCTAATTGCATATTCTATCGCCAAAAAGCCCATAATAAGTATTATTGTATTCTATGTTGTAGGGTCTATGTAACATCTTAATTCCTGAAGGTGGCGGCGCATTGACGATGTAAAGTAGTTAACATTCATTTATCGCGCCTGTATCTAATGGTGGCTTTGACCATCATCTCGTGGCTAAATGGTCAGTGTAGATTAATATTATAAATAAAACAAATGTCGGTACTCAAGAAGATTGCCGTCGCGAATGCTGCCGTTGATGACCGTTGATGACCCTTGATGACCGTTGATGTTATTGGATAACAAGAGCAAGGAGACGAATGAAGGCCTCGGTCCTGGCACGATTTGGTGCAGTACATACCTCTCTTACCCAGGTAGTCAGTCTCTGCGAAAGCGGTGACTGAAATCCGATTAGGTCATTCCCCGTACCATTTGGATCCGATATTTTGCTACAAATTACTTTAAAAAAGCTTTCTTGTATCGATTTCTTGCCCCACGTATAAGCTTTATTCGGCCTAGATATACCTATGTATAATAATGATAAAATTACTTTATTGATTCGACAAAAAAAATTGATGAGGTTGTAGGTAATTGTAGTAGTATATATGGATACGTGGTGTCTTTTTATATTGCATAAGTGGCAAACGAGCAGGAGGTTCACCTGATGGGAAGTGGCTACCACTGCGAATGGTTCAACACCTGGAGTGTTGGACGTTGCTGCCCTTTAAGGAATTAAATCTTAATGTATTGTATCCCACTCTAGCGTAATAGCTAGCTCATAAAAATCCACGTTGCAATAATCTATCTAAAACAAAAAGTAGTTTATACTTATTGATGGTCTTCTAATAGTTACACTGGCTCACTCACGTTTCAAACCGAATTAGTACTAAGTATGTACTGCTGTTGTTAGAATTTTAAAATTAATTAATTAATGAAGATATTTGCTTAATTTCACTAGCAGATACAAATTTAATAAAAAACTTTTATTACATTAATGTTCACAAAATAAATAACAATTGGAAATCATTCATCCATCTGTCTTTAGAGCTCTGTTAGTTGACTTCTTCTGTCTGCGGCAGGAGAGGTGATGTCCTGATGGTCAAAACTCCGGCCGGTCCTGTTCCGTCCGAATCCTGCTTGAAGTATTTTTTTAGATTTTAAAATAATTTGAAGCCAACATAATAAAAAAGGCAACTTTATTTTAAGAGGCTCAACTAATATTAGTTAAACATAATAATTAGACTTATTCAACCCAATCTATATCAATCGAGAATTTCTTAATATCTTTAGCAAGAGAAAAGAACAAGGAAACATTCGTAACTATGTGTATTCTCTAATGATGAATGATTAATTTATATTTTTTATTATTATTATATATAAATTATCAATGTAATATGAAAAACTTCTATCGAAAACTTTGGTAACAATTCACTAGTTACTTTATATACCCAAAATGATTAGTTTAATTTTATAAAAATATAAATCTGAGTGTTTTCTATAGAAATTACTATTCGTATGTACATGTTTAAAACATGTAGGTATATTACGGTTGTGTTTGGTCATGAAATAATTAGGTTAATCTTAATTAAGAAAAATGTACGAACTCCCAAAAAAAACCAAATTCGTACGAGAGCTTAGCATTTCTTTTAATGAACGCGAATAAGGCAGACGAGGAAACGTGCCACGTGGAAGTGGTTACTTCTGCGCCGCTGGCAATCTATGAGCGCGTTGACATTTATTTGGGAAACGTTTTACATCTAATAGGAACAACATATCAAAAAATATAAATCAACGTGGTCGCTATCAAAATATACTGACTCTTAATTTATTGAAACGCAAACAAGCAAAGAATCTTATTATGCAAGTGAAATAGTATAAATATTTAATATGTATATATAGTATAATACAGTGTTCAATAGAAAATAAATATTTGGTATTACAACACAGTAAATTACATCTATTTCAATTATTATTTTAGCGTTTATTACTAACCCGAATTTCTAACGCTGGCAAAAATATAATAATTCATTTCGTTTGTAATTTAAAATAAAATGAAAATAAAATACTAAACGATTAAATTATAATTCTTTGAATAGATTCTTTTATCGGTACAGTGTATTGGTGATTGATTAGCTACGAAATAATCGCTGATGATAATTAGTATTTACCGCGTGTTTATATTATTTATATCCTTACACCGTGTCGTGTAGTAATTAATCGAAAGAATGAAATATAATACAAAACTCAAACAAAAACAAAATAGAGTTATGACAATTAAAATAAGATTTTATTAATAAAATAATAATAATGAAATAATAATGCGAACTTTATCATAAAATAAGTGTTTTATTGGTGAGTTATTAGATCAACAGGACTTAAGAAATAAAGATTTGCAAAGTTTTCTTATTCGATTCAATAAAAAATATCAACAATTAGCTGGGCCCGCGACTTCGCGTGCATTTGAATTTAACAATAAAATAAATACGTGTTTATATAAAAAATAAAATACGTGTTTAAATCAAATTATTTTATTACTTTTTTAGTGATCACTTTGAAGTCGGTGTTATTTTTTTTTTATAATAGCGCTGAACCTATTTCAGTACAACTTATATCTGGTGCATGATATACAAAACAATAACATAACAAAAGAAATGTTTAGTCAACCTGTACTTCTCTTCATAAAAGCTACGAAGAGGAGTATAAATCCATATATTAATGTTCAAAGAACTATTTCCTAACTCCTAGTAATTGAAGACTTACACCTTCCATCATCAGCTCAGCAGTATAATATTATGATTGCCAGAAGCAAATGCCAATATAACTTTAGAAAATATGTAAAACACGGTAGGCCTATAAAATATGAGGGTTCCCCTCGATTTATCCAGGATCACATCATCAGACAAAAAAAGAATTTTTAAAATCTGTCCACGCGTCTTCGAGAAATCGGGGAACACACATAAAAAAAAAGATTCCGACGAATTGATAACCTCCTCCTTTTTTGAAGTCGGTTAAAAAGTTATTGTTCAGTTCGCAGATTTACTATAATTCATTAATTCTGTATTTGACAACTTTTGTGATATTAAGTCGTTGGTGGAAGTCATCCGACGTGTCGGCGGAGTGGAGGCATGCGCGAAGGCTGTGCGCGCTGGACATAGCAGTGTGACTTTATTATTATTTTATTCATAGTTTAAGCCTTATTACATAAGCTAGATAGCCGACGCAATAAAGAGTAATAAGGTAATTAGTAGCTTACACTAGCAGATGCTAGTGAGTCTCGTCAAAATCGGTCCAGCCAACCCAAACAAACAACAGACAGAAAGACAAAAATGTATGTGTACCGTGCACATATGTATTACCAACAGACTTTCCAATTTTATATAGTTATATATTCGACTATTATGAGGGTCATATTTTTGGAAAAGGGGAATTCGCACCAAGCATAGTTCGACGTCAAGGATGATTAAGTGATGTTTTTATAATACGGGTAGACTATTGCGGAAATACATCTAAAGGTAAGTGGTCACAATCGCCCATAGGCATTGAGCGCTGTAAGAAATACATATTACTTCACCGCGCCGCTAATAATTTGGGGCCTACGATTGTTGCCGGTCGTTACACCAGCGCCGTCATCCTTTTTACTACTAGCTGCTAAATCAACAATACTAGCTGCTAAATCAAATATTGGAGTTTGGCGGTCGGACATAAATGATGAGTAGGTAGTATTTATCATTGAAAGGCTTGTTGTAGACAGGCTTACTAAAAGCTTTTCCGCCAAGCCAAGCGTTATGCGCTATCAGCTGTATTGCAGTTTCGTCATTTCCCCATGGTGTGTTTACTTGTTTAGGGTTGGGATGGAGTAGCGCTGGTAGTTGGTAAGTCGAAGTTGTAGTTACATGCAATATCGTTAATTGGCTCAATCTAATACAATATCGTATTTATTTCACATTTGTGACGTTTTAGTCTAATTAGTAGGCGATTTAGACAACATACTGTAATGTTAATTACTAGTTGACTTCCAGACTGGATATATTATAATTGTGCGTGCGTACATTTATAATTGTAGCTAACATTAACTTATATTTTTAAATGTTAAAAAAGAGTAACTACTAAGTTTTCAACCGGCTCTTCTCGGTACATCTGCATTTTGAACCGGTGGTATTTTCAATTACTATAATTTATTAAAAGACGATTCATAAGTGCTTGTTAAAGCCTACTTTAATAAAGTAGATTTTAATTTTGAAAAATAGCAATGTCGTCCTGATTGATTTTAAATACCGATATGTCGCAGTGGCCAATCTCTAGGCCCACCAGCCAAAAGGAAGGGGATATCAAAGGGCACAAGTGTAGGTGCAAAAAGTGAACTCCCTATTGCATTCTATAATCCGTTGTGATGGCTAATCCGATACGACTGGATACCCTTCGGGTGCAAGGCTTTAGGTATTTTCCACATGCTCACGGAAGCGTGCCTTCGGGATGTGATTGAAAAAATGTCAAAGAAAAATGTCAATAACTTTTGTCGGCCCGATTTGTGTTTATGCTGACAATCAGTGGATTTATTTTAGCCACTAAATAAACAGAACAGTTAACATACTATAAATAACAACAACAGCCTGTAAATTTACCATTGCTGGGTTAAGGTCTCCTTTCCCTTTGAGGAGAAGTTTTGGAACATATTCCACCACGCTGTTCTAATGCAAGTTGGTGGAATAGACTTGTGACAGAATTTTTTATGAAATTAGACACATGCAGGTTTCTTCACGCTGTTTGCTTTCACCGCCGAGTTCGAGATGAATTATAAAGATTAATTGAAAATAAAAATTAAGCACATGAATATTCAGCGGTGCCTGCTTGGGTTTGGTCACGATCATCGGTTAAGATGCACGCCATCGAACCACTGGGCCATCTTATATTCAAAATAAATACTTGTTTCAAGTTAAAATTTTAATAGAACTAAAATTATAACTTTGATAGTATCTGTATAAACATGTATAACTCCGCTAATACCACTGCTCAGCTTGGGACTGCTTTCCATTCGAAGAAAATATTTGAGCGTATTCCACTTCGCTGCTAAAATGTTAGATAATTGATATGCATCTTATAGAACTGCATTAGAATTTAGATAGATGAAGGTTCCTTCACGATATTTTTGTCACCCCACGAGTTCTAATTAGTTTCTGTTTGTATTCAATTTAATTATGTAAAAATAAATAAATGTTTCATTTATTTGCAATACAGTTTACATATCTTATACATTACGGGCTGTTATTGTTTAGGATGAAACTAAAGAACAAAAGTTGTTCCCATGACAGCCGTAATGAGATAGATTCCTTTAAGCATATGCGATTACAATTACTTTGATATAATATTAAATCAACAGGCTAATTCTTAATGCCATATGAACGCCATTAGTATTTATTAATATAAATACAAATCAAACTAAATACTTAGTAACCGTAACTTATTGATAAATGATTCCATCCATCCATCAGCCCATTTCCGTCCCCTGCTGGACATAGGCATTGCACGCCACTAAGGTCGTTCTTGGGCTACTCGCATCCAGCGATAAATGATTAACTGAGTTTATTTCATATTTTGCTTACTTGATTGCTTATATATGATTTTACTACCATCAATTAAACAAAATCTACATTTAAACTTTTCATCAACGACCACTCTAAGTAAGACTTTTCTCTCAAGATAAAGATTATTGGCTAGTGGTGTAACTGTTATTATATATGTAGGTAAGATTCATACTGGTGCTTAAATAATATATTGAATACTATTTGTCGCCCGCGGCTTCGGTCGCGTTTTAGGAGTTTGTTTGTCATGTGTCAGGCAAAAAAAGTAGTCTATGTCCTTCCTCGGAGTTCAAATTTGCTTCATACCAAATTTCATCAAATGCGGTTCAGCGGTTTGGTAGTGAAAGAGCGACAGGCAGACAGATTTCCTTTCACATTTATAATATAGAATAAAAGTATAGATTGTGAGAGCTGAGATGGCCCAGTGGCTAGAACGCGTGCATCTTAACCGATGATTGCGGGTTCAAACCCAGGCAAGCACCGTTATATATATGTGCTTAATTTGTGTTTATAATTCATCTCGTGCTCGGCGGTGAAGGAAAACATCGTGAGGAAACCTGCATGTGTCATCAATTTCATCGAAATTCTGCATGTGCATTCTACCAACCCGCATTGGAACAGCGTGATGGAATATGTTCTGAACCCTCTCCTTAATGAAGAGGAGGCCTTATCTCAGCAGTGGGAAAATTTACAGGCTGTAATGTGAAGGCTAAGCTCATTATTGGCACACATACACTGACAACACTGCAAACAGCTTCAGTCTGTGCGCGATGTTGATCAAAGTGACTGAAGCCTTTATTATATTTAATTATTTGATAATTAATGCTGATATTTTATTAAATTATTGCCGATTCATACCGAAACTTTGCGAAGAAAATCATAAGAAAAATTTGTAGTTGTTAATATTAACTGTAATGTGAATGATAAGTATTTAATCTGTGCGTTGAAAGTAGCCATATAATAGGCTAAGATGGCTGTACAAATTGTATATGAGTATTTTAGATATTAAACTTTACCGATTATATACATACTTTATAAAGTATTTAATATAATTGTTGACGATAGTATTTAATTGTTGACGTTTCAAAAAGGCTTCTTTGTGAAGTTTACTTGAATAAATTGTTTTGATTTGATTTGATTTGAAAGTTAAGATATTTGGTTCCGTATATTTTTTCATAACTCTCTCTCTCTCTTTCCTTCTGTCTTCAAGCAATGATTGTTGTCAATATCTGAAAAACATGAGTAATACTTGGTTGTAGGGCTTTCCGCAAACCCGTCTGGGTAGGTGCCATCCACTCGCCAGATATTCTATTCCAGTTTAATAGGTGAGGGAACTAGTAAAACAACAGGAACGACAGCATCGTAATGTAGGGAATGCTTAATATTTCTTACGCCAATTTAGGTATATAGGCGGTGGTGTAATATATATCTGCTCGTCTGCCTAGTATTATAAAAAAAAGAAAATTGAGTGATTCCAGCTATAGAACGAACGCAAAGCCGTTGTTTCTGCTCTTAAATCCTCGAGCAGCTATGCTGTCTGTCTCACTTGTTGCTCTTTGATACGTCCGGCGCGGCTCGATAGTCTTCAATCAGAATTGCAGTCGTGAGGCACACTGCTCGACAGGACATCATCAAAACATATTTCGACCTACGACAACTTTAGCATGAAATAACTGTTACATATCTAATTGTAAGATTTTCTTATGTATTTTGTTTGCATAATAGTGATTTTTAGCTTTTTTGTTAATTTAAATTTAATTTATTTTTCAATTTATAAAGGAAAGCAAACAAGCTTTTTTTACATTCAATGTCAATAATTTTTTTTCCTCAACGTTAGAAGCATTGGCTTATCGACGATTGTAATCGCATTGTAAAGTTTTATTACATAAATTTTCGATTTTAAATGTCTAAAGTATTAATAACTACCTACCTGACTCTATTTCTACTTACTTTGATGTACCTTGAATAAGCCGTACTTGGAGCGATTTTCTAAAAACAGAACGAGTCGCTCCATACGAACTTTAACTAATCAAATCTCTGTCAGTGTTACTCTGAGAAAATTGAAGCTCTATCACATATGTATCTATATCTGGTGCAGACTCGGGTCGAAAATAACGCTAAAAAGGTGCACTCTAATGTATTTTTCCATCCATTCATTCATTTCATATTCATATCATATAGATAATTAATTGGTTACAGTGAAATGAGAATAATGTTGCTTGTCTCAGGACATAAGATAATAAATGCGCTACTTAAAAATGATTAGGATTATGGTCGTATAGGTTTTATGTTATGTATAACATAATATGTACCAATATTCAAACCTTTTTGTACTAGAAAATTAATTGGCAATGAAAGTATTTTTGGTTTGAGTGTTTATATCCAGACAAGATTGTCGGAACTTTGGAAGCAGAGGTCATGAATTAGATTAGTAGTGTTTGATATTTTAGACCTATTTTTGATATTATTGCTGTGAATTGTAGCCCTATAAAACTTGCTCGTGTCAAACGAAATTCTGCTGTACAATTATGACCACCCGCATTGGCGAGTCGGGATGAAATAAGCTCTTTTTACAGATGTGAAACATTTAATACCAATTCATTTGTTCGTTGAAATCTATTTAATTTATACTTAGATGTTGTCTTAGTATTGATGATTATTTTTATACTGAGGGCAAAACGTAATCGATGCTCGGCCGAAAAAAAGTCAACGTAATTCTTCAGGATACTTCGATAAAAACAAAAGAAGCGAGTTTAAAATATTTAGCAGTCACTAACTTTAAGTTAAAGTTCGTTTAAAATATTTCGGCGCTGAATGTAATGCGCTGCAATTGTGAAATTGCTGCGTTTAAAGTGCAAGAGATGAAATGAAATGTAATGTAAATTATTTCGCACTCACTCCGCACCGCGACTTTGTTGTTTTCTTATCATCGTCATTAATATCTACATTAAATTTGCATGAAGTTATCCCCTTACTGAATCATCACTGTAGTGATTTTAACAAGTCAAATGAATCTACCTGATTAAATTTCTTTCAAACGTAGTAAAACGCGAGAGTTTCGTTTTCGTTGTTTTACATTTTCAAATTTGTATAAAGAAAAGGTAATTATTTAGTTTCTGACCGATTCTTCTAGATATTATCTACATTCTAAATCATCGGTACACTGAGATTGAGGTCATTTAAAATTAAATTTTATATTAAATTGAAGCCTGTAGCATGACCATTAAAAGTACTCTTGTTATTAACTTCTATTTACACGAATATATTCCTTAAGTAATTGTATAGATATAATATTTAGTTTAAGTTATTTCTTAACGTACTTAGTATAATTTAGTTGGTCAGTAAACTTTGGTTTGTTTTGTGTGAATAGCGCGAGCACCTTAACGTGTTAAGTCATCTCATCTTTGGGACCACAAACATTTTAATGACAAACGAGAGCGATAATTGTTCCTGCATAATGTATGGCTTTGCGGAATACTTAGGCCGTTTGTAAGCAAACAATCCGATTAAGCGCCTAACGGCTCTTCATAAAAATAATTACAAGGAGCGTCACGCGGCGAGCCGAAGCCTTTGACGAGGATTTAATCATTATGTACCGCTAGCTTCATTTGCACTATGTATTGTACTTGAACGGCGAGCGTCAGCGGCGCAAAATGCGCCTGAAAAATAATTCGCGCTTTAAGCTGAGCGCGGAATATTTCCCCAATGATTAAAGCCCGAGTCACTCCACTCCGCACTCCATTATGCGAAACTGTAATCACGAAACTATCCACCGAGCCTCGCCGCCTAAGCCCCGGCCCCGTAAACGCGTTAGTTTGCGTCCGCCAGCTCCGGCTCCGACCTGCGGGGGGGCCGGCGCGCATCGCTCTCGTTGCGACTCGCGACGCACGTCGACGAACTTCGCCTACATAATTATTTAAGTTAATGATATACTACACCTTTCGCGCCGTAAATGATTTCTTTTCGCAGTGCGCGTGAGTGAGATGATTTATTAAGATTGAGCGCGAGCGCGACAAAGAGGGAGGCAGGGTGGCGCCTCCCTCGCGCGAGAGCAAGCTCGGATTATTATATTGTAGGCGCTCGGCTCTCACTTTGAAAGCACTGGACTGTTTTTTAATCATGCTTACTTATGTACTACGCACGGTACCTAGCTCGTCGCGTCCAATGTAGTGTTCTCTAAACAGGCGATCATTTGACACAGCTGCTTTTAATTTATTGTAATTGATTCCGAGCAGAGTGTTCGATGGCACTGCGAGACAAGATTAGATGCACGGTACGGTGCCATACATCAAGTACCTGCTTAGAACGTCATTAGGATAGTACATAATAGAATAAAAGAAAAACTATTCGTATAAAGTATTGTTTTTGATATTTTCTACCATTTTACATTCATTTTTTTCTAAAAATATTTATATTGTGCTTGCATTCTTATTCAAAATCTGGTGTTTGGGCTTTTCTTAATTTTGGAGAAGATACTAGCTTTGTCATATATTTAAAAAAGTTTTTACGATATATTAACAACAGTGTCATATATATGCATCTAGTTTTCAGATTTATATAAACAGATCTTAATACAATCATAGATTCTTATTATTTTGTAAAACTACAAAAAGTTTTGATTAAAAACCCGAGTAAGGTATATATACATTTATTGATATCCGTAAAATAATAAGTTTAAAAGTGATTAATAATAAATAGATAAATAATTAACAACTGTAATCCTTATGGTAGAACATTCCAAACGAGTACTTTAAAAACCTCACATTTAATTTATCTAGTATAAAGGATTAAATAACATTTTTATTGATAACAGCCTCATATATAAAAAGCGTATGTACCAAAGAAGCCATTAGTTTTTAGTGTCGTCGCTAAAATTGTGTAAATGATTACCGATTCGAAAAATAATTTCATTATTTTTGAAGAAGTATGTAGTAACGAAATCAAAAGCACGAAAAGTAGAAATAAACTCCGCTAAAACAGCTCCAAGGTCCACATTATATAGGAAACTACTGCAAATAATTGAAACTCATGGTAAAATACATTAATACATAAGACGTATTATTCTGTGTTAAACAATAAATGATCTTGAACCATTCCTCGATTAAATTGTATATATAATTATAATTATTATATGAATATGAAATAAAGCGTGGAGCTAATTCTTTTTGACTTTCAGGCACAATATATGTATGTTTATTACAAATATCTTATTTAATTGTCATAACTTTATATTTCGAATGTTGGAAATGTAATTGCTTTTCTTGCCGGTTCGGTGGTTTTACGTTTTATAAAATCCCGTAAAATAATACATTTAAAAGTGAAAAATAATAAATCAATAAATAATTAACAACTGGAATTCTTTATTGATTTATTATTAAATATTCTTATGGTAGAACATTCCAAGCGAGTACTTTTAAAACTTCACATTCAAATGATCTTATATAATAACAATTCAAAATTTGTTTGTACGACATTTACATGAGAGCTTTTTATAGATATTAAAAAATTGAGTTTTCCTATTCATATATTGAGAATTACCTAATATACTATACTATTAAGTATCTATGAATATTCAAAAAAATAATTTAAATATCTAAATAACTAAGTATCGTGTAGCTATAGTTTAGCCTAGGTTACATCCTCCACGGCCATGTGTTTTTAAAATCAAATGAAAACTATCCTCGTCCCTTGACGTAAGTTATCGAATCAATCGCAGACGGTGCATTTCGCCAGACTATTATAATCCGATCTCAAAAATCAGTTCGTCCCTCTTTTACTAAATTATTGAGAATCGTAAATTTCTTCATCCAATTATTTACAGTCGAATTTATAATTGATGATTTAAAACTATAAAGGATTCGTAATCAATCCTTCACAATTGTCGTAATTGCTGGTAGAAGCTGGTTTAAAGAATTAAATAACATTTTTATTTATAACATTCTCATATATATTAAAACCTATGTACAAAAGATAGTTTGGGACGCCAGTAGTTATATTTTCATATGTTAAAGTTCTCCTGATTTTTCCTTTACAATAGGAAAAACTAACAAAGAAGCTCAGCAAATATCATAGTGTTTCTGTGCGTGAGCATAGAGCTATAGGGCTTTTTTGTTTTTTTTTATGTAAAAATTAGATCAAACCGGAAACTCAACACCAAAGAAAGATTCCAGCTTTATAATTACATAAGATACACTTTCAGACTCCTAATTTTGGCGCGCTCTGAGGTTTCAAGCCTGGATCCAGCCGCCTCCGTATATTACCTACCAGTTATTCTACGGAAAAACAATATTTTAAATTTCAGAATTCTGATTAAAAAGATGATATATTATATTGAAGCTTTACTTCTGATATTTCTGACATTTAAATGAACGTATTATAAGTCGCTCTGCAGTGTTTATGATTATATAAAGCATTATCTATATTACCATTTATAATACAATAAATATAAAACATGAATAAAGAGTCGGCAACTCACCAAGCCACCTGGTGAAATGAGCCACCGGCTCAATTGCCCCTCGCGCATAAACAAAACCTTTCTAAGTCAGTTCTGCTGTCTTAGTCAATGTTTGCCGAGGATGTTGTAAAACTTCAGGGGTCTCGTCTATCCGTTTGCTGTGTTTTACATGAACTGGAAGTGTGGCTCGTGAATTTTAAGAACCATCCAAGAACCCTTAGGTTTCGCTTCGCATCACATTCAACGCATCATCAATATTTATAAAACTCTTCTTGTCGGGTTGACTGACTAATGAAATCATATAAATACCACTCGTTATGTCTTTCAGGTGAAAATTTTCAGTGATAAACATAAAGCATTATTTGTCGGAAAATTATACAATATTAGGAAATTTTATTTTTAAGTAATATCATTATTTAGATTAAGGCTTGCTCAAATAATTATAAAGCTATTAGTAAATTTCGGAAATCTCAATAAAATCTGAAATGAATTTACTTTCTTTTTAGTTTTATAGCAGTACAATATTGTATTTATTTAAATATAACCAGTAAAAAATTGCCATTGACATCTTAAGCGTCCGTTTATACCGTGTTAATACGATGACGTTTTGGATCCTAATTTTGGTCGTGACCAATCATCAACCTATCGACCAGAATTGCCACAAAAATGTTGCTTACTGAAAGCTCTCAATGTCTGGGGGATAGTGTTCTTTAATAAACAAAAACGATGTGGATACAAGTGTTAATAAAATCAGTAAGAAGTTGTCGCGAATTATATTTTTAAGTGTATTATTTTCCATTTAATTTTTTTATACATGTAAATTTTATTACAAAACCTTTAAAATTATTGCCTATTTAGAAATCTAGTGTGCAAAGGAAACGCTGACTCTGATTTTTTATGACAGCGATATTAGCAAGAGATGATAATGTAAAAACCTTAGACATAGTGAATGAGCTAACAAATTGTGTACATTAGTTCCTTGGGCGTGTAATTAAATTATTATTATTATTAATTAAACGAAATACATATTTTTGTTGTTCTTCTACTTCGCTAAAAAACCGCAACGGAATAGCGCGAATATTTTCCTCAACAGAAGAGTAGCCCTTAGCCTAAAAATAGCAAATTAAAATTATTGCTACTGTTATACTTATGATCAATTGCATATATTGAAAATTGATCCCATGAAAATTATGACACTTTGTAGCTTATACGAATTCTATGGTAAGTTCTATCCATTTCATATTTTATTAGTTAACTGGTGTAAAGAGTTTATTGAGATAATTCTGCTTTAAAAAACATTTTGCAATGTATGTGTTTATTCATCATTAGTAAAGACCCTGTAGAAGTATCACTTGGATCTAAATTGTCTTAAGTTTACGTTGAATGAAATCTGGGCATACATTTTTTAATGTCGAAGTTATTAGTTTGTGTGTAAATCCATGTCAACCTACTAAGAACCCCAGGGTCGATAGGTGTAGGTGTGGCATACATTGGTGTAATTATGATTTAAAAACCCGTTACGTTAGCCAAACAAACAAACCAAATTAGAAATTGCAAAATTCTTTAAGTTCGTTTTTCGTTTGTTATTTAGGTCAGATGATTCATTTGCGTAATAATGGTCTTTGAATTATAATAATAAAAACACAACCAAAAGTTGATTATAATATCTTATATGCATTTCAGGTTTCGTTATTATTCATAAAATAACTTTAAGCCTTTGAATTTTGTTCTACATGGACACATTAAAAGTCTCTTATATACATCTGAATAAATAAGAGTCGTGACAGCATTGTATATAGAAGTGGAGGTAAATAGAGGCGGCCGCAATGAGTGGGCGGGCTCTCTTAATGAGATCATTTCGTCTCATAATGGCAGTACATCCGACGCTCGTCTACATAGATCATTATCCGTTACAAGCGCCGGCCGCGACTCTGTTTGCTTATTTATTTACCGAAACTCGCTAACGTACTTTATTTAATTAGAAAATGAAATATATGCAAATATAGTTGAAAATAAATTAATATATTGGGGATGGCAGAAAAGTAAAAGTAAACTCTAGATGTTTGTGTTTTAGATTTTTTTTTGTATATTTCTAAAAAATATTGGTGTCCGAGATCAGCGTATACTTATATTGACTGAAGTTCAATATAAGCCACATATTATGAAAGTAAACACCGCAGATAAATCAGTGTTTGACAAGTACACCATGGGCCACACGCCACCGCAAGAAATTTGTTTACTAGAAAAGATGTTTTACAGATTAATGATGAAGTTTAATAATGATGAAACTTTGTTGAAGTAAATAATATCGCTAGAAGTGATCTTGGATGGTTTATTTTTAGATTAAATAAAATACTTTCAAACCAGCAATAACAAATTAATTAAATTTTAAAGTCAAAAGTTCGCCATTAATTACTTGGTTTGATAAAAAATATGACTTATATTTAATCTTTGCAAATAGGTATTACATAGAAATAAATGAGGACTTCTTACTTTGTGTGTTTATTATGTTATATGTCGGAAGGTTCTACAGTATGTAGACATACAAACAGCAGTATATAGTCATTGAAGTTACGATATCAATAATAAGATTATGTTTGAAACTCGCAGCTGTAGAATGCAGAAGGTATCGAGAAGTCTATTTGAGTTGCGAGTGAATGTGTGAGCGAATGAACGAGTGAGCGAGTGTAACGAGATCGCTGAAGTATCGCTCATCTCGCTCGTGTGATGGCTTCACTCGAGCCTCGAGTTACACTCGTATGGGCAAATATTACAATATGATTTTGCATGCGAGGAATGTTGAATGAAAGTCGAATATTGCACTTTTAACATCAAATAAAATGGTATGAATGGTATATAAAATATTGTGATCGGCAAAATGTATACAATACAAATATAGCTTACGATGATGAGGTTATCAGAGCAAATAATGTTCCATTTGTGATACTAAGGAGCCTTGTAGTGTGTCTATTATGAATATCGAAAGGCTATAATAATGTGTCTGTTGGCTTTAGGCAACGATAAAACCGGGTGTTTTTAAAGTCACTTATATTATGCTATTAAAGTATTTTACCTTACTCCATATTTCTACACTATAATATTTATAAAATATTTTAATTTCTACGGCATTCTTAAAATATCACTATGCAACAACATTAATATAATCTTTAAAAAATATTAATAAAAAAAATATATTAGTTGAATTATATGTAGTATTTTTTCTGCTGTCGGTACACAGCGCTGGAGGGGCGAAGCATTCGCGGGCTCTGTTTATGTACCGCGCTAACAATACATAAGCGTCAGGCTGTATTATTGCGAGTTGTCTTCGTAAGTGGAGAATATATAGTTTTTATGTACTGCCGGATATAGTCCGGATACCCGCGACCGCTCCACTTTATATATATCGTTTGTGTAAAGCCTGCGTTGTTTCAGGGTTTTTTAATTATTACTTTATTTACATGTAAACTTATTTACTAGTAATGCACTAAAATTCGTGTATATTTTTCATTTAGATAGAAAGTGCAAATGGGGCATCTGATGGTAAGTGTTCACCACCAACCATAGACATTGGCGCTGTAAGTAATAATCACCATTTCTTACATTACCATAATGCAACACCAATCATAGGAGCTGAGATGTCATACCCCTGGTACCTGTAGTTCCACTGGCTCACTCAAAAACCTGGTCGTCCGGTCCCTGTACTTAAAGTGCAGTGGGTACACAAAACAGATTGAATTATATATTTATAGAGTACCTACAGACAGAACACTTTAGGCTACATATATTCCATGTCTATGATAGAATTTTATTGAAAAATAATAAATTACGTTTAAAATGAATGTAAATAATATTATTTATTAAATAAATTACAAGTTGTGTAGCTTTCAATACGGCGGGAGTAATTCGGTAAGAATCTGTATTCTTGAAAATACGTTTAGGCTCAACGTAATTAGAGGAATCACATTAGTTTTGGATTTTTTCCTCTCCCATCAAATTATCTACGCAATCTCGCTACGCAATATTCGAACTTTTCCAGTAACAAAAATAATCTATAAATTTTACCAAAAACATGTCTTATTTTAAGGCAATAAGACTGAAAATAGCTCTAGATAAGTTTGACAGGGCTGTCAGTAGTGAAAATTGCTTCCGATCTTCGCAATATCTTTTCCCAGGGTTATCGCTTCTAAAAGAGTATTTTTGTTAATATTTTATGATCATGTAAAGTTTCTGATCGGTCTCAAAGAAAACTCTGAGATCGATCAGAAATTGATTTTATTACAAAGAAACTAATATCACACTTTACAATAAAACATATATAAATACTTAATATGCCTGTATACAAATTATAATGTTAAAAAAGTAATTAGTGAATAGTATAGGATATTTAATTATCTGTTGAAATTCTTTAAAAATATTTATTTTAATACAAAAGAAAGTATGTTCCGGTTGGTTGAATTATTTAATTAGGAAATAGAAAACGAAATACGTTTTCAAACGAAATACGATAATCATCTTCAAATAAACTAATAACAATTTAACGTTAACATAGGTTATTTATAAACATAATCATAAACGTAGCAAAAATGTATTTTATTTCGTAGATTGTACCTAGGTTTATACATCTTTGTACGCGAGCAAAAAGCGTGAATCTTTTCAAAATTATATAATAGCAATAAATCTTTACCTAGTTTCAGGTGATAAGTTAATGAAAAAAATAAATTTAAATAAGATTACGAATATTTGACCGAACAAGCCAGTCGCGGCAAGCCCTGCCCGTCCTGCCACTTACAGTATTAGGGCTCCTTGTTCGAGTATAATTCGATAACTACGTCGCCATTTTGTCCCGACCCCACCACGAATTATCCAATCAAGAACCCTGATGAAAATGTGCCCCACGGCTTCTGGAGTTACGCACGGGGATGATTTGTTTTAGGAAAATTACTGTTGAATGTTGGAAAAATGTAAGTTTGATTTAGAAGTTAATGAAATAACACGCGAAACGAGCAGTATAAACGTCATATATTATCATGTGTCATATAGTAAAGCACACACGGGGAAATATTTTTCATTTCTATGTACATATACTTGTATCGGGAGCAAGGCGAGCGAAAATAAATAATATATATTTATTTTCGTTATAAAGATACTGTATTTTTATTGCATTTATGCAATAAAAATAATTAGAAAACTTACGGACATAAGTACTGCTAGACTAGTTTATTTTAGTAATTTTCACAGTATTATGTCATATGGAATGTTGTTATGGGGTAATGCAGCAGAGATTGAAGTTGTTTTTATTCTACAGAAAAGAGCTATCCGATCTATTTACAATATTAGCTCCAGGACATCATTACGCGAAAAATTTAAAGAAATAGGTGTATTAACGGCTGTTTCACAATATATTTATGATAATATAATCTTTATACAATAGAATATTAAAAATTATTCTATCAATGCTGATGTACATACTATTAATACAAGAAATAAGAATAAACTTGTAACCCCCAGTTTCCGTTTGCATACGGTAAATAGAACGTTTTTGGGCAATGGTATACGCATATATAATAAGATACCTATATATAAAATATAATCAATTTACCATTTTCAAAATTTAAAAATATTATTAAGACTAAATTAATAAATAAATCATACTATTCATTAAAAGAGTACTTTTTAGAAAGAAACGCCTGGAGTTAGGCTCGGGTTCCATCATAGGACGCTAATTACTGTCAATAACAGCATTGTAAATGTGTTTATTTGAAAAGAGCAACTATGCGAGTTTCTTGCCGTTTCTTCTCGCTAGAAGCTGCTTTCCGAAACGGTGGTAGTATTTGATTATTGACGATTCAAAAACGCTTCATTGTGAAGTTTACTTGAATAAAATTGATTTGATTTGATTTGATTTGATAAAGAGTTATTAAAACAATTTATAAACAATGATTCATAATTTTGTTTTCCAATATATAAATAATTCGAAGATTATAACAGCAATCAAATGAATTTGAAAATATAATATTTGTAGGTGATTCAAAAGACTTTCAGATTGTAAAATAAATTAATGACAATACTTTATATAGAAAATCATTCAAGAGAAATGTTTGCCAAATTTGTCTAGATGCTATTCTCTAAATAATCTAATAAAAAAATTAACAATAAATATAAATATGGCGAGGCTTGTAACTGAGCTTTGAGAGGACGATTACACTTTAATAGTATTCGCTTCCATTTAAGTTTCATGGAATAGTTTTTGCTTATAGATTTTTGAATTTCTACGAGCTGGCTCTCTTCTCACCTTTACTTGCTTTTATTATGTATCTGTGATAGTATGTCCATTCTTCCTAATAAGATAGTACGGTTTAAAGATAACTTTTTTATTTTACACATATTTTATTTTTTAAAGATCGAAGAATTTATAGCAGAAGCCGCTGAAAAAAAAAGAAAAATATCCAACGTCCGAACTGATGTACTTTGAACGTACAACGGGTACTACGGTCTATTTATGGTTACAATAATCAAAAACACCAATTTAATAATATACAATATAGATATGTTATAACACTTTTCATCTACATCAGTATAGGTTAGCGGACGAGCGTATGGGCCACCTGATGGTAAGTGGGCACCATTAACCATAGACAATGACGCTGTAAGAAATATTAACTATTCCTTAAATCATCAATACGCCACTAACCATGGGAACTAAGATATTATGTCCCTTGTGCGTGTAGTTACTCTGGCTCACCCGCCCTTCAAATTGGAACACTAACACGAATAACAATAACACGAATAACTGATGAGTGGGTGGTACCTACCCAGACGAGCTTGCACAAAGCCCTACCACCTTTTATATCAATATTAATTATCAATACTATCTCCTTAGACCACAATTTAAAAGTTAATTCTACAAGCTCTCGATTAAAAAAAAAACATTTTAGAGTGTGTTTCAACTAGTTTCAAGAAGAAAATTGTTTATGCCTATTTATGATCATCCACTCACGTAGACCCATCGTAACCAAACACCAGTAAGCATGGTACATAAAACGCGACTGACTCGGCGGTCCGCAGCTTTTCGGCTCTCGTCCTCCATTTCTTCTTTAAAAGCTGCTAAATATAAAAATATGTAAATAACTCGAAATGAAAATCCTATTTGATTCATAAAAGTCACTTCCCTGCATTTCGTTTTCTATTTACGCCCCTTTTGCATAAAGAACATACTAAGCAAGTTATTCCCTCGCCTGCAGCGCCCTCTGGCGTTTCTGAATCGTGCATAATTTCTTTCCCTCCGACCAATTTCATTTTAAACTTATTCAAAGGAGCCTCGTTTACGGAACAATGCTTTATTAGAGGTTTAGCAATTTCTCATATTGAATTATCATTTGTGGAAAAATCTTAACAGCAATCTGTCGACAGAGAACAGATGGCATTCACTGTTCTATATCTTACTTATTTATATTTAAAAGCAATGTAGTGAGATGAGAGATCTCCACAAGCTATTTCTCCCTTATTGAAATATACTCTAGGTACGTACTACATATTAACATTAAATAACACGTACCTATAAAAAAATTTTTGTCATGTTTGTACGTGTATATACAGTGTAAAGTGAGCCAGTTCATTAGTCTAATTAACAGGCGCATTAATAATGTAAGGCAATGTTGTAGTGGTTACATTTGTTCGTCTTCCTTCGTATTATGAATTAAAATTTATTAGAATTAAATATTAAGTTCTATTAACACAATAATGTTTTTAAACTACATCAGCACTAAGATGAATATCATTATGTTCTCACTTTAGGTGGTTTACGTTCAGATAGTTAAAAAAATACAAAATAAATGTTTTCTAGCAGTGCCTACGTCCTTTAAAGAAGAGACGCTTTTATGGGCAATTACTGACGTAAATATCCATTAATTCAAAATTTAAGAAGACAATTTAATCCGTATCATTTCATAGTAATTCATAATAATTTGAATTGAGAGACAAACGCACATAGCATCGCTACAAAGTCAATTCGAAACGATACTTTAACGGCCTGTGTATGGTATTCCATTCCGTAAAGAGTACTTCAATAAATTAGAGTTACTTGTCGAATCACTATCAATGTAGAGACGAGCTCTGTGTAGAGGCACACACAAAAAGCAGTACGGCACAGATGTAAACTATTGTCAACAGCAAGGCACAGAACGCATCTGGAAAGGGCTTTCTTTGTTATTTCTTTTATTTAAATATTGGTTACAAAGAGTTGCTGTGCGTAGCAGAACTTGTTTTAAAAATCGCGCTCCCATAGAATTTTTAAATTATCTAAAATCAGAACCGAATTTTATTTTGGTGGGTAAATCATATGATACGCTTTTGGAGAACTGTGCAATTGTGGAAGATTATATTTCGTTTTGAGAAAGTTTTTGTTTCGGAAAAAGACTTTTTTAACAGAAGTGTCCAAAACATTATCAAAACAACAAAACATAATCCATACAAATGTTTGTACTTGGTGCAATAGTAATAGTTTAATTTTAACTTGGGGGCAGGGCAATGTGCAATGTGCAAGCCTACCGTGGTAGGTAGGTAGTAACTACTTATCAAATGTTGTACGGATGAACGGCTATAACAGCAACAGCAACAGCCTGTAAATTCCCACTGCTCGGTTAAAGGCCTCCTCTCCTTTTGAGGAGAAGGTTTGGAACATATTCCACCATGCTGTTCCAATGCGGGTTGGTGGAATACACATGTGGCAGAATTTTTATGAAATTTGTCACATGATGAAATGAATTATAAAGACAAATTAAGCACATAAATCAGCGTTGCTTGCCTGGGTTTGGGTTCAAACATTTGTACTGAATATAAAATAATTTATGTATAACATGGGATTTTTACTATAGTAAAGTAGTAAAGTAAAGTAACAGCCTGTAAATTTCCCACTGCTGAGATAAGGCCTCCTCTTCCATTAAGGAGAGGGTTTGGAACATATTCCACCACGCTGTTCCAATGCGGGTTGGTGGAATACACAAGTGGCAGAATTTCAATGAAATTTGTCACATGCAGGTTTCCTCGCGATGTTTTCCTTCACCGCTGAGCACAAGATGAATTATAAAGACGAATTAAGCACATGAATTAGCAGTGCTTGCCTGGGTTTGAACCCGCAATCATTGGTTAAGATGCACGCGTTCCAACCACTGGGCCATCTCGAACGGCTGGCTATAAGTGATCTTATATTTTGGTTTTCGGGTAAGTGGTCCTATATTAAGGCACAAGAGACTTAATATATAAGTTTCCAACATTACCTATATCGTAAAGAAAAAATAGAATATTGCAGACGAATAGAGTTTCAGTAAAATATAAACACACTAAAAATATCTCTGGGATTTATTTTTTTCAAAATTTAATTAAAATCAAAAACCAAAATACACTTTATTGAAAAAGGCTTTTACAAGGACATTTGCATCCACTTTTAACAAACTATAAAGCTACCACCGCTTCGTAATGGAGATCCTACCGAGAAGACGGTTCTTCAAGCTTCAAGGAACTCAGGAGTTAGAAGGCGTTTCTTTGTTGTACAAATATTTGTTTACAAAAATGTATTTATAAATGAGGATCCTTTTAATTTGACAGCAATCGCAGTATCATGCAGTATCATGCGGACAATGCACGCCGTTTTGACGTGGTCTGAGAGCACTCGTGTACATAACGACTTACGTACATATAATGCACATACTCGAGCTCGTAGGACAGATCCCTGATTACGGCGCTCATTATGAGGATGCGGCCTAACGGGTATTATTCGCCTGCGAATATTTCCATTTTCAGTATTTTGAAGAACTCCGTACAGTCTTTTCTATATTAGAACGAGTATTTTTCTATAATTGCACTAAATACTTGAAATGTTGATGAGCGTCAATATTGCTTTGGAACATAACTTAGTGAGATAACCTGTCAAGTTTCGGGAGTTTCATTTGACATTTTTAAAATTAATAAAATTTTTTTAAAGATTTTTGTTTTTGAATTGAATTTAAATATAAACTTAATTTTAAAATTAATACATGTGAGAGAATTAGATGCCAATAGGTTATTTGACTGGTTTTTAAAATCCATTTTATATTATTAAGTAGAGGTTAAGGAACTCAGTAAAAGTCGATTTTTTTATTTCTAGTACATATTTGCCGAAAAATATCATATTAAAAATTCCATATTTAAATAACTCGCGAAAACGCTACTTGGACAATATGGCACTGCAATGGGGTCGGTGACGTCTCTTTGCTGTATTTTAATCTGTGGTACATATAGTAGAAAAGCAAGGTTTACAAGAAAGTGACTACATCATAAGCCCGGCCAATCAGGAGCCTTTTGTGTCACGTGACAAACGTTTGAAAAAATGGGTTTTTATTTATTGATTTTTGAATAAATTAAGTATTATTTTCAAGTTTCGTTAGTAAATAACCATTTTTAAACTCGTAATATACACTGATTACAATAATTCACAATTTATTTTTCGCATTGTCAATAGCCTATCGTGTAATGAATCCCATAAGCTTAAAACTATTTCATATACAATTTAAAGGAATCAGAAAATTTCCTGGAAATTCAGGGAAGGTCTGGTTCCCAGAGATTCCTTATTTGGCAGAAACTGTGTACTGCGCAACATTACTAACAGCAAAACAATTTTCAAGTAGGTAACGTTAAATGTTAATAAAGTGAATTGATCACTATATGTAAATAGTGTTGGCCTGTAATTGTCAAGAATTTAAAATGCATTAGGGTTCTTGACCATTCGACTATAAACATTTAATGAGATTGAGATGTGATATAAAATATCTCATTTACTAAATAGAAACGTAACCACGGAACTGATACAGCGTTCGCAGTTTTGATTATGATATCTTTCGCTGTGTATGAAATCGCTAAAAGCGGAGGAGTCGTCCCCGCTCGACGCACGAAGACATTACTTGATAGTGCATTTTATATATTTTTACATTTGCGCACAAAACGCTCATTACGGAATGCATTTGCTAACGAACGAGATGAATTCGCGACGTACATAGCGGGGATAGGCCGGGAGACGGCCGTGTTTTTGCCTCACCTAAGAATATTCCAATATTTGTGTAACGTATGAAAGTGTTTGCCTATATGTAGCTCATTCAGTGAACGTGTAGGTAGGTAACATAACTTATGAAGAAATGACAGTGACAGATTTAAGGATAAAACAAGTGACGACACAACTTCGGAAACAAAGAAACATTCAAAACTTTGTATGGAATATTTGAGTTTATGTTGAGGAAGATTGTTTGATTGATTATTGGCTATGCTTGACATATAATGTTTGCCGCTGTATCTCGCTAAATTGGGAATAAGCTTATTAAAAGTTCTGTCTTATGAAAGTAAATACAAAATCTATAATCCATGCTGTGAACAGTTGAAAGTGATGATTTTAAGTAAAATATATATATGACGGAAAAAAAAATTGTAGATATCTGCGTTTTTCCAACCAGCTCCTGAGCTATTCAGCTCAAAAATGGCCTGGCACATGGCTAGAAGCTTTGTCTCTAGGTAACGACGCAGTTCCGCCCAGTAACGATGTCCTCCCGCTAATGACTCCCCTCCGCCCCCCCACACCGCCGCTCTCCCGCGCCTTCCCTCATCATCATCTCAAAACAATGACATTATAGTGGGAGTAGTTCTATGTAGCCGGAGGTGCAATATCCTTTATTGCGAGGGACGGTGGGTGGTTTCAGCCATTATGTAAATTACGTAGGTGATAGTTTTTAAAAGTTAACGGTTGGATTCACAAAACACTCGCATTATTGTGTTATATGTATTGCGTCTCGCAGTACGCACGACTGCGCACGACGGCGCACGACGGCGCACGACGTATGTATTTGCGCTTCTCCCATTATGGGTTGAATCTTATGGCACCGGCTTTAGGTTATAGAATTATCTTTAAGTAATTAGTCTTTACAAAATATTAGAAAGGCTTTGAACATGTTTAACGTATATGTTGGTCAGTCAAGTTTAATTATAAAATTATTACTATATGCAAAATAAAAACAGTGTTTGATTTGATGGGATATAAAACAGATCAATCAACAGCCAACATTACAACTTCAATTAAATTTGAAAGACATACACATTTTGTTAGGAAATTCATTGAAGAATAAAAAACCAACCTCAAATACAAGATTCGCCAATTATTTGAATGCAAATAAACCCTAAAACATCTCTCACTTAAATGATACATATTTACTCAAAAATTATTACCAGAAAATATTCTCGAAAGTTATGAGCGACGATTCATTCGAAAATACCTATCTGCGAATTTGAATAAGGAAATCAGGAGAAGTTATTCCATTTCGCCTTCGAGTGATTGTGACTCGACGCCTACGAGTACATGCATAATAAATCGACTCCTGAGGACGGAAAGTTTCTGCTCCACTGACGATAATGTCATTGTCACGTCCGCACACCTCCGAGATGTAACACGCGAGAACGAATAACTTGCTACGAGGATTAAACTTAAATAACGTTGTTAACGTAAGCAAATGCTGTTTTACAAGCTATTTCTATTCATAAATCATTTTTATTCACGTCCATTGCGAGACATTCTCATTGTCATAGATTTCCATCATCAGAGGTGGCCATAGTGGATCGGTGGACGACTTACTTGAATCGTTATATAAGAATTAAATGAATTTAGTCATTGGCAAAATTTATTAATTATAAAGAATTATTAGACCTAAGTTTTCAGTAACTTAACCTATCAACATATTTTTTTACTTTTTTGTAATCCTGAGAATAATTAAATCCATGGTATCTATCTATATATTATAAATAATGTTTCAAATAGTTTGATTTGAAAAGTTGACACTCCAGAATAAATTGGGTAAAATAAATTATTTTGGTTTCACTTGATAATGAAGTATGTTTGTTAACCTCATTTTGCCAACCGACTTGGCGTGATGACGAACGAGTTATAATTGAATCCTATTGAAAAAATGTTGCCTTCCGAAATATTCATATCTTTACATTTTACATGAAATATCCTAAATATAGATTAGATAGATTGATATACATAGATTGTTTCATTCTCAAGATAAATCGTTAAAATATACAGGGATTCTTTTTGTAGCACAATTTTTATTTTTTTGTGATCAGAAATCGAATCGAAAGCTTATTTCTTGTATCAGTAGCGTTGCTACTTCTTGTAATGTTCGAATAAACATAACGCATTAGAAACTATAATATTATTTTATTACTCATGATGTATATAAATGCTCAACAGTCAGAGTAAGCACAGTGTGTCGTATAAGATATCATGTCAACGTGTTCCCAGATACTTTGCACATAAGCACGTGATATGTGTCATTAGTGCACACAGGCGGCTCGTGTAGAGCCTACTTGTTCGGGCTCGTCGTAGCGCACACAGTTATTAGAGCGTGTCTTTCCGTCATCTGTTTATGTAATATTGTAATTAAACCGTGTTATAATGAACTTTTATAATTGCATTATGTTGTAATGTATTTTTAAAGTATAGTACACATTAAAATTATTATCAATGAATTGAATATTTTACGATCTTATGACAATATCCACGGCTTACTATTGTAGCAAAAACCCTAGAAAATAAAACGTAAAAGCATAACAAAATTGATTGGATAATCCTTTATAATTTATTTAATTAATTAAAAATAATTTTGTATTAAGTAAATATTCGTAATAAAAACAGAAATAAAATCAGTGTTTCATCTTCATCAGTCTTTTTGATTAAAATATCTTTTTAAAATTAAGAAGCGACACTGACATTCTGTGCTCATCTCTAAGTAATTGAAAACTTAATATAGGACTTTGCTTTTACTATATATGTAATATTATTTTAATCAGCTTACATATTGAAGAAGAACTAAATAAAACAAATAGATACGTTTTTTTAATTTAGTTCTTCTTGATTTTTTTATTAAGGTTTCTTTACGAAATAGAACGAACTAAATGAATTATAAAAAATATATAAGCAGAGTCGATGTGGCTTGCTCGGGTATGACCCGCTATTTTCTGTTTAAATAGATGTATTCTAAATACTAGGCCATCTGAGCTTACTTAATCATGGTAAATAAATAATATAATAAGTAATGAGTATTATCATTAATTGCAATGAATCTTTCATCCAACTACATAGAAAAGACATCAACGCAAACTATGTAAAAGTAATTGTCAGTCATATCACCAACAATAATATAATACACTATTATTTAAACAGTGTATCTTATGTATTGATACTATAAGCACTTCTTTATAATATAATTGTATTACATATACAAAAAAGATAAAGTACCGTAAGGAAGTTCATAATTTAAAATATTTGAGTTAAGTGTCAGTGTAAATATTTTTTAATATAACCTGTATCGATAGATAACAACCTTATTATATTACTATGTCTGTCTTATGTTTTCAAAAACTCACACATAACAGTGATGTATCTCAATGTGAAATGTTCATACTCGAATGCACGAAGTCACGGGACGTCGTACACAAAACAAAAGTTAACAAAACGCAATAAGAATATCTCAAAAAATAACCTTACATAATGAAAACGAAATAAGAAGTAGAAAGTAAATTATACATCAACGTAATGATGGCGGTTTTCAAAGCGAAGGTTTTCATTTTCAAAGGTCTTTGTAGGGCTCTTCGTTAGCCGGAGAGCAGCGCCACAAAGAATACGCCTCAAACAAAATAATATGGAAATGCGAAATGAAAACATCAGAGGGCGATCCACTCCAATCAGACGACAATACTTGTATTTCTAAACATCGGAAAAGTATATCTTACACTCGTGGACGCTTGCGGGCGCCGGCGAGCTGGGAGCTGGGCAGCTGGGAAACGCGCCGTGGTTTGCGGTGGACGATTGTTTTTAACTTTCAACCTCTTAGTTTCACACTCGAATAAGGAATTTTACGTTATAAACTTAATGCATAAGTGCTGAATCAAATTACTCTGTAGTCTCAACAAAACGACTACAACTTTCACTTTTACAATTTTTTATCAATGAATACTCATTTTAATTATACTATTTTGCAGATTTTCAGGTAGGTCAAAATACAATGAAGTCATATGTTTTTAAAGTGAGAACGTGCCTACAACTGTTTTATAAATTTAGTAGTTACAATAATATATAGTTTTATTGAAAGATATATATAATATATTTATTGGAGTTACTAAAAGTGATACTACGGTAAAGTGTTGTTTTGTTTGATATATTTCATTTAATTTTGTCAGGTAGCTTAGTACATGTATAAAGTGGAATTCGTTTTGTGATTCATTATTTTTTTCGAATGACTTAGATACATAAATAATGAAATAATGCTAGCTATGTACGTTATCATGAACGGCAGTGTACGACGCCCCGGCTCGTCACAAAGGCAGATATTGTGTGCGTCCATCAGCGAAGTGGGCGCTCCGCCACGTTGTTTGTCCCCGGTCTCAGGGAGGTCCTACAGGAGCGTCTTATAAATACAACTTGCGATGAGTCTATTTCAACTAATATGCATCTTTCGATACTGGTCTCTTGCTGGAAACGGTGTCAGTATATTATATAAATTGGTTTCAAATTTAAAATCAAAATAATCTTTATTCAAGCGGGCTTTTACAAGCACTTTTGAATCGTCAATTAACAATTAAGTGAAGCTATCACCGGTTCGGAAAGTAGATTCTACCGAGAAGAACCGGCAAGAAACTCAGTATTTACCTACTCTTTTTCAACATTTAAAAAATACAAAATTAACATTTAATAGATCAAATCGCAAAGTTGATTCATGTATCTTTTAGATGTTTAATAAAGACAATTGTACAAATAATTGTAACTTATCACGTAGACGCTTAGTGAAGTTAAATTTATGTTGCAATATAATATTATGAAAAACATTCATGTATGAATTGAAAAAAACTTTCAAGTAACCATTAATCTGATTGATACTAACTTGTATATAGATCTTAATTAAATAATTGTAATATAAAATTTTCTTCTCAACTGCGCTTTTAATTTGTTGAAAAATTTTGTATGTACAACAATAGATTATGTCAGTTGAAGGATTTGACAATAGTGCGATGTTTTTACAACGTTAAATCCATTAATGCTGTCAAACCCTCACGTCTGCCCAAGATTTAAGATAATATCTCAATAATCGTCAAGCAAAACTCGGCTGAGATGGTATCGTTTTCATCTACTACCACTAGACAAAACAAGACAGATGTCACAAAATTTAACCAAAACATTAACTTGTGGTCCAAATTACTCGGACTGTAATAAGTTGTATGTGTTTCAATCTGAAAAAAAGTTTAAAAGGCAACTTTCTATGCTCAACTCAACATCGACGAATCTCAATTCCAAGTTCTTTTAATGTTGTCTTAAATTTTCGCGATTACACATTGTAATAAAATTAACTATAACGGATTGGAATCGCGTATATTAATTATTTTTAACATCCCGACGTTTCGAGCACTTTACAGCGTCCGTCCGTCACGAACGCTGTAATTTTTCCAATCCGCGATTCCAATCCGTTATAGTTAGTTTTATTTCCAAGTTCTTCTTTTATTTGTATATTTATATACAGTATATAATGTGAAAAAACGTAACGTTAAGTTTTTTGACCCAGGGCGGATGTGCTAGCGCTTCAAAAAGATGTCGTATTAATCTTTATTTATCGTTTCTCGTTATACAACGCTTAGCACTGTTTCTATCAACATTTACGATTGTTTATAAATACATATGATATTGTTGTTAAAAATTGGGACATCACCGCAAGTATTGTCTCCAAGGAAGTGTCTTGTTCTAAACTAAATAACACCGCAAAGTAATATACCGTAACACTGGGAACCGTGGAAAAATACTCTTTCAGTTAACTTTAAACATAAAATTTAATTTTTTATAATTAGATATTTTAGTCGCAGTCGCAGGCAACTAATATATTCTAAACGTGCAGTATCATTATCAGTTACTTATCTGACATTAAAGAATAATGTTGGCATGCGTGTAATCCATTTAAATCTTTTATTTAATTTTGAAAAAAAAATCTAATAAAATAGAATAAAAGAGTTTCCATATTTCATCGAAAATATGTTTGATTGATAGTATTCACAACATCTTTAATATAGTATTTTCTAAACACTGTAAAAACAGTGTTGTCGTAAATTAAAACTTTAGTTGGCTGTTTGCGCCCACGGCCCGCATGCACGCCAAACAGAGGTGTCCTCTGTCAACGACTACAGCCGCTTCCATCTGACACGTTCGTATAACGCGACGCACGGTGACAGCTTTGACGGTTGTTTATCGTGTTCGCTGATTTGTTGTTAGATTGTACATAAAGGCGAATTGATATATTTTTTATTAATAACTTTTGAAATAATAATTTAAATATCAGGTATTTGTATTTTGTGATCTTAGTGAGTTTCTTTCACGTTTTTCATTATTCTTAGATATTTGGTTCCTAAGCGTTAAAGACTTTTGACTTCACAATTCATGTAATGCTGCTAACTAATATTTTGATTTTGATTAGGACGTTACATTTAGCTAACTTAAATGTAGAAGATAAATAAACTGATCTCGTTCTATCTATTTCTTAAAAAATCTTTATTGAATTTGAATTTTTAAAATCACTTTACATAATCTAATAAATCGTTAAGCTTGTTCTCGACGTGTACAAGTCCAATACAGTTGATTCTTGATTGTTTTAATCACTCAGAAATTTAAAGAATCGTGCTCGAAAACCAGCTATATTGTTGGCAAAGATTCGCTGCAGATATTTCTGTGTGTATAGTTTTTCTTCACTTGACAATAATGAAAGCAAGTGACTGTTTTCTTTTTAAACCATCAGATTTCTGTGACTTTAAATTATGTAGAGCGTGTCTCTTAACCGTCTCTGCCTGCGAGGTAATTGCGGAAGTAGGTGAGATGCAATCTATTGTATCAGCTGTTGTACAAAGACGGACTGAAGAGAATGAAACAATAAGCGAACGACTTTTACATTCAAAACGAGCAATTTTCTCATGATTGTATTTGCTTATAGACTATTAAATTCATTCGCGAGAAATTACTTTCGTATGCTTTGTGAGCAAAGCGTTCCACAAAATAAATATAATAATAATAAATAAGCACATCGCATATTTTAGAAGAATTTACACCACAATAAAAACCAGTACCTACTGTGAGAACAGTTCATCTTAACACAAATTTATGTTTAACTAACTGTTGCCAGCGGCTTTGCTCGCGATGAAATTGATTATGATATTAAGTAGGTACCTGAAATTTCACAACATATTTCACTCCCTTAGGGATATAGTTTCCAAAATTCATTCCTTAATGGGTGTCTACTCGATAACACGATCTTACTCACCGAATTTCAAGGCCCTAACTGTAATAGTTTACGCTTGTCGATAAATAATCAGTTTGCACTTGTTATTTTACATATATGTGTATAGAAGAGCAAAAAATATAATGTATGTCTGTTTGATTTTTTATCAATCAAGATCAGACTTGGATTTTTAACTGCGCTTAAAAAACGGTACACATAATTAAGATAGCGGCTTAGTGACTAAAATTTATTTTGATTGTTATACTAATAGATATTATATTATTTATAAAATATTGATGTTTTTTTTTGTGTAAATTTGAGTCTGCAATACCTATTCCGTGCTGAGAGTTTTATTTCTTCTTAATTTTACAAAATCAAAATATCATCATGATACCGTTATGAAAACGTAAAAGTTAGAAATTCACACTTCTTACTTCTCGTAATCGGTCCTCTCTACTCTTGAGAAGCTGTGGAGCTTATTGCGCTCAAGTGCGGCGTGGTCGTTATAGGTGCGTTTGGTTTACTCACAACGATTTACTTTTCCGCCAAAAAAATTTGAATTATATATAAAAATGCAGAATATAAGTACTCTCGTGTTTTTCAGATATCTTTAAATTGTTGAAGTATAACTTACTTCTAAAGTATTGTAAAATTATTATAATAATAATAATATATCCTGGGAATGTAATTATTGTAATCTATATTAATAATTGCATGTATTGTTCTATATATTTTGATAATACTAGTTATGATCTGTAACATAGATAAGAGTTTGACTTAATTTAACATTTAAATTACTAATTAGGGATCAGATTAACGAAGATAATCTCCATCAAAGTGAACTCAAAAACCGATAACGGGAAACTCCGCACAAATATTTGTCACTAGCATCGAATCTACGCGTGACAATTAAACGAGACAGCGCCAAATTGTCACGTAGAATAGATTTTTCTTGTCAAGGTGCCAAAAATCTAAAGACCAATCTGTGCAAGCCCGCGTTTTAATTGACTTTACACTAGCGTTAAGTGCGACGGTGAGTGGTAAGGAAAAAGCCGGTTGGAAGGCAATGTGATAATTTGCGAGCGTGTCGGCCTCTAGGCCTCTCGGGACAATCGTCTATCCGCAACCTAATGGCTCGTCCCGCTGTCGGCGGCACCCCGAGCTATGAAGACAGTTTCAGCGGGGACTGTACTTTTTTAATATCAGTACTGATAAACTTTGTACATAAAAACCAGTTGTTTTACAATTGCATGTACTCTTGAATAAGGCACATAAGTGTACATGTCAAGCGACCGAACGAAGCTGAAAATATATGTGTGAATTAGTTAAACTAAACAGCGGACTATGATGTGACAGTTAAAAAAGAGAATTGTTGATTTATCTTTACGTGTGCTACACGTTTTTCAATCTCGTGTACCAACAATGCCTTAACGTATAAAACATGATATTTGTAAAATAAATCTTAAATGTTCGGAAACTGTGACCAAATAGTTTCTTAGCTCCGTCAAACGCCAGCGCATCGCACTTGTCGCATCGGACGATTTGCGATTTCCTAAAGAGTGCTCGCGCCCTCGAGGGTCCTCCACGTAACCGTGCGCCCCCGCCCTCCCCCACCACTCCTGCCCTCCATCTCCCCTGAAACCTCTCGAAGAGAGTTGGAAAACGACATGGGTAAGTCTTTGTCGCTTACACCGCCGCGAGCCATTGACAAATTATTGTATTTCGTCGACCAATACTTTTGATCGATTTATAATAACTCGTTCGATATCTCAGCAATTTTAAACGTAAGTACTAATTATCATGTGAAACTTTAATCATAAAACGATGTATATGATATTCTAAGTGACACTTTAATCGTTTAAGAAATGACAATCAGAAATGCTGACGCGTAAGCGATACCAATTCGAATACTAGCATCGCGTAATATTTTATCAGCAGTTTCTTCCTGCGATGATTTATTGTATTTAGGTAATAGATACACCACATTTGTTATATATCAAGTTATAAAAATGAGTATCGGATAAAGAGCCAGGTGTTTTCAAATAGCAGTTTAATAATTGTGTAATATCGGAAACTATTGTTTGTTAAGAAGTGAATCGACTATTAATATCATTTAAGCAATGTTATACTGTTTGACTATTTATTTTATATAGCAATAAACAGTGTGTTATATGTTGTAGATGCATGTCCACGAGGTGTTGCCGAGTAAGCAGTCTCCACGAGAGATGTCAATTTATATTCAAGAGGCGCCGCTCTTCGCTCGGGTCGGTTAAGTTGAAGCATAATCACAACCTGCTTAGTGCTTACATCGTTTTAAAACAAAAAGGTATTTTACCCTCTACTGTTTCAACGGTGAGTAGATTACATATTATATAGTTCTCAGTTCGTAGTTTAGTCGTAAATGTTATTTTCAGATTACCTTACTCGTTTGTGCTTGCGTTCCAAAACTAACTTTATACTTACTTATTAAGTAGAGCATCACAATCGGATTTTGTAAATAAAATAATATTTACTTTATTTTGTTATTAATATAAAATAAGTCAAAACTCATGTGTCTTTTCCGTTAGATGCTGCCTTTTTGTTTATATATGTTATGTTAATAAATAAATGGCGAATTACAACCACATACGATACTAGTGTACTTTACTTTGAAGTAAATTCCAAAAATGAATAAACATTCACTGTAGTAAGGACAATTTATTAACATATGGTTTCCAAATGATTGTATTAGTTACAAGCAACATTATAACTACTTACTTTGATTGCGTGGACCAGCAGAAGAAGAAGCTATTTTATAATATTTTCATTTTCTATTAAATCATTTGTATGACTTGAATTACCGGTAATCATCAGGATGCTAGCAGACTAAGGTGGACGAAGTCGCGATTAGCGCCTAGCTCTTTTTTCCATTTGCTTAATTCGGCAGGGCGCTGGGGCAGCTTAGGGCGACGGTAACTCGATCAGCGCCGTGATTGGCAATCAGCAACCGTCACGCGCCCTCCGACACGCATCGGGACGTGTCTGCGAGTCGATATTATTGTAATTCCCTTAACGTTTACACGCTTACAAACTCTTACGCCTCGCACGGAACGATACGATATATGTGAGTGGATTTTTAAAGATTCGTTGGAATAGTAATGCAAATAAGACGCGTATTGGTTCAAGCACGCCAGTAATTGTATTTTATTTGTGTTTAATAACTAGATACATACATATCAACTAGGCTATGTGCCAAACCCATCTGGGTAGAAACTACCCGAACATTACATATCGCCAAAAAGAACTTAGAACTGTTGTGTTCCGGTTTAACAAGTAACTACGCCATTGTTACTATACAACAGGCGAGATGGCCCAGTGGTTAGAATGCATCTTAACCGATGATTGCGGTTTCAAACCCAGGCAAGCACCGCTGATTCATGTGCTTAATTTGTCTTTATAATTCATCTCGTGCTCAGCGGTGAAAGAAAACACCGTGAGGAAAAATGCATGTGACAAATTTCATAGAAATTCTGCCACATGTGTATTCTACCAACCCGCATTGGAACAGCGTGGTGGAATATGTTCCAAACCTTCTCCTCAAAGGGAGGGGAGGCCTTTAGCCCAGCAGTGGGAATTTAAAGGCTGTTGTTGTTGTTTGTTTGCTGTTGTTGTTAATAAACGTAAGGACTGTCATATCTTAGTTTCCAAGGACACCAGCTCGGCTCAATGTCTGTGCGTGATGGTAATCAATTGCTAGAAGATTTATTTTTTGGGCCATTTCAACGTATTTGTAATATCACAAAAAAAATTAATTAAATATGTGCATGTATTTTTGGTGCTATATATACGCTGAAGGAAATGTATGCATGTATGCAAATTTATTTTAACACATTTCATTCTACACGGGTTTTAACACAAGCGTTATATACTTATATATAATATATATAAGTAACGGGTTATCATCTTCATCTCTTGAAACATTCCAGTTTTATGTCTTGTGGAAATGTCTCTTTGATTTGAAGAGTTTATTCTCATAATATACCTCATTAATGCATATTAAATATAGATGTACAATTTCAATTTGAGATCAAGACGAATTATAAATAATAAAAATCCGTAAAAACGTTTAACAATATCCGAATTTGACCTCAGGATTTTCATTTGAGAGCCAACATTTCTAACTACTGGCCCAACTGTGTGTTATGTCACTCATCTTAAAAATATTTGTAGCAAAAAACGTGTCACGTTCTATTGTTACAAAAAGTTTCTAAGCGTGTTTTGTACTCCTTTGACTAAAGAGCATTTGGACAAATTGCATTGAATAATAAATTCACATTACAATACATTACGCCTATTCAAATTTAATGTAAAAATTGTAATAAATATTGTATAATCGACCATATACTAGACTCTAATTCGTTTAAATAAGATATATTATTGCTGATGCAAGTGTTGGGGTGACAAGGTTGTATGCGATGACACCGGGAAGGGTTAGCGGCTGTCACGTCGGTTTGTACATAAGTGGGTACTTTTACGCATTTATCGCGACGCTTTATGTAAGTTCTGTGGTCTTTGTGGCTCTTGATCTTTTTAAAGTAAAATAAATATGTTAAATTATAATAAATAATAATTTTATAAAGTATAATACAAAAGAAGTGAGTCGATGAAGTCCTGACTACTCGCATGCTTTTAAAACGTTATTTCGACGGTCGTCGATGTCGTGTTTTTATACGATGATATTTCTGTTATGCTAAATTGGTATCTGAAAATAATAGATATAATATTTGTTTCACCATTGATACCTAAAATAAAATAAATTAATGATTATATGAATCGTAACGAAGTATAGCACGGGGCGAAATAAAGTTAAACTATTCAATTGTCGTCACCGGGCGCTGGTAAACAATTTTTTTGTGTTCTTTGTACAAGTAAATTGTCAATCATGTGTTATCGCGTCGATCTCGTAAATTACGACAAGGTGCTCGCTCGGGGAACATGTCCACTAACAACACTCGCAACAGATCATAATTATCATAGAAGTGGGACGTAACTCACTAATACCTACATTCTTTTTCGTAAGCCATTCATTGAAACGACATTCATATTCTAAATATTATACTAAACTAAGTCTCGTGATTGACGTGCGTAGGTTTTAATTTTACCCGGTTAGGGTTTATTTGGCAGAATACTTAATGAAATGTATCTACATAATATGTATTACATATTACAATATATAACAAATTAGTAGACTTATTCAGCATTTTAGGTTACAAAACGTGTGCATCGAGGTCAAATTTGGAAAAATCTATACGAATTATCGGTCTTTATCGAGTGTCGTTAAATAAAAAACTGTTATATTTACCTCATCTCAGCCGTCTCTGTCCACAGAGTTGAGGTCCCGAGCGCGCAGCGTTTTGTCGAAAAACGTGACGCCCGTAGCTCTCCCCATGGTGCCTCCAATTCAAATTTCGACTACATCCCGAGCCAATGCAACTTCCCTTAGGGCTCTCGTCTCTGAACGCTGAGGTAACCTGCACTTTTTTACTTAGTCTAACTACGGAGCTATCGACGTAGCAGGCAACATTTGCTATTCTTTTCATTGTCCTGTGCGTTTAATGACAAGCTGACGAGATGTCCTGAATTATTAACATCTAATTCCAAACAATACCTCGCTAATAAACGTCAAATGGGTTATTTATAATAATGAACGCATTCCTTATGTAGTAATTAATGTAAATAAAAGTTTTGGTGACATTTCTGGTAGGCTTGTTCTCTGGTCACACCCTCACCTCGAATTATTATGTTTAGCTATTTACATAATGGGGTAGTTCACAATGCGAGCGTCAACTTTGTTTATATTTGACATGTGTCGCGTTAAAGTATATGATTGTATTGTCGTGAGAGATGTGTCGGACTGGGGGGACATTGTGCCTCTGTTGGCGTGCCGCGGTAATAAGCAGCTGTGTTAGATGTTGTTGTATGGAAATAGGATTTTGTTTATTCTAAAAGCATTCTCATTAAATAAAATATACTTTATTTTGTTATGTAATTACAGGCCTTAAGGTATTTGAAACAAATTGATTTTTATCGCTATTGAGTCAATTGTATTGTTATAATTATTATGGTTTTATTTTTATACAAAGCGTGGAAACTTTTTGATTTGTCAATAATTTATTTACTCGTATACGTAACTCACATACACAATTCTCACTTGGCTCTGCTGTTAAGTCACGTTCGCACAATGACTGAATTTTATAAGCACAAATTTGATTTAGAAGTTAAATAATAATGCAATATAATTATATAGACCAATACTTTGTAAAGATCCTCACAATACTACGCCCTTTTGATTTTCTACGTCGCGCTACGACTGCTACGAGTCTACGCGTTTAGATCTACTTTAGGTAGCTTTTGATGCAATCGTATAATAAAATACCTTTTCTATTACTATTTAAAAGACCAGCTTTATTTCAAAGTCATAATTATAACGAAATAATAAGTATTTATAATCAATCGTTTGTTAAAAAAATATTAAACAAATTGTTATTTCACGGTTAAAATTTTACTTAAAAAATGAAAACTTGGCGCTATAAGCGTTTATAACTACTAGGTATGCCGAATTTATCTGCGTCCCTTATATATTGACTAGGAATATAAATCACTTGTAGACACTAACTCTTGGGAAATAACATGTAATGACTCGCGAGTCAAAAATTTTAATGTTTTGATATTTAAATCCGAACCAAAAAGTAATATCCCCAAAGGCTACCTGCAAGAGATCGCTGCTATAACGATAAGATCACATGTTGCATGTCATGCAACTTTTCTTAATATATAATTTAGTTGAATAACGAATGTATATCTAAATAAATTAATAAATAAAATCTTATTATTTGACAGTAAGAGAACTGACAAGACTTTACAAGAAAATACTATAGATGAAATATTTGTAATATAAAATATCATCTTAGATCTCTAGTTTCTTCTTCAACGCCATAGAAAATCAGGAAAAACCGACAACAGTCTTTAACTACTACTGTAGTTGACTGTACATGGACGGATATGGCAGGAGTATGATGATATATAGTTGACTGTACATTAAAGCTGACTTTCGTTAATACAGACAATCACATTTAATCATCTTAATAAAAGTCAATAAAAAATCTCTTTTTTATTACGAAACGTGGGTAAACGTTAGGTTCAATCGGTATACGATCCTAGTGATCGTATCACTATAGAATATTCTATACTTTAATCCCTTGAGCAATTTTACTCTCATGATATTTTTTATTCTCAATGATCAAAAGTAATCAAAAGCAATACAAAATAAACAAACAAAAACAGGCAATGCACGAAGTATTGAACTGAAACCCGATATTCGGGACATCGACTGCGAATCGATCGCTCAACAACGGGAAACAGCGCGTCACGCTTTTTACAACGAACTCGTGACGTTTGTGCCTTTCAAAACTCGGTAATCGAACGAAATCAGAATGCACAAATTTACCGATAGATCTCTGTCTGTTTAAGATTAAGTTTCGAAATTTTATACGGGCAATATATTAAGGGGTTGTTTGTTGTGATGGTTGTTTCCGTTGATGGGTATAACACGGATGTGTTTTTGTAAACCGTATTGTTTTGTATTTTTTTCGAGGGTTTTTAAAGAGTTTTGACTCCTGTGATGATTAATAATAAATTAGTTTAATAAATTGGTTTGTAAATAATATAGAAAATTGCATAACTCATTACTTTTACGAGACATTTTATATTGAAACGATCTTACGCATTAAGAAAGATGAATATAAATGATTAATCAGATATTGAACGGTAGGAAGCTCAAATTGCGCCATAGAAACGAGCTTGAAATGTCAGGATGTTATATACGAGTTTGACTACAATAAGTATATATATAAGTATCAAAATGCCATGATACAGTGAGTAAAATACGAATTGAATTTTTGCAGAATCGCTGGTCTATTTTCTTCAGGTGTCAATTAGCGACCGGTCCCGATTGTCAGCGGTGTCGGACAATGGCCGGCGGGAACAAAACACGTCAGTGGAGAGATGAACGCTCACTCCATTCCACTTCATTATTTATTGCTATTTTATGCAATTTAACTTAAAAAAGTAACCAGGTCAAAAACAGATATAAGATAATCAGGCATAGTATTTTCTTTTAACAAATCATTGGCAATTACGATTTATTGGTACATACCTAAGGCTTATTTGTTCTAAACCACTCTTAACGTTCACTCTAATATAGACGAACACTTTACGTATTTTCGATTCGCATTAAATAGAAAAAGGGGTTATGAAAGCTAAAACTAAGACTTGAAGAAATATATTTGCTCTGATAAATTGTACCGTTTCCTTTAAGTTTTTTTGCAACATTCTGGTATCAAATTTCTGTTCGGAGCGATAAAAAGTTACTCTCAGTAACAGGCCGTAATGCTTTAGTTGGGAGTGCATACACGTCCGTATCCAGGAAAGCGCGTAAATGTTTTGATACTTGAACTTTCTGATTGAGGCAGATTTACCTTTCCACTTCTGCAATGCCCACCAAGGGCACCTTTCTGAAAATTTCCGCTGCGTGAAAAAATGTATCTAGATATAAGGCGCAATGAAAAATCCCAAGTCGGTGGGATAAATGTTAAATTTTACTGGTCAAAGCGCATATTTTTGAGAAAAACCTTAAAGATTGCACTAAAGAGCTTGCTTTGATTTTTTTATCGCTCCAAATGATTGTGGTTTACGCGATACAGCACTGTGTATGACTCTGCACTGATATGAATGGCTTTAACCATAATGTGAAAACGGTTGTTTAATTTCCAATCAGATTTTTTACTAAATAATATTATTAAAATTAACAACATTGAATTGTTAGAAAAAAATAAATAAAAGAGCTGCAGTAGTTCCGTCAAATCGTTCACATTGTCAACAGTATTGACATTAATTTATTGACGTTTCGACGTTCCAATAATTTTATCAAAAGAACATCGAATCGTTATCGGGCAGGTGAGTAAGGCAGCCCGCCTGTCTGCCGAGTCATTGACATCGTCATCTTTGTGCCAGCCGTCTCGGGCTTTGTTTGTCATTGACCACAATGGGCCATTGTGGGCCAGTGTCCGCTAGAAGTGTCTGACGAGTGGGCGGCGTGCGAAATTGCAACATTCCTATTGTGCGCGCGGTTAAGTTATGTAAGGTGTCAACACGCATCATCGATGAAACACCTTTTTTTTAATTCAATAGTTTTTATTATGTTTTATTGTATTTTTATTACTATTGATGTCAGTCAAAATATGAAGTAGCTAAAATATAATACAAGTTCGTTCTGTACGTAATTCAATTGTAATAAATCTAGCGTGCGAAAGAAAATTTGTTGTAAACTTTACAATAATCAAGTTGGAAATATTTTTTTATAACTTCCTTGTTGTTCTCGGGGTTATATTTTAAGGATATAGGATCTCGGTACTGGGTTGAAATAGGAGTCACCATGAAAATGTACTTACCATCAACAACAACAACAACAGCCTGTAAATCTTCCACTGCTGGGCTAGGAAGGTAATCACCATCAGTTCCCCTACTATTGTCTGCATTGTCTACATTTATGAAAATAATTAAATCAGAATACCCTTTTTTCAAGTGATTGAGTGAGTGAAGTGTGAATAATATCTTCTGAATACATCTCTGACAACGAACAGTGAAAACCACAAAATTGTGATTGATCAAATTGTTGTGACAAATAATTTTAAATCTGTCAAAATAGAATTGACAATTTCATTGAAATATTACAAAAAATCTGCGCCCATTGAACAGACCATACAGAAAGTGTTGTCACGTTTAAGTGTGGTCATCGTCACAAACGGACAAAAGATAATAATAGGATTATAGCTTTGAATGGAGCTATTGAGACGTCCACAATGCGCTCGCCTTTTGTGGCGCGCTATTTGATATAAAAGTTAGAGATTAGCAAAAAAATATACTTATAATCAAAGCTATGGAGCGTTATAGAATGAGATGAGAATTCTACGATGATGAGGGTAAGTGGGAGCGCCATGTTTCTGTAAGAAATATTACAAACTAATATGTTTTTGAAGTATTCAGGTTAAGCTTTTATCCTATACAGTGACATGGAAGCGCTCTCTCAACGAGCTGTTGTTCAAATTCTGCTGTTAGTATCGCTAGAGCCATACTTTAATAATACGAATACCGAAATTCGCCAATAAATTGTGAGAAGTACCTATACTCCGCCGACCACGAAATAAATTAGAGAATCACAATAAGTTGATTTCAAATATTTCTCAAGTGAAACATGAAGTGAGTTTTTTCAGGAGAACTGCCCAAAACTCTTACAGTGGTGTTATTGAGTTTGAGTATCTTAGTGTTGGATTGTTATTTTCACGTATGTTATTGTATTCACACAAAATTAACTCTTAATTTCTTCACTCCATTCCAAAATTAAGATGGACAAAGAATATTTAAAAAAAAAAAAACTAAACAAGGAAATCGTTGAAAATTTTCCACACGTTATACAATAAAATTCTCTCGAGCAATCCTATTATTTGATTAACCGTGCGTATTTCGACGCCATTTGCAATCGCAATTACAATCATCGCCACCCTTCAGGAAAATGAATAGTGCTAAGAGCAAGTTTGACCCTTATCGCGTCTGTTGAGAGTTCAAATTAGTTTACAATAACTGCAATCAACATACGAAATAAACCGCGACCAGAGCCCGGGGCTGAAGTGAAAACATGCGATGAATTGAACCGAGCATAATTTTGAGAATCTTTTTCTGAAAAGCAGAGCTCTGATTGGTCCAGGCGGTCGTTGACGGAGCTCCCTGATTGGTGGAAGCGGTGCGAGGAAAAAAATGTGGCTTTGTGCGGACTCGGGCGATTTATTCACGACTATTAGTTATGGTTGGATGAACGAGCCGTTTGCTTAGTGATGTGACCTCCTTGTTAATCGATATAGTTTATTAAACGCCGGAATGCATTGCTATGTCTTGGTATTCCGAAACTAAGTGTCATCACTATTAACTAACACTTTTCTTTATTTTATATTTATTATTAAATTAGAAATAAATACATACTAGATGATTTTTTTTAAAAAAAGTAACTTGTTTTGCAGTCTAGAAATGTGTTTAGCTTAACAAAAGAATGACTGATTAAATATGTCTATAAATATATTTAACATTTTAGTCTGAGTCCATTTATAAGAAATAAATAACAAGATATTATTAATATAGTTTAGTATATTCAACATATTCTGTAAATATCTTCGTGTAAAGAAATGTGATTTTTCACTAATGTATATTTGAAACATCGATAGAACGCACGTAGAAGGTACATTACTAGACGTGTTTACTATTCTCGAGGTGTATAATGGGACCAGTGGCAGTTGGCAGTTACGTCTCAATCATCCCACCTTTTACTTACTGACGGAGCGAGACAAAACACAACAACACACTTGATAGAGCGAGATGGAAGATACGCATTCAGTCGCTCCAAGCCTTCAACTGCACGCATCGAGTCGATGCAGGTAAGGAGATGTGTGTTTTATGTTTAATGCAGTAAAGTTGTTATTGTATTGAATGTGAGCACGTAGTTTTGCTTGCGCAATATTTAGCATATATGTTTTCTTTAGATATGAATGCAAATAGTAATGGCGCATTTTTATTTGGAATGTTTATATAGAGGGTCTTTGAGCCGGGGGCGAAATATGAAAACGGGTAAATACATCCGCCATTTTGTGTCGGTTGTACCGTCAGCAAAGGAGATTATAGTTTGCTAAGTGTTTCGGCTCCAGGCCCGAGGGCGAGGGGCGCTCAGTGAGAGCTACTGCTGGTAGAGCACCCTCGCGTTTGAGGTACGAAGCGGTAAGCGGTAACTCGGAACAGCTTTTTGAAACTGTATTTTAATTTTATAAAGAGTCCTTTGTAAATGTTTCAAGGTAAGCATGTAACATATTCTGCCTCGTATTATGTATATACGTGTACAAAGTTATGAAGCAACACCTTATTACTTTGTACACGTTCGTTAAGAGACTAGTATTTACCTGCAGCTCCACCTCCATACATTTTTCAGGAATAAAAAATGCCTATGCCATAAATTACCTTAATACGTTGCTCCGTAACTGCGTATAAACGGACAAACATCGAGGTTTATAATATTGAGTAGATTATATTCTGTCCGGATTTTAATATCTTTATAATAACTACAAAATATAATAAAAAAACATAAAGATAAAATATTGTTTAAATAAAATGAATTATCATCCAAGAAGCTCGAATGATCTTTTAAATAGTCATTTAAAAAGATAAATTAAATAAGAAGTTCCCATCGATTTGTAACCTAAATTCTACCGATACTACTGTATTTCCTCATAATTAAATAAAATTTAATAAGGTATTTTTTATGTTAATTGCATAAAAAATAATACTTTTAGGAACAGTGTAGCACCTGACACCTGTATTTCAGTACAACCAACATAATTCAGTAAGTAATTATTTTGGGTAAGAGCACTAGGTTTCCTTCGCCGGCTTTTCTCGGGTCAGAGTGTTTTCTTTTCCAACTCTTTTCCAAATCCACAAATTAAACGCTACCAGCGTTTAATTTGTCGATCAATAAGCAAGTGCAATTCTACTATATTGAATACAGAAATTTGAGTTTGAGTTTGTGTTATAACATCTCTAGGCGTTTACCGAACCCGAAAAAGTTTAAATTTGTATTTCTTTGCGAGAAAATCAATGAATGCTATCCATGCTGTCATTATATGTAATCTCGTACGAACTTGCAGGTGCAGCATGACTTTTTAATGAGATTTTTATACGAAAAATTGGAATTGATTACGATAGAAAACGAATATTACATTTAATTTACAATTTCAACTACGTTTACTATTATTGTTAAGTAATCATTTAACAACAGGGTAACTGTGTCTCAAGCTGAACTACATTTTTTAACTGTAAGCAGAGTTCATTGCTTATGATTACTCATAAAGAAAATTATATTTGTACTTATTATTAAAGGACGTTTACGATATATTTGTATATAAATTAGTGAACAGATTTTAAAACACCATTTAGTTGTTTAATACTTTAAAAAAGTAAGACATAAAACTATAATTTCTTTTATAAAGGCATTTTGACACATATTTTCCCATCTGACATAAAATTTTACACAAACATTGGTTCGGAATGTAGAGTCTACTCAGAAGAAATATAATTCACCGTTTTAATACATGTAATTGTTATAGTATACAATAAAATTCATCATAATAATCATCATTATAAACTCTTCAACTTGGTTATATCGATTGATTTATGAACCGATTTTGATGATATTTTTTAGTTAGAAAGAATATACTCCTGGAATGGTACCATGATGAGGATATCAGAGTCTGATGTTGTGATCCTGGAGATATCAATCCACAGGTACCGTGTTTTACATATTTTCTGGCATTTGCTTCTGGCAATCATAATGTTACACTGCTGAGCTGATGATGACTTCAATAATATATTTTTAAATCAAACATTATATTTTATCACTTTTTATTGATCACTTTGAAGTCGGTGTAATTTTTTAGAAAAAATATTTTTTTAAATAGAATGATGATCAATAGGGCCGCTGATCATCTTCAGCCACAATAAGCACAGGTTGCTAACAAATTAACTAATTCTTACATCAACAATCAAGTCAAATCAAATTACTTTATTCAATATTAAAGCTTGCTTATTGATTGGTAAATTAAACACAACCACTGCTTATATTTTTGTCAGTCTGGTCATTTAGAAATTATTTATTCGATAGCAAAAAAGAAATAGAAATATTTCTCCAACCATCGGAGATCGTAGATGGTATATTCTTTGTTCTACTGGCTCACTTATCCATCGAACTGAAATAAGACGTTGCAAAATATTTTTGTTCGACAAAATAACTGATAAGTGAGTGGGCATCAGGAAACTCTGTTCGAGTATTTACGGACGAGGGGTATTTTTCCTACAGTTCTATCTATAATAAAAAAGTAAATACATATTTAATATTGTTATCTAGTTTCATGATATGGCATGTTTTGAGATATATTTTGTATTCTCTTCTTGTAAATAAAGTGTATGATGAATGTATTTGTGTCAAAGGGTAATCCGTCAGTTTTGGCTTTTCATAGAATTTTATTTTAATTTCAACAGATTGAAATGAATTATTGTGTTCTAGTTGTCTCTGTGTTTTTCTCTTACGTTTTTGTGGACATGATAGTAATCGCCGTAGAAAGTACTATTTTTCCTTTCCACATAGCACGTATAGGTTGCCCTAAATATTGTTTTTCACCGTCGAGATCGAAATGAAATATCCGTGATGATGACGGTTCTGACTCACGTTTTGTAATCACTAGACTATTAGGACCTAAGTACACCTACGCATTAGGTTTTATGTTAAATATGACTTCAATAATGATGAATTCCAAGTAGTTTATATAAAAAAACGATCATTGAAAAGAATGGCGATCGATAATGGCCGGCCTAAGTAAACTTTGGTGAAAGAAACCTTTGAACTCGTGACAAAAGCTATAAAATCGATTAATGGAGATCTGCCGGCATATTTTAATTTTCAGGCGGCATCACAATCCAAAGACAAGGATTCATGTTTTAACTGTCTTCTGAGGTTATATTTTATATCAGAAGTGTTTTTGTGGTCTTTTTCCTACTCTCTTTCTCTTCTTAATTTTTTTAAGAGCAATCGGTTCATTTCTCTGTACTAAAGTTACATCTGCTAATGAAATGTTATATGAAGTGGCAAAAGAAGTATATTTTCGATATGATATAAATCAATAAAGCGATCGCAGAGCCAATATTAAAGCCGCCGTCACACCGAGCGCGCAAAGTGGCCGCCGCGCGTGACGTCTCGCTACACTCATTAGCGAGTTGTCCAAACTCGTTATAAGTTGACACCGCCCGCCATCCGCGCGATTGACTCGCTCAGACCGTGTACCGACTAATTCCTTCGAATAGGGCTGGCAGGTCCGACAATATCAAATAATATTTAAAATATAACTGTATATTCTGTTTTATTTTATAAAGTTTTGTGTGAAATTACTTAAACTAGCTCAATTTGATTGTAATTTATCAATATTTTCTACCTCTGACGTCCGTCATTTATGAACCTATTGGACAATATTTTTGGGAGTTACACTTCCCGTTTGGTTTGAATCGAAATGTAAAAATATTCAGTACTACTGTGGCATAGTATTTGTATCTATAGGAAAATTATAGGATTCCCATCCCACTGCGGGGCTAAAGCTTCCTCTTCCTTTAAGGAGAATTTTGAAACATATTCCACCACACTGTTTCAATGCGGCTTGGTGGAATACATATGTGGCAGTATTTCTATGAAATTAGACTCATGCAGGTTTCAAAATGTTTTCTTTAACTGCCGAACACGAGGTGGATTATAAACACAAATTAAGTACATGAAATATTCAGTGGTGCTTGCCTGGTTTTGAACCTGCAATCTTCGGTTAAGATGCACGCGTTCTAACCACTCTGTCACCTCGGCTCAAGGATACTTATATAAGATGGATATTTGTTTTATTAATATATGTATATATTAGATAGTATAAATAAACAGACTTAATACAAGATCAAAGTAATGAAAAAACACTTGAAATTATGTGTTGCTAGCTAGACAGTATACTTATATTGATATGAAATTGTACTTTTTTTGTTCGATTTCATTTTGCTGGATTAAATCCGGCGAGCACAATCAGCTCAAGTTTATTCCTTAGCTATTACATAAATACTTCTTAGAGGTACTTAGTAATTACAACAAGCATCGTAAATGGGATTTTTATACATTAATTATTTTATATTCAGTACAAATGAAGAATATCAATAGATGCCATAACTATCGCAAAGAAAATATTAGCAGCACAGTAGGGAGATATTCGTGTACTGCGACGTCACTGTTTTTAATTACAGTATGACATACCACGAACTATACTTGATCTTTCTTGAGTCTGTGACTCGATAAAATTACAACTTATTGTTAAGGATTAGTAATTGTTTTATAACGCGAATTACATGGACGAGCGTATAGGTCCTTATTAGTTTAATAGTAATTGTACAGTTCTCATAGGCGAGGTTTTAAACATTATTTGTTTAAAATCTAAAGAATTAAAAGATTTTTTAATTCACTGACCGCAAACAAAAATGTACAAAACTTTATTCGTTGGCGATATATTATTAGCTGATATCTATCAGATGGGCTACGAACGAGGTTGAATTACATTCAAATCAAATCAAATCAAAATAAACTTTATTCAAGTAGGCTTTTACAAGCACTTTTGAATCGTCATTTTACAATTAAGTGAAGCTACCACCGGTTCGGTAAGTAGATTGTACCGAGAAGAACCGGCAAGAAATTCAGTAGTTACTCTTTTTTAACATTTAAAAATACAAAGTCATGTTAGTTAAATGCATTTAATAAATAATAGGATTTCAGAGTCAGTAATGTTAACATAAATATTTAGTAGAACGTTCGGGCGAGCGCAGCCCTGGGGCGCGTACGAGCGCCGCGGGCAGTGGTACGTGAGATCGTGACATTCGACCGCGCTCGCGGCGCCCGGTGCGCCCCGGCCCGGCTCGAGCCATCTATATCGTAATGTATTGACGATCACCCACTCGCCGGGCCTGGCTATACAGGCTGCTCTCACGGCGTCGAGATTGTTGTTACATCCCACTTTATTTTATATATAAGACATACATATATACCTTCTCATGTTGCTTGTAAAAACTTATACAAGTTTTACCTTTAGTATCATTTTATGTCTAAATTGCATGTTTATGAAATAAAGTTACTTAATCTGTATCACTTGAAAAAATATATCAGATTAACGATACAACATCGTTCAGTATTTATAACCGATATCATTAAATTAAAATTATTGATACACCTTACATTTATGTTTTTCTGTAAGTATGTGGTGAGTGATAATTGTCAGTATTTTTTAGTACTATGGAAAAAAGGAAAATTGTGACCACAAGCTGTATAAATTAAAATCATTTATATCTTAAAAATATATATCTAGTACAGGTGATTCTTTAATTGTTTTAATAGGAGCATGTCATGTCGCTTTCTTCATAATTAATTTAAAGCCAAAAAATGTCCAATATCGATCAGTAAAGATTTATCATCATTTTTTCATAGACCATATCATTAAAACCAAAATCAATAAAGTTTAACATATATTTTATTCAAGAAGATTTTCATTTAACAGAACTAAGTATATTAAAAGTAAAGTTACGGTTTGGTCATGTAGATTCTATAGAGATATACTGATCAAAATGATCAGTGACTATCTACAGTTAACCCCTTCCAATAACTCTGTTAAAATTATTAACATAAATTGTTCTCGCCGATGTAATATAGACCAATTAGAATTACCAATGTACAATGATACATTTGATGTTTATTCTCTGGACTATCGGGTCCTGCAAAATAATGTGCGATGTATTATGTTGTATATCAACTAAGAAGTTACGTGGCGATGTGAACGCAGAACATCCTCTATCTGTTATTGGCGATATTGGATGCGATTGTTACAAAATGATCGCTCATTACCGCGCGGCGTCGGGACGGCCGCGCTCGACGCCGTGACGCCGTGACGCCGTGACGCCGTGACGCGATAATGAGCATTAGCGCTGAACGCAATGATTAAACTTATTTATAACAAGTTCTATGATAATTATAATGTCACAACGTGTCTGTCCTCGGGCGACGCCCGCGGCGTACAGCGGGCCACGCGACGGGGACGCGCTGCTGTACTGCGTCCAGATTTTGATATCACTGTAAATGTTATTTCAATTTTAATACTAATAGGTGAAAGAGCCGAGGTGGTCCCGTGGTCAGGACGCGGCCATTTTATCCTATAATTGCAGCTCAAACCAAAAGTCCTATTTCTCAATTTTCACAATGTTATGTTTGGCGTTGTTAAAAATCGTAAGGAAACCGAAACTAATATCAATGAAATTCTGCTACACGTGTATCTAGTAACGTATTGGAGCAGCTTAGTGCAATAAGGTCTAATCCACCTCAAGATTCTCCTCAAGAGCCTTAGAGCAGCGGTGGTATACGTACAGGCACCCTGTCTGTCTGTACTTAGCCCTTACTGATACATAGATATATTGATAAGTTTCAATAACAGTAGGCAAGGCGTGCTCAATCCCAGTAGGTGGCTGTTTTATCACCAAGCAACAGTAATATGATGTGGTCAGTAGATACAATACGCGTTACTAATGTTAATCTGGCTGAAAATAGTTAAAAATTGTTGCGTCGATATAGATTTTAGACAAAACGGGCTGAGTGGGTAGTATTTTAAATACTAATTAATTTTTGCCATGTTCTGACTAAGTTCATAATTTGGGACGATACGATAAAATTATAAACTCAAACTCAAATAACTTTATTCAATATAGAAGCATTACACTTTCTTATTGATGGTCAATTGAAACAATACCACCGGTTCGGAAAAGAAAATACCCTGACCTGAGAAGAACCGGCGATAGAAACTCAGCGGGTTTTTTTTTTTTATTTGTCTCATATATTATAAGAGACACTGAATCTTAAGATTTATTTTGTTAGAATGTTAACTTGAATTATATTAAACATCGTAAAAACGATAAAAATATTCTTATATCAGAAATATAAGTTTCGTTTTGTCTGTATAATTAATTTGTACAATGAATTGGATACAATTCGTTAAATTTACGTCGAAGCAAATAAACCGTGGCAATTGTCGGAGCAATAGCGAATTGGATTGCATTGTGATCAAAACAATTAGCGCGCTCAATGCCCAATCAAGCGGCGCTCCGACCTGCGTCCACTCGCGTCACGCCCGAATTTCATATCCTCGTTTAACAGTTTTTATGTAATTTAGTATAAAATGTTACTACATTAAGAATTTACATTTCATTTGCTCCATAGAGTTATTTCTCTTGTATTCATTTCCCAGGTGCAAAAGCTTTCTGATTGGTTAGGAGATGACACAAATCCAATGTATAATTAATGTTCTTATTGGGTGGAAATTAGATCCTAGTAAATATCGTTATGTCAGATTTATTTAAAAAATTGTCTGTTGTATCGTAAAGTCTGAGGAAGCTACAAGATTATATTATATTTCCAACAATATATTTAAGTATTTATTACAAATACTTACCTACGAGTAAGTGTCTTGTTAAATAATTTTGTGCACGCTATCTTTAACGGCGGAAAATACATTGAATAATACTCCCATTTTAATACCTAAATACCTAATTTATAAACTTATATTTAGAAAATAAATAAATATAGATACATACAACCATGTAAAGTAGACTAAGTGCTTCCATCTTATGATTCTAAATTTTACATACCCGTTACATACGTTTATACGTAATCCGTACTTTACTAGCATGCTTTCTATGTACTTATAATAAAGATTTAAACGTGCAAGCATAAATATATATGATATATAGTCCTATTTTTAAGCTTATCTGTTGTATATCTATGTGTCTATGGGTGGTTAAGATGTAAACACAGACGCATATAATGTCACCCTTATAATGAAGACGATAAAATCTCGTCATTAACAAATGTATTTTCTCATGAAAAGATTCTTCCCTGCATGGAGTAATGAGCTCATGAATACGAACCCTCGATGGGCAAGAGCGACTTGTCTCTCACCTGAATAATGTGTACCCATTGTTTACGGGAACCCGCGCCCCGTGCCACCAGGGCTCCGTAACCAGCATTTACCGGAATTTGCTTTAGCACTCGCTCCAGTCTACCGTAGCGTAGAGGGTATTGTTGTATTATATTTCAAACTTCTTCTACCTACATACGTATGTAACGCAGTCATCTTGTATTTTTTCCAAAGAGTTTTAATTCTAGAGTCTATTCCAAATTCAAGAGGTGAAAAAATAACTATGAATGTATACATTATCTTCAGTCGAGATCTTGAATAATCTTAGGTATTTGATCTGGATTTGAGACAACATGGCTTTTTGGACGTAGGCGAAGTAGCTATCGGAAATTTAGTAGTAAAATTAAAATACATGAATAATTAAGTACTACCCAAAGTGTTGTATTATATCTGAATATAAATATTGAACAAAATTATTTATTTTTTCGAGCAAATCGTGTGGAATTTCTAAAACCGTGGTTTATTTAGCGTTACTCTATTTGATTACGGTGTAGACAGTTCAAGGAAGAACACATCAACACACGCCCTAAGAAATGTACAAATGGTCTTTTTAAATATGAAACAATGACTACGTTCTAAGCAAAATGTCTTCCTAAAAGCTTATGACCCTTTTTAATCTAAACTTACAAGCGGCTAGAATCGCAAACTCGATCAAAACTTTGATGTACTTCTCATGTACTAAATTGATTCCCGCCTGTTTCAGTGTTGGTATTCAAAAAAAATAAATGAGTTTAAGTGCCTAATGAACTTTCCTACATGTGTTTATTAGGCGTAACATAGATGATATACACTTTTAATTATTTGTTTACATTGAAGTAATAAAGCAAACGAGTGAAACGTCTCGGCTCGCCGTTAGTAACTTTTTGAATAAACAATATGTTGGCAACACACAGCTGGCCAGCCGTGTCTAAGTGGTTGGTGGGCGCTCTTTGACGGCACGTGTTTGTACATTGCACGACACGTCGTTTAGGTTACGACAACTTACCAACGGTATTAGTAGTTGTTACATTTTTAATCTATAGTCTATTAATATTATAAATCCAAAGTAACTCTGCTTATTTGCTTTTTGAGATATTTGGATTTTCCTTTTAGATTCACGATGGTGAAATGGGTGCTAACGGTAAGTGTGCTTTGGGTAAAGCTTTATATATTTCGCGCGGGTAAAGCCAAAAATTTAGCTAGTAAGATATAAATGTCGAATCTTAATCTATACAAAATGATTTATTGTGGTTTTACTTGTATGCGTATGTATACTATTCCTTGAGATAAATAAAATTAATATTACTTTTATGTATCCGAAGGAAGTACCTACCACCTTAATTATTACTTCGTAATTTAAATATTTTTTATTATTTAAATAGACATGGGAATTAAGCAGTGGGGCCTTAAAATATATATAATTAACAGTATCGCAAAGGATTTTAGGAACAAATTTTATTTAATTTATTAAATGGTTACAAATAAATGTGTTTATAGTTTATGTTGTCACATTTTTTTTAAAAATAAGTTTTTACATGAAATTATCATCGTTATGATCATAAAATAAAAATACATAAATATCGTTTATTAGTTATTTTAAATTAGCTTTTAGTATTTTTCAAAATCTTTCTGATATTAGTTGCTATTGTCGATATTCTGAAATAGTTTTTTTTGTTGAATTGGTTAAAGCTATCAATTGAAGAAAGCAATTCTTAAGTAGGATGTTCCGAGTATAAATGGAATTAGGACTAAAACACTGAACAGATAAAAATGTTTTAGTTAAAATAAACATATTTGCCCGCCATCTTTGATCATTGCGTTTAGATGAAACTACCTTGCAAACATATCGTAAAATATGTGAATTATGATTGAACAAACATTACTTTTTTACAAAAATACCGCGTATTTTTGTATAACAATGTTAGGATAATATTTTGTTGCATTGTTCAAAATTTTAAGACTTTTTTTCGTTTATCAACGCATAACTTAAACCACAGCCTATAAATATTAATGCCGGACCTTTTACTACTCGGAAAAGTTTCTGATCTACCTATGTTCACATGCAGATTTATCAAAATGATTATTCACCGCTCTACTTTAATTATAACACAAATTGCGTACAGGGAAATAAAAAGATCTTATAACATAAAAAAAAATCTGTAATTTGGAGAGGAATTTCGTAATCTTTATATACTTACGATAAACTTAAATGACGGCTGTTACGTGTAATCATTAAACCTTAAGGTGTATTATAATGTTTCTTTGACACTTAATGAATTCCATGACTCTTTTATGAAATACAAAATAAAAATATATTCATTAATGTTCGCGTCGTAAAGGTTAATTCATAATAAGGGACCTTTGTCAACAAGAATATTGTATTTCATACATTTTCGGTAATAAAAATTCTCGGCTCTCGTAATTTCTTAAGAAAGTGTTGTCGATTTTCCTCAGTCGGTCCTCAGAGATTTCTCATTTGAGGCTGTTTTATCTTGACGGAGACAGATTGTTCATGATCAAAGTGTTATACTACTGAGACTGAGAGATGCTGTCAGCCAATGGCGTTAGAATAAAGACATTAAAAAAATCCATGGAGACAAGTTTTTGAAAGTAGAAACTTGAAATTGTATAATAAGTTTGTATAAAATAACTTCTGTAACCAGTAACAATCTGCACGTGTCTCACTGCTAGATACGAGCTTACAGAGGAGTTTACTTGGAGGAGTTTGCTCTACCAACCGGCTGTAGTGGTGCCGTAGTGGGTTCACAGATTTCATTCCACATGATGATGATATCACAAAGTTCCTTTCCTTTGTGTATTTTTCACACATCACTAATATTTTATATTAGTAATGTGTTAAAACTCGATATAAACTTGAAAATAACTATAACATTTTTTACGTGTTGTAGATTTCATAGCGTGACAAGATTACATAACCGTTTAAGGTTATTATTAATAGGATGGGATCAATATGAAATGTGACAAAGTGAATATGAACAACATACAAAGCGACGTTTTCTTTTCTTACTCTCATGTCAGTAAAAAAAAGTAAAGTAAAGAAACAGCCTGTAAATTTCTAACTGCTGGGATAAGGAGACCTCCAATTAGGGAGAGGGTTTTGAAAATATTCCACCACACTGTTCCAATGCGGGTTGGTGGAATGCACATGTGGCAGAATTTCGATGAAATTAGACACATGCAGGTTTCCTCACGATTCCTTCACCGCCGGGCACTAGACGAATTATAAATACAAATTAAGCACATATGTATAGTGGTGCTTGCCTGGATTTTAACCCGCAATCATCGGTTAAGATGCACAAGTTCTAACCACTGGGCCATCTCAGCTCATCTTAGTGAAATAAGTATATTTGGTTACAGGTTATCCTGATCTTGACGTTCGAGCCGTCGGTCCGATGACTTTTGATACAATCACGCTACAATAATATTGAGTAGTTACAATATATCCACGCTTATATGACTATTACAATACTCCAAAATGTTAACTACTATATACCTAACTAACGCATGTTACAAGCTTAGCGGAAACTGTCCGAAGCAATTAACGCATTTTTTCTTAACTTCATACCTAGACTCATCTAGTAGATATATATAAAATAGTAAGTTATATGCGAGTTTTAGGCTTGCTGAGAGGAGTTTGTTTAAATCTATCATGTTTTTTTTTTTAACAAAGGAAACGCCAAAACTGTTTCTTTTCTTTCACGTTCTTTTGCAAAGGTATGGCGTATTCAGTCATATGGAGCGGTCCATGACGAATTACGTTTTACAGTGAATATTTACATGACACAGTATATCTCACGATATTTTCCTCAGCTGGAACGAACTTTTATTAAAGTCACTACTTACTACTATAGTTTATACCAACAAGAAGAGATTTAAATATTATTGATTCAATAGTCTGTCATATTTACTATTCATTTGGCAAAATATGACATTTAAAACGGCAACAAAGTTGATATCGGAAATTGAGAAGTAATATTAAAGTAGATATTAGCAGTTTAGTGGAGTAATTCCATAAAGAAAAGATAGTTATATTAATGAAGAACTTTTAATTTAGCTACACTTTAGTACAGCTGAACTATAAGCGAATCGTCTGAAATGCGTAAATCTAAATTTTATTGATCTTTATTCCCTCTTCTATTCGAAAAGGCTATATATATGGAATAGATATACCTAGGTAGACACTCGACCAGTGTTACTTTGGTTTTACTTTACAACCGTTAATTTTTTATTATTTTCATGGAGGTAGACTATCCGATCACCGGATAACAAGTGGTCACATTTAACTACTAGATCTTATACTATAACACAGATTCACCTATAATACACGCTAACCAACACAGGAACAGGAATATTTCTGTTTGGCAAAAGAATAAATGAAGCGTTGTTGGTATCTATATTGATTTGCACAAAATTTTACCAATTGTTCAAAGAAATTTAGAAAAGTTTGTTGTAATATAGCATTTATGACATACTTTAAACGTCTAAAACAGGCGCTGAGAATGACACAATACCGATAACATTCTATTACCGTTCTATATATACGAATTACATTTATAAATACAAGGAATAATATGAACTTACAAAATATATTGTGATGTGCTATAAAATGTTAAATAAATGTTAACGGCATCTATGTTTATATATATTTAAGTGTTTAACTAAGATTCTAGAATCTTAATAAACTCACCTTGGTTTATTTTTGTAAATGTTTTGTTTGTATTCAAATACTTAATATGTTATAATAATATCACTTTGCGTGATTCATTCTTATTCGTTTTTGCCCATCACGTTTTGTATTGTGTATTTTATCAACATCAAAATGTTGATAAAATAATAAAACATTAGGCAGACACAAAAACTGAGTATCTATTTCTCTGTTGTTTTTCAACTGTTTTTTTGTGCGGAAGCTATTAAAGGTTTTTAAATATTTAAGAAAAATGTACGAGTATGTCTGTAATAATTACGTATTATTTAAATAAATAAGTAAAATATTATACCAGTTGCTTTTGTTATAACTTAATTGTAAGTAATTTTACATAAAAAAAAAACTCAATTTTTTAACCCAAAATCTCAATGCACATCTGTGTGCGGCTGCTAATAGTAAGCTAGAAACTATTAAGTATACCAAATGAGCGCTACTTCCGATGTAGATACCTATTTATTTTTTTCAAATATAACAAAAATACTATAGAGTATAAGAAAAAAAAGAATAAATTGCACGAATTAATATATAAATTATTTTTATTCATACAATTTAAAGAATTAAAATAAATAATTAAAACGAAACATTGCTTCTTATTATTTTTTCATCCCAAAATGTTCGAAACAACAAATTTACAATAGCTATCTGCGACTATTATGTTAAACATTAAGTAGTACCTATTTATTTATCAGTTATCTATTTTATACAGTCGAATAACATAAAATATTCAAGATTATTCTTTTAATTATAATTTATTCAAATGCATATCTATTATTTGAAGTTTGAATTATAATTTAAGCCTAATTTATATTAATTGAATTAATTACGAATTTCAAAATGGCCGTCCCATTGGTCGCAGCTGGCTAATATACCGCAGTTCTGATTGGCCGGCGGCGGCTGCGCGCCTAATTATTGGTTAAAATAAAACAATAACGCCGCGTGCATTCAATTCAACTAATATGGCGGATGCATTTTATTGTTTTAAATCTATTAAAGAATCGAATCGATGATCAGTTGTAATGGCGGCGTGATCGTACGCGCTAGATTTATTTGATTATACTGAAATTGTTTACTGTGTCGGTGTTGGTTATAAAGATATTAGTTATTGAAACTTATTTGTAATTGTGACAATATAACTAATATTATCTAATTATATTTGTTAAAGTATTGCAAAATAAAGTGTTGAATAACTAAAGATGTATTAAAAGTGATAAGTGAAAACCCCCAAGTTTCTTTTTATCGAGTTAAGCGGTAAGTTACCTACCGATTACACACTTCGATATGATTTTATTTATTTGAGTAAGTAAGTGTTATTGAATTTCCAATTTTAGATTCATTATGCTGTATATGTTGAATATAACTAAGTATAATAAAAAATTCTCAATGCAATTAATATTTTTTGATGCTTACTAAATTACTAGCGAAACGCTGGAAACGAAAGACTAATTTGTCTTCGTATATAATAATAGTGGTAGACATCGATTCAACAGTACATTTGATGTGCTGAAGCGCCACCTAGCGACTGTTGTTGTGACGTACAAAATTAAAATGCACTAGCTTTCCCGGCAATCAATCAAAAGGTACTAGAGATTTTTAAGCTCATAAAATATGCTTACCAACTTTAATTAACTATGTAAGTATAAGATGGATGTTATACCAGTGTACACGGGAATCTAAAAATTTCATTGCAAACAAAACGACACGGAAAGAAGTTAGAGCAATTACTTTTTTATATTTTTAATAGACTATACACATGTCCAAAAAATAATGAAATTATAAGATCACGATATCAACTTGAAATGTAATAAGCGACGCTTTTTGAAACAAACATCTTTAGTTCAATATAATGAGTGAAATCTATATGTTGTAGGTACATAACATGTTAGCGCGTGAAGAATTATCTAGGAGATGAAATAGAGAATAAATCTAAAGAACTTTTCACCTTTTATTTAACCGACGCTATTTATAATTTTTTTGCTGAGCGCCAGCGTCCCCGGTCAGGCCTCGCAAATGTTACTAATGGTGCAAATTAATGCCATATGACAAATAATTATAACAATTTATTAACGCCATCTATCATATCAGTAAAACAGATATTTTCAGAAGATAATTTTCAAAAACGTAATAATATCAATGGCGATAATTGCGTACATCTAGGTACACACAGTTTGTACATATGTAGATCTAACATTACCTATTTGTTAGCAGGAACCAATGAGTAATCGCATAATGTCTCGTATGTAGAGAGTGTCGCGGCGCGTTCCCGGGAGATGTAATTTCAGGTATCAGGACTGCTATGTATCGGTATCAGCGTGTCGTCCCCATTTCCACGACACTCCGATGTGTTATTTCCATGTACAGAATGAAATCTCTGTACGGTAGAAATCTCCTTAACTCTATTAATTCCTAGAACCGAAATGTGTCATGTATTTTCTAGGTACTGTATCAAAAACAACTGTTTACTTTTTCAATAAAAAATCTATAGCTTGTTGTTGTTATACAAACTATCCTTGTTTATTTATATAGTAGGTAGTAGTATGCGCCTATAGCACCTATACCTATATTCTATATCCTTTATTGAGATTCAGGTGATCGCAACGATTAGTTAAACATATTCTTTATAGAAGTCGATTTTTATCTTTTAAATCGTCATGTTAAAGAATTAAGATTAAATAATAATAAAGCTTCTGGTTCGGATTACTGATTAAACCGAGTAGACACTACAACTCGTTAGAATTCTAAACAACTCAGTTTACAGAGGCAAAAATTCGCTGAAAAGCTCGTCTAGTGTCAACGAATAAAATCAATGTTATTCAAGTAAACTTTTAAAGCGTTTTTGAATCGTCTATAATTAAATACTACCACCATTTTGGAATGCAACTTCTAGCAAGAAGAAGCGGCAAGGAACTCGCATAGTGCTCATTTCATATAAACAGATTTACAATGCTGTTTTTGTTATCGACAATGAAAGTGTAGTTTTTTATGTATCGTTGCGATGTGACAGTTTTTTTTTTGGTAGAACTATAGAAAATAGAGCATGTTTCCATTTAATACTCGTTAAATCATATTATTGTTGGTTTATAAAATACATTAACGTCCTATAGGGAAAGTAAGGTGTTGTAAGTTTGTCAAAGTATTGTTCCCTGAATGCACTTTATCCGCGAGAAAACAATGAGCCATTCCCCTCTAATCCGCACGAGCACAAAGTTACCACTCAATGCGCTCAAGTCAAGGATTCCATCGCCGTACTCCCACTCCCGCCACTACACGCTAATTGATGTCTTACAGCACTTTCATACTAACTTACTTACCAACTAAGAGCTTATTTTATCGAGTTGTACACTTCACTACAAGCATTGTTCTATTTAACAATAGACATGTTTTTTTATGTCTTTTAAGTTACATGTATATGTAACATTACACACACTGTAGTCATTTATTTTAAGACATATCATAATCGTTTCTCGTATTAAATAAATATAATATATATATATATATATATATATATATATATACATATATACAATAATAAATTATTGTTTCTTGTTTTCTATTTGATGTTTAATTGACTCTCCGAAACTTATAAAGCTGTCATATTTTTTTATAAATAACTTTTAAGTTGTTTACTGGAAAAAATGTAAAGTATCCGGGTCTTGGATGTTACAAATGTGTACGTAGATACTCTGCGTTAATTAAATTAATAGGATATCAAATTCAAATAAATTCATTATAATTTAATTTTAAGTCTAACTTGAATAAAGTAATCTATTTACATTAAGAAATACCTATTTAGCAATTGTTCAATAATAGTTTCTTTGTTAAGCAGAAACAATAAGAAAGGAAATTAATATAATTAATAAAATATACTGTCTATTAAAGCTACACATTTTTTATTGATTTTTAAGAATAAATACATTGAACACTTCTTAACTTATTATATATTTGGTTAAATTCGATGTCTAAATATAAATTTTAAAATGATTAAGTAATCATTTGTCCTTATATGAACTGTTATATATTATTACCGGGTGAGAAGTGATAAAAACAAATTAATTTCTATTACTTCATACTAATATTACACCTAAAGCACATCTAAGAACGAGCCGGTGGATAACTTCGAGGGAATTTTCTTTTCCTGACTTAGATCCATTTGAAATGGCCTAGAGGCCACCATTCCTCTCCAAACGTGTGTGTACATCTAAGATGTTACTAGTTCTGTACCACCCATGCATCATACTATGAATGTACAATATGTATAATGTACATGTGCATGAATGTTTATCATTCCAATGATTATACAGTTGCTATCCAAATCAGATTAGGATGTCAAATAGTTAGATTACGAAGCCAGTAAATTATAAATAGTTTACAATTAGTTAATTAAAATGTGACGAGCGAAATTAAAACATTATATCGGTATTAATATTGTATGCGTACGTTGAGCGGAAGCAAAAAGCAGCTAAAGCGAACGTATTAAGTATAATAAAGTTTACCTAAAGGTATATTGATACTTATATGTATGTACGTGTTTAAAATTCAAATCAATTGAATAATATACATACATACATATAATATTAATTTAAAAACTACATAAGAAACAAAACACTATTTTTATTTCTTTTCTAATAATGCAATCGGTTCTCAAAAGGAACAAAAAATATTGCAAGAAATAGATATATAATAATAATAATTAAAAACTGTAATTAAATAAATAAGTCTACACTACGCGTGTCGTATAGTTTGTTTCGAATGTAATAAAAGTAAACCAAAACATGAGCTGTAATTAAAATTCATATATAAAAAAGGGAATCATTACTGTGAGAGGTCTATTTGCGATGAAGTCATTAATGGCATCGATACGATATCTATAAATGCATAATAAAAGGTGTGAACCCTGCGCCGGCACGCCCACCGCCAACCACCGACTAAGGTTTTTTAATCAACGCCTGTCATTAGTATGCGGCATAATGGGGTACACACACAGGCGCGCCGGCCGCGCCGGCCCCGCTCGCTGCTCAGCACAACGGGCCGTAATGCGCTCACTTGCCGCTACTCTACAATACTCTACAATACACTAGCATTTTTGTCGTATTAGCGTTTGAGCGTCTCTTGTGCGTTACATTTCTTTGCGGATATTATATGCATGTACGTGTCATACAAGTATAAAATATGCAACTCTAAAACTTTTTTACACGTTCGTTATCATTAATTATTGCAAAACGCTATTACAATTCGTGCTTTGTTTTATTATAAACATTATAAATACATAATGATAAAAATTGAACTACATGTACAATCAGAAATATCACATCAAAGTTGTGATGTTCCAATATAAAATATGAGTTTCTTTAATGAAAGATCGTCGGTTTAAATCCTGTCAAAAATAGTTAAATCATTTTCAAATTTATTTGCTGCATGATTTCATAATAATGTACCATCACCAAACAATAAAAAACTGTAACTCTTATAAGGATGTTACTTTTTTTTACATTGTTGAACCAGATTCTTGTCACAATCTGTTCAACAATGTCATGAAACCATTAAGTAGTTTTGATTAAGTATAATCAACATGTGTCATGATATCAACTCATTGATTTTAATTCGGTGATGAGAGACTGAACAATCCTATCGTATATAGCCAACAGAAAAAGCGGCGGTGTAGCAAATTATAGCGAGGAAATTTGTATGTGGATATAATGTGTATATGTTTTACTTGGTGGTAGGGCTTTGTGCAAGCCCGCCTGGGTAGGTACCACCTACTCATCAGATATTCTACCGCTAAACAACAGTACGCAGTATTCTTGTATTCCGGTTTGAAGGGTGAGTGAGCCAGTGTAACTACAGGCACAAGGGACATAGCATCTTAGTTCGTAGTAGCGCATTGACGATGTTAGGAATAGTTAATATTTTTTACAGCGTCATTGTCTATGGGTGATGGTGACCAACTTACTATCAGGTGGCCCATATGCTCGTCCGTCAACCTATTCCATTAAAGTCTTGAATGAAATTCTACCTCTAATACATTTAGCAACTCTCATTGTACGATTATACACATCATAACAATCTTCTTTCGGTATCTGTGTCTAAGTAAGCGAAAACATACGGCTAATGTTTCTAAACTAAAAATAAAAAATAAATATGAGACAACATCACATACATTACTCTGATCCCAATGTAAGTAGCTGAAGCACTTGTGTTATGGAAATCAGAAGTAACGACGGTACCACAAACACCCAGACTCAAGACAACATAGAAAACTAATGGTAATCTACATCGACTCGGCCAGGAATCGAACTCGGGACCTCAGAGTGGCGTACCCATGAAAACCGGTGGACACACCACTCGACCATGGAGGTCGTCACTAATACATTAATAGATGACAATGATCAAAAATAAAATGTATTTTAATTGATATTTTGGCACACCTAAATGTCGGATTGTAATGTAAAAGCTGGAAAGACTATTTTATTATGTAGCTGCAGGATTTTACTATGAGTTTCCCTCGGTTCAGTTATTTAAATTTTAACGTCACTGCATTTTACAGCTCTTCAATTTCTTACTGATATGTTACTTACTATTAAATTTACTCGAGACTGTGTTTCGATGATAAATTATTTTCACCAACAAGTAGAAATATCAAAGGTACCCAAAGGGTCTTCATATCATATTCCTTTATGGAGGTATTTAAAAAAATGTTAACAAAACCGCTCTACTACGTCATCTGAAAATTATTGTACTTAAGTCAATTTGATTAATTTACCTTCAAACCCATAGACACATTTAGTTAGCTCGTTAATGGTTCCAATAAACTATATAATGGTTTCAATAACTCAATCGTGGACTCACGATAACTCATTGCTAAAACATCTTATATCGTATTTATTAAATGATTAGATTATATGTGAGTAAAATGGCACACCAATATTCGCTAATTCAAAATGCAGAAAGAAACACACTGGGTGACAAATATTCTATGATGCTACAGAATATTAAAATAGTATTTTTCGATCGTTTATTTAAAACTGCCATGTAAGCATTATATTATACCTTAACTTTTTCTGTTAATCTTATAGAAAATATTGAAAATTTAATTACTCCTAAAGTCAAAGCTCTGGATGTCTTCCTTTTCGATGTTCCCAGGAAGTCCTAATAAAATATAACCGAGATAATCCTGATCAATTTATAAACCATTTTGAAAAAGTTTGAAAGGCTGATAAGATATACCGTTCCAACCGCTACCGTGAGATAAGTTTGGTCCTTCCTAAATGTTTCTTATAAAAATAAAATAATTTTAAGTTGATCGCCAACTCCATATTGTAATGTTGATTTGTAACATTATTAATGTATTTTTAAATAGGGCGTGTTTCTATGGCAATATCACACTACCTGAGAAAGCACGACCTGTACCACTTAGTACTAATAAAATTTAAATGGCACAAACGAATCCTTGTGAGTAACGATCGTATTAAACTATTTTTTAAAGCTATTAGCAGTATGCTGTGTTAATACCGAATCACGCATAGCACGGCTAGATATTATTGCTATAGTATTTTACATGGTAGCTTTGCACAAACCCCTCTGAGTGGATCCTATATCATACATATATTCTGGCACCAAGCTGTAATACTTAATATTGCTATGATCTGGTTTAAAGGATAAATGATTCAGTGTTTGTAATTCAGAACTACATGCAGAAGAGATGTAAAATCTCAATCATACAAAGCCATGTTAGGAATATTAAAAATTTCTTACGTTACTATTGATTATAAGCAACACAACACAGCTGGCCCATTTGCAAGTCATCCTACCAAAGCCATATGAAATATATTTATTTAATATAGTTCTTAAAACACAGATAAATATATATTGTGGTATGTGGCATGGGAATTAATCTGATCTGATCTATTTATATTATTTTAATATCATAGTAGTTAATCACTAAATGCTAGTGAAGTGAGTGAGGAAGTCTCAACGACAACTTCTGCACAATAATTTTGCCAAGTAATACATTACAAGTCCTCTAGTAGATTAAAGCAATCACAATAAATGAATCCGGATTACACATGCGTTGACTTAGAAATATAGAGTTTGTTGATTTTTAGGCAGAAATAAAAACATGTACAACAAGTATGGATAACATCGACTTTAACGTTTCTTGCAGATTCTTATCGCTAAACTTAATTTATTTGTAAATTAAATTTGGTTTAGATTATTATTAAATAGCGACCGGCTTTGCACGATTACATTAGAAACTTCTAAAATTATCAGTGTTTCTTTATTATATTGTCTATGTATTATAAACAAAAAAACTTCTTCTCGATTCACGCTTTCTATTAAAAAAACCGCATTCAAATTTGTTGCGGAATTTTAACGATAAGCATACATAGGGACAGACAGCGGTAAGCGACTTTGTTTTATACTAAACTGTATGTAATGAATTCAATTAATCTTGTAAAATGTGGATTTAAAAGAGCTATCATGAGCATATGACCTGTTTGTTAGAATGTGGGAATGTAAGTGTATTTGGCAATTTATCTTTAATTTGGCTACAGCATCCTCGCTGACTTAGTAGATACCTAAGCACCATCTTCGAAGCGGGGTTCAAGCCAACGAATGATATTAGGACGTTTTTTAAATACTAATTAGCAGCAGTAAGAGAATAGAGAGTGAGACAATATAACGTTTGTGTATTAGAAAATATACTCGTTTAAATTTGGAATAAGATATTTGATTATAATCAATATCACATAGGTCAAGTCAAAATAATCTTTAAACAATTATAAATAACGTCCATTTTTGCTTCTCATAGAGAACATATTTTCCTTTCATAACAAACCATACAACACGCGAGTCATGGACAAACTTGTTACCATAATCCTATCGCCACGCAATGCGCGCCGCTACAGAGTACACTAGTCTTTTAAAAAAACTAGCTAACAGTCACGCTGGTCGGAGGCAAAAGGCAAAATGCCTAGAACGGGGATCGCAATTATGCACCCTCGGGGGAGGGGCCTCGTAAAAATGTGTTGTGGCCATGACTCGCTAGGGTTGTGCCATCACATCGAACGGTCTCAATTAACTGACGTCTAGTGAAGATACTATAATATTTAAGCAGATATTTTTTATAAATATTACGTACCCATTTTGTAATTTTTCTAGCATTAAGAAGTGAACAAATGTGATTGATAAACCCCGCCTCATAAAGGTCGATTTTATAATTTTTAAAATGATTATAATACATAGATATCTCTTATACTTTTACTTTAAATCCTAGCAATCCCAGTCGGTAACTAGGACAAATTATTAAAATTATTCTTTTATCATTGTTTACATAACATTTTAATCCGATGATGAACGTGATGAAGGTTATATGAAAAGATTCCCGCACATATATCTCTTTCGGTCAAGCTGTGTTACTATAGGAAACAGAGTTTAAGAGTATTTACTTTTATACATATTGTTCATATGATGCATGGTTGTATAAATCCATAAACAACAAATATGTCGTGTAAATTAAAGAATAGACTCATTTAATTAAATGATTATTTAAAAAATATTTTTTAAATTAATATTTAAAATTAATCATAGCGAAATAAAAAAAGTATACCTTTTGCCAGTCATGTTTGTATATAGTATTTATATAATTCGATAGCGATTCACTAAAAGCTGAACAAAGAGTCCATCTCAATTACAACATCAATAAAGATACATCAAGTTGATTCATACACTCGTAACTTCTCACAATCGGCGACTAAGAGGATTACTTCTGTATCGGCGGTCACTAACTCGATTTGTGGATAAAAGCCGAGCAGTAAGTAAGACGACTAACTGAGATTAATGTTACGAATATCGGAAGATACGAACTCGCTATTTGATTAACCGGACGCCACTCGACTGCGGAGCGACACGAGAGCCATGCGACCTCTTTCATTCTCACTCTATTCTAACTGACCAACTTATTTTACAAGCATTATATACATGACTAGAGCTATAACCTCTTCTGAAAAGAAACTCAGCACTTCAATTATTTCCACTAAGTATTTAAATATAAATTATCCTGCATTAATCTAATGGAATACTAACTGTATGCTTATTTATCGTTTGAAGAATCCGGTATGAATTAATACGCCTTTTTGATGAATATCAATACAATTTGGGGCTGAGGTTAGCCTATTATATGTACAAATATTTAACCGGTAGTTGTATATTGGTAGCTCATTTTTAATAAACCTTAATACAAAACCTATTATAACATTTTCGGAGGAGGTCGGGTTATTGTTGCAAAACCAACTAAAATGCTATGTTAATAAATATATTTACTAAAATTGTCTCCCATCGAAACTTTCATATAAATTTAATATCATTAGTAAAATTATAAATATAAATATTATTGTTTATGTAATGATACTAAAGCACACAGGGTAGTAGTTACTCCCTGTTTTCTAGTATTATTATGTACTCATATAAAAATGGTTTAAATTGAAAGAACCATCTGTAATTTCCTAAACCCGTGGTCGTTGAACGTTTTTCGGATACTGATCTAAAATGTACAATATATGGTATGTTTTTACTAAATTACAATTACTTTACTTCTATAAGACATTTAACGGGACGGTTTTATAATACGATATATACATATAAATATATCGAAATGTGCTTTACATAAACTGATTATACTGATGTCGAATATCGTAGTGGTTAAAATAGGAAAACATACGTAACAAACCTATAGCTGAACTCATGGGATGTAGAAAGAAAGTGGTGTGTTGTAGTAAAATACATTTTGAGAACATAGTGTTTTTTAATTATATGTTTGCTACTTAGTTTTTTTAATTACAATAACTTGCCGGCTGTCCGCGGACCTTGAGGACAGCGACCACTGAAACAGATATTGATTACGGACAAAGAATGAAAATGAACCCAAAGGTGCTTCAGTGTGGCGACACTAAAAGGTCAAGTGAATAACACTCAGTCGATCTTTTGTTACATCACAACAAACATAAAACCTATCAAATGTAGTCGCGTCGCGTTTTATTGTAACTGTGATATTTATTTTCTCCATGACCGTCGAAAATTAATTCGCGGATTAATGATATCTTAACTGCTTGTTTTCAACACAATAATAATAACTAGTTTTAAAAATTGTTGGATAGTTAATTGTTAATTAGATCTAATATTCTTCCAATAGGCACACCGGCAGGTATTATTTAATTGTAAGCATATTGAGTGATTGATATTCGTGGTTTATTTTTCATTTATTTTTTATTAATCGAAGCTATGTATTTCTTTGGTGTGATCATTTCATTCGCCCATCATTGACACTGTCACTAAAATAAATACTAAGCTAGACTTTTATTAAAAATAATGTTTAGCTCCATGTAGCAGCAATAGCTCAATAGTAGCGCTAACAAAATTACAATGTATATTTGATAAGATAAATGATCTGTGACATAGGTTTACCACCAAGTAATATTTCTAATCAACACTAAAAAACGTTAATGATATAAAAAAAGTTATACATAATATTTTAAAACATTTTTAAAAATATATAAGATATATTTATATTCTACAAGTTTAGACTAGACGTATAGGAGTTGAGTGATGCAGTAGAGTAGATAGATAATCATAGACTCATAACTTCGGCGCCAGTCTCTTTGACTATTATCGTATGCACTGTACTTACACATCCACGAATACTTATACTACTACTTCAGTCAGAACGAAAGTATGTTATTTCTTATCCTATTTAATAAATATATTTTATATGTTGTTCCCTTTTGACATATGTTTTTCTATTTATTTTATTTATGCAATGTATATCACCCGTGTTTCCTCTATTTCCCCCACGTTCGATTTAGTTTAAAATAACCTGTAAATAATGCTCACTTTTAGGTTAGGTTTTAGGTTCCCATACAATCTTTCTCAATTCTCGGGCATGTAATGCTACCATATAAGATGTTTTCGAATTAAACTGATAGTTCCTCTGATAACGCGTTTGAGCCTACTTGCTGAGAATATAGTTTAAGTGCTCTTAGAAAATACAGTCTAAAAGGTTGTTAAGTTGAATCACGTAAACGAAAACTGATTTTAATTCAAATCAATCAAATATTCGTTCGTAATCCAAACGCACCAAAATAACCATTTGATTATTCTGCCACCTAATCTCTTAATCGACTTTAAACTTATAATACATAATACTTCAACTAGCGTACATAATATAATTAAACCTAATAAAAATATTGTCTTAAAGCTTCAAAAGTACACAAGCCAAAAATGTGTACGACATAACCAAACATTTGGGCTCAAACTTGGGACCAATGTAATACAAATCAGAAATAGTGACACTGCGCTTATTGGGTTGTTACGTTGAATTAAATAATTCTCTTCTTCGTTAATTGTCAATTTTGACGTCAACGATTACTAATATAGCAGATGTCTATTGTATTTAATTCAACGTATTGTTGGGTGAGGGAAATGATTAATTTGACGCGCCGTCCGTCCGTCCGTCAGGCTAACAATGGCCGGACCCGTCATTATAATAAGAGCGCTGATCGAATCTAACAAACAAACAACTCGACAACACGTTTATGTGTTTTAGTAAATTGTAAACGATCATTACAGGGGTTCTAAATAATTATACATACTTATCAAGATTATTGTAACTTCTTGACTTTCTTTGTTTTGAGGCTTCAATTATATATTTACTTAGTTCTGTTTATAATACTTTATTGTATTAATAGTAAGTTTAATAATGAGTGATTAGCCTTCAGATGTTCCACTGCAGAGAGACGCTTCTTTACATCAGAGTAGATCTAATATGTGATCTTATGCACTTTTACTTTCGATATATACTCGTATGCATTTATTATATCTTCGCTGACTAGATTAATAAACTTATATAAGTCCACTACTTTCGAAGTAGATTTTGTGCCAATTTCGCTTCATGATCGGCAGCTTAGAAACACGAATTAAAAATATTGAACTGTGAGGTTACATAATAGTTTCAATATAGAATATTTTAAAACTTCAAAATTACATAACGCTTGAAATATTATTGATTTATTAAGATACTATACTACTCAATGAGATACGTTATTATAAGTTGCAACTTGGCTAACATAATATATAAGAAATATGTCGGCCATCAAAGATGATCTCTACCAAACGAGACATATAAATATGATATTCATTCTGAGTGTATCCGAACGTATGATTTTGCGGAAAATTATTTTTAAGAAAGATCATTTATGTAACAACCCCGCTGAGTTTATTTCATCGGTTATTCTCAGAACAGAGTTTATTATCTTCCGAGCCAGTAATGTGTGGTAATGTTTAATTTGACAATCAAAAATTAAGTGTTCCGAATACCATTAAATTTAATAAATTAATTTCATTTGATTTTACTTATAATGATAAGTTATATGTGATTCAGAGCGGATTTACTTAAATGAATTATGTTTTATTATTTAAATTGTTTTAGTAATTATATGAAATTATTTTTATTTATAATGTAGGTACCTAAATTACGTAAATTTAAATCGTTTTTTTGAAATGATAATATCATGTAATTATTATTTATATAACATACTGTGTATTACATAATTGAGTTAATTTGTGTTTAATTAATATTTAGTTTTTTATATAAAAAAAGATTACAGTTTTTGTAAATTATTAATATTTTTAAATTCTATCAGTATTTGCGTTATTGCTCTTAACAAATCTTCCAAAATTTAAATTACATATTCTAAAGTTCCACTATAATATGTAAACCTATAAGAAAATATTACCTCATTTAAGCTTAAAAACAAATAATTACTTTACTTTCTTCTTCTACAGTTACTCTTCGCCAATATTTTGTGTTTCTATCGTTCACCTGATAAGTTCTCAGTTTATTTCAGACTTGTTACCATCTGTTTCGCGTGAGGTGAATAAGCACACGTTGGCCAGTAGTTAGCTAGTACTTGTATGTATGATATTTTCATGTCTTAATTAAAAAAAGCTTTGCTGATTATTCTTTCTTTAATCATGATCGCTTCGATCGACATATAATAAAAGGCAATTGTAAGTTCTGTGTTTCTTGTAGGCTATTCTTGGTAGACTCTACATGCCGACCCAGTTGTAGTAAAATTCCAGTTAAATTGTTAGTCAGAAGACTGAAAAATCAATCGATTTGATACGATCGTTTGTATACGACGAAATGATAATGTTATCAAGGTGTTTAGGTTTATCGTGTAATTACAGTTAAAGCCAAAGTGTACAACGTAATCATATTATAAGAAATAACATTTGTAATAATAACGAATGATTAAAACCAGGAGCACGGCAGCCTCGCGTCGCGGGCGCCACATAACAGTTGGTGAAGCTTGAATTCACGACAAAGTAGTTCTCAGAGGTTGTCTCCCGCGTGAGACAATAAGCGCCACTAAAAGCGCTCTCACTGTAAAGTCTCCTCTCTCATCACCGTGTTTTGTTCCATTTTGCGTCTTGAGCCTTGTCTGCTGGAGTCTGGCTGACGCTTAACAAAACATTGTCTCAAACGGCTGACACGGCGCGCACACTACTTACAACACTCACGAGCACCTCTCATTGCGGTGCCATATTTGTTCATTAAAGTATCATCCTTAAAGCAGGTAGACATACTTAAACAAAGTTCAGTCAACGGAGAAGAATCGATTAGCTTCATGTAACAGTTTATACAGATTAGTGTGAATTATGTGAGTATTGCAGTGCAATGTAATGTCATTTGCTACGGTTACAACAGAGAAAGTAGGTACTGCTGGATGCCGAAACGTAGGTACATACGATTTACTTATTTTATATCAGGAAATCGAATGAGCGAAAGGACCATAAAAATTCAGACATTATAATATCTCGTTTTAGTAACCACGATCAGCAGTTGAAATAATATTATAAAATTTTAAATATCAAAATATATACTATTTCTATTAAAAAAAACTCTACGACATCTATTTTGGCGGTTTTTGCGATAAAAAAAAAATCACAAGTTTGTATGGTTATCATAATATTGACGGTCCGCGATGGTAGCTGCACACAAACAGAGCGGCTCGGGTTACCACCACAATGGCCGCTCCACCATTGTGGCGTGAATGTTGGACCGACTGGAGTTCACACGATGCTTTTTTTGCGGACTCGCGATCAGTTGTGCTGCTCGTACCTGCGCCAAGTGTATACTGCTCTGAATTAAACATCAACACAGATAATAAATAATACTTCGAATATTATATAAGAGCACTAAATAATCTGACATTTATTTTGTTAAAAATATTATTATTAATTTTTCCGATGTCACGCTGTTTGCTGAGATATGCTCAACTTGCTTTGGAAGGATACGTTTATCGTCGCCTTAGGTATCATTCATTAGTACCTTGTATATATTTTTACTATGTAATAGAACACATAATCTTATTTAACAAAATTATCTAGCGTGACTTTAAATTTTGAACCTTTGTCCCTGTAAGTACATACACTGTTATTTCTTTAGAAAGAAAGAGAGCGAAAATCGTTGCAATAAATAATAATAATGTATTGCTGTGAAATATATATTAACATAAATATCTTTGCATTTTAATTTATTTTGTTTGAGTAGGAGCGTTTAAAAGAAGTTATGATGTCGTCTGACCGATTTAGGACTGACGTGAGGTTTGGACGCGCGAACTCAGGGTCTACAATATAAGAACCTTAGGAGATGGTAACCCTTGACCATCAGATAGTAATCTTAGTAATGTACCGTCTTTCCAAAATGAGCGTGCACATTCACAACTCGTTCATACAAATATAATATTACGAATGATTTTCCGCTTCGGAATAACTTTCTATATTCCCCTCGCTTATAAAATATCACGTCGTTTCCAACTCTTCCGGACTCGTTACATCTATAGATTTACATAATCGCATATTATCTTCATTATCTCGGAGCCTGGAGTGTCCACTTGAAGATTGATTGGCGTGCCGCGGCCGTCGTTACGATCAAAGGTCGGGCTGGCGGACGGCGCTCCCCACAGCTTGCGTCTCTACTAATTAATTTTTAACCATTTCTATATTTTATACACGAGGAGTTTGTGTCATAACACCTCGTGTAAAAATGCAAGTATCTAATATTTAAATAACATAACAGTATGAGCTGTCTAAAATTAATATTTAATAGCAGCCAGTAAATGTTTATTTAAATTATACTCGTACCTACGTATTTAAATTCTAAGTTAAACGGTAAAACTTTTTATGGAACTTTCGTAATTGTAGAGCTAGAAGTTTAAAACGTTTTACATAAAATATTTATTAAACAAAGTCAACTTCTATTCTTAGTCCTATCTAAATAATTAATAGATGACCTATAGTGGCGCTACATTTTGGCAGCGCCATCTAGTTTTAAAACTGTTTAAAAAATTTTTACTTTTTAAATAATTCTAAAACGTAATGAAAACAAGTCATGTTAATAATTATTTGATAGTGAAACAGTATTATGAATAGTTTCCTTATTTAAATAATAATTAAATTTTAATAATATATGTATCGTTTATTTTTTATAATGAAAAATAAGTGCCTTATCTAATTTTATTAATTTATTTAGGCACTACCAAAAGTTTTTAAATAGGTATATTAAAAAAACGCAATTATTATTTAGGTATATTTTTCCAATGTGATTCAGCTGTCAACTAAATAAATAATGGGTGTCCAATAAAAATTATTATAATAATAGTAAAGATCACTGTCTAGAAAAAATCTTCATGATATCATACAATAGTGTTGAAACAAAGCAATGTTATACCCGCCGGTAAAACACAGGTGCGGTTATTTTTCCTTGTAATTGAGACTAATTAACAAGACAATTAAAGGTTATTGATATCGGAATGTGTTTTAAAATTAGTAAGAACTGATTTAACTAATAATTGAATTTAATTGTACGAAGTGTTCCTTATAAATTAAAGTGGTTTTAGGTATTTAGTTTCAAAAGATATATTTTTAATATATGTACATAAATTATACATATCTAACTTAGAGCTGTAGGTAGGTATAAAATTGTATTTAAATAATAAAACTAAGATATTAATAGTAAAAGTATTATAGGTAGATATTCCAAAACGATAACCATTTGTCATTGTAAAATTTAACCAAATATACCTATTATGAGTATATTATAAATACTTTAAAATCAAACCAAATTAGCGAAAGTTAAAGGCTTACTAAGGTAATCTACTTCACGTCCCAGCTTCAGCGTCAGATCAGATGGTGACGACGATCAGTGGAACCCTAACTCGAATTAAATAGGTAAGGTAACTCGCAAAGTTTCAAATCTTGCAGCAGAAGTTAGTTAAAGTGGATTTTCTAGATTTTTATCATTATACCGATGTGTGAATCTATGATGTATAAAACGTTTCAATTAACTTTATTATATCTAGGCAAAAACTATGTAATGTAGCTCAGATAATGTAGTCGGTATTATGTGTGATTCCACCTCATCAGTCCCGAGTGTTTTTGTGCAACAAGAAAAATACGAAGACGCCGTCAAAGCCACACAAGCTCACCGAGCAGACCTCGTCAAAGGACGATCTGGGTCGGAGCCGGTCCGCTGCGGGCGTGTGAGTACACCTACACACGCTTTGTTTCGGCTTCGACTACATGAGCCACCGGCCGTAGGTAATGCTCGATAATGGGACATTATACACTCGTGTGAAACGACGGACGAGCGTAAATTAATACTCCCTCTAGGCCATTGAGACTAACGAAATAAGGCGGAGGACACACCGGCTGGGAAATTACGCGCCTATCCACCTGCCGCTGATAATACGCGCCGCGACGAGCCGACTCGCCTCTCCCCCCCCCGCCCGCGCCGCGCTACCCACACTCGCTCTATTCATTTCTACAATTAATCAAAATTAAATCAAACCCATCTCTGATGGCCGATACTGAAGTCTATCGCCGAGAATCAGAGTTCAGATTTCTATGGCAAAACGTTGAGTAGGCGTGTCTCCCGCGAAGAAATCTGGCCAATAGAGTGCGGTAACAAAATATCCGTATTGGCTATTAGTAGGCTCCGCCCGCCCGCACTGGGGGGTTACAATGTCGATTCCGAAACGGCGTATAGCCCTCACTCGTCGCAAGTTTTTGCGCCGTTTTTAGCATAGCGTTGCGGTTCACTTCTCAGTTCCAAAAGGCTGTGCGCTGTATCGCGAGGGTTGTGAATTAAGATTTTTCGATAGCGAGCGGTCGGAGCCGGTGTTTCAAGGGGGGTTTTCTCGTTTTTACAAAGCGACGGGCGGCGCCGCGGGCAGAAGCGCTCCGGACGCCGCGGTGAGCGCTCGTGTCGTGCTTCGTGGAAAATACGCGAACTACATTATTTTCGCGATTTTCCGCCATTTCGGAAAAATTACTTGTTTCGAATTCGATTTAATTACAAAAAAAATTGCGAACCCTAAACATTACGAGCGTTCAAAAGTAGACTTGTCCGATTAGTGTAGTTTGGAACTTTTAAACAAAGTGTGTTTTGAAGATATAATAAATTAGAAAAATCAAGGCATATAATCGAAATTGTGATATATTGTAAGAAAAATAAATAACGAACATGAAAAGGAGCAAAGATACATAGATAATGCGAAATATTTGAATCAAGAGTTGAGTAAATATCCAAGATGCAAGCGATGAGCGCAAACGCAAGCGCGCCCAGAGCGCCGCAGCGGTCGCCGTTTGCGATACAAGAGCTCCTCGGGCTGTCAGACAACCGCGACAGCCGAGAGCGGTACTTCGAGGGCCGCGACGGAGACCGAGTGCTGAACCTGTCGGAGAGCAGAGAGCCCAGGTCCGCTTACACGCCGCAGTTCCCGCTGCCGGCCTCGGTGGCGAGTCGAGTGGCGTACGCTGCCGCCTTTAACGCACAAGCGGCCGTAGCTGCCGCCTTCCTCCCGGGACCGCCGCTTCTACATCCACCACCTGGTAAGTCACCAACTTCCCTGGTAAATTAAAAGAGCCTTCAAATAGAGACGTAATCGATAGCGAAATACTACTAGGGACAATTCTTAGTCTAATTTCGGTTCACGGAACCTCTGTCCGCGTTGAACGCGTATTAAATCACACGTATCTCGTTATTCAAACAAAGGCTGAACACTGAAGCGGTCGCGGGCGCGGCGGCTGGCGTGTTTAATTAGCGTTTTTTCTTTATTATAATTAGCTCTTTAGTTCGAGACAATGCGCTTTGTGCGTGTGTCGGCGGCCGCGGATCGGGTTTCGGCGCGGGAGTGGCGGCAGTGTACACTTAGCCTTCATTATTGACTACTATAACAAAGACATCTCTGACGCTGATTGATATTTGACGTATTAAATAGACGAAATCTCAGCGAATTAATCGCTGATGAATGATCAGTAGCGCTGAGATCTGCCTGTCCTGATAACTATTTATAACACCGAATATGTGATTTGCGGGTAATTATAAATGATTTGCATTAAAACTATCTTCCTACAGATTATTGAAATTAAAATCAGTGTTATTGCTGCAGAGCGTTATCTTGTAATTACTGTTTGTAATGTTTTTAGTTTAATTTTCTTACTATAGAAAGAAAGAAAAGTTCATTGGATCAGGAAACACTGCAGTCAAATATATTCTGCAAACAAAATAAAATTCAAGAAAATGTAAAAATCAAAAGTTAAAAAATACCATGCAATAATTCTTTCCTGTAACTTATAAATTGTATTTAAATATGTTACTTAATAAAATACCAATACGTTAAGGCATCACAGACATTGTGTCGTTAAGATATCTTAAACGAAAGATTACAATAACATTACATTTAGGAGTTTCTAGCAGACAGGTATAAAAAACAAAACACATTAGTTGACATGTTATCGTATAAAAACCTGTTCGATAAGTTATAACAATATAATAATTATGTCCATAATTAAAGAAGAAAGATAACTACTAATTAATAAGTCTTAAACAACACACTTTTTTAACATTTTAATGCTATAAATATACCACTATATATATTCATAACTTAATAATAATATTTAATCAATCGTAATTATATAAATAACATAAGATTTGTCCGTTACATTGGAAGTTATAAAGGTTTTAAGACGGGCCCGCGCGCCGCCGGTAACCGAACGCAGCGGTGCCAGAGATCTCAACTCTACAATTTGTTTAAAAAACATTGCATTAATAGTTTAATATATTCTTTAAATGTTTATTCAAAGTTAATATTAATAAACACATGTTTATTTCATTTTATAATCAATATAATTTATTATTGACGCTATGTAATAAGTTTGACTTCGGTATAAGTTTAAAGATGAGAAGGTTCCTATTTATACGTGCTCTATATCATGAGGATTATGTTTAAATTTAAACATTACTGACTAACGTGATAAGTGATTACTTTTATTATTACATCGATGTATGCGATTTGTTTACTTCTGCGGTAGAGAACAGGATGATAGGATTTAGATTTATAATCACTATAAAGGTTCCAATGTGTCAAAGAAGAGTCCCCGGAGTGAACTTATTAACAGGAACACACCCGGTTAAATATTTATAATTATATAAGAGATGTATATTGTATATTTTATTATAATATTTTGTTAGGTAACTACATGTAAATTTTTGGGTTATAATCAATTATAAGATAAATATCCCGTAAATAATAACTATAATCAATTATCTTTATAAAAAACAATTTATTTTTATCTTTGCTCGAATAAATTCAGGCTGTATTATTGTGTTTTAGTTTATTACATTAATCGTATTCAATTGATAAAATTATTTTTAAATGTGTTAAATGTTTAAACTAACTAATAATAAAAAAAATAAGTTATTATTTTTCATAGCGGTAATTACATTTAAAACTACTTATAATATAATCTATTCCTAATATAAATTAGTAATATTCCTAACGTATCAAATCACAAGAATTCAGTCAGAGAAAAATATATATCTAATATATAAATTCTTACATCTTACGATTACAATGTACAATTGCTACAACGCCACTCGAAAACCCCTGTGTCTTTTTTATATTTCGTATATCATGTCTGTACAGATTTATTTAATTTAGTAGGTATATATATTTCTTTGAATATTTCATAAAATGTTAATATTCGTTTGTTTTTGCAAAAGTGCAAATGCGCGGATAAGTTTTTTAAGTGTCATGTTTATTTTATCAACATTAATTTGCAAACTCGTGTTTGATATCCGTTAATTATATATTAATAATTAATAAGTAGGTACCGTAAACGCGTAGACATTTTCTTTAATTTGAATTAATTTAAATAGTATTTGTAAGCAATAAGTAGAATTATCAAATTGACTTCATAATAAGTCATTCAATTAATTGATACATTAAATTGTGAATTTATTTACACATTATAATTAGAAATCATTACATAAAACTATGGAGTACTGATGACTCTGATACAGGACTACCTAAAGCCTGACTTTTGAAGACATTTTGTCTCCCATATTACCTTGCTTCCTTATACAATAGAGGTACATCAATGATATTCTTAATTGGTATTATTTATGTTCAATGATATAGCGGCTAACATAATTTAAAGTAATCGTCTTAATTCGACGATTTTATTTTCAAGCTACGGCGTTGCGGTTAAGCTACAGGCACAGCGCGTAAAGCCTCAAAAAACAAATGGCATTCTGTGCTGAGCTAATCAATACACGAAATGTATAAGTGCTTTGTTAACCAGCGCGGTAGCGGGTACCCAGCGCAGCGCCGGCGACACAAAGCGACCCTCGCCGTGCGCGCAGGCAACGTCTGCCCGCGCCTCGATAACCTCATTATTCCAGCGTACACGCTAAAATAAATTATTTGCGTTGTGAACTCTGGACTTGCTTTGCCAGTCAATACACGGAGAAACGTGTGTTTGTAAAAGTTTAATAAGAAACTAACGACTTTATGGTCGACATCTCACCTCGGGTTTAAAACGTTCGACTTCGAACCGCTACTAAAATGAATAAAGTTTACAATATGTAAACATAAACTTCAGATGTAATCAAATCTTCTCAGGTCTTCCAAAAGGTGGTAAATTTTTGCCTAACAATAAGCGAGTCAAATGTATCTATTTTATATAATGCATTTGAATAAGTATTATTATGATCGTTGATTTACACGAGTCTCTACATTAGAGCGCGCCAGGAGCCGTTGACTGATATATTGAAATGTATATTTTAAATAGTATCAATGATTAATTAAAATACCATTTGTACAAAACAGTCACTACTGAGTTACAAACATTCTTGTAAGAAATCTTTGAATAATGTATTTATGTTAACATATCAGGTGTAAAATTATGTAGGTATTTTTTATGTTTCACACGTAATAACGAAGGTTTTAAATTCCACCTCACTCTCACCCATAGTTTGTAATGATTGTGGATTCCTCGTGATGTCGTTATTGTCTTTGTTTTACTATTGGTTGTATGTTGGTTAGATGTTATTATATGTCGAGGTATAAATTAAATTATTTACTAATATTCAAATTGTATGAACGGGTTAATTTATCCAATTGGAGAACATATGTAAACATAATGAGTAGGTTATATTTAAAGAAGAGCTTGCGTTACAAACGTAAGCTTGCGATATTTAATGTTTTATTCATATTATTATTTGATAACATAAAATATCACCATCAGAATGAGGATTCATTGAGAATTCAAGATGGCCCAGTGATTAGAACACGTTCTTCCAAACGAAAGACCAAAACTCAAACCCTGGCAAGCAGGATTTACTTTAAATGTGTTGCACTTATTTTCATAATGTTATATTAGGTAGAAGAACAAAAGATTAACAGACCAATTCACAATGGAACTGTGTGGTGAAATATACTTCAAACAGTTATCTTATAAGACTAGGAAGTCTTTGCACAGACGAAGGAAAGTTGGTGCTTTAATTTTACAGTCTCTCGTTGTGTATTGTGTGCTGAGGTACATACAATATGCGTTGAAACGGCTACCACTACAGCGAGCTGGTAGTAAAGTTTGAGAGGCTTTATATAGTGTAACACCGTGAATTTATAAAGCTAACTAAAGATAATTACAAATTCATTATTATAATTGTTTGATATACAAAATAAGTATTCACACTGATATACTGTCTATCAGGTTAATTAAGTGGTCACTTGACAGATGCAGAAATATTGATAATTTCGTTATTACGCTGCGCTACAAACCTTGGAAATTCAAATGTTAACACTTCATTTTCTGCCTGTAATTAAACTAACAATAGTAATTGTTTTCTACAAGAATATGTAATCAGAGCTTGGTACTCAGGCTTGTACAATGTCATAACATTAGAAATAAAAAATAATAATACCAATGATAAAATCATCACAAAACGATTATTTCGACGTGTATATCGGCATTATATCGTGTATTTACTCGTACGTTGTGATACACTAATCTTACGGCTCATCTCAGCAAGTCTACTAATAATCTTATATTTAATTACATCGCCCGTAAGCCTTAATCGAACTGAATGCGAGCGTTTGCGGATGCAGTCAGTTCACACGAGACGATTTCACTTGACCAATATTTGTTGCTTAAACTACAAATTAATGAATTTTAATTAAGTATGATAAAAAAATCAATTAGTTGATTCAATTGATAGTATCAATTAACATATTTGCACACACAATTTTATACTAAGTATTTCACTCCAACACATGTTATAAATTAACTTCAAAATTTTACAAAATTAAGAGTCCATTAGAAAATATTTTAGTCCGTTTAGGTAATCAATCTAACTTGCATAATATTAAATGTAATGAAAGTTTAATTTTAAGAATTCTAATACCTATCTATAATATTAAAAACTATTTTATAATAGGTACTACCTACTAGTAAAAGTCAATTGTATAAAGTTAATGACTTTTTAAATAAATTCTAAGACAATAGCTTTATTTATAACCGACTTATATAAAGACTATAGAAACAAAAAAAACATCTTTATTAAACTTATCCCACACCCGAACCAAGGTCTTCAAGGTTTGGAGTGGCATCCACACGCTACATCACGCTGGGTACCACGATACAATATATGCAAAATACCATCAGACATACTGATATACCGACAGCTGATCTTTTTAATACTGAGCACTTGAATAATAAATAGTTAAAGCAAGTGACACTCCATTGTATATTTCCATATTCAAATAAGACTCTATGGACAGCTTGATCTCGGCTGCTCGAACATCTTCTAGCGCAAAGCGATCTAAGAATGGTTCGTGCACTCCGCCGTCTAGTCCAACAACAAGACCTATTAAAATATCCTCCATCAATAAAAAATATTATAAAGGAACACAAATCAACAGCGCGCCGAACTCACAAAGCCTCTAAACGGCTGACCACTAATTTATTGAGGCGTGTTGTAGGATATCAACTAACCCTTTATCAAACTGACAAATCTGTTGAATCCTTTATACGGAACCCATTGTGGAGCACAAAGACTGTCCTCGGAGGTGTGAGCCCTCCATGTCTTGTCTTTATTCCAGTTCAAAGCGAGTTTTTGCCCCACTTTAAGAGGTGATGCGGTTTGTGTTGACTAAGTACATCTACGGTATTATTACTCGGAGGCTTCTCGTCCCGCGCGATGGGTTATTAATAGATTGTTGTCTGCTCTGCCTTTAGATTAACGAATATTAAGCATATTAGCAGCAACAGAGTTGTGGTACAATTATATTATAGCTTAAGAGATAAGGACTACGTAATTCTAAATATCGAACATATTATACTTACCACTACGCTGGCTCAGATTATGGAAAAACCGACCCAATGGCCTTAAACGAAGACAATAAATTCAAATCATGAAATTGCGTTTAACTTGGTTAATTATTATATAATTCGGTTAAATAAAACCTTGTTTTACTTAAATGTGTGTTGAAATAAATGCTACCAAGCTACCTACCAAAGAGCAGCATGGTGAAACAAACTCCAAGCCTTACCCTAAATTTGAGGCTCGTTATCAGAAGGACATTTATAAGCTATGATTGTAGACAGTATCTGAAAGTTGAAAGATATTTGAACTTGGACAATGTCTCAGTAATAACGCTCTTGTAAAAAGAAGACTGGAATCTAAGTTTACTGTTGACAAATAGAACGATAACTCATATCACGGGATGACGCAAATCATTATTAATAATCCAGACAAAAATATCTGATAAGAATATGAGATTAATACCAGCTGAAGTAGTGCACTGTTTTCGTAGTATTTAGTCAATTTGTAGAGTCTATATCTGTAAATAAATATATAATTGTTAATTATGTTATTACAATATTAATCAACTTTATATCCATTTGTCTATATAATTAGATATATCATGACAAATCCACCGAATAGCATGTTTCCATTTATAATAAGCCAAAAATAAATAACCCGCTCTCGGCAATAATGTAATTACATATTTTCAATTTACCTTTATCGTGTATTTGAAAATTATAATTTAAATATTATTCAAAGTACAGTTTTTACAAGTACGTAGATAATATCTAATTAAATTAACTTAATGAAGTAATCAACAAATGATTTATGCAATATATAACAAGCTTAGACGAGGCCGTCCACCAAGATGGTACCATCTTCTGCATCATCGTTTTTGCTAGCTTATTCATTTACTGTTGACTTTTGTATTTATTCTCCAATTCTAATCATATTTTATACAAACAAGTGTGATGGATTGGCGTATAACCAAACCAGCATTTTAAAAATATTTTAATTTCGGTTTTAGGGGTCATATAAGATAGAAAGTAGTTCCTATGCTTGGCAGAGCCATATCATATGGGATGGGATCGAGCCTTTATGAATTTGAAACTTGAAAGACTAGTTATTAGAAACACAGACAAACAAATAGCCCGCGATAAATATATGAATGTACAAACGTGCTAATTCGGATGGATGGTTGAAACGTCGGCAGGCACCAAATTTCTGGTTCCGTATCGATCGGCGCGGGCCCGGAACGAATTAGACAAACACATTAGCAGTTTATTAACATACGGAACCCTGTTCTGACACACACGCACATATCTTGCCGTAACCCACGCGCCTGTTTATGTGTGCTTAGTTTATTTCGTCAATTAGGCATTGTGTGGAGCGGGCTTTAGACGTTGATTGAATTAATAAAGTAGTGTAAAGGAAGATAAATATCGGTTTAACTGGTGCTTGCACACTTTGAAATTACATATAAAGATATACTGTATTCTGTAGTGCTTAAAGTTAAAGCATTTTATAGCTATGGTTGGTTGCCATTTAGTAATATTTTAAATGTATTGTAGGTATTCTAACTTTTCAAACTAACGTCATAAGTCGTTAAGAATTTTCTTTTATTTATTTGTATGTACTATAAGTACTGTAAAAACAACAGTTATAGTACAGTACAGTTAAAACTATAACAGTCTTTAATATTCCACAGCTCAGAGACAAAGACAATTTCTCCTTTTTTAAAAGGTTTGAAAAGCTTACATGGCCAATTTTCATCTGACCCATTCCTCTAGGTATTTTCCTTTACATAAATTAGGCACATACAATTCAGAAAAGCCTAGAACTCAAAATCAACCGTTAATCCACATGAACGATCAATGGGTTATCAGGGCTTTATGGTAATCACGATCATTTATTATTAAAAAGGTCACGAGTATAATTTTCTCAAATTTAAGAATGAAAACAGATATCAAGGTGTTGTTGTATTATTTTTGTTGAAATTTATAACTGTCACTATTCTGTGACATTGCATTCCTGTTTGATAACACTGGCTCACTCATACTTTTCAATGGCTTTACAATATCGACGCAGAAACATAGAATTGACCTCTAACTAAACTAATTCAGTATATGTTGATATATGTGTAATTAATGACTGATCAATTTAACGTAAATGTTTTGTAATATCCTGATAACAAAATAATATAATTATTTTTATTCTAATATCACATTACGTTCCTCCTAATTTAACTATAATTGTGTATTTGATAATTTTACACCAAAATTTAACTTTGAGCTTCTCTTCACTATACATAGAGCAAGATAGAATGCGAACACAACGTTTCATCCACAAACGGATGTCGACACTTCTCTGAGTCTTCGTTTCTTATAGTAAGTACATTAGCATATCACATTTTTCTTGGTGGTAGGGCTTTGTGCAAGCCCGCCTGGGTAGGTACCACCCACTCATCAGATATTCTACCGCTAAACAACAGTACGTAGTATTGTTGTGTTCCGGTTTGAAGGGTGAGTGAGCCAGTGTAACTACAGGGACAAGAGACATAGCATCTTAGTTCCCAAGGTGGCTGGCGCATTGACGGTGTAAGGAATAGTTAATATTTCTTACAGCCTCATTGTCTATGGGTGATGATGACCACTTACCAACAGGTGGCCCATTTGCTCGTCCGCCAATCTATACGATAAAAAAACTTCTTTAATTAAAATATGATTTAATTGCAGCCTCACTGGTTGTTTAGCAGATTGAACACTTGGTGGTAATTACTTGGTGGTAGGGCTTTGTGAGTTGTTGTCTGGGTATATCCTATTGCTTCGTATATTATATCGCCAAGCAGCTATATTTAGTATCCAGTTTTGTATTCCAGTTTGACGGGTGAGTGAGCTAGTGTAACTAAAGGTCAACATTTTAGTTCCCATGGTTGGGGTACATTGGCAACGTAAGGAAATGGATAAAATTTATTATTACGGCGCCAATATCTATGGGCAGTTGTGAATGTTACTAAACTATAAGTGGGCCTATATACCTTTCTCCATCTGTCCTCAGTGGTTTGATATTAGACAGAAGAAGACGGCATTGTTTTAGTACTCATCCATAAGCCACATTTGATTATAGCTGAGACCGGTAGAAAAAACCGACTGGCTTAGTATTATAGTTGTAGTAGTATTCAATCGGATAAAAGTGTTTTATCTCACTGTAAACAAACGGACTAAATGCGAACGAATCCGCGGGAAACAGCAAGGTCTAAATATAAAAATTGCTTATTCATTATGAAGTAGAAAGATCAGAGGAATCCGGCATTCCAGCGTCATTGATAATTACAAATATTAGAATAACAGTGCAAACATCTTGAGTCGACGCGCGACTTTGCTCACAAGGGTCGGCTCTGCACACAGACACGCGCGCGTACATACACGCGGCCTGTGCTCGTGTGCACGTGTAATGAGCTCGTGTGTGCAGTTAACCCTTCGTTGTACAACCAGTTTGTTTGGTTATGGTCCAATTTATAAGATCCTTCACCATTTGTTTACAGTTAGGAGATACCGTATATAGGAAATCCATCGGATACAAGATTTTTTTATGTGTTACTCTAGCTATGGTATATGCGTATTTTAATACATACTTATAGCAGAACATAGTTTATAAAACAAACGTGATAAATATTAGAGGTTAGTCATATGTTTGTTATGTATAAATAACATGTATCCTTTAGAAATAAATTAATTTTAGATACATGAAGTTAGGTTAGAATGAAAGGCGAACAATAAAAACTGTTTAGTATTGAGACGTGAGTTGCGCGATCGCGTCAGCTCGTGGCACGCGCCAGGCGAAGTACTCGCGGGAGAGATTCGCGCGGAGGTGTGAAACGAGAGCTATTCGCGGATATTAGCCGCGCGCCCGCGCCCGGTACCGACAGCACGCCACTCGCCGAACACGTCGCATTTAATATATTTTTATATTACTAGTAAGTACTACTACTAACATTTTATCAGGAGTGGTTAAACTCAGATATATTGTGTATGTTTTGCATGTAAATATTTTGTAGGCTTAGATTTACAAAATTGGTTAAATTTTTAAATAAATTTAATTGATATTTTTTTAGGTCATTTATGTAGGCACATAGAACACTTGTTGGTCACTGCGGCCCTTGGACACTGGTGCTGTAAGGAATGTTAATTTTTCCTCATAGCAGGAATGCTTCACCAACTCCGGGAATTAAGATGATTTTCTTTAAGCTGACTGGCTCATCATTCTTTCTCATCATCTGGCTGGTCATTCTTCAAATTTGACCAAAACAATACCAAGTTTTGTTGTTGTGTATATGTTAATAAATAACAATGTATATGTTAATATATAACGAGTAGTAGCCTACCAAAACGGTCGCAAGATTTCATTCTTTCATCTAACTTATTTATTAATTGTAGCTGGTAACACCACAAAGCTGTATTTTTTTTTGTCAATGAATCTTAAATAACACAATACTTTTCATCTTACTTAGCATGCATTGTTTCTTTTATGAAACAAATTAACCAAAAAATATGCACAATGTGTTTATTTATTTACTACTCATGTTTCAAGGAGTAAGGAGCATATAAGGCCAAATTGTATGTTGTATAACGTTTGTTGATAGCAAATTAAACTTAATTAATAAAGTTACAGCTGTTTCTATTATAAGATAAAAAAGGTAAATAAATGCACCGCTAATAGTTTTTTTAAATACATGGGATGAAATAGTTATTTTTCTTACGAGCTCGTCTAAGTTGGTTTTTACTTAACTACTTTAATCGTTCCTACCATTTTTTTTTTATTAAAAACAATAAACTAAACTAAAACTTAACAAAATAAAACGTGGATAACAAAATAACATCACTGCTTGACTTTGGTGTCTGTGGAAGTTAATATGATACCAATTGTCAAATCAGAATTTGGCCGCATGTATAAAATTTTTTATTTACTTCACTTAAGCTATTCCATAAGCAGTTTTTTTGTAAGATATCGTTACTTGAAACATCGGGTAGCAATTGGTCACCAACGTGCACAGGCTACGGGGCTGTTGGAATGTTTTCCCTTACATTGCTCGACACGTCCTACAATACACCACTAACCTCAAATCAAATCAATTTTATTCAAGTAAACTTCACAATGAAGCGTTTTTGAATCGTCAATAATTAAATACTACCACCGTTTCAGAAAGCAGCTTCTAGCGAGAAAAAACGGCAAGGTTTATTACTAGAATCGGTATATTACTAAGATGCTGTATTATAATGATATATAAAGATAGAATAAGAAGACGTATACATTAGAATTAATTATTTTTACTTGGTCGTAATATTCCAGTTTGATAGGAGAGTGAGCCAGCATAAATACACAGCTCTTAAAGTGGCAATTGTCATAAGGTGATCATTTATTTTATCGTTATTATAGAGACTAAAGACATGGAGTTAGTATTCGTTGACATCTATCGAGGACACTCATTGTAATGGTGTATAGTTGACTGATAGAGCTTCGTTTGAGTAAAAGTTTAACTGCTGTGTGTCTTAGCTAAGCTAAGTTTCTGTAAAGTCTACATTACGAACAATTTCTTCCTAAGACAGAACATGTTTTGATTTGAAACAATTAATATTTCTTTAGTGATTTGAAACATTTGCTGATGTCATGCATTAAAGAGATAAAAGGTAATGAGGCCGATTTAAATTTGTTCCGCAAAAAAAATTGAAAGGAAATTATTATTCAAAGCATGTAGCTGCTGACGGTACGACGAAGGGAAGGAGGCATCTCTTCCTACCAACAGAAGTTTTTCTAGGCGTATGAATATACAGTTTAGGCATTGTCGGACCAGTTATGGGGCCCATCGCTAAAAGCGTGGAACTTATTAAGCCATATGTGCCCTCGTACCTCATAATTATGCAAATCGTTCTATGTAACGTCACCTTCCACTAATCACTGTTCCCTCAGCTGTGTGCCGCGTGTTACGGCAACACACCACTTGGGTAACACCGCTGATGAAGTCCTACTGATTATAATTGTGAACGTTTTTCTATATAGAAGGATTTTCACATGAGTAATGATTAGCATCATGCGAAAATAGGTCAATATAATTTCATAGAAAACCATTTTATTCGAATATAAAAAAATACTCCTTTGTAATGTATTAGCAACAGACTGTTAAACTTTTTTTTTGTTTGATGATATTTCAATACAAATAGAACAAAATAGTGAACGTTTTCAATAAAGTTCTGCGATGTATCTCGAGCGTATGATACGTCTATTAGACAATGCTAGAGCTGTAATGACTCTCTCGACACAATCTTGAATATCGAGTAACCGCCATCTGAATATCGGCCGCTGCGGCCCTCGACCGTAAATTAATTCCTATTTAGCTGTTTTCTGAATCTTAATATTCTAATCTATTATGAAATGGCTCTTGTGTTTCAAACTTACTGGAAATCATCCACGATATATGAAATATAAAAATATTCGACTATGTTTATCAATAAATAATTATTAATAATCCAATCAATTTAGATTTTATTTCATATAGTTTTAAAATTAATAATAATAAATTTATTGATGAAAACTGAACACACTTAATATTATTTTTGCTATCGATATCTAAAAAAACAAAAAAAAAATGACAATAAAGGACCGTCAATGTTGTACCAATATCTATAAGTAAACATATAATTAACTTATCGTGTCTATGTAATAGTTACGTCGGTATATCTCAACCGATATCTAATCAAACAACAGTCGAGAGCGCCTCTCGAACCGCTTTATTCTTCCATACAGATGTCAATCAACCTTTATATCCCAAAACCACAAATTTTAATTAAAAACTCGGCAGAAAAATCATCACTCGATCCCGTAGTACGTACGCGCGCACTTATGTTTATATCACAGTTATTTCGGGTGCAAACGTTAATATTTGTTGTGCAATTTCTCAGTTGCTCATGCGATGTGGTGCGTGAGGACTGAGGTGTTAGGTGGCAGGTGGTAGGTGGTAGGAGTAATAATACGAGGGCCCGAGCGCGCCTCGACACCTCCGCACAAAGCCGCCGCCCGCTAATAGCTAGTTTCACACTACAAGCTCGGCGCGCGGTCGTGTCTGCTTACTTTTCTTTTCGTTCATGTAATTGAATGGCTTTACATTTAACTTGCGGCTATTTTGACATAACTAATATTTATTAGATAATTTGTACAAGGTTACAAACGATTATATATTACACATTGTTTTAAAAAATTGTAAAAATAGAAAGCGATGTCTTCGAAGCAAGAATTTTTTGGAAGTTTGAATAGAAGCCGGCAGCTCTAATTGAATTTGGACGCGACTACGAATACAAGTTATAATACTGTTTACAAATATTTTTTAAATTAAAAATAAGTACAAACAAACCAATTCGAAGTCTTTAGATGTCAACAAACTGACACTTGACGACGTATTCTTTCAAATTAAGTTCTATCGCCACAGATATAGAGCTGAAATTCATTTACAAAAACCGAACGCCTCCCTCGTCTCTAATTAGCCTGAAAACGAAACTATCTCACCTACACTTGAAATTACACTTTATTTTGTTAGTGTTTAGATTTAGTTTCGAACGTCGTTTAACTAACAATAATAGAGGACACTCGACCTCTCGGCGTCGCGAGATTTCCCGCGGATTTTACTTTTTTCCTCGAAGTGCTACTATGGGATCTGTTTGTATACTCACCAAGACTTAAAAGGCGCCCAAACTATACTTCCTCCAGTGAAGTGTCTAACACTTTAACTTGAAGTATCGGTGCGTAGAATCCAGGCCAAAATGTAACTCAATTTTAAGGCTGTTCGGTATTTAGTAGAATTACATATATGTTTGTATGTCACTACGGAGTATATATACAATACAACACCGCAAGTTATACGAGTATAAACAAGCATTATATATGATCTTTGTTATAAAATGATTTTATTTTATAACACTTTTGTATTATTTGATACTACCAGTGCTGATGTAATGCTTTTTATTTACTTTTGTATAATTAAGTGTGAACTAAGCGGGGTTGCTCCTCGTATGTTGCTTCCATCTCAATGTGTCTAATTAGATTGTTTTTGTAGAAGTCGTCAAGTCGACCGCGATAGCAAACTAGATGGAGATATTGAAACTGTCAACGGTTCGAAACTATCTACAATACGTTAAGTTCTCAGCTTATTTAAATATTATTATATTCCTAATAAGACGAATCTTGAAATAATATTCAAAATTTGTGCTAATATCTGCAAACGCCAACCAAGTATTAAATCAGCGTGGCGGAGTTAGCACTGAACCTATAAAACCAGAGCTCATCAACAGTGGGGCATTCGTTGTAACACAGATCCTTGAGAGACTTGTGTCGTTACTTTTTATATAAAAAAATCACCAAAAAAATGTATCGATTCTATATTTCCCGAATCATAGCAGCCTTATTATATAACGAGGGTTCCAATAAAACTCAACTTTTGGCAAGCATTTTGGAGAGTCAGCATACAAAGGTGCTCCATCCCTGTCCGACGCGCGTGACTCTCGTATCCTGCCTCTCGGTCGGTCTCGGAAAAGTCGGAAGCGACGATTATGATAATGCTCCCCCGGGCTGAATATAAATTGGGCGCTTATTTACAATGAGTTATTTAATTCGAGCGCTGTATGATCTTATTATGGAAATTTTATTAACGTTTATGGATTATTATGTAGTTATTTCAGCGTTTCGCGATCATTTGAGCACTTAATGACTCACTCGTAACGCAATCACTATTTTATGACTATTTTAACAGGACCCGGAATTAAATTTCTCCTTTTATATTAATTTCTACCATTTCGTTTTATTCCATGGAGGTGCGCACCCTTTGTTCAATTACCCGCGGTGACGGGCGCTTACTAAATATATTAAACGTTATATAATGTATTAATATTAAACGTATATCGATTTTGTAAGCACTGTACGCGCAACAGTCTCTATCCATCATGAGAGAATATACATACATTGACACACATATGGTAAGCCTGCCCGTGGTCGGTGGCACCAGCTGTATGACCACCTCGCCCTGTAGCGTTTGTTTGTCACCAGAGCAGTATCACTCTGAGCACTCACTTCCAAGCGGAACGCACCCCGAAAAATCCATACGCCGCCCGCCACCCTCGCCCTCCCTCGCCCGTTTTGGACTTTTTAAGCCAAGATGGCTTAATTTTCTTCAGCCGGCGTTATTTCTTAAAAACTCCATTAGTATCGCGTCCGGGTCGCCACCGGGGCCGGTTCACGCTGGATTAGCATTTGAGATGGCCGATTTCTATACGCGTATTTTTTTATTTTTTCGCGGAGGGGAATTCTTTAGAGGTTTGTTTAGAGTGCTTACTGTTGCAAGTACTTAATTACGTGCCGAATTTCAAGTTCTTAATTGCTTCTATGTTTTATTGCGATTTTAATTTCTAACGACTCGTTTAATGTTTGCGAATTCGGTGTCTGGATTCGTTACTGGATTGTGTTCGACTAAAGTTAATTATGTACGCGCTTGAGTACCTACACATGTATACTAGCTGGCGAAACCGGAGGCTCGAAAATTTTATTCCATTTTTATACGTTTTCAAAATAAGTTTTAGTACCGCGCATTTTATTTTCGTTTTTTATATTTATTTCGACATTTCGATAGAGCACCGACTGCGGTCGCGAGCTGTCTGACAATAAAAACGCATGATTGCGGCAAAATTTGGTCAATGTATGTAAAACATACGTCACGTGAAAAACATGTAATTTTAACGTACACTTTAAAAGTAAACAACGCTTGAGACGTACATCCACTGTTTATATTTTGTTTGCGTCATTTATTTCGTGAATTGCAAGTATTTTCAAAAGGACAGAGATTTTTAAAGCTTAGTGTAAAACTTCAATTGGGTTAGTTCGTGGGCGCGGAACGGCCGCTGGCGTCGTCATTGTCAATTAACCTGCCTCGAAACTGCGCTGACAATTACAAGTTAAATATACCACGGACCGCTCGCCCATGTAAAGTTGTTATATATTTAATTCTCATGTATGATTCATCTTTTAAACACCATTAATATAAATGCTAAGATTTCTTAGAAATTGCATTTGTCTCGTGCTACATACTACAACGAACTGTTTATCGTGATTACGATAAACAGTTCGTTACATAGTTGATCTTTTACGTTCGTGCAATGAAAATAAATTAAAACACTTCAAACAAAATAGCAGTAATATCTAAGAGTTGTCTATGGTACGCAATGTCTATGGTACGGATTCTTGAAAAAAGGTGACCGTATTCAATAGAACAACATTGAAATCATATCATATTTCATTCTAGTATGCTCTGATGAGCACTTTTAAATGAATATTTCGCAATAGAAACTGAGATACCAGTGGAATATAGATTGTAGTCATTCCTTAATATGAACTAAAACATCTCGAAATTTAAGAGATACCTTCTTATGTTGTTTAAAAGCTACATTATGTGATCCTTTCTCTATCTTGTTATGACTGGAATACCGCGGCGGATTGCGCTCTAAACCTTAAAAAGAAGCCTTTATTCATCAATACGAAATTTACAAACACTTACTCCAAAATGTTTATAAGAACCTCCAATCCAGGCAAGCACGAAACTAAATGACGTTCATTTGTAATTCAAACTCCAGATTAAACATGTGAAAAAAATGTAAGAAAGTGAGGTAAATATCATATGTTAAATATGTATTTCATATTTTAACCACGAGCTGAAAAACACCTTACTCTTTCCTCAATAGGAGAGGAGGCTTTGTTTATCGGCGAAACTTACTTTTATACTAGTGTTACTTTTTTCTTCGCTGATTATTATATATACATATATTTCACGAGTAGTATCTTATTTTGAAATGAAGACGATCGCGGTAACACGTTCCCTTAATATGAATATTTATCTCTGCGTGTGCCCCGAGCCTTTATAAAATCATTCGTGGCGTTCCGTCTCCGTATGGAGTCGCTATTTTCTTATTAAGCGCGAAACCGAGGCAATCCCGGACTTAATGAGCGCTTCCCGAGATACAAAGCTACGCCCGTGCCTTGCTCATCCACTGATGGAATCATTTCGCAGCAATACGGGCGATAATCGCGTGGCATTGTGCTGTAAACGTGTTTGTCGTGTGAGCTGCCATCTAGTGGCGTAAGAGCCAGTAAATTAGTCAGGTTATAGTCTAAATATGTATTGCACAGGTATTACAGAATATCTTAACCAAAAATATCTTTAAACCTAATGGAATGTTTCTTAGTTTTGTTAGTTGTTTTAAGAATGTCCACTGTCAGTTTTTGATACACAGTCATATACGGCTTATTGTTTATGGATTGTACTGATTATTTGTTTTAGACTTTGCGGTTTATAATAATTTGTATTCTTGTACTTTTACTAGACAGAGAGTCCAAGATATCTAAATCTCATATGATTAATGTCGATATGAATTCATCAATAATGTAAAACTATATGCATTTTTAGTTTTGGTATTTTTGGAAGTGTTTATAGCATAGCTCGGCCCTGTCACTGGCTCGTCGTCCTAAGCATCATTTTCGGATGCGGCGGAGGGAGGTGGATTGTTCAGTGTTTAGCGTTCAGTCGCAGCTCTGAGTAATTAAGCACTAATGCATTAGCTCAGCGACCCGGTCAAGGTCTTAGGAGTTCGTTCGAGACCTCGCTTCTATAGCACGTTTTGTTGTTCAATATTGTCACTATTTCGAACCTTTTTTTGTACAACAATTTCATACTTAGTATAGTCTTGGTAATAACTCAAGGTAGTGGTGATATACACTGTATTAGGTTTGAAGTTATATTAAAAAAAAAAACAGGATAAAACACTTTTTACTTTGGATTCAGTCTAAATAAATATTGATAGCAATAGTTACACGTGGAATATAAAGTAAAATATTTCGACCATAAGTATCTAATTTGCATTTATTTAATAAATAATATTTACGATATAAAACTTAATACTTAAAATACTGTCATATCTGTAAGTGCTCTGAGTGTAATGCATCGCAGACCCCATAATCCATTAAGTATATGTGTACATACGTTGCTTCCTTTATTCACGTTTAATATAATATAAAATTTCATATGTTAATAGTTTTCTTGAGTGTTATAACTAATTTTCCACATCAGAAGCCTTAGTGAAAATTCAAATATTGATTCCATACGAACGAGGCTGTCCCCCGCCCTGAGCGTGCTCGCTGTGTCAAGCAATACAAAGCAAAGACATGTTAATTGTTTATCTTTTGTCTTCGAAGACCATCTAATGTCGACCCTAATGAGTAGAGAATAAAGCTCAAGTTCAAACGTGGCCCCTCGTAGTAGATATCGTCGAGACACATCAAAGGCGGAATGCCAATCGGTTGTTTTTATCGTTTTCTCTAGACGAGCCCTCGTCCGCGCCCTCCGCCGTGTGTAATGAACAAACTATACTTGATTACGTTTTACCGATTTTTTAATAGAATTTTCGGTTTTTAATCAACGCGTAATGTAACGTCCCGCACAAAAACGAACACGTTCTAAATTTAATTTCCGCGCTGACCGCGTCATTACATTTAAAACATCGTCACTCCTAAAACGCTCAAAAGTTAAGTGATTACATTTTTTATGTTCTTATAAGTTTTTCCAATTTATACGTGCGAAAAATTCTCTTCGCGTTTAATCTTCACCAATTTTAAACAAAGTGCTTGTGTGTTGATAAATATTTGTGTGTGAGTACCACTACCACTCGAAGTAGACCGAGCCTTCTGTGGAATAACATAAAACCCAAGAAATCGGTTCAACAATACATACCGGCAACAACGCTGCCGGCACTGGTACAGGGCACGGCCTCGCCGCAGATATGCAATAACTGCACGGAGGTGACCATAAATCGAGAATTACGCCTCAATTTTTTTTAAGCAAATAACACCACTATTAGATAACGTATAGAGATTGAATTCGCGTGCAGAAATAACGACAGGTAGCGCGTTCTCCGTTCACCGGGGCAGGAAGCGTGGTAGGTCGCAATAAACAGGTTTCATACTTCATCAACCCAAAATATCTTGATCCCTCGCAGTCACATCACTTTCTGTTTTCGGGTCGGGATTTTCACGAGCCGGGGGGAGGGGAGTACGTCAAGTTTGGTTGGTCTGGAGTACAGGGCTCGTATCCCCAGTGCTCACTTCACACGTTCGACAAAGGGCCCTAACTGCCTGCTATTAACACTGCTCACCCCCCTGTGTTGGGTTAGTGATGTAAACACCTAATGAATATACGCCAGTCCGTCTGTATTTTGGAAATAAACGTCATATAAAGTTTTAATTAGATTTGCTGTTTAATAATCATCCTGTACTTGTTAAGATATATCAAGTAAATGATCATACCTGGTAGGAGTTTGATAATAAGTGTTAAAGAGTATTGTTTAATATAATATGCTAGTTAATAGGCGTCAGTTAGAAGTTTCGTTATGTACAAATTGCATTAAATGACAACATTTTAACTGTAAACAGTGAATGTAGTGTTCTGTCCGTCAGTGTAACGAATGCAAAAAAATACGAAAAATATAAATATTTTAATAATTGCGTCTCTCCATCACTAGACGCCCGCTGCCTGCGGCCCTTTAACAGTGCTAATTATTTGAATTAAAACCCAAAAACATTCATGATAAGATTTAAAATTGCTTAAGCCTTCAATTTACCATTCTGTGAAACCGTTTACAGGAATTTCATCCTAGTCCGGCAAGCTTAAGACGTAAATTAGTTTGTAATATATTCGACAATGATTTCGATAGAACAAGCCGAGAAGAACTCAAAGCAGTCGCAATATGACGATATAAAACGACAGTTTATTTGTTCAGAAGCACCAGATAGTAATCAGGTAGTAACAACAATATGGCAGCGCCGCGCGGGGAAGGGTCTGCCTGCATGGTTTCTGCTTCCTCCGCCTGGCCGCCGAATTATACCTAGATTCAGCCTTCTCTTTACCCCTGTGCTCTATTTATTTCTTGAAATTAATCGTATATCGAAAGTCAGCCATGGAAATGTGGTGATGACTTTTGTAACGAACTTAGTTTAGTTTTTGTAGTATACAATCGATTATTTATATAATCGGTCTAGTATATATGCTGCGATAATATTTTCGTTTACGATTCAGCTATATAAAGGATATTGCATCTCAAGTCACGGCCTGCTTAGAGTTAGCATTCATGTGTGTATATGTACGTATATTTCAGTTTAATTTCAAAGTAATTATAGTATGGCGCTTATTTTTCCCGCTTCTTTGAGTTTAGTAGCTTGCCTCGCCTCTATTCAGATTAAATAAGTAAATAACAGCGCACGACGTATAGTTATTAGCTTTCACTTAAGCTTAATTCTAAAGCAGCTCAGTGGCGTGTGTGTTTAGCGAAATATAATTTTCATGCACAACATATACCTAACAATACCCGATATCTCTATATATAACTATGCAGGTTGAACTTTAACGCCTGCTAAGTATTTCTTTTTTGTTTTAAAAATAACGTAGGTTATTATATCTAGACATATATATTTTTTTCCATAAAGTGAAGTATAGTCACAAGGAACTAGGTCGCTATTGAACACTACTCACAATAGGCGTATATATTTATGAGACTTTATGCAGTTGAGTTTAATGTGGATTAAGTATGATTTATTTATCAAGTAAATCAATGGCTGGTGTCAAACGACACTCTACTTAACATTTCAGTTTACATTTAAGTTGTGTATAAAAAACCTATGAGAATTATATACGTTCTCACCGATGTGTTGCTTCTCAATTGAGGGATTCGATGTATTATTACCAAGCTATTTCAATATTGGGAAGACATAAAAACATAAACATGTAAAAACTTGTTGGTCTGATTAGATTCTTAAACAAAGAGGAACCACCCTCTAGGTCCTCCCCGTTCTAACCAGTACATATTTTTAATAAAACACAATATTAAATGATTACAATATTATTCTTAAAATTTACATACATAATAACGAAAATTCATTTCATTACATTCTATAAACTATATACAGTTTAATATATGTGACAAGTGTTAATAACGGATGATCGAGAGATTTATGTTTAAGTAAATCAATCATACAATATAGTTAAGATGTTAATAATCTGAAATAAAATATTGTATAAAAATACCTGACCTAATAACTAAACAACTTAACTCAAAAGGTTAATATGAAAACTGCAGATTTCTAAGTGTTGTTTTAGTTTAGCTTGAAGATGCGGGTTTATTTACTCTTAGTTATTACGTCATACTCTACTTTGGTTTTAGTGTACCTACGACCACACATATGGACGCAATTAGGTATTTTAAATTTAATACAATATTCAATTCCCAAGCTACTCTACTCTCCACAATCAAGTGAGGCCGGGTAAAACTGTTGAAACGTGTACGTAAATGATTTTAGTATCTGTTTTATTACATTAGTATGTCAATTATGTTTTCGGTTGATATAACGGTTTTTAATGTCATGATACAAATGGCAAATTTTATGTCAATCAAATCTTAATTACTTGGTGTTATAGCTTTGTGGGAGCCCTGCTGAGTAGGTTAATGCCGAAACCCAATGTATTCTTAAGTGAGTCGGTGTAACTAGAGGCACAATATTTTGGTTACCATGGTTGGTGGCGCATCGATGGCGCAAGCCAAGGTATAAACCTTAGAAACATTAGTACCCTCTGACAATATAAATTGTCAGAGGGTACTAATGTTTCTGGGCAGTAATGAACATTTACCGTCAGAAGGCCGGTATGTAAAAAAGTAGACCTAGACACAATGGTATGTAAAAAATATATGTATTATTCAGAATTCCATTTTAGAAATGTTTTTTTTTTTTAGTTTTTTAATCGTTGGAATATAATATAATTCATAATTCATAATTCATAATTCATAATTCATTTATTTATTTGCAAGAATATGGTACACAATACAGGTGTTCATTAATATAAATTCTCATATTCTACCGATTTATCGGTGTGCAAAGTATTAAACATGCCATAAATAATAATTTATATAACATTAACAAAAGCAAGACTACCATAAATTCAATCACATTAAAATAAAATAATAAAATAAAATTAAGGAATAAATAATTTAGATTAAAAAAAATAAGGATTACATAATAATACAAATAGTTTCAATATTTTCATCAATTATAAGAGTCTAATTATAAGAGTCTATGCGCCATTAATTAAGAAAGTTAAGTACACAAATAGAGTAATTTTATAAAATATTTTTGTCCACTTAAAGTAGTAGGTACCTATAGGTTCCTGGGTACATGTAAATAATATATAAAATGGAATAGATTAGACTTCTCCCGCTGAGAGTGAAGTCACGGGCAAAGCTCTGTAATATAATACATATTCTCGCATAAATGATTGTAATAACATATTAATGTATGAGAATGGCACAAGGGAAGGAGGCGTGCCGCAACATGATTACTGTTAACCCTTGCTCCGCCATTGTAGTAATTCAATTTGTTAATTTTATTCGTAAATATTTTGACAGCGCCGCAGTCGCCCGGTATTGTATTGTGCAGTAATCCGGTGTTAGGGAAAGTGTTACTTCCTCGCGCACAAAGGACCGGCTCCTAGCTCGAGTGTTAACAATTGTGGTTTTTGTTACACATTTTATTCGTTGAATAGATCCGACTGCTCGATCACCCGGACGCGTTTGAGATGAGACGTTTGACTTATTCATTCGCTCACCTCTGTACTCATTTAACTGTTGAAAAATTACAGTTGAACGCTTATTTATTTTCTAACGAACAATTTTAATAACATTTATGGCATCCTTATAAAATATATCGATGTAAAACTATGTTATGACGATGAAAAAGTTAGCTACTGGAATTCAGTTACCATTGAATTATATAGACTCACGACGTTACTTTAAATATTAAAGTAACGTCGTGATTAATAGCCTCGTGTTTAACACAAAGGTTACGTGCTTTGGGAGAAGCTGTGAACGCACGGAATCTGGTGACGATAAATAATGATGATTCTGAGTAAACTAAAAAGCAAATATATAGTTGAAATTATAAATACGTTTTTTTAATGTAAATTACATATGATTATTATAAAAAGACATGGATCAACCAGGAATATAAAGAGTATTTACACCCGATATTATCTCAATCCCAATCAGTACCTATCTGTCAATGTTACTGATATTATTTTAAACTGTGTAATTATAATAACTGTTGAATGACTCATATAATATTTGTACAGCGAGGTAGAATACCTACATCTAATATCGTATTTTATTCTGTTTGAGTCTTAAAATATCCGCCACGCTGTATAAATAGAATATACTTAGTAATATTCTATTTATCTATTTTATGCAGTTTCTACTCGGACTACATTTAATGCAACTGACAACATATAGATACAATAACTTAAATATATTTCTGTGTAAGGAAGTCATACCGTTAAACAATAATATTATATATTTTTTTAAATATCACGTGTTTACCCACAAAAGTTTAGACAGGATCATAATTACAGGGTAGCGCGGTGAGCCGGTGAGCCGAGGCGCCATCCGTTATTTTGACAAGTTTTTGTGTAATAACTTCGCGGAAATATTAATTCTGTTTGTTCAGGCCACTGGCGTTACGCGCCTCCTCGAGTGTGTCGGTGTGTTCGCAGAATTACACGAGGTTCGCACTACATTGTTGTTGTTTTTAATGAAAGTCGAGTTAATTTCGCACCGCAGTTGTTATTTTATTTTACTTCTTTACCTAATTATAACAAAATAATAGACCATAATTAAGCTTAATTGAATGACCACCTTAGCATATGTGTATCAATCGCCAGCCCCAGTAGTCGCTTTCAACCGCCCGCCACCAGCGACCACAGACGAGATGAGGTGCCCTGGTCAAGGCGACTGCGCTCCGTTTATTCGACGAGACGTTTGCGGAATTTATTAGAGCATCCGAAACGTTGGCAATAAAATTTCAATTACCTCCGACCGGCGACTTAGCGTGCATCTCGAATTATAAAAGGTCTTTTGTTCGCGGATTAGCCGGCGAGCGGGCCGCGGTAATTGAAATAGCTGCGAGCATTAGACGGCTCACCACCGCCAGCCGGCCCTGACCCCCGGCCCTCCCCGGGCCGCCCCTGGCCCGGCACTACAAGGGTTAATTGGCAAGTTTGCCAGAGGTCACCCGCTCTGGACGAGCGACACCATTGTAACGCATTCTTGTAGGATTACAAGTTTAGTGTGACAGAGCCATTTTCAATTAACCGACCCTAAAGTCGATTAGATATTAATTTATTGCTTTCGGATCGCATCGGAGGCACGCTGCGGTGAGGATTAGAGATTGGAATCTTTCGAATATGATTTTCGCAATTTCACTAATTATACATGTCAACGGTGTAACTGTCGGTCGCGTTGTCAACTTTCTACTAATTCTTTATAAACTGTATCAACAGTTTCGAAATATCGCAAGTAATAATGTAATAAGAGTTTACGCGTGTAAGTAATGAGATTCTAGTTAGAAAACACCACATATGAAACACATTCAAATGTATTTCCAACTGGATATACAGTTAAATTCCTATCCAAAGTAAATTCGCGAATAACTCAATCCACGCAATCGAAACTCCATCGTTTTCCAGTCTTTTAAAATAACTGTCTCAAGTTTAAAATGCACGTAAAACGAGTGTTTATCGTATGCATTTTACAAGCAGTGCGTACAAGCCTCGCGACGTGAGATGAATGTCAATGTGGTCCGCAAGATGGCGGCCGTGCGCTCGCCGTGCCCGCGCCGTGCGCGCTCCGTGCCCGCTCCGTGCGCGGTTCACGCGAGTGTGCTATTACGCTTTGATAGCCTCCCACGAGCGCCCTCTACCGCGCTTATTAAGCGACCAATTTGAATAATTACAATGTTGTGCAAATTTGATAAGTAGACAGATGATTATGGGAGCGATAAATATACCTACGTATAATTACTGTATATACAACTATATATTTGTGTAAAGGTACACATAGTTTTACTTCCAGGCATTTGTTTCAAACCGCGGTATATTTAAGTACTCTTATCGTCATCGTTACATACTCTATTAATTTTATATTATTTAATCTTATTAGGAAATACATATTTATTTAATTCCTTTAATTTGAATGAAAAATACACCGAAGTATAAATACAGTCAATGTAAAAAAGGCTATGGTTATGATTATTTCCAATGAAGCGACATCTACAAAGTTCTAGAATCGGCCAGTAACGATTTAATGATAATTAATAACGGGATATAGGAATGATTGACAAGCAGCAACGCATCGCATTCGTTAGCACTGACCCTCTCTCAAGTCGGTTAAATAGGGTGCCAGTAATTCGGTGGGGGATTGTAAAGTTGCTCCTACACTTGCCGTTCGACACCCAAATTACTCGAGAGTGGGAGGGAAGCAGCATTTGAAATTGAACAACATTTTTCATAACACCAGTTTCGTTGGAAAATATGTTTGTTAATAACAAAGACAAATAACAAGACTTCCCGTTGAATTTAATATGTGCAACTATATCACTAAACAACATATGTAACTACAAACATTTCTATTTTAGATTTGATGATGACGATGAATTAATTGAATTAGTCCGAAGATCCTTATGGGGTTTTATCATCCAATAGAATTTCGTAGCTCAATAACAATAAGCACATGCATCACGTTTAAATTTTAAAAAATGTGTATGTAACAATAGCGCCGTTGCCCTTATATTTGTGTTAATTAAGGAATTCTTTTGACAAGGGCCGATGCAGCGACGTTCGGTTGTTGAGACATCGCATTGTCTTGGCGGGCTGATTGAACGACGAATGTTTTTAATTAACTGTTTATTAAACGATCGATTTATTGATCAATCTGTCAAGCGAGTAAATAGGCTGAATAAATAGGCAAGATATGTACCATCTGCTATTCTCTCATTAACTATAGGAGCTGATTCATACTACTGAGAAAATTTTTATTGGTCTCTAGTAATGCATATAAAATATCATATTATAAGGTCTTTCTCAACAGACTACTTTCCGATTTCCGTAGCTTAAAGCGTATTAAATGTTATTACACATTTAATTTAAACATGTAAAATTGGTTTATGCAAGAAGTTTCTAAAAGCCTATACAAGCTTGTGTATTAATTCAAAATGTTTAAGATATGATTGTATGTTATGTATGAATATTTGTTATATGTTTAACATTATCCTAATCAGTCAGATTAGTAACACTTAAATCATTTATGGATCAATTTATCCTTTATATTATATTTTATGTCTCAGAAGCGAACCAATAGTGCGCGATTATTACGCGATTATATACGCCGACTAACACTCATTTTATTTTATACTTATGTTTATAGCACGTAATATTTCGATTCATAGCTAATTTTATACATATGTTTAAGACATTATTTAAGTCGTTAGCAATCCACTGCTGAACAAAGGCCCTTTAAGGATAAATCATGGAGAATTGCTATTAACTACTTAACAGAGGTGTATTCCTGTACGATATCAACTGAAGTTCGCAAAGCACTGGTGTGCTCGCCGCCTCTGACTTCAACAGTCATGTTAAATGATTAGTAATATCTCGTGCATATATGTGTATTGGACTACTGGTAACATCTTCTAACAAGGATCTCAACTTTACCACACTGCTCCAATGCAGATTTGAGTATTATCGAATTACAGCTTACCATTTAATTTTCATTAATTATGATCCCCAGGAAGAAAATAAATATCATAATAATTTAGTCAATACTTGAATCTTCTTCAGATTACAGATACACTAAAATCTTTAAAATATTTTGTCATTATAGTTGGGGCTACGCCCAAGCAATGTTTTTCATTTAACATTAATCGACGGCTCTAATACAGTTTAATACATGTGCATAATATATGTACCTATAAGCTCTTAGGGAACAGTCATACCAATGTCAAAGTATTAAAATTTAGAAAAATATCAGTCGCAAAACGAAACGGTAAATAGCATCGTGTAGACACGACTAACAGCCACGTGACACGGGCACCACACCACGCGACCGTCACCGTCCGGTCAACACCTCCGCATCCGGCCGCCAGCACAATACCACCATTACGCCCACTCACCGCCACGTAATTGAGGAAGTCTTTATGCCCCTTCGCACTTATAACTTTAAATGTAGGGAAAAATAATAGTCGTGGCGAAACGTCTTCGATTTTCTGAATACGCGATTACATTACAGTTCGCATTGTCAGGTTTTTTGTCCGCTGTTTGGAACACGATAGTGGCTCGGGAGAATAGGATTTGCAGTCGCCTTTGTTGCTCCGGGCTGAACTAGATATGAGCTTAGTTGGAACTAAACTCGCCCACCTATTACCTGCGTTTCGTTCCATTGAATCTGTTGGCCGTTTTTAAATTAATTTAGCGGTTGTACTATTTCTGACGGCAGATTTTTTTTGTTGTTTATTTTAAAATTTATCACATCAGCCTTACTTGAAACTACTTTACTTTACGTTATGGCATGTTTATTGTGTGGTTCACTTTACATACTTGTTTTTCACTAAGAATTCTACACCAGAAGATGAAATATTAGTACCTACATCATATTGAGTATTTTTTTTGTATTTTAATTATGTTTTTCTTTTCTTGGTGACTTTTCAAGAAAAGTTTATCTTTGCCTCAATATATAATTGGTGCTACGTGCTTAGATATCTGAACTATAGAAAGAAGATATACGAACAAATTAACACCGATTTTAACGGCTTTTTAAGAATGTGAAAGTACAAAATGTTATTGCTCTTGATCGTACACCGGCACCACAGAACAACAAACCCAACAATATTCCCAATATTACGCATCATTACGTACTGAGCTATTGCCATGTTATTATTGTTTAAAAACCTATATTCTCATATTCGTTTTTTTTCTTATCTCACTCAAATCAACGGTTCGTACCGCAATAATTGCCCTCCGAAACATAGGATTTATCATTGATAACTTATTTAGAACATTTTAATGAATTCTATTGTAAATATAGTATTAATTAAGCAATTTAAAGGGCTGATGCTGGAATCCCGACAAATAAACCAATTTCGAAATAGAATAGACTTAATAAATTTTGCCATAAGACAAAAATATTTACGTGCACTAAAAAGACGAGCACGCAGACATCAGACAATCGCAAACGTTCAATATTCAGGAATATTAATTACACATTTAACACAGAGTTATAATTATAAGTTTGCGTTTATTAACATTTCTCTCGTTTCAAACCCATAACATTATGTCATATGTAATTACTGTACATGTTTTGCAATTTAACGATTATCTTTGCGTTCTTCTCTCATCAAAGTCGAGAAATAGTTCTAATTGAAATTCCACAAATTTAAAAAATCAAGACCTATAATTAAATCATTATCAAGGTGGTAGCTTCACTTAATTATTAAATGACGATTCAAAAGTGCTTGTAAAAGCCCACTTGAATAAAGTTTATTTTGATTTTAGATTTTGATTAGTGGCTATATTATGGTATCTGTTTTGATTATTATCGATTATTCAGCTTTGCAAAAAACAACTGTAGGTATGTAGTACTTTGTTTTAATTAGTGTTAATCAAGGCAGGAAAGGTTCGCTTTGTTTACTATATTTCGAATCACTTGTTTTTTACCTGTACTTAAATGATAATATATCAGAGCAAGAATATATTCACATCAACTAAATATAGTGATGGTGGATATCTTAATGTCTACTGAATTTCTCTGTGAGATAAACTATTACGTTACATTTGTCAATCGCTTATCGTCGGGGTATATTGTAGCCGTACGAATGATTTGCTTAGTAAATATTTACGAATATTTCACCACGAACGGCAAGGGCCTCGGCGTCGTATCTGATGTCTGTGTCGCCCTCAGAAACAATTCGTTTTATCTGCAGTAAAGTCTCCGAAACGACCTAACGACGCTCCCCGCTGCCCCCGGGCCCCCTGGCTCAGGTAAATCACGGCAAGGAGTTTTAAATTGAAATTCCTGTAGGAAGTGCAGTTAATTGTTTTGTAGCTTAATTAATGTATCGCTTGTTCGCAGGTTTCCCGCAAATAAAGTCGCCCTACAGTCCCTCTGCGCAGCCTCACCTCACAGGTCAGTCTCACGATATATTTATTATATTACTTAACTATTTTAATTACACGAAGATGTGCAAACACTGAATAAAAAAATAACTATTTTATAGTAATGTATTAATGTCATACGAACGAAGATCATAGCAATTGTTTCGTGTTGTACTTATTTTGACTACTCGTAGACATTAAGCAACTTTAATAAAATTAAATGAATCGATAACTTTTCGATTAGATATTCCACGTAGTCAATATTTCCGACGACTTTCTCGTCCTTGCGATGACATAAAGATCGTCAACTTTCTATGTTTATTCTGTTGTAGTTCTAGCAACTTTTAAAGATTGGATGATTAATAGTTCGTTTCTTTGTGTAACCGGATGTGCTTTGAAAGTTTACGAACGATTACTTCGCTAATTAGAAACATCAATTATTTTATTCGACACAAACTTCCCTGAAGCGGTTTGTATTTGTGATTCTGTCGGGCCTCCGGCTGCAATTTCTATACTTATTTTGAAACTAATGCTAAACAATACACGCTGCTGATTTAGGAAAGTGGCTGGAGGTGGTTACGGGGGGACTACGTGAGGGGTGGGGGGTCCCTCGTGTGCGCCCCCTCCGCCCCGCACCGCACCACCCCTCCCCGCTGTACCCTCGCCCCCCGCCTTTGTCTCAGTAATGAATCCGCCAAACGTCAAACGTCACCGCGCAGGCTCCGACTACCCAATATCATAAATCATATGCCAATCTATGACCCAAAGGAAAATCAACTTTGAACTTTTCGCATTAAAGCACTTTTCTCGATAACGCTTTTGATATATGTAACGTTTCGTCTAATTCCAAAAAGAATTTGCTTAGGTAGGACGTGAGGTTTTAGAAAATATCCTGTTAAATGCAAATTAGAGAGGTTGAGATAGAGACACGATTGTTGATCTCGAATTACTCAATGACGCGCGCTTCGGCTCGGCCGCCGCGAGCTCGCCGACCCGCACCCGCTATGCGTGTGGAGCGCCTGCGTTCGAGCGGCGTGTAGCACGTCGTGTGTATTTTGGTTCTGGCCCTGCAACCCTAGTTGAGTCTGAAAAGCGCCTAACAGAAAACAAACCACCTGCCCGGCGGGGGCCTGGCAGCCATTTGTAAAAATTGCCTTCGCCGCCATTTCTGCGCGGGAATTTCATATTTGGAACGCCGCAGGGAGGAATTCACGAGTAGATTTGACATTTTTACCATCATGGCCGCGCTTGTTTTATTGTTTTTAAAACAAAGAACCCGATGGTCGTTTTGCGTGCCATTGTTTAGAAAGCCGCCATTTTTAATATGAAAATTAGGGGCAAGGGTCGTTGCTCTATGTACACGAGACAATGGCTATATACATATACAATGTTTGCAGTCAAAACCGAAAATCACTTCGCACGCAAGGCTCATTGGAGAAACAACGCGCGTGTACATTATGTATCAATAAAACGGGCGATAGATAACGAAGTGTGATCCGGCATTAGCAGAATAAAAGTTGTAAATTAAATTTACAATGTAGTAGACGTAAATAAATGAAAAAGCCGATCAAATCAGCCAATTTCCATCGTGTACACCTAAATCAGCTAGTAAATAGTATTAAGCGCGAAAAGTTCACGTCGTCTGCGAAACTCGCCATTTCCGTGTGATGAGTGAAAATATCTTCAGATAAATCAAGTAACTGGCAACGTTCACAATCAAAGCCGGCGCCGCGCGTGAGGCTGCGCTGCAGACCGTTACATATTCATGCATCACATCCGACTCTGCACTTGGCTCGAAAGTTCGCGACGTGTTACGTCAATATAGTCAGTTACATCGCATGAATATGGATCAGGTAACTCGGCTTCTGAAATTCCTAATTCATCTTGATGTCTTTGATGATTTTACTCGATCTATTAAAAACCTCACTGCCGCCCGTGTAACAACAAACTCCATGAGCACCATGAACATGAGCTGTGACTTCTAAAAATAGCTTCAAGGGGGTTTTATTCTTATCATAATTTCTTTCAGTTCTTATTATTTTTAATATACAGAAAAATGCCAAATAATAGTGTTATTTTCTCGTGTGTATCTTTATTTAATTCAGAATAAAATTCGTAATTAAATTAATTAGATATCTTAATTGAGCAAATCTATACAAGTAGGCAAGAGTTTCTTCAAAAGTACCTTTTTTTAAACAAGACGAAATGTGTCAAAGTAACACGACAGATGACGAACTATTGAACACCAACAGAATTATTAACTACCGCGGCCCAACGCAAGGTTATCTTTTTCACAACATTCGTAAGGAAATGATTTTTTTCCTGTCACAGCGCGAAATGTAACGACTGTTACTGTAAACATTTCAAATAATCGATTATGCATCTTAGAGATGAGATAATAAGGTGGCTATTAGCTTGGGTGATGAGCTGTTACAAGACGGTGTCAGGTGTCAGAGAAGCCGCTGTTTTCCTTGACTAAGTGGCGACAACTTACAAAAACAAGCAACGTATTAGTGTTTGCGGCTCGACACTTCGAAGTATCGGATTCTTCTTCATTTGTTTTTGTACGACTGTTTGATTAACTCCGCTTTCTTTATGTAAGTATGCTTCGATACTAAAATAAACTTCGTAAAAATATCAGAAGCAACCTCTAAAAAGCTTAGAAAAAAAATCACCTAATTACGAACGTGTCCTTAAAAAAACCTTAAGGACACAAAACAGTCCTAAAAAACTATACATAAAAATAATATACAAAATTTTTAAAATAATAAAAGCTTAAATTATATAATATAATGCTGCATCACGGACGAGATATCAGAAATTGTAGAATGAGCGACAAGTCGAGAAACGTGTAGCTTCGATCGCGTGCAGACTACAGATTGGGTACTCGAAAGCTCTTGAAAGTTTTAATATATTCTCGAATGCTAATCAGAATACCATAATGACTAATTCAACATCAGCACATTTCTCTCGCAGGGCAGAACTGAACCCTCGTCGCGGCGGAACCTGAGTGACTTCTGAGAGCCCAGAGCCAATACTCAAAAAGCTAGTAATAAGCAAAACACTGTGTAAACACTCCCAGAGCTCCCCTGCTGGAAAACGAGCAAACATCAAGAGACAATCGCTCGTGTATTCCATTACAATCGCAGATGTTCTCAAACAGTTTATTTCGCATAACAATTCGTAAGTGGCACTCGGTGCTCTCACCGCGCCGGCCTTTGACACCGGTGAAATCGACTCGAAACAAACAAACGAATACCTAAGTGCCGATTAAACTACCCCGAAAATCTTACTCATCAACAAGTTTTCTCCTAACACTTTCCGAATCTGCGGACGACTACAGAAAACGAAGTAGACGTCGCTCTAATCATCTGATCACTGCACTCGATTCTTCTGCAATTCGATGAAAAATTATAATTTGATATTTATGATTTAAAAGCAAATTACTTTTTTAATCTAAATTTTATGTAGTTTTAAATATTTGACCCAAAATTCGTCAATCGTCACGTCACCGTTGCACAATTGTTTGTATATTCTCTTATCAATTTCTCTATTAAGTTCATATAATAATCCCATTTTATTTCTTGACTAAAATTAAGCGATTTCGTCGTCGTCACGATACTGTCTAAATGTCGGCAGAAATCTCATTAATTCCAGCCTCACTCGTCTATTACAAATAACAATAGCATTAAAAATCCCGATTTACTAAAACTGGGTCACACTATATCAGTGTTAAAGTTGTCAAAATGAAATAAATGTCTCTAAGAAAATCTAAAAGAAAAACGATAGCGTTGATTGATAAAACACATCAACTGCACGCTTAAAAGATATGCCTGAATTTGTATACGAGACCATCAATTCAGCTTCACTATTTGTGAATATATTTATTTTCTTCAACTGAAGTGCCATCTGATCGAAATAGGTGTTTTAAGTGTACGATATAAACATATATATAGAATGCAATATTTAAGATATTTAACGATTTCAGAGATCGTTCGGAAATCCCAGATTACCTCTTTGTCGTTACACGGTCTCTTCATTAGCAAAAAAAAATCAAAGTAACTCATTAAATTCCCGATAGCATTTCGGCAAATTTAGCTTTATACAATTTATGGCAATTATTTCGACAATTCAAAGAGATGTAACCGTAGGCGATAATCAAATGACTAATTACTGAGGAGTGGAGTGCAAATATCGCTCGACCACTCGGCGGGCGCGGCTTGTGTTACAAAATTCAATTAGCGACTACTCTCGCTCCTAGTCTAGGATGTGTTTGAGCGTTTTAAGCCCTTATTACCACAGCGCTAGTGGCTGGAACGCCTTGTCGGCTACTGTATCAAATGGGCTGCCATTGCTAAAATATCGAAACCAGGTTTGCGCTCCATTTTTATTATAAGATACTAAATGTTACATCTATGGTTTCACACGTATACGTGCAAATATAACTCAGATATTATTTTGTAACTAAGTTTTCTACGTTTCCAAATCTCCTTAATGTATTAATTTATACTAAATACTATTTATCGATTTCAACAGCTTTGATTTTAAAATTTAAATTTTTATCTTTCGAAATGCATAATATGCTATGGGATAGCTTTCTAAATTGTTATGTATTAATTTTTCGTGGTCTACGTCACTGAAAATAATTAAATTTGTATGAGAACAATGCTCAAACGCGCAAATAAATTCGGCACCTCGATAACGAGCCAACAATAATATTTTACGATTAACACCCCCTGTTTATACCCCCTCCACCCCCCACTCCAAGCCACTGATCGAATAATGAATTAAGTGCCGATAAACCAACGTATTTTACGACGGAAGCATGAGATAATACTCCCTATTGCCTGGTAATAGAGCTTAGAGTGCGTGCCGGTTGAGTGTCGAAGGCTTCCTCCAAGAAGACGATGCCATTAGCATTGATAATAGGTTGTGTCCCATCCCTAAGTGCCAGCTCATTACTAGCGCCTTCGTCAGATTATCTCTCTATAGTAACTACATAGACTTAAAAGAACTTTCCCTCAGAGATTTCTTAGAGGTGTGATCGTTTTGATGGCGTTGTCTTTGTCTTCGCTAACTTCGATTTATCGGATGACTATAATCTATTATTTTATAACTGAAGTAGCAGTTTTGCGTGATAAACGTCGATAAAAGAGCTTGAAGCTAATCTAGCTTTACAGTTCTAGTTTCAAAAAGGCTTTGTCAAGTAAGGTTGGCAGCGATTACTTTGGTCTAGGTCACTTTATGACATGAGTTGGTCACAAAAATACATGTGAAGGTCATTCACTGATTAATTCTAAAAGTGTAACAAATAAGACAATAAAAGATGAAAAGTTCAAAGTAAATGATTGTAACTCGCGCAAATGAAGTGGAAACATTCACCTCTAGACTCCACTGTATTGACCTAGAAGCGTGAGACCTAAGTCCACGGAGCCCCGCCCACAATTCTCCTTTCTCCCCGCTCCCCCTGAACACCCCCCTGGAAGAAAGCTATAATGTTATTATCCAGCCATTATATTTTTCCAGTTCGATGCCTGCCAACAATGCCCAGTTATGTACCCTCGCTTTTTGTGCACCCAGCGCTAACTTCATTGTCAGATTGTCTTAAAATGATTTGCTTTAAAGAAAATGTAATAAAAAATAACAGGAAGTAAGTATAAATAGAATTGTTATTATAATAGCTCACAACTTACATTTGCCGCTTCGTAAATGTAAAAAGAAAGCATTTTGCATTGTTATGCGATAAAACATATAGAATTAGAAAATATAAAACTTTGAGATTTTGAAGACAAACATAGTAAATGGACCGCTTCTAACTGAACCTAAATTTATAAATCAGTGACATGACAACATAGGACTATGACAAATGTATATTTGCAATTTCTTTTACAAACCATCTTATCTATAAACATTTTTCTCAATCAAAGCAAACAGTGTTTAATATGAGCTACAGTATTCTCTTTTACAGTATTTTCTATTGACGACAATTATGAGAGTTAAGAGAGTTAAATTATAGTAAGATCCTTATTGAAATTATGATATCAACAATGAAACTGATAGATTTTTTTTCATTTAAGTGTACAGAGTGTAACGGACCAGATAAGTACTCAGATTAATTATTAAGAGTTTGTGGGTTTATTTCAATTAAAATATTGGTATTTGGCTTGGCTAATAAAGTGTCCAAAATTAGTACCAAATTTAGTTTGTACTTTCTATATTATTATTTATTTATTTTGTTGTAAAAGGTTACACCATCGACTTATCACAAATTTTAAACTAAATTATATAATAAATTTAAGAATTAAGAATTATTATTATCCTTTTATGTTTTAAATTATTCTTATCTACATTAACAAAGTTACATTTGTTAAATTTGGATCTTTTTTATTTAATTATAATTTTTGAAATTAAAACTGTGAATATACATTAGAATAATAACTTAAAAATGATCTATCGATAAAGAATAACGAAAAATTCTAACATTCGTTTCTCATCCTGCGGAATATGCTGTTCTTTTTAAATGATTCCCGACGAGCGGTCGCAGTAATTGTATCGACTCCGCCAGGGGGAGCTAGTGCTTCCTTGTAGGTCACGTGGGGGACAACTCGAGGGCCTTCAATTAGTAATAGGTGCCAAAATTCATGTGAATTCAAGAGCGCAATCCGCATTTAATTGGCGTCTTAGCATTTTGATTGGCAAACCATTCTCTCTTTGTAGTTTTCATTATATAATACATTTTTAGTAAAATTTTAACAGAAGGCGATAATTAATTTGGCAGTTTTCCTTTTCCCTTCATGTGTAATGGAACAAATATAATCGTGTTTATTTTATTTATTTATAACGGATATTTTGATAAATTTCTTTTCGATATTATTCTATAAATATATAGTATCAAGATTTCTTGAAAGATTACTGATAAATTATAGTGGGACTTTATAATACTAAAATAGTATATTAAAAATTGCCAACCTCTGGGAGTAAAAAGTTACAAGTAAGAATATTCAGAAATAGTTTAAAGCGCCCAAGCTACGGAGAAATTAATAAAATGTACTGAATACTTAAAACCATTTTACTTGCAATGTTTTTAATTGATTTCATCAAATAAAAAATTTCAAACTAAATTAAAACAGTTCTACTTCGCCTTCGGACTTGTATTTTAACATAATGTTAGTGACGACAACGCATTTTTATTATAAGCTTGGTCCTCTACACCCCTAATTATTTCCAAATTAAAGATACCCGAAAGATTGACTCTTTTATCGTATCCTAAATCGCTGTCGAGCCGAGCCACAAAAATTTCCACATTGATTTTAAAATTTGTCCACTCTCTTTGTCTTGGTGAAAGAGACTTTACGTTCATCAAAAAATATTTACGCAAGGAACAGACAAAGAGTAACATAGCATTTTCATAATCTTACTAGATGCTGATTATTTTTGTAATTTTTGTTTGAATGCTTACTATAAATATTCAATTCAATTTTGTGTATTTATTTATTTAAAGTATTGGCAGTATAACCAAAATAAATAAACAGACTTAAAATATCAACTCTTACAATTTTATACTTTTTTCTTAGTGTAAAGATAATAGAATTACATTCAGTTGTAATTCTCAAATCTATTCTAACATATGCGGATTCTTTTTGTTCCAGAATTTATCTACTTTAAATCTTGTTAATTAAGTGTAAATTTAAAGTTTTTATAAGGTACTATAAAACAATAATATTTAAGAATAGACTACCATTAAATAATATATATACCACAAAACTTATAACAGAGTCACGTTACTTATTTGTTTCCTGCGTGACGTAATTAATTTGAATGAAAAATCACAGTGTTTGTAAATATACTTTTTCTCTGTCGGGGTGCATTTATTACCTGCGGTGCGAATACCGCTAAACTAATAAGGCGTGTTCTGGGCAATGGTCAAGAAAGAGCTCCAAGAATAACACCAGCGACGCTTGTAATAAATCAACTTACCGAAATCTTCAAGTCTCGTCTCCATTTTCGTAAATATTTCTCGGAGAGTGTATCATTCGCCGAAATATCATTAAAACTAAGTAGAGATACAAGTTTTTACATCATTACGTCTCACAACAATATCATTTTCAAAAAACCCGTCGCCCTCCGCCGTAACGAGGCCCCAGCGACCTCACCCCCGAACTAACCCTCACGCTCTTTAGATAAGTACACCGTATTATTGTAATCTTCTAATATACCGAAAAATAATGTGATTGTGTTTAGAAACTTACAAAAAGGCCGTATATTTATATGATAGCATAATACATCATATTTATTAATTTATAAGAGATATTTTTTATATTTTGTGTTATGTATAATATACAATACATTTATTTTGGAATTGTAATTTATGTAATAAATGGTACATAGATCTAATAATATTCAGTTTTCATGAATATACTTACGAACTAAAGAAGATACCTATTTAATAAAACCAGTACCAATTATTTGCTTTGCAAAGGTATTATTGACGAATAAAAACGATTTCACGTATGATTAAATAAAGCACATAAACTAATATTCTTAACGAGACAATAGCCTCAATCAAAGGGAGACATTGCGCAAGCGCCTATCGCAAACGCACGGGTAGGCTTAATTGAGATATATTGTCTTATTAACAAACTGTTATAAGTTTCAATGAATACGTATTTATCTTGTTAAGTATACAGTTGATTACACAAATACGTACATAATAGGTTAACAGCAGTAATCATCCTATTAACAATTTATTGTTTGTGGCCTACCTACGTAAATCGGCGGTGTGTTATTTAAAAATCCGTTATGACGTCGGTCGTACAATAACAAATTAAGACAATAATACAGATTCACACTACTTCGCTCTTCGCTCGCTTACTTAATATTATCAGTAACTCCAACGAGCCACACATTAACAAAAATCTAATCATAAAACAACAAAATATCTCACCTTTAGTGGAAATAAAATAATAACTAATATTTTATATTATGTAATTTATTATGTTATAGTTAAGAGAACACGACATGCAAAATAAGCTCTATAAAGTTTGGTAGAATACATTGCATGTTTCTATACGAATGTGTTAACATAAGTGAATAATAATATTTTTGATTCAAGTATATTTTTATATTATAGTTATTCGTTCAAAATATTTATTCAAGCTGACTTATAATTTATCGTAATGAAAAAAGCGTGTTCGGATCGGAGAGGCACCGGGCACGTTTGAATCGGGCCAAGGCTAAACACGTCACAACCGCGGCCGGAGATCATAATATGCGAGGAGACCATATTGTTTTGTGCGAAGTGGTTTTGGTCTGTTTTCCTCACACCCTGCGCCCGCGCCTGCGCCGTGTGAACGAAATGTGATCCGACGCAAGCATCAATGTTCCCTGCGATGGTTTTTTTAACTTGACGCCTCGATTTAGACTATTAATACGAAGAGTTTTATTACGATTGCTTAGAATTTATATGTATGTACCAACGACCCATCTTATCAATATCTGCATGATGCTTCATTCAAACTTAAAGAAAATATATAAAATTGTTTAAATATTCAAGGTTATAGATCGCAAATAAATCTGATTTATGCAAAGCTGCGTAAAGACATGGAAATCATATAGAAAACTATAAGAAGTTAATTTGAGCTAGTTTAACAAAGCAGGAACAACGACATCTTCAAACATGGTTTATTTTTGCATTACCTCATTACGCACGAAGACATTTTATATGACAAAAGACATGTATCTAGGAAATAGGTAATATATTTCTGCAAACATTTGTCAACAACTAAACTTTAGTATTACCTATCTAATTCAATGCCATATTTTCCACAACTATTTAGATAAAAATACTTAGAAGATATTTAGGTGATCGGTACCATTTCACTTCATGAGCCATTTTGATTTTTTTATGATACTATATATCACATGTGGATATATTAACTTTTTAGAAGAAAGCGATACTTTAATATATTTTAGAAAAGCAGGATTAGCTAATGAGCAAGCTGAGTATGAGTGGTCAACTTCTCCCATAGACACTGGCACTGTAAGAAGCGTTTATCACTTATTATATCGTCAATACTTTGCTGGACTGGTCTGACATGTTTTTAATCCCAAACTCCATCAAAGTTTGGCGGAATCATTAGCGAGTGGATGATAATCACATCGTTCTACACACAGTATATTTTTTAATTATAAATATATTCAACATTCTTGTATATATTTATATGTAATGACATTATTTTGTGTAAATATAATGTCGTTTTATAATTTATATTGATTTTAATTCGATTTATTTTGTTTGTTTCATGTAACGGTAGCTGTTCGACAATTTTATTCAGGTAATGAAATACGTTTTATCCTCCTTAGGTGCACGGCGAGGATCATTCGCTGGTAACCGTTGTCGCGGGCAACTTGGAGGTTCTAACAGTATTTTAGCATATGCCGAGCACTTGCTTAGTATACACTGTTGATCAAATAAATTTAAAAACTAGCTCTTACCCACGGTTTTGCTCGTAGAATATGAATATATTTACAAATTAACTTAAAATATTACATTGAAGTAAGGCCTTTGTTTACAACTTTACTACACTTTTTTTTCAATTATAATGTGGCCTACGTCCTTTCTCAGACCTTAGATTATTTGTTTACAAAATTTAATTTAAATCATTCCAGTAGTTTTGGCGTGAAAGCCCGACAGATAGACAGAGCTACTTTCGCATTTATAATATTAGTATGAAAGTATGGATGAACTTTATTCGATGGCTTAAGGCAGTGACACTGAATTAAAGAACCTCCAGAAGTAGAAATCGTAATATTTTTTTTAATATTATAATAGACTAGTGTTATTTTTAAAGAGGTAAAAGGCAATTTCAAACAGCATCCTCTTTACGTAACGAAATAAAACTACTGGATGAGTTGTAATAAAGCTCGACAACGAGTAACAATCACTTATGTTTGTATCGAAAACGTTTTACCTGGAAAGTGGAGAAGGTTGTGGATAGCGAAATTTGAATCTACATCCGGTTTTTTTATTAGGTTAGAAACGTTCAAGCTGAACAAGAAGCACTATATTAGCCTGTATGCTAATGTTTATTCTTATAGTGTAGCAAACGTCCCTGACCCTGGCATAGCCCCGATATAAATACATGTATAGGCCTCGAATCCGAGTCTCAAATGACAACGAAAATCAAATATCCTCGGTCGCGATGCTGAAATTGGCTTCTTACGAAGAAATTGTCGCGAGTGAAATGTCTCTGCTAATTGCGCGCCCCGCGGCTCTCCACGCCTTAAGATTGATTTTAAATCACACTGTTTACCTGTCACCGCACACGCTCGCCATAGAGTAGTCGCACTCCCACAGCGTGTAGATATGCCGCCGTGAATTTGTTTACGTAATGATATCTGTTTATGTTCTATTTTTAAATTAGGTTTTAAGTTGGTACAATGGCTGAATTGGTGCCAACCGTATATATTGGTCCTGCAACAATTATTAACCATTATTTCTATATCGTCTATGCATCCTCGACGTTGGTAACTAACATGTTAGATCTCTTGTACGTGTAGTTACACTGGCTCACTTAGGTTTCGAAATGAATTAGTTTCTCTCATTGGGTTTTTTAAAGAAAATTAATATTCTAAGATCACTCTTCATCTGAGCTAGAATCGTTTTCTTATGTAGATCACTCACCGTATGTTGTGAAAAGTAGTATTAAGTAGGCACATACTTTAAAAAAATTAAGAAGTATACATTAAAACTTTTGAAAGGTCTCAGAGCGTAATTTGTTACTTGTGCGAGATGACAACTTCTCTTACACGGGCACGCATACAGAACTTAATGCATTGACTAATAAGTAGTCGCGCGTTTGGTATATATTCACTACATACATCAGATGTAGGCAGCGCGGCACGGCGGCACGGAAATGCCAGGAAGGAGACGAGGATTCCAATAAATTCGCAGACGCGTCTGCATGTAGCCAATTTTTCGTGCCATTCCCGAACATCCAGTAGCGAGTGAATCTCGTGAAGTGGTCGCGATTTTCGTCGGGGCGTATAAATGCAATCTCGTGCTGATCTCACGAAAATTGGCAATTGCCGGCGCTGGCGGCTGCGAATTGGCTCAATGTATGAGATAAGCGAAGCCTCGGTGCGCCTATCCGATATATTTATTATATTTGTCGCTCACTACACGTTGCTTGTGTGGCAATTTCGGGCTTTTATATTATATTGTGGGCGGCTTGCAACGCGATCGGCGATCATTTGAACCCAGCAAATGCGATAACTGATCGAGAAGAGAAGTTTAAATCATTCGAGTATTATTGACGTTAAAGGACGTAAGAAAACTGTCTTTATCTTTTTATACTGTTTCAGACAATTTGTCTTATTTATCATTATTCAACACCTCCCGGTTTTTGCAACAGCTGCATGAGATAGAGCTAAAGTAATTTTAAAAGCTGTATAATTGTATTTTGTCATGGCATGTGTTGACCCGATGAGCATGGGCGCCGTAGTTCATGAATTAAAAAGACGACTGCCATTATGTCGCAACCTTTTGCCTCTCCATTAGCGACACTCCATGTGATTTCAAACTCGACTCGCATCGAAAAACTCAAAACAAGCAAAGTGACACTCGAGTTTACCCTTTCATTGTGGAATCATAGAAGTTGATCTCAGAATTAGGCGTACAATGGCTGAAGTCTCTCGTTAGTCGTAAGCCATGTTTGTTATTATGTGTTGTAACAATGTCGGTAAAGTGGCAGTGTACTCTCCAGCACGAGTAGCTTTCCTTCGCCGAGAGTCATATTTTCTCTCGGCCCGAGGGAGGGTCCTTGTATTTAAATAATCATCGCAGGATTTTGAACCCTAACTCGCCGGCCTACGGTGCATTTCAGGTTGCGCGCGAGGTCCGTGGCATCGCATACATTACCCATCAGTTTTCGTGCTACGTTTTACGTAATGGTCTGCCCGTTGTTCCACAATCGTCTCTCTTAAATGCTACATGGTCACAGCCTAGCCATCAAAATACTTCAAGCAATGCATTAGTCTGCAGCTTTACCGGTTCGACTAAAAAATCCAAGCGATTTAGTCTCAACTAAAACTACTGAAAAGTTTTTCAAGCACTCGGCCTGAGTACCGCGATCCTTTTGTTGAATTGTAAATATTTTCAGTTTTCTATACAAGATAACCCTATCGTTGAGATATTTTTACGGGTACTTGAACTATTTAGTTATTATTCTTTATTTGGTTATTTAGTATTTCTTTTTGTCAGTATTTATCTTTACTCAGCCTTGTGTTAGTCCTGTGCTCGATCATTTTTCAGTTCGTTGGAATTGCCTTTCTACTGATATAAGATCCATCTGTGCTTGTACATACTTGTGCTCCGAAATATCTCCAGTATGGAGTCTTAGTTTTCACAAGCAAGAAATTTGGGCAGATCATTCTTATTATTAATGCAAGACTTGTAATATTTTAAGTACTTAAGCCAATAAAACTTCTAATTCACTTTAGAATTAATGCACGAAAACGTCTTCAATCGGGTCAAAAATATTTTCGTCCACGTTTTAATAATAAAATGTTATATACGTACTTCGTCTTAGTCGCTTACATTTATCTTGTTGCACTTTAAAGTTCTACCCAACATGCGAGCGCGCCCCTGCCCGCTCGCTCCCCGAGGACGCGCACTATATTACAGTCTTACTAAGAAATTGCTTCCCACTTCAACATCTTTGAAATTAATACATTTTAAAAAGCTTGACGTCATCCACAGAATATTTTATGTCTGAATTATTTCTTTGGAATGTCTTCTTATTCAATCACACTCGGACGACTGGACGGACGGATATTTTCATATAATGTAGTTGATCCTTTAATCCTTTTTCTGCAAGCTTTTATTCAGCTGTATTTGTTAGTCTGTGCCCGGTACACTGCATACAACCGATCTAAACCCAGCTAAAAGTATACATACACCGTAGGTTCTATTTTTGAAATAACCCTTCTTAAAAATATATTTATAAAAAGAATTAAAACGTTGTAATTGAATTTTTGTTGCATTCTATTCAAGCTTCTGTAGATTGGTACTGTTAGAAGACATTTTTATATCATCCGAAATAAATTAAAAGTCTTCCCTGTACCTACATGTTCTGGCAACGCTACTGGACGTAAAGCCAGCCTAAACAATAACAATCGGTCAAGGCAGTGCAGCGCGGCGCAGCGTAGCGTAACGAATCGATTGCCCGGACAGCGTTAATTGTTCGCAGTGACCAGTTCCTATTGAGCACCGGCTTAAACACATCGGCCGTTGTTTAGGGGCACACGCCGATATGACCACTCGTACCTATGCTAGCATCTAGTCATCGTGACTGTGTTTGTTTTGTTTATATTGTATCGATATTCTCAAAATCATTTAGCTAAAAAGCCTAGCAAGTAAATTAGACTTTAATTTAAATTTTAAATTACTGAAGACAAAAGACAAGATCGAATTCCAGCGATATATTGTTCTTTAAATCAAAATTTGACGTATTTGACGTCGTCGAGGATCAAATTATCACCATCTGAGAGCCATGCTGATAGATGTTCCTTTGTCGCAATATAATTTACCCACATACCAGACTGTTTTGTGGACTTTCTTTACCTAATAAAGTTATAATATAAATAAGTATAGTACGAGTAGGAAGCGTGGTCAAGTGACGTGCGCGGCGGCCAATCGATTGGCTGGGTAGTCTTGATTGGCGCAAGACGAGCGCTCGCCAATACTGTGCTAGCTAATCACGAGATGCCGATTATCGATCACTAGAAGTACTGAAACAGCTGTTTACAGACTATAACGTAAATAGCTACATAACATTTTATTATCTTGTAAAAAATAATGAATATATTTATTCACTTTGGCGTTGCATACAACTTGTCGAGTATAGGTAAGCACGACTATCACATTATGATACATCCAGCTGCTTACATCATCACACGATGCGTTATTGTAATTGAATTGTATTATAAAAAATGAAACATATTTTTTGTTGATGATAGGATCAACAACTACTGTTATCCGATAATCTCCCTCAACGAAACAAATAAAATTACACGACCACGTGACTTGACCCGAAACTAACCAGTTAACACTTGCACCCTCGCAAACAATACTATTCGCGATTCGTCACACAACCGGACCGACAAACATACCACACGCACATACCAACTAACCCGGCATACGTCGCTCCGTGAGATTCATTGAGTATTAGGACCTCGTAGACATTGAGCAATGTACAGCTTGCAAGTGCTCCACAACGCTTATTTTGTCCGTAAGGCAACCGCTCTAAATTTAATAATTCATTGTCGTATTCATTGGCGCCAAATTCAATTACCCGGTGTCCCGGAGGGAGCTTCGCCCCTTCTCTGATCTATTCTGCTACCTACTCGCCTGTTTACTAATTCATTTGGCAATCACATTCGGTAATTATGTGACAATCCCCGCACGTTTGCCGATAAACTATCTGAATTACGGCTTCGTATTAAACTATTTGCTTGTTTAGGTATCCCCGACTAGATTATTATATCACGTATCTCTACGTGTTACACTAGTATGTGTGGCTTTAAACGAATATTAATAGTTTGTTTAAGAGTATCTATCTAGTTATAAAAAAATAATTTGACCACAAATAGTGCAATTGGCTCGCAACGAAGAGACGATTCCTATATTGAATAAAATTATAATTAAAAAAGAAAAAAGCGACGTGGGTAGGGAAAGTGCTGGAAAGTTAACTCATCATTAATTTCACTAGGTAGTAGTATTTCGTAAAAGTTCATGTACCCTCTCATCGGGTGTTTAGGTGTTGCGTTCGTGTTTGAAGAGTTAGTTAGCTAGTATACTACGGGTCCAAAGGACGTAAAATCTTAGCACCCAAGGTTGAAATGGTTAATATTTCTTGGAGACAATACCATCTTTTGCTCGCCCAACTACCTCTATGGCTTAAAAAAAAGTTCTTAAGGTTTTTAGTACATCAACAGTTACTTTAGTATAAAATCCAGTGATGAGTATTCTGTAGAAATAAATGAGCTCAGCATCAGTTCAATGTGATGATCTAACATAGGAACATTTTGGTCGAAAATGTTGTGGTTGAAGAAGTTTATTTTGATAACTTTATAAATGTTAAAATTTTCAAGCTATGCAGTCAAAAGGATAGGATGATAAGGAGAACCTTTGGAGTCGAAGAAGAGAACGCTAATAAATTAATTTTGTTTGTCGACAGGCGTATCTTCACTAGAAGCAGCGAAAGACTTCACCGTCGACGGCCTCACCGGGTACAACGGCAAGAAAAAGAAGAAAAAACGCAGACATAGGTAAATATTTTCCATGGTAGATGACCTTACTTAACTATCTGTTTTATATCATCGTCTAATCTAATAGCTATACTGTTACTGATTATAATCTATCCCGCGATATTGCAGATGGTGTGACATTAGTATTGATTAAATCAGAACATCTCACAAAAAAAGTTCGTGTTTTAATTTGTTTTTCGATTTTTTATTTTTGCGAGTAATTTTGTATATGAAATATGTTCTCCTTCTCCTCAAATGGAGAGGAGGCCTTTAGCCCAGCAGTGGGAATTTACAGGCTGTTGTTGTTGTTGAGTAATTTGTTATGTCAATATCTCTTTACCGATTAATAATGTAAAAAATTAACGATATCTTTGATGTTATCCAAGTCTACCCATCTGCGTTCGGTTTCTGTGGCAGGACCATCTTCACCTCGTATCAGCTGGATGAGCTGGAGAAGGCATTTAAAGACGCGCACTACCCTGACGTGTACGCAAGAGAAATGCTCTCGTTGAAGACCGACCTTCCGGAGGACAGGATACAGGTTAGTTCAGCATGAGTCATATTTTCATTTTTACTATACGAGTCGAACACACAATACCATATGTTTCATTGTTGTCATATATAAATTGAAAAAAGATCTGATTGACAAAACGATAACAATTCTCGTTATACCTACTTTGACATATTCGACCTTATTCTACTTCAAAATCGAACAAGCTGACATGCTAAGTTAATGTTTATACTACTGTGTTTGCTAAATGAATATATTGTGTGCTGGCATTTTATGTATGGTTCGATATGTTAGCCTCAAATATAATGAATTCTTTCTGAAAAACAACAATACGCGATTGTGTTCATATCTTCCCTTGTAATGTGTCAACTGTTTCCATAGTGACGATTTATTAAATTCATACAATATACAAGGCTAATTATTGTATCATACAATATTCTAAATTTAATTATTGTTTACTTAGGGTCCACTGTTACTTTAAATTCACCAAAACATACTATACTATACCTAGGTATAGGTATTAAATTAGAAATATGTAGTTTGTTTGAGCATGATAGTATTAAGGTCATATATTTGTAGTTGTATGAAACAAATTACTTTTAGTTATAGTAATGTTACCTCGACGATGATGTTGCATTATAACTCATCTGTTACCGTCAGTCATGATTGACTTGTATTGGATTCATCAACACTCTGCATTGCGTCCAATTGCCTTGCGTTGATAATTAATTATTTCAATTTTCATCTCTTACTCAAATAAGTTACAAGATATTTAAACAAGACAAAGGACATTGAATGGCTTTTCCTCTTACAAAAATCCAAGAATGTCTAACAAATTATTTGGTAGTAGCTTTGTGCAGCTCGTCTCGGCAGCTACCACCCGTTCATCACATATTTTACCGCCAAGCAGGAATACCTAATATTTTTTGTTGGGAATTTTGGTGGGAAGGGTAAGTGAGCTAGTGTACTACAGGCACAGGGGATATAACATCTTAGTTCCCAAAGTGGTGGTGGCGCATTGGCGATGATAATAACTGGTTAAAGTATCTTACGACCCCGATGTCTGGTGACCGTACCAGAAAAATTTGAACATACGTTTAATAACTGAAGAAACAATAAGAACACCGGAACAAATTATTTTGACTCAATGACCATACCGAACAGTTTTAACAAACAAATGCTATACTAAATCTTCCAACAAAAGCGTCCCAACGTTCTTTCGCAAGCTACGTTCAATAAATTAAACGTTAATATCGATAAAGCGGAGCAGTATACGTGGCATCCATTGTGAGCGCACAATTAACATCGACAACAAATCGTATAATTCGATTAAGACGAAAAAAACGTCTCGTCTCGAATTCGGGGCCCAACAAAAACGCCCATTATCCCATTACGACGTCAATTGCCATCGATTGCCGAGTAACATGAGACTCGATATTTCGTGAGCGTAGAGCCGTAGAGCGGCGATAGGAGGTCTATGATTAGTAATCAAATTTCGAGACTAATATATTTGGATTTTCGCGATATTAATTACTTTATTCATAATGAAGAAAACTTTTTAATTTTAGGTATTACTTTTCTATTTGTAACTTTCCCCTTATTTATATATTTAGTCATTAAATCTCTTTTGTTACGTTTGTTATAAATATCTTGTTGACTTACCATTTGCTATTAGGTAAATTTGAGATAAGTTTGTAATTTGTATTCTTATTTTATCTTTTAAACACAGGCTACGTATTTTTTCAAATTAAAGAAGTGGCATCTATTACAAAATTTGTTTTACTTAAGTATTAAGGAAATTGGATCAATGAAAACGAAATAAATATATAATCTGATTTAATCTTTGGCTTACCGTATAAAATGTACCTACTTAATCAAAAATGGTATTTATATCTTACTTTTGTAATAGAAGCTAATGAACAACAAACCCTTAGTTCTCTAAATTTTAAATACTAAAGTGACTAACGTTTTTACATACTAACAACAAATTCTAAGCATAATCATGAATCCTGATTCATATGTCTTAAAAAACAAACCATAGTCGCACTAGTTTAATATCGCTGTTGAAGTTAACTCGACACCCGATCGCGGCAATGTGATATTTTACGCAAAGAATTGCCAGATTTCGCGGAAGGAAGCTTCTCCTCGGACCGATTGTTCACATCACAACAGTCCCGGGATTAAAGAGAATGCGATTTTTTTATAATTAGTGAAAGGGAATGTCTTGCGCTGCTGGCTCGACGCTATATCGAATGTTGACGGCATTAATTGGATCGGATATCTGTTTCAATTATAAAAGGGCACAGCTAACGTTAATTCTAGGTACCTTCTTACCTACCTACGTTTTATTGCCATCAGTATTTTCATCGAGAGAACGACATTTGTAATTATCGTTCTTATGTTTATTTTGGAACAAAAACGCCTTCTTTATCAATTAATAAAAAAAAAATATAATCATCTCGTGTTCATTTTGCGTTTTTAAAATTTTAATTTTCTCAAATAATCTATTCACTAAGACCATCTTTGATGTTGATGTATTTTTTATTGTGTGGAATGTCTATATTTATGATGTGGTGCATTATATCATTTAAAAACAAAACAATAATAAATTTATGTTATCTGATGTGTAACATTTTGGGTGGATCTTCATCCTCAGAAATAGACCAAAGAATTTTTACTCACTTATGGCTCGTTGAAAATGTGTTTTGGTGTCGGTACTCCCATTTTTACATTTCTGTCTAAACTATATGTAAAAAATAATGCCATGCCGATATGTATCACGAACATGTAATATTGCCAGGATGCCCAATTGTATTTCTTCTTTTTTATTTTTGATTTGAACAAACAAATAAAAATTTTGATCTGACTATCTGGCTTCTTAAAAAGGTCTAGGGAAATTAGCAAATCCGTAAGATTATAAGACACTTAAATATATGATATTAAAGCCGATAAATGGTTTTCTTATTTTTTATGATATATACAGGCGGAGGAGCAAACGGGCTACCTGATTGTATGTGGTCACCATCATTGGTCATTGACAATGACTTTGTGAGAAATATTACCCATTTCTTACATCGCAATTCCTTTAGATACACTGACTCACTCACTCTTCATACGGGAAGACAACAACTAAGTATTGCTAGAATATTTGATGAGTGGCCCCAGATGGATTTGGACAAAGCCCAATCAGCCAGTAATATAACCATGGAAAGTCTTATAAGAATCAAATCAAATTTAAAAAATCGAGTTAATTTAACAAAACCACACAATGAAGCATTTTTCAAACGTCAATAGTAAAACCATAATTTCGGAAAACAGCGTCCAGCGAGAAGAAACAGCAAGAAACTCGCATAGTTGCTCTTTTCAGATTTACAATAAGTGTCCTGTGATGGAACCCGAGCCTAAATGCAGGCGTTTTTTTCTATAAAGTACTATTTTAATGAATCATAAAATGTATATACTTATTTAGTCTTAATAAACTTTTTACACTGGAAATAGTAAATTGATTGCAAGTTACAAGTTTATAGAGACTACCACAATAAAGTAGGTAGGTTGAATTTTGGTATAGGTATTAATGGATAGTTAATAAATAAACATGATGTGAAATTATATGAAGTGTCATAATCAACAAATCAATCTTATTGTAAATATTTACTGAACTTATTTACAAAAACAAGTCAACCTAGACCGAACATTACACGTTTATATTTTATTCCTGATTGTTTAATGTTACTCAGGTAATCTTGATCAACTATTTATTGAGCTGCGCTTAAATAATTATGAACTTATTGCGTCAAATGTTCAGACAAGTGAATTAGATGGCGTAATCGTTAACGATTAAACTTTCCGACGAGTATTAGTTTTGACTCGAGCGAAATTATTTTGAGATGGAGTATTTAAGTCTACATTAACAAATAAAGGAGCTTTGTATATTTGTATTTATGTTTTTAGCATTCAGGAAGGTACATACGTTATAATTACTCAGCACTAGAGGCGTAATTATTATTAATAATTTTTCCGTTTGCCGGTTACACACAACGGGAGCTCAAGTAGCGGCCGCCTACCCTCGGAAACTGCGGGGAAAACACAAATACTACCCTCCCCCCGTGCCCCTCGCGCGGCCCCCGCCCTCCCCGCGGCACCGCTGACTCACCCCGCAGCCACATTTATGAAAATTTCATTTCCAAACTGTCGAGTCGCTCGACAATGCAAAGTAAACCCTAATATAACCGCACAGGACTCACAGCCACTCAATTACACGAACAAGGAAAACGGTTTGATAGCATTGCAAAATGAAATCTATAGCTGACGGTTTAAAGTGCGTTGGATGTTATGGCAAGGCGGTTATGAGTGATGCTCGTGAAATTTCGGTATAATGGCTTTCTGGATATTACGTTTCCCCAATACCGGGGCGCAGTTTGAGACGTTGCAATAAATGGATTATCGTGCAATCAAACTGTAGGTACGGGCTCGGATTAGATACTTACTTTATTATCTTGCGGTTCACGTAATTGTGGCACTTAACTAAGATTGTCTAACGTGTCGGAACTATGGACATCACTTATTTAAGCACACGTAATGCTCAATACTTCTTATAATATATAAATGTTTAATTATTTTATAAAACAAAAAATACTGGGTGTAGTACCTATATTCAACAAATTTCTTTGTCTACCTACATTAGGACGAAATCCTCGACATTGATGCTTTGTTCTTTAAGTGACTACATCATATGTACCTACTCGAGTTACGTATAGCTAAATATACAAATAAAAATAAAATTTAAACTGAATTAGTTTAAAACAAAAATGTAACATACAAAACTGACAAGTCAACAAAACAATAAACGAACTCGAAACAAGAAAAATACGCGGCCAGTCAATAATGTTTTTACGTAACCAAACAGTCACTAGTATCGCCATCTATCGGCCGCTCGTGGACACTACACGTAGCTATGGCAACCGAGCGCTGATTGGCCACTTCGACACTCGTAGCTCCCTCCAAAACGATATAACCGCCTTAAAAGGCCACTCAAATTTAAATCTTGTTGGCTGCTCTTAAAGTCCTTTTTGATTAATAGTTTTTAATCAGTTTTGAAGTTTTTGTTTAACTGGTTTGTATGATTAGCTCCGCCCTTCTTAGTGGCATGGCGGACTGGTTTTGTCTTAGCTTGGCTTGTCTTTTTGCGTCGCTTTTATTTGCGAACTGTACAATTTATGATATGTACGTAATGCAAACTCCGTTTGTATTGTACTGTTAAGGCGGACTTAAGGATTTAATGAATAGAGCCTGCGTTTTGATGTTCGATCTGTTTATATTTTTTATCTTTCTTTCAGAGTATATCTGCTATTGGGTAGTTACCTAACTATTTAAAATAATTTATTTGACCTATACATTTTTATGAAATACAATTATCACATAAAACAATTTCATTAATTCATTAGGTTAATTTCCCATGAACCTATAAAATAATTATCTTTATGTGATTTGAACTTGCCTACATAATTAAGTACCAAAATTGTTTTCCGTGATATCATCAACGTCGACTAGGCATCAAAACAGTTGCGTGTTTCGTTTTATTCGATACGAGGTCCTACATATACTCGTAACTTTACCGTCGGTGATTTTATATTTATGAAATCAATTGACTTGCGGGCGCTGGGCTCCGCACTCCGCAGCGCCGACACCAAGGCCGACCTCGAGAGTCGAGACCGGCGTGATCGTATTACTCGCCAATTACACGCCGGATACGCTCCTATCCACACTCGATACCAATATACTTATTATGATGTTACACAGACCGACAGCATATTTTTTTATGTACGTACTTTTATTTAAGACTTTTTGTTAAATGCTTTTAGGCTTTTAATTTATTAAGACTGTTTTTTATTTCTTTTTTTTTATTGTGATAGAATATCAAAGCAAAACAGTAGTTATCTTAAAATCATTTTAGTGTCGTACAGGCTTTTAAAAACACAATTAAGAAAATTACTTTGTGTATATACGATACTTGATCATAACTCTGGTCTAAGTACATATCTATTGACAACACCTGCTATGAATAGACACTATCCAGTGGTATTGTTTCTTTCGTGTAAAACTAAACTAAAAACTGTATTCATTTTAAACGGTCAGATTAGAAAATATGAGTGTAGTATTTTTAATTCTGTCATTCCAGTAACTGTTACTGGGTAGCGCACTTATTATATGTGTTGCTTTAGCGACCCTATAGGTACACTCTGAAGGACTCCATAACAATTTATTATAACAAATAAACAAATACATGTGTGCATGTTAAAATAGCATCTCATAATTGGATGAGACCTCATAGTTACTGTACTCTCACACCAGTAACGAACGCTGAGAGGTGATCGAATTTCTCGCCAATTACTCCCGGATACCGTTCCGTATTGCATCCTACATGATACCGGATATAGCACAGCGCTGTACAGCCTTCATTTAATGTTATATATTCTGAGAACACGTGCAAACAGATTATTTATAATTAAGGTTAAAATTATCAATAATAACGGGAACGTCCGCAAAATTATTAAATTGGTTGTCACACGAATTGCTACTTAATTAATTAAAGTATCAAAGCTATAATTTGACACATTCTAAACTCTGTATCGCTACAGGTTCAATTTCTGTGACAGTACAATTAGTTTACTCGTTAATTACCCATATGCGGACGAGCATATGGGTCACCTGATGGTAAGTGGTCACCCTTACCCATAGACAATGACTGTAAGAAATATTAACTATTCCTTACATCGTCAATGGGCCACCAACCTTGGGAACTAAGATATTATGTCCCTTGTGCCTGTAGTTACACTGGCTTACTCACCCTTCAAACCGGAACAATACTGAGTACTGTTATTTGGCAAGGATGGTACCTACCCAGAAGGGCTTGCACAAAGCCCTACCACCAAGTACCTACTAAGTATATACCTAATATTAGGTTACAATCCGCACCGTATACCAAAAAAACTGAACGAACTGAAGTTCACAGTATTGTGTTTATATACGAAGGTTGCGTTTATTGCGACTTCTTTTAATATTTCTTAATATTGTATTTTAAATATAATAGAGTCTTAAACATCATAATGTAAATTAGTAATTAACACTCTATATGTGTAACGAATTTAAAAAACCATTAAATGTTTACTTTGACACCATTTTATAGAATTTTCTGGGATTTGCCGACATTACCTACATTTTGTACAAAGAGAGAGATATTTTATTCGTTGACATAATATGATTTTTGGTATGTTAACTAACCAACCGTCCTGCTGAAATTTCAGTTGATTCTTCGTAATCATTTGAATCAATTTATAGGGAACAAAATCTGATACCAATAGCAAAATGTTACACAAAAATAGGTGCCGCTGTTACTGAGCGAACGATTATAAAATAATAAAGCCTCCTAAAACTGTTCTCTGTTAAACTTCGAGGCTTATACCTAGCATACGTCATGTCCCATCATACTTTTAAATACTTATTAAAATTTTCTTTACTAAGAGACAACAAATAAAAAAGCGTACATACTCGTATAACAGCTTGCACATATAAGTTTAACAAAGTATTTCAAAATATAAACATCGGTTAAACAGTCAAAATTATAAAAAAAAAAAAAAACAAATCAAAATCTATCACAATAAGTTTTATTTATATAGTAAAAAAACAGTATTAAAATGCTTTGAACTACGAATTTAAATAAAGTTATTTTTTTGTTACTATGAAATATCATGATCAACTGTCAGAAATAATATAGATAGGTATATAAAACAATATTTTTTATTTATTCCATTAAATTTTAAAAGAGTGATAATTTGCTTATAGTATTAAGATAAGCAATTTAACCGACGCTAAAAAGTCAAACAAATGATTAGATCCCTATTTATCTATTAGTCTTACGATTTCATTAGCGAACGGTGACAATACGGCAGACGGCGTGTGGGGGGGGGGTGTAAGCGGGAAGGGGGGAGCTTAGGGGAGAGTAAGGCGAATTTAGCAATTAGCGTGCGTGAATTCCGTCCGCATAGCATCGCCGCCCGGCCTCGTGGCGTAAAGTATTTACAACTTTATCAGTTGAATTAAACAAGGATTTGATTATTAATGATTTATATTACCTGCCTCCCATTGGATCAGATTTCAAAAGAGAGCTGTAGTTAGCCGTAACGTCAATCCCTTGGAAACTAGTATCTCTATAATTGTAGCGAAACTTTAATGATTTCATAACGTAAGGTTAACATTCATGGCTTTTGAAATGAGACGGAAGATCTTTTCAATTATTCAGTCAACACAGGGTATACCGGGATTCGGTATTAAATTAAATTAAATTAAATACTAATTAATATAAGTATGTAAATATTTAACATATAGTAAGAGAGTTGTAAATATCGTGTGTATGTCTGTGTGTAGTGTTCTTTCCGTTAGAATTCCAGGCTTATGGTGTCCCAATGTGATTAATGAACCTAATAAAGATACTTCTAAATTTTTTTTGGTTTTTAATGTTTAAATTTCGCTTAAAAAATCGTAACAAACAAAATAAATTTAGAAATATTAATATACTTAGGTAGGTAGGTAGGTACTAGATGTATTATTTCTTAATAATTGTCAGTTATTAAACTTTCATAAATACTGTAATACGGAAAACATTTAACCGTAGTCTACGGTATTAATAGGTTTATAGTAGAGTAGGTAGATGGTATTTCATATAATATCAATTATTTTAAATAATAATAGATACTTAATGTATGTACACTTACAGATAAATTAGTAGTAAATGTATTGAATTCTCTACAATTTAAAGGTTAAGAACTCAGATGTGTAACCGGCAAATCAGCGAAATTAATTAAAAACATGGTGCTAATAAAATCCTGTATTCATTCGTAGTGAATACTTTCGAAACTGTTAGCGTAATACAAATAGTTTATAAGCTATAATCCCCTCTCAGCCTAACAACAGACAGCCGTCCTCAAGTGGGTGACTTGATTAAAATGCCGTATGGCGCTTCTTCTCAAAATATGTGCTTTTGTTGAGTCGAATGTTTATTTTAATTTTTTATACGCTGTAATGTCAAATTACCCCTGCCCGCTGACCTAAAATAATACTAATACAGTTTAGTAAAATACTATAATGCTCTTGTTGAACAGATTTAGTTTACCGCGTATAGTAGCACTATACGCGGTCTTCGATTTCGACTTTGATAGTTCCTCTTTTCTCGCTTTAGTTCTCTTATTCGGAATCCATTTATTTGTCATTGACCTATCCTTCATACTTGAAGAGGCAGCATTGTCCGCATCTAGGCATCGACCATACCAGTATACTACTTCTCGTCACTCGTGATTAGGGAATCTACCCCAAACACTTAATAAATAACAATAACACACTAAATAAAAGAGTCGAAACAGAAATATCTTTGATTGGTAACCACGAACCATCAGTACCTTCAGAAGAATAACGACTTTAAACTTTACCTTTCGTTGCGATTTTGAATAAATGGCTATTTAAATTTCGAAGTAATTATCATTAAAACTTTGCAGATCAAACTAACGTTGATATAATATAATTTTTGAAGTAAAAGAGTGTTTTCTTGTAAAAAAGAATATATTGATATTATATAACGAAGCTATGCTGAAGATAGAATAAGTTAATCTAAGATTTAATTATCCTTATTCCATCTTCAATTAGAGTAGGTAGGCTTTAGACAAATATATCATAAGGAATATTCCTCCAAGCAGAATCAAATAAGATCCGAACCGTGTGTGTGTCAGGAGCCGGTTGACAGTCTCCGCACCAGACGGTCGTCATCCATCACGCAAACAATAAAACAGAACAGTTTACATAGAGATGGTAATGTTATGAAGATATACGATCGCGCTGTCATAATCGCCACATTAAACCGAATTTACAAAAACAATTTAATAAGCACCACAACGCGTGCCGGCAATGTCGGCATGTCGGCGTTGTGTCGGTCTTGTGTCGGCCCTCTAATCCGATTTCGAGTGATTTATCCCTCACTCCATGTGTAATAATCAATTTATGAGATAAACTATAAAATATTACGAGCCTCCACCCTTATTACAAGGGACTTAGGTTAATAATGAGGGTCGCGGGTGACTCGAAAGGGATGCGTTTTAGAGAGCAAATACTCGGACCCTCGCGTCTCGTAATGAACAGGTCTTGTGACTTAAAAACTGTTTGTTACAAATTGAGAATGGTCAGGGACACCACTTGCGTCATCTTAGTGTTTCTTTGTTTTTATATATATTTTTTTTAAATGCATCCTTCGAGTACCTATAACAACTCAGTATCAAACAGTCCTCTAAATACGTCATTTAAAACTATTATTACAAAATATTTAAGACCTTTACAAAATAAGTACTTTTGTTTAAACCCTCGTGCAACTATACAAAATAACAATAACTTATATGAAGCATGTCTTAGCCTTCAATGTTTATTACTAATAAAAAAAATCAATCCAATAAATTATCTATCCCAGGATACTTATAACTTTTTGTCAATTTTTTTTCGGAATTGAGAACAGTTAAACAGGGGCAAACAGCATCCCATCTCGCTCCCTCCCCCCGATATCTCCGGCCCTTCGCGCAAGTTATTCGACATCATTTATAAGCACTCAACAATAAATATAATTATATTAAACGCTATAATGGGAGATGATACACGTCTCGATTAATTATTCACGTGCGAGCTGCGCCCGGCCTGTGCTGTGCTTTTGATATCGTTTTGTTGATCTCGTAAATTGTGTTTTTTATTCTACCGCAATATTTTCGGGTAAAATCGATTTATTGGATATGAATACTCGTTGATTTAAATTAAAACGAAATATTATTAAATCAAGTTACATTTACAAAATGAGTATAATTAGGTACACTCTTAAAGTCACTCCTTAAGGGATTTTGGAAAATCTGAACCTTAAAACTAGAAGGAGTAACTTTTTGTGAATTTTAAATGCTCATACTTGGTACGTACTCGTACAAGTAGTTTATCCATTATGGGAATTAATTTTACTGTAGAGTTTTAATATTATATTAATAGAAAATTTAGCTATAAAATATGTCATATTTTTCAAATGAAATAATATTACATACTAAGCTTACTTGGCATGCATTGTTTTTCTAGTTTCATTTCCTTTACTAAACATTTGACCGACACGACTTGCCCGCCATCTATAGCAAGTGAGGGATCAACAAAGTCTACACAGAATAAAACACATCAAATAAAACATTAACTAAGTTTATCAAAAAACAAATCGTTTGGCAACAAAACAAACATAAAACTATCTATTATCTAATAAACGCAACCAAAAACATTCCCCCACAACTGTCCCCTATCCACACACTCACAAATCGAGTCATTTTGAATACGCATAATACTCAAAGTTGAGTGTGTGCGTGGAAAATATGAATTTATGATAAAATGAACCTTATTCTAATGATGTAAGAAGTATATTTGCCCGCAAGATCTATGGACTACTAAGCAGAGCTCGAGCAAATTAAATTATAAACACTTTGATACTTAAATTAGATTTAAAAGTTGACGTCGCATTAAAAAATATTTAGATTTATGATGAGAAGTTGTGTTATAACAAGATTACGGAATAACATTACTCCTCTGTTTATTTTTGTCCCGTGATTGATTGGTTCTTTGTCTGACTCGAAAAGCTGTTCTAATATAAAATATTGAATTTTCTGTTAAGACATTTTCACTATCACTTAACCAGTAGTTTCAAAGTTAGTAATTTAACACTCTCGGAGAGCATAAAAATCCGGTTAGATTACAAGAGTGAGAAAGTGATGGCAAATCTGTTTGCGCATACACTAATACAATAAAATAAGTCTTCAGCGCATGTTGCTTTTCCTCGTTAAATGGCCGGACTAAAGGAGAAGGCTGAAATCTCTTTACATCGAATATAATTTATTTACATAACACACACCTTTTCCAATGTATATTTAAGACTCCATATCCAAACACCAAGTCGCAGATTCTTCGAATTCGTCAATTCTAAACGAGTGATCTTTTGTTGGCATTTTTATTTGAAATAGGTCGACAGAGAAATTGGCCATGTGGTCACCACTGCTCATAGATATTGCCACTGTAAGAAATATTTACCATTCTTTACATTGCCAATGCGTTACCTTCCTTATCCTTTGGAACTAAGATAGAACTCTTATCCTTCAAGTAGCTGCCTGTAAATTACCCACTGCTGGGATTCCTCATTCACTCCTTTCCCATTAAGGAAAGGGTTTGGAACATATTCCATTATTTATTTATTATTTTAAAAACATAACCGTTTTTTTAGCTTTGCAAAAATATATAAAAATAAGGAAATTATTTCAAATCAATCAAAAATAAAATGACCAGAAAGGACGCTGGTGGAAATTCGTAGTCTAACATGAACAAATTCGTACTAAAGGTCGCTCTTTAAAATTCCGACAAAATTAACCAATTCCAATGAAAAAACCTTACTTACTTACTTAAAATAAAGTTTAGAAACGGAAACAGTTCAATAGCTATGTTATAAATAAGACATTTTGTAATGTAGCCTAAATAAAGTATTAATAAGCGAATCCGAGAAACTCTATAACAGAGCATAGCACACACAGCATGTTCTACAGAGAATAATGCAGAATTATATTCTTACTATTATCCTCACGAAGAAGTCCCTGAAAGGAAAGTTATTTTTATAAATTTGTGCTTAACGCGTATTCAGGAGTCGCGTCCTGTTTGGAAACTAGTACTTGAAGGTAAAACAGAAATACATATTTTTCATAATTTTAAAATAATTAATATTTAAACAACTACAACAATAATCTGTACTGTAGCCAGGGTTCAGTTATAATTTACAAGCCGCGCGAATATAATCCTTTTAAATTCATATTATTAATACAAAATTTAGATATTATAGTATTAAATAAAAATAAAATTACAAAACATTGTTATAATAATTTATTCAACTACTCGTCTCAATAGTTCGTGCGTATTATTTTAAAATACAACAACAATAATGATGGGTGTAACATAATTACAGTGTGATCATTAGTGGGGGATTAGCGTGCGCGTGCGCACCCCGCAGTGACTTACACGACCGCGCCGCTGTAATTACGGGAAAATATTGTAACAATAAAAAATGTTTGTGGAGTAATGGCCTTTGTTATGTAGTAGGCTATCTCCTTTTTTTTAGTTTCGAATGTTATTATGATAAACTATTAAACTGTTATATTTACAAAGCCGATTTTAAAATTTTGTAATCCTTTTAATATAATATAATATATGAATATATAATAAATGGGCGTCTTATCAATTTTATCTTATTTTTGTAAGGTCTCCAGGATCCAAATAATATTTTCTTAATTGAATACACAGTATCATTGACACTTTAACTAGATGTAAAGTTACCACAAAAATAAAGCTATACACGGAAACCGAGTCTTTTTTATAAAAACAGTCCGACGTGAGGCATGATACATGGTCCGCCTTGCAAAGTGTAATGAGTTGGTCGACTTATCGAACTACATGCATATAACTAATATAACGTAAATACCTGTATAAGCATCAAGCATCTTTGAGATTACATAGCATGGGTGAATTCTGTGTGATGAATTTAGCATAAACATACTAAACGAATCTTAGTATATTATATATCGATTCCTAATCGTTAAACCAAAGCAGCAAGTTTTATAACTTTAAGTAGTTTAGATAAAAAAAACTCTCATTTGCAATAATTGTCGCGAGCGCGTGCCGAGCGGCGAGCGGCGAGCGGCGAGTCGGTAACGAGTGATGTTCCCGGCCCCCGCTGCGAGACCCCTGGTGTATGGAATCAAGCCTGTTATTGCTCTTTGTTACAATCTATATAAAAACAGAGAATTGATAAGTGTGTCGCTCGTAATAACACAGCGCTCTGTGTGCGTGTTAGTGTGTTGTTTGATTGTGTAATTGATAACTATAATATTAAATAAAGTAACTGTGATTGAATATAATGATTGAGCGCCCAATTATAGCCGAAATAAAACAAACAACTGATGTTAGATAAAATCATGGAAGTTTTATTATAATCAATGAAAGATTAACGTTTGTTATTTAATAGTCTGCAGTGCCAACAATCTAAAAAGTAAATAATCGATGGAGTATCTAACGCAAAAATATTATTCAAATACGATTGTTTATTACTGAGAATCATTGTAATAAGATATAGAGAGTTGTAACTCTATCAAAATATTATGCTAACGACTTCATCCGCTTTCATGTTCAAAGATACTTAAACAAAATTATCAGAATATCAAATTGTAAACGCCTAATTAAATGAATTATTGTACATCGAGTATACCAACGTGCATACTAATCGCCTCAGACAAGTCGTTTTGACAAGTCAGACTTTATAATTCTCCGTCGCGAAATCATGTTTTGAGTCAATTAATTAATTTTAAAAAGTTAAGTTACATGTACGATATGTTAATCGGTACAGAATACACACTTAATAAAAACATGCTGATAGTATTTATTGACTTTCATGCATGATGTACAAGATGAATCGTAATTTTATTATCTGTTTATTAATTAGTAGAAAATTGTTTGATTAATGTTTGAGTTACCGTGCTTCGGGGAAGAATTGAGTACTCGGCTTAATTTTTAGGTATCAGTGCTTAGTAATGTTGTGTTCCGACTTGAAGGGTGAACCAGTCCTACAGGAACGAAGTACGTAACGTCTGAGCTCCGGTTGGCGCATTAGCAATCTAAGGGATGGTTAAGATTTCTTACATTGTCAACTTCTATGGGCGACGGTGACCACTTACCAATAGATTAATTGATTTGTCCATTAACGCTGAAGGTACTTTTCACCAGGTGGGTCTCCTGCTCACTTGCGACATATGCTATAAAAATGAACGTATAGGCACATATTGTATAATATATCTTATATATTATGTATTTATTTATATTAAAAATCGTGATCGGAACGTAGATTCTGCTGAAGAAAGATGCCAAAAATTTACTAAATTACTTATCACTACATTGTTTAAAATATCTTGTAGTAATTTTGTATATATATAATATATATTTATTTAATAAAGGATACGAGGTAAATTAAGTTTCGTCGCAATATTAATATTTTTAATGTTTACTTCTTACTTAGTTAATACATTAGTTTTCTTAGCAACGCCCTGCACACAAGAACTCGGATTTTAAACGACTGGAAGCGCACGTAATGGACCCGTATTGGTGGCGATACTGAAATACACTTCGCTCCGATGGACTGCGCTTGTGGCGCAAACGTTGAGTCGATAGCGTTTAGAGGAATCGATTCGTTGAATATTCTAAATCTACTACCGTGCTATGTTGATGGATGACAATTATAAATTATTTAAGTATAATTGTTTTTAGTTAATTAGTTTTAGTAATCATTAAAGTATTGAATAAAAAAAGTTTGCATAGAATAAAGGCAAATCAGCTTATGGTATGCCTCAATTGTCAACTATGATAATACCATAGTTGGTCCCAAGATTGCTGTTTTTTGCTTATCTGAAAATATGAGCAAAGATGCTGTTACTTGTAGATGCTGTTTTGTACTTATAGATGAAACTTGTTTTAATATTAAATGTATATTATATTTGTACATATATTAAATAGGTACATTTGTTTGGTATAGCAATTGTAATTTAAAGGTAGAATTCGTAGTAACAGCTAGAAGTTGGCAGTGTTTCACTCTGATACCTCGTAATGCACTTAAATCCGTTGGCTTAGCGTTTGGCGTTGCCCTGAAGACTCTTTGACTGCGTAAACATTTGTGCAGTATGATTTCTAGTACACTTTTTGATCATTTCTGTTAGTTGCTGATGTTGACAAACGTAAAAAACTCAAGCTTGTTCTAGATGTTAGTCTAAATATTATAAAGTTATTCTAATAAGTGAAATATAATAAAATGTAATATCTCCTAACAACATAACCCTCTTAACTTGCGCCACGCCTTGCGGCTTAGTTAAATATCTACAATTGTTCGCTAATGTGATAGGAAAGACCATTCGTTCGAATTCGCTGCAAACGATTGAGAACTCGCGAGGGAATTTATGGCTCCACTAACGCCGCTGACCGCCCCCGCCCACCGCTGATTGAGGCCCCGTAATGGCAGCGATCACTTAAATTGATAAGATTGTCGCAATGAATGGACTAAATACGATTTAGACGTCCGACGATACATTTGATTTTGGACAATTGATGGAAAAGTATATTAATGGAATTGATACTCATAAAATTCCATTTCCGGTTACAAGTTAGACTTCGTTTGGCTTGTATGTGTTGTTTTGATGGTGATCTTATTTATCCATACTTTATAACAATTTATTTGTATTACCAGAAAGAATCAAATATTTTTGAGTTTCTTCTTACAAATATACCTTCAGAAAAGTTAAAGGCGATTACGTGCGATTAACTATCTTAGATATAAACCAGAGCTTATAATCTTATAAATGCTAGTTTACTATAATTTTTATTTTAATCGGTCCCAGGCTTCACTAAAAGCACATTTCGATTTTGAAGCATACTTCTAACTCACCATCGTCAACGGATCAAGTACAAACTGAACTTAACTTTTTTAAGATCTACAGTTGCCTTAAGCAATACAACTTGTCAGTAATAAAATTCCACAGATATTTTTAGTACTATTAATTTGGACATGTTAACTTTTCTTATAAATAAATTGAATAAATTTCGATGATTTATGAAATTAAATATTCTAAAATTCATAATTATTAAATGTAAATTATACGTTCTAGAATATTATCACGAATGCATGTTTTTGGGTCACAATGCGCAATTGTAGAACTTCATCTCACGACGAGCTTATTGCTCGCTGCAAAGCCAGTAGAGTGTTTTTGTTCCGTGATGGTCTTATGTAATAATTGCCTTGTTGTGTGTCAAGTCTTCTAATTATATTCAAGCTCCAAGATTGCAATTAAAAATTCAACTAGTAGGAATGTCTCGTGTTAAAGGCTTTGGATGATATCTAACATGAGTCAACAGTTCGTATGTATCATCCAAATAGACGAATATATTGTATAATCGAAAGATTGCTTATCACTCGTGACAGAAGTTAATCTTTGCTATGAAAATAAAATATCCCTAGTTGTTTTACCTTCAAAAAAAGAGCTAACAAACTTCTCAAAGGCTGGCGAGGTCCCCGGCATTGCAGATGTTGATTGGTAGTCACATTCCATCCTGGGAACCTCCTGCTCGTTTATGAAATACCTATAGAATCATAAAAATGTACAATGACGTTTCATACAAATTTGATCTTGAAATTATTTAATTAAGATAAGTGCTCGCGAACTAATGGTACATTTAATAAGTCTATTCTTTCTTGTAAATGACTTCTATATTGGTTCAATAGTGCTTGTAAGTTCTACTTGAATGAAGTGAATTTCGAATTTGAAGATTAAACCGGCTCCAGATATAATATTTATACTATTCGAATCGTATAATATTGAGAGATTGGAAAATAAAAATAGCGTCACCGAGAGCATAAATCCCGCGCCCACGACGACAAAACATTTCAACTCAGCGATAAATCGAGGAGACGCTAAAAGTCTTTGGAAGTCGTCAATTTAAAGAATTCAAGAATTCTCAGTTTGGATAGCGTTCAGCGCCGAGTGGGCAGCCGAGTCGAACTTTTAACAGGCTCGCTTTCTTTGCGTCTATTTTCCGTTCACTTAGTTAAATCGGAACGACTTCTGTGAAGTTCGCTAGTTTTCGGGACCTATTTGTGGAATTAGTTAACATTTTATTTAAGGAATGCTTTAAAAATGAGCTATATTCTGCAATTTCCGTTCATCTGAGAATAGATTGAGTTGCGATTAAGCACTCGGCGCTGCAGATATCCTACTCCCCTGGGATAGCTTTTTGAAATTAAATTGAACTAGATATCAGGCTAATAAACAAACAAACGAACAGACCAACAAAATATATTTTACTAAAACAATATAGTATTATATATTCTGTGAATTTATTTAATAATATAATTAAACAAAATTACAATGAATTTTGTATTTAATATGGAAGACAGCTGTGTAATTAAATTTCATGCATTACTAAGACATAATTAAATTATATAAAATATCAATTTAAACTTGAAATACAGCTCTTGAAACCTAGCTTTACGTGCGTTTAAGCCTACTTTGAATAAAGATTTAGATTATTGAGATTTTTTTAAATTCGTAATCAGAGTAACAACATTTGAAAAACTTAATATTTTTGACCGAATTTGTTCTCGTGACCTTTGGTCCTTGTCCCAAAGCTATCTGAGCATAAAACCATTCTCTCAATATATTACAGCGCAGATATAAAAGAGAATAATGCAGCGCCTCCGCCCGAGAGGGAGTGGCATTTGGCACCGCGGCAGTTGGCTACACGTCTTAGACAAATGTTGCTGAATGTCGATGTGAATATACTGTAGATAAGCTATAACATTGCTGAAAGGGGAGCACTTATAATAACTTTACTTCCTACGACGACATGAGCAGTTTAATACATAAATATCGAGTCAAGCGCTTCATTTTAAAACGTCGCACCGAAGATTGATCTTTGAATACTTATTTTGCTGCCAAAAGAAAATGATTTGTAGGTCTTCTATATGGTAAGTAACCAAACAAAGAACAATTGCTTAAGGACCATAGTTATTCACAGTACCACTTGCCAGCAATAAATAAATTAAAATGACTTTTTGCTGTGTCGTAACACCAAAGTACAATGTATAAGTATTGTCGCGTACCAGGCGAGCGTTATCATTATAACTATTTTGTAAACTGTTATAAGAATGCGGATACAATTACAGAAATAAATAACAAGAAATAATTTAATGACCAAATTAAACAATATCTCACAATGTTAACAGTTAAATTATTCTAATTCATAAATCATTCAAAAAACCTCCCTCCAGGCATTAGGATAATAAATCACGGCAAACATCAAGTCAATAACGAGTCTATTAAATTAGTAGCATCGAGTACAATGGACGCATTAACAAATTAATTACAAATCGATACATCGGAGCTAAACAAACACGCCGGCGGTGACGGATAATCGACGTGTCACGCGAGTTCGCGCTACATTATTATATCAATTATGGTGATTATAGAAATGGCGTTGTGTGTGGCGCTCGGACGCTTGCTACCCAATACAGTTCGAGCGACTGATTCCAATTCAATCTAGCACAGGTAGATAGGTAGAATGTGGAATAGTGAAATAATGGAACCGTAAGCCATATTAATTTTAAAGGGGATATTAATTTCAATAAAAAGTATTAATTGTCTTTATCAACCTTTATTTACACCTAACTAGCTCTTGGAAATGATATTTAAACATTCATAATAATTATTTGGTTTTGGTGTATCTTGGACAGTAAGCTTTTATATTATATGTGATGTAGCGTTAGTCAATTCAACACAAAGATAATCTAATTTTTGTAGTGTAATTTTCGATTGTAAATAGAACATAAATCAATAGGAATCAGTCAGTAAGAAAATCAGCAGTTACTCTTTTCCATTAATCAGTTCATGTATCTAATGGACACTTTAAGCTCACAGAGACCAACAAATACGGTGCTGTATCGCCCGACGTTTAAGGGTTAAATAATATTAATCGCAATGAATAATCAAATAGATATGAATATTCAAATAGATAATTCATCGTAAAGGTAGTGTTAGTTTTATGTGAAATAGAAATATAATCTCGTAATGTTTACAAGGGTATCGATCGCGGGGCCGCCGGCGAACGCAACAAATTGATTCGTCACAATAGCGAGCCCTCCACTGTCGCCGCGCCGTTGTCGTCCAATCGTTCGGAATTAATGATCCGCTACAATGTACAGTCACACCACTTGCTTGTTTATGACTTAAATGACCCGCGATCATACTGCCGCGATTCAATTGTCTGTTTGTACAGTTTGTTCAATGCAAGCTCTCATGGTGATCTATACTACTTACATAGATCACTTTAGTTCTGGTATAATGTACGTTGCTTGTTATTCGTTTTGTATCACACGAATAAAATAGATCTGACTTGAGAAGTTTATGTCGAACAAATTAAACTTCTAAAGCCACAGGCGTAGAGCCGCGTGGCGAAGCAAGTCTGACAGGATTAAGTGAAACTAACGATTGCTACTCGTGTTAATTTTATCTATTCATGCTCTTTATTGCATTATTATTTTAAATTGTAAGCGACCTTTGTTTAAAAATATCAATTGAATTTTAAAAATTTATTTTCGATGCGAAGAAAGATTTTTTTCCTAACAGTGTTAAAATTTAAGTTGAACTCCTGAACGCCACTCAACTTTCCAAATTGCTGGTCCATGCAAAGTACAATACAAAATCATATTCATATCATAATCGGCTCCTACCTGATACATATGTACAACATACGGAGTCGCGGGCACGACGTGTCGAAGTGTGCCGTGGGCAAACAGACACCCAGACTCCTGACAAACACGAGCAGCCGTTCCGTGTCAGCTCCAAAACAATGTAATTGATGTCACTGCCCACACCTGCGCCAACAGCCGCATCCACAATATTAATTAATTATTATTACGCGTTCGCTGTTTGCACAGGAACGACTGATTGCGGTTGTGTTTGCTCAAGACGCGACGCTGGCTTTATTTCTTGCGATACATTTACTTAATACTAGAAACTAACATCACACACTTAATAGGTCGAAGTAGTAACTCCAGCACACTGGAGTCCGTTGACTTTTTTACCTAAGTTATAATTTGTTAGTCAAAGTTATATATAGTCAAGTTTGTATTATAAAGTTATATAGGTTATATACAAATTAATCATTGTGATGGAAAATATTTGAAATGAAAGTAATGGGAAAGGGTAATAAAATTTGAAATTATTAAATTGTATCAACAAACTAAAAAAAATGTGGTGTTTAATTTTCTCCTCAATGACACGACATCGAATTAAATCTAATTTCTTCCGTAAACATAGAGTCGTCAAGCTTTAAGTATTGATGTCAAATTAAACACTACCACCGGTTTAGATATGGACGAAAGAAAATCAGTATTTTTTGTTGTATTAGGATTGTTTACATAAATAAATATACTAACAATCTTTATTGTACCAGCAAATTAACTCTATTTTACATTTCTTACAAATTGATAGTCGATAGATCGTTGTTTGATTTGATTTAGTCGTTGCCGAAATATATATTTCAAAATTCCATTAAATTATACGCATCATCAAATTAAAGTGCCTAAATAACTTAGATTAGTTACCTAAACCAACAGACTCGCAAAAATTTAAATATATTGGGACATTAGAAGTAAGCTGACGACATTTCGCATTCTATTTCGTAATTTAGCGTTTATTAATTAATTTTGTCTGTAATAAAAAATAAATAACACGTAAAAGTAAATTAAGTTTCTTAGGAAATATTAGACATTGCTTTGACTGGCACAGCCTGACTCAAAAGTCCGTTAAAATTGACGGCGATGCACCAAAAGTGGCTACATGCGATAGCGATTCGTAGCCACGGTTTTTATTTTTGAAATATGTATATCCTGTAATAAAATTAATAACTTATTCAATAAAAAAAATTGTACTTGTAACCTAATAATTGTGATATCTGTATGGCAATTACTTTGTGAACTGCTTATTAATTACCATTTGAATGCAGACACATGTCCCTAATTCATTCCGAATGCAAGTAACTTTACGATCCTCTACAATATACATTCAATCGGTCCGATTTATTCGTTTCTACGAACACATTCGTAAACGTCCTAAGAATTACAGCCACGGTCAGCCATTTAATCGCATTGGCGGAAATCGGCACTCAATAAATATCCGGGATAATATCGAGCAAATAGACCGTGCAAATATCGACTCGGCCGCAAACAAGCGCTCAGGCGCTCAGGCGCTCAGCGCTCAGCGCTCAGCCGCTCAGCGGCGGGCGCTGCGCTCGGCTCCGGTAAATAACGAGGCCGCCGGTAACCGAGTTAGTTCTACACGATAATCTCCCGCTGGGAGATTTGTATCTCGCCTCGTTTTGTTTATTCCGTACAACCGCTGGCGTCTAATGTCTGCATTTTCTTGAAAACAACTTACTTTCAAACTGAGGACATTCGTTTCGAGTGAATTCTAGGATAAAATGGCTGGCGTCTTCGGTCGCATCTAATTTCATATTTATGGCTGCGCTGGAGGATTTGTGGTGATATTCAATACACTCGTGGAGTAAAAAGTTTATCGTATCAACATATTATAAAACGTCTTCCTTATATTATGAAAATACATAAGATATTAATGATACATAAAACATTAAGAGCTCAATCAATTAATGTTTTTATAACGCTGATACATTCTTAATAACTGTATTGACTGACGTCGTCAGAGTTCAAACATCTTGTTTCTAAACATATACTTTAGAAAAAATCCAGGATAACAAGAATAAGCACTGCTGTTTCGGGTCACAAAACACATTGTATAATTATAGTAATGAAAACACTGGAGTTTTCCAATATCTTACAAGGCAATTGTTTTTTTTCACTCTTTTAGTTTTGGTGAACAACATTTCGGGTGCAAATGTAAATCGGGTGCAATTTTTTCAATACTTACTTTCATTTGAAGATGAACCAAACGTTTTTGATATCTCGAAAAACAAATACTCTTCAGCGTTTGCAGTTTTCTTGGTCTTTGTTAAGGATAAAAATCCTCAATGAACGCTATGTTCTCCTGTAATATCCTATATATATATGAAAAAAATAAAAAAAAACCTAAAAGGTATATGTTAAATCATTCAAATGATTGACAAAACATTTAAAGAGTAACACATTCGAGAGCAGTCGGTGAGCGAGGAGATCCCAAATGTTTGCTTAGGTTCATCTCCCGGCGCGAGCCCTCGGCCAATTACCAGCGCGTCCGAACTATTTGTGTAGCCGCTCGCTGAGGAAGCACTCGATATGGAGAATTAACGAAACATTGCACTTATGTTATTTTTTTAAACGCGTGTAATCTGTCGCCTTTACCTGAGGTGTAGGAAACAATAGGATAACGCATTTAACAATTGTTGCATCGATTAAGGCAATCTTTATAAATTCAATGTTTGAACCAAATTTGCTTTTGGAAAAATGTTGAAGGCCAGCAAAGACCTTTGGATTTTACGATTTCAAAATAAATTACTCGAAAAACACACGCCTTAAAGCGTTTCTATATATCAGTTTAGATCCACTCAAAACTATGTAAATAACAGAATGACATATTTCTAATGATACACTAAGCTTATCTTTGTGTACAGACATAATATAATTGTTATAATGTAGATCACATCTACTGTAAACGAAATACTAGCTCAAGTTAAATATAATTTATACTTTGAAATTTAAAACGAATTAATAAACTGTTCATTATGAACAGAGTTTCCGACAACATGGTCGGACAGAAAATTGTAAGTGTAGGCGACAAACATGATATTCCGTTGTTATATGACATATTAATATCATAATTTCCTTAAAATTATATATTATTGCATAAATTATGGTGGCTATATTGTATTAGAAATGTTAATTGCATTGCAAAAGATGTTTATTCTTAATTAAATACAATATGTAGAGTTTACAGCTTTAATACCTAAATGTGTCACATTTTCGAATGTGTGTCAAGTCTTTTGAAATATTATAGTATTTCTACTACATGTATGTATATTAATCGTAAAAACACTCTCTACTTATCGTTATGTTTGAACTAGCCCGTTAACGAAGAATAAGTTTTGCTACAAAAAATAAAACAAGTATGGACGCCTTCTTGATTCTAACAATATATATATTTGTAACGGAAATAATATCATAGAAACAAAACGTAAACATATTCCAATCGCACCAATCGTACCTAGACGGTATAAAGGAGCAGTTGCGGAATCTTAAAACCTCGCACGTCACCACTTTTGTGTTAAACTCATCTCTACATTCGTAAACGACAGCTTTCCATATTATTATATTCTCAACACAAGCGACACAAAGAACCTTATTATCGCCTTATTATTTTAATATTGTTGCAACACTCCAACAATAAGCGACCCCATATTATTTATAAGACACTAATGAGCGTGTAGGCACCTTATACAACAACATACATACGTTTACATTTCCGAGATCATATTCGATTCAAAATTGAACCTTACTCGTTTGTGAATAAGACTTACTGGTGTGTTTATCGGTTGTCTCAGAAGTTTGTAGAGTATACAAAGGATTGACACGGGATGCATCTCGGGCTGTCAAGAGGGGTTTGGAGAGAAAATAAATGCGTAATTATTAGTGGTGCGGCGGAGAGAGGTTCGGGGAAGAGCGCGGGAGGGCTTGTTGTTTTATTAGGCGCTTATTGATGTTCGATTATGTACTTACGCGAGTGCGGCGGACAGGTACGGGCACGAATGTTTGGATAGACTGCGATGAATACACTCGCACGGAGGGGTTTGTTTTAGCGAGAGTTTTGTCCTTTGAATACCTGCTAATATATAGCTGTTTGAAGCGATACATGGTAGCGATTTACTATCCAAAATTAGTACAAGTTTACATTTTCAGAGCAGACGATTAAAAATTAAATTATTCGTACTTACCTATTGTTTTGGAGTCAGAATAATTAATTATCCTCATAAAATGTACAACTGATTAAAAATAACTGAACATAAACACAATGACATACTTACCTATAAACAAATAAAGGCACCTATGTTAGCTAAGTACCTAATACTTCTTAGTTCTTAGTTTAACTTTCATAACAGATCTTTGTTTGTATAGACATAATTACGTGAGATAATAAAGAGTAGTAATTACATCGAGCCATGTGGCCGGGGCATGTGGCCAGCATGTCTGCGATATTATTTTAATAACAAACGCAGGTAGAATAACAACTATTACACACTAATGCACCGTTTCCGCTGCATTTTACATTTGACATGTATGACAATAAAATGGCGGACACAATAAGATGGCGGCACCGACTCGCTGCGTGCCCACTAATCGACGTGACTCGACGATCTCAACTCTTTATCCATTTATGAATTTAATATCAGCACGCTAACTGCTTGACAGAACATGCATATTATATGTCTAAAGTCCTATGTAATAAAATTATCACGGCACTCCACGATCTCTAAATGATTACAATACCTCCGTCTCACTCGTTCGAAACAGACTACTAATATCAAATTTAACAAAAAAATAATCGACTGACAAATTTTTCTTCAAATTTAAATGGGACCAAGCCTAAGGTATACATACCTACCGCACAAAATACAAAAAAAATCCAAATCGGTTCATAAATGAAAAATTTATGAGATGACAAAATAAATGCAAACGTATAACCTCATTTTTTTAAATCGAGTGGAAATTAAAGGAATTTTAATTAATTATTAGAATGTAAGTTGTGTATAATTAAAGCGTCTTTGCAAAATAAATCTTCAAGCTGTTCGTTCGTTATAGGTATGGCTATGTGTATAGCTATGGTACTTAAAACAAACAAATATTTGCCTATAAAGAGACATCTTGAAATCACTTCTTCGATAGTGCCGTTACTATGCATAAATAACACATAAGTACCAACCATTTTACCATGAAGTAAATAGATTTTCCTTTAAATGCATATTTACGCGTTAGTAAACCTGCAAAAGTTGAAGGCTTCACAGGGTATCCCAAAACTCTATTTTGAATATCTGACCTAAGTTTCATATAAGACAATATATCCATACTTGATAGTTTTGCTTTGTTCAATCCAATATGATCTTCCACGGATTAATTATTCTTTATTAATGATTTGTTTTGCCATGTTCCGGTTTACGGCGGCTACAATTGAGATGGTCCATTAGCCCTGCGACCTGCACGTATTAAACAAATAAAACAATAGCAATGTAAGTAGCTATAGCCACAAAATTTCGTAAACGAAATTCCTTCGAAAAGATTACCATTAAGAAACAGTTAAGCAAACAACGGAATTGGTCTAATATGAACAATAACTAAGCTGATTATGTTTGCGCAAGTGCCCGCGGTCGCCGCATTCCCGCTCCGCCCCCGCCTCCGCCCGCGCCGTATTGTCAAATCACATATTTACTTATCGTTAGTTTTTGTCGTTTTATTATGATTCACTATTATTTGATTGTATATTTGAAGGTTGTTCGAATTGACGAGTTGTCCACCATAGCATGGTCTACGCTGTTGGCTCGCAGGAAGAATTGAATTGAAATTGAATCTCGCTAGAGGAAACTGTTTTCTTAGTGATGATAAGTCGCTATTGCTATGATCCATTCAAAGACTTCAGAATTACTGGTACTTATATTAATAAAATGTTGTTTATTAGCGTTGTAAACATGTCGTATATTTACATAGATAATATAGTTTAGAGGCTGTAAAATAACACGGACTTTTTTATCAAGAAGAAATATCCACGAGAGAAATTCCGTACAAAATTGATATATTTATGTTTTTAATTTTTCTCACGAGCAGCAACGAAGCATTCCGTTGACGTTGATATTTTGCATAGAGATAGTTTACGGGTCAGACAGTAATAAGCTTTTCAGCGGGAAATGTAAGGAGAAGTATAACTGGCAGCCATTCATAATTAAATTATTTAAAAATAATTCGCGAGCATAAAACTACAAGTAATTTTAGTTAATGTTTAATTAAACATACAATTACGCGAGCTGAAAACCCTTACCTTAAATACAAAAGGACGCATTAAATCGTTAAAACTCAATTAACACTTTATTAATTACACTGAAAATTACCGTCCCATATTATTATAATGACACAAAACTGAAATTTCACGTCGACGAGCCCTCACGCATTAATTTTCCTCAGAACTCAATATTTAAAATGGGCAAATAAATTTTCAATTTTGCATCACAAAGCGATCGGCATAATCTGTAATACCGGTATTAAATCGAAACGTAGATACTCGCAATACGTCCCCCGGATATGATTGAACGTATGAATGCTGCATGTGGAAGATCTAATCTGGTTTCAATTAAAAATATTGGGACTGTCAAGGACCCGAGTCCCTCTTCGGCGTGTAAGCGGATTGTGTTAATCGTAAATCGATTGGAGTCACGGGACTCCTGCGGATGTACATTATAATAAGGCTGAATTATTTAACGGTTATTATCCATTAAATATATGTAATTAAAATGTTTTAAATCGAAATGTAATCTATGTATTTATCGTGGCAGAAATTAATCGAGTGAACGTATGTATAATATGTATTTAGAATTTGGAGGAAACTGACTTCTGTTTCCACAGACTTATTATATATATCATAAGGAAAAAAAATTTAATAAATTTTCCGTTACTAATTTTTGACCTTTAATATTTATATATTTTATTTTAATAGCGGTATATGAGCGATGACTGCATTACTATATCCTTGAGTTATATATAAGTATTTTTTTTACAAAATCATAAACCAATAAGATTAAGATATTTGTACCTGAATATTTAAAACTAATTAAACCTTCTTAGAGATATCCGATCTCGTCGGTTATTCTGTTACAATACAAAATTTTCGTATCAACTTATTCGTTAATCATTAAGTAAGCCTTAATTAGATTATCCTTTGTCATTCAAATGATTGTTTGTACTATTCTGTATTAAAGACACGAATATTTTATCAGTAATTTACATTATTACAAATTTTACAGCATAATCTTTAAAGTCACGGTTTTTTTTTTCAAATAATGAATAAAAAAGTTCAAATAACACAAGTTCTAAAAAAAAGTAGTAAACGTAATTATATTAATCTCTTTTTTTGTAAACGTGTAACCGCCTCTTTACTGAAAGAAATAACACGACACTAATTCCAATAACCAGTCCAGTGGCACGCTCTCGTTTTGATTCGTCAAATATACATTGATTAGACGTCAGGCGGACGACGGTGGCAAATTATCGATATTATTATCGATATTGTAGCAATTACGCGTTGATCGAGCAAACTGACAGAGCGATTGCCCGAAATCGCTTATTCACGGCCGCTAGTTGCCTAGTTAGCGCAGCTGCCCGGTGGGCGCAAGCCACGAGCTGCAGCGACTTCGTTTTATTTATTGCTCATCGAGAGCTGATACGCTGTAAACCCAATGACAAATATATATAAATATTATTTAAAAAGATTTTACTCAATTATATAAAATACTTACAATAAGTAAAGTTAAATTTCGGATATTGAGCCCAAATTTTACGATTTTATCGAAATAATTACAATTTTTTTTTTTCGCGATTTAAAGACCTAAATTCAGGCGAAAAGATACAATAATTCTCAATCTAATATATATAATTGATTATGTTTCGGCATCTGTTCTAACGCTCTAAGCGTCGACGCTCACGCACGTCGCTTCGGCCTCGCAGACAGCACACCAGCATATAATTTGCCCGCGACATGCCTCGTCTTGTTTATTTTACGGCCGCTGTCGGAAGTCAGCTCACGGTCTCGTTAGCTCCATATTTTCATTACATACTACGCGTCATTGTTACCGTGTGACTTGCGCAATCAATGATATAAATTGGAGCCTTTTTAACATATCCGCTTCCGCCAATCACGCGTAATTATTGGGTGTCTGTTATTGCGCGTAAGTAGTTTATTTTATCTTGCTATTATAACCGTAACTCACGGTTTAGTCGTAAACTAATAGGTACTTCATATGTGCACTATTATGTATTTTTGTTCACAGTAAACAATATTTTTTTTTGTCATGTAATGTTTTAGCACGCCAAGACGTTTGATTGAATATTGAGACTTCAGCCCTGATAACGCATGCAACCGCACTAAGTGTAAAACTCCTGCGCATATATAATATATTTTCTAATTATTCATCCTGCTAACTCTCATAATGTAGTTGCTTTAATAATGTTTAGATGTAACAAAGTATTAAGTCCCTTGCGAACTGGAAGTCCCTAAACCTTTATCAGATTTATAGTGAGATTATCTCGTTTTCCATCATATTTGCTTCTCATTCCTCATCGCCTTTACAACCATGCATTTCTAACTGATGGTTTTACTTCTTTTAATTTACTGCTCGCCGCCTTCCACCTGGACTTCCGCTGGACTGTAATGACAGAAAATTCTTACAATTTAAATATTTCAGTTATTTTAAAGGAATGCATTTGTGATGTGGTTGGCTCAGATAGTCATCTAGAACAAACGCTGACGTGCAATCCGATGTTGTGTATCTTCTTTTGTTATCTCCTCGGTCCATAAAACTTGCTAACTTTCGTTCCCATTAAAGTCCTACGCCAGACGTACGCCTTTAAATAAGTGGTTCGATTATCAGCACACCTCCCAATTACAGTTGAAAGTGAAAGCTGTTAAAGTGTCACCGTTAACCGCATATTAACTTATTGACTAATCAAAATGTGTCGGACGCACCCCAAATTGAATAATAACCTGTTAAGGCGAGGCGCCGAGCGCGGGCGGCGCGGGAACCGTCCGCAGCGTCATTGTGCCGCAAATTGCCGCCAAATTGAGAACAGACGCAATCGCAACTCCATTTAGCCCGCGCCTGCACCTGATTGGTCGACACGCCCCGCTCCCCGTTCGAAAACTCCATTCAAAGCCGACCGAAGAAATGAAATTATGCACTCCGTAAATAAGAACGCCTTTGTGAACTCACTCGCCTTATTTAAACTGTCACCGGTTTCAGTACGGCTCCTTGGCTTAATGAAATTGCTGAGTGTCCGCTCCGAGTGACGGCTGACGGCGTCATTGCGAGCTCCGGCGCTGATAAATTAAGGCTGCGCCCCCGAGCGCGTTTCATTTGTAACGGGTTAATCTATTAATTGTTTTAACTTGCACTTTATTCCCTTTAAACGTTGCTTGTGTTTTACCATTTGTTATTTCTTATCAGAACATTTATGAGTGATTGCCAGGACACAAGCAATACTGATTATGTGGCTAATAATCTTGATGCTTCTAGCTGCCAGTGCTAGAGGACTTTGTGTAAACGCTTCTCGGTGGTATCTATCACTCACAAACCTCTTAGTCAAACAACAGTACAAAGAAGTACGAAAATCTATTTTGCATGACAAGAGAGCCAGGGTAATTAAAGGCACAGAGAATATACTATGTTTGACCCTATAGCTAAAGGTTACCATGTACTCGGTATTCCTAAATGACATACAATTATCTTTTGCTTTAATTCTATCAAGATTCTTCTCCCACAACCAAATTCAAACATTCTTTACTTAATCTATTTATCATGAATTTTAAATTTTAAGTAAAGAAATACCGTGACGTCGTGACAGGACGCCTGCAAAACAAGAGAAAGTTTTTAAATTTGATATAAAAATTGACTACTAATTAATATTTTCTCTGTGTTCAAAAAAATTAGTGTTTACAAAAATTTACTTTCCACCACAGATCATGTTCTAAACCCAAATTGAAGCAATTTGTATAAAATCCAATGAAATCCATTACCCTAACCAATTTCGACTTATCAATGAGTAAAATACTAAGACCGTACAAAGCGGTAACGTTTAACAGATACTAATAATAGAGTAGCGGGCCCAGGACGCGGCCCCGAGGGAGCCGGCCCTGAGGGACACTTGCCGCCTTGATTGTACGCTTATCCCTTTTGTGCCACAGATTAGATATTGTAGCCGAGTGCTACACTGTCGCTCCTGTTTGCTGAATGCGATTCACGCTCAATAACATTAGTGCGGGGGTTCATACTGTCTAATGTGTTATTGTTGATTAAAACATTATAATATTAGGCGTGTCTACTCATACGCCCGCAGCAATAAAAACTAAACCACTGAGATTTATGATGTATAAAGGTATCGGTTCTGTCTTTCAGCACTTGTCACGTGGTAATGGATGAACGAACCCTTGTGTGTGACACGTCGCCGCGAGTCTAAGTCGTAAATATTCCTCTCTGGATTGTATTGTAACAATCAAATCAACCCTTAATATTGGAATACCTGAGGCAGTGTTTAGTACAACTGAGAAGTAGGATTTACTACTTAGAAACTACTTTTAAGTTACTATTTGTGAAGCTGTACAGCCAAAGTCTTCATTTAGTTCAACGAAAGATATATGGAAGTATTCCTATAACCCAAAACTTTCATCGTCGCAAAAAAGTGGTACTCTGATGCTGGTTTGTTCAGTTTCTAATTCGAAAAACTGCTTGTGTGCCTGGATACATTTTTATATAAAAATAGCCTTTATCAAAACGTGGCACTTGAGACTTTATTGAATATTTAGGTCATAAAGCACTTAACCTACAATTTAAATAGATGGTCTCTTTGTGAAACTATCACCATTTCAAAGTTCGAGTTTCGACATTACGCAGCTTGTTTGGTTCGCTTTAAAATTGCCCTCTGTTATTGGAGTTAGCTTTCTAACTTTAAATCCAACAGCTATAGAATCGCACGGGTACCCAACAAATTGTTTTGCAAGCATTACAAATACGACCCTTAAACTAATGTGGCCAGTTGCGATGGCCTCCATTCGACCGTCGTTTCGCCCGCACCGGGGGCCTTCCGGAGCTGGGCTCTGTCACATACAAGTAATAAATTGTCGGGTTGGAGTAATTCCCTCGCACGGCGCTACGCATCATTAACGGGCCCGAATGTGCTGCCAAATTAACAATTACACGAACCTTTGTGCCTCTATGTTAATTAGGAAATTCAGAGCCGCCGAGTCGAGCTGCGCCGTACAGAATATACAAGCCCCAATTACACGCTTTTGTGAGTGTAACGTCACAGTGAAGGATTGTCTGTTATGTGATGTATCGAATATACAAAATACTTTTACTCTCATATTTATTGGTTTCTTTCATAACAAATTATGCATTTCACTAATGATGACACCTGACTGCACCAAAAATAAAGCGAAATATTAAAAAAAAAAAAACAAATAATGCTCCAGAAATTTCTAAAATTTGGTAAATTTTATTCTAGATCGCATTTATGTTTATTGAGGATATACATAGGTATAGTTAGATGGTTCATATTTTTAATATTATGGAACCACGTTGTTAATGAAGACAATCTTCCACTCTATTACCCTTTTGTTTCACTATATGCATGAAAGAAAAGGAGATAATAAATATCTCCTGTCCGCTTCTAATCTTAATTTGGGTATGTTTCTTCTGAATGCGTGATTATTTAAAACCAAACCAAAGATAAAACATTGAAGCCGATCCTTTCAATATTTTTGTATAATTTTGTCTATTGACTGTTTTAAAAATATTCGAATATAAAGGCTATAAGCTAAAATTCCTTTTATATTGAATATGGTTTAAAATGATAACAAATATTGCTACGAAGGGAAATCTTACAATCGACGTTAGCGTGCGATCGCTCCTGATGTAATCAGTCGTATAATCGCGTTTCCGTGTATGAGTGCCGGGCCGGGCTGATCCGCAAACAATCACGTGCGGACCAGCCAGCTCCGCGCCACAATCAGATTGACACCGGCGCACGGGTACGTCATAGTAAGGTTAATTGCTTTCGACGCGACACACTGAAGACCAACAGTACTATTCTGTAGACTGTGTACTGAAGACTTATATCATTATCGACAATAGATTATTTATGAGTGATAAATAAACAAAGAATATTGAAATAAGCTCAAAGAATTGTATACACATGTCGAATGCAGTTTTTGATTGAACCAACCATTGTTTAAAAATCCAAGATTGTACTGTATTATTCATCACAACATTATTTTGTTACTCCGACATTTATTTCTCAAGACCATTTAAAGTCATTTATTAAATCATACCTAGAAGTAAACTTATTTTTAACAAAGTACCTTTCCAATATTATATGATGTAGGGCTCTGGTGATTTTGTACATTGTAATATGATCGTGCCACATATCTATAAGATAGCCTAAATTAATCAAATGTATACCATTATGAGTCTTAAATTAGAACACACACCGTGTGCCACAATCACAAAATTAAACACCGAAGCTATCGTCGAATTTTAAAAACAGAAAGACCGTGAAAAATATGGATGTATCGAACGCAGCGGACGCCTAATCGCATTTCCAGTTCCCATATCAAGTAACGCTCAGCGTTCCGGGAAATTCGATTTCCCGAGTGCGGAGCGCCCCGAGCAAGTATAGCGCCGACGAACAATTAGGCGCGGGCCTAATCTCGAGCCACAATTAGACTGTCACCGGCCACCGCGGTCCAATCAATATCGTGGACCGCCCGCCGGCGCTCCGGCTTACACGGACGACTACGTGTACGCTCGTCGCGTGCATGTGTGACATCTATGTACCTACTGTCATTCCTAACTTCTGAAGGATTTGTATTCTAGATATTGTCGTTTCGTATGTTCCTTAATTATTTATGATTAAGTTGATTTATGATGATTAAGTAATAAGGTTTAATTATGTCCAAGAAGTTACTCAAGATCAGTTACAACAGATTTATGTCTAAAACATTATCTAGTAGGTATCCCACAAATGAAACTTTTGTCTCAAAAGAAAAATAATATGAAAACTGTTACTAAAATATAGTAAAAACTTGTGATTACTGTTCGATAACGAGAGAACAGAAGAGACACAGAAGAGCTACGCTAGAAGTATATCCACATTTGTTTCAACGCCTTCGGTAATGCTATTATTTTTGGTCAATAAAGGTAATCGTATTCGATCACCGGATTAGATTGGTCGATTAAGCAACCCTTACACTATTTATGGATATCGTGTGAAAACTAAATAAGAATACAGACTCCTTTTCGCCAGTTTATGACGTCTAATGGAAAAAACCAGGTAGGGTCAGAAAAATTAAAATAATATATTTATGTATATTATTATTAACAGTATTAGTGTACCTATAACATTTGTTAAAATCTATTAGGAAGATAAGATCTACTGATCCATCTAATATTGCTATAAAATAAATATCTATATTTTTATAAGATAAATACAGATCGACTTTCCATCGTCAACCGAATGAGTCCAGGCACATGACGGCTTCATGTGCTTTTATAGACAAAAGCATGTGATTATAGCCAAACTTCGAGCTGCAAAATTGTCAACAAAAGAATCAATATCGTTATACTATTCCAATCCTGGTGCTTACCGTACCCAGCCTGCCCGCCAATGAAGTATTCCCTACTTCCTAAGATTACTGACTTTAACCAAACTAACTCTTCAGACATAGAAGTTATAGTGAAGTTTGACCATAGGATATTACCGTATGCCTGTGTGTTTTGCAAAACAATTTTAAATGCCTCAGACTAGATAGCAGTTGAAACAGCACAAATGTCCTCCACAACACGGCATCGCGAATGAATGCCTTCATTATACACAGTGGCCCGGGCACAGGTAGTGAGGTAGAACAGAGCCGGTAGGTAGCGGGTAGTCTGAATATAATAGAGTGGAGTATTAATTTGCGCCGAGAACGTGGATCGAGTTTAATTAACAAATTTAATTAGAAATTAACTGTTTCGCAGAGACGAGCGCCCGACGTTAGGGTTGTCACACTCGTGGGAATTTAAATTCGTATCATAATTATGTAATATACGAATTGAATTATTTACATATTAGAACCGTATAAACCATGTTATTTAAAAAGAGCTGATTTTATTTATTATATTTAAACTTTTATTATAATGGTATTTTAATATCACATCGGAAACAATGTTTATAAGACCACTGAATTACCGTGTGCGTTTAAGTTTTTTCCAGCACTCTGTTGTATACATGTAATGACAAACGCCCATACAACCGAACGTTCTACATTTAAGCCTTTTAGGTCAGCATTAATTGGTGTTTTGTTTATATTCTTCTAACGGTTGGATTTACAAAAACAACATTTCGTCTTTTTGACTCATTGGTCATCATATTAAAATTTAAGTCAGTAAGTAAAACGAGAATATTATTAAAGGCATCGGGCCTTTATAATGTATAAGTTTATATAACCACGCATTAATATTCATTGTTATTATTGTTTGAAATTAATTCGATAACTGAATTGCTGATCTAAACGTTACATTTGTCTTTCATTTAAATTAAGTAAAAATAAGATTTTATAATTAAATCAAATCCACACATTAATATAATAAAATACTTAATAACTGTTGAAAAAAAATGATTTTAAAACATATTTTAATTTGAAATATGTTTCCTCTGCGGCAGCCCTAGGTAAGCACACAGTACGGTTCTATATTTGAAAATTTAATCTAGCCTCACTGTGTGCCGCTAATTGGTTTGTTTTATATGCTTAGTTACTGCGGACTGAGCACTGCTGTCGTACCGGTACTGGCTCGTTTTCAATTACGACCAATCACTGCATTTTGTGAATTCTATTTTGTCAATGAAAACATTAACATTGCATCAACTGGAAGCTATAATGTTATTATAAGTAAAGCGCAGTGGACATTTTGGAACGCTTTACATTTAAACAAGTGGTACCCGTGGCTACGATTGCTTGGCTTTGAGTTTGCGATAGAAATGATTCTAGAACTTGCTTACAAACCTTCGTTCTTAGAATACTTCCTTGCCCTTTGAGGTTGAAAGAAAGCTAGTCTATGTCCGTCCATGGGGTTCAAACTTGCTTCGTATTATTTATTAAAATCGATTCAATACAGACAGACACACCACAAGTCACACCAGAGAGCACTTACTAATTTAAAACTTTACAGACATATACACATATGTCTATACCTATATCGTACTGATATTATAATTATGAATAACTGTCTGTTTGAATTCGTTTTACACACTTCTAAACAAATGATTTATTTAGACATTGTCTAACAATGTTAATATGGACCGCCAACAAAACATATTCAAAGTAAAAGAGTCGAAAAAGTCATTACTTTTTGTACGTAAATGGCGATTGTAACAACCCAAATAATACTATGAAAGAAAGAATTAGGATTTAACCCGCTATGCTGTGACTGCTCGGTGGAAATACAACGAAATTTCGTCTAAGACAATTTCCTGGCAATGCTTTCTACGTACCACAACATTAAAACATTAAAACAAATGAACATCAAACACGGCAGATTTCATTTCATTAACGGCGTCAGCTGTACCGAAATCTACGTTCTGTATCCATATATCACCAACTTGATATGAATTGGCCTAAACAAAAATACAGGTATCATGAATACTGCGTTTATTTTTTTAATGTAACAACAGGCACAAGGGACATAACTTTTGGTTCCTGATGACCATCGATCTATCACTGACTTAAATTCTTTAAATGAAAAAATTGCAATTCAAAGTATTTGGTGGAATAATAACACTGATGAGTGGCTAGTGACGGACTTGGTCACAAGCCTTTACCTTTGATAGGACACATAGGACACTAATTACTGTAAACAACAGCATTGCATTGCAAATCTATTTATTTGAAAAGAGCAACTATGCGAATTTCTTGCCATTTCTTCTCGCTAGAAACTGCTTTCCGAAACGGTGGTAGTGTTTAATTGACGAATTCAAAAACGTTTCATGAAGTTTACCTGAATAAAATTGATTTGATTTGATATTTACTGGTGGAAGATGTCCAATTTCAGTAGAACGCATTAATGTAAACGTAAAGGACATAAAATCGGCTACACACCTGTGAGTCCTCGTAGAGTTGGTAGTCAGTTTTCAACATATGAGACTTCCGTCTGTTTACTCTTTATCACATTCATATCATACATATAGCGTTTAATATGCATGCACATGAATCTTAACCGGAAATTTCAGGTTCAAACCCAAACGAGCTCCACTGAGATCTTCCAGAGCTATCTGCTAGTGTCTACCATCCCTATTTGAGGAGCGTGGATAAGCTCGAAAAATTTTCCTCAAAAGGAAGTCTTAGCTCTGAAATGGGATATCCACAGACTGTTATAATAATAGTTCCAATTTGTTCCAGGTGTGGTTCCAGAACCGACGAGCCAAGTGGCGCAAGACTGAGAAGTGCTGGGGCCGGTCCACGATCATGGCCGAGTACGGCCTCTACGGAGCGATGGTGCGCCACTCGCTGCCGCTACCGGAAACCATCTTGAAGAGCGCCAAGGAAAACGACAACGTGGCGCCCTGGCTACTCGGTAAGACTACTTTGCCTTACGTAGTTCTACCACTTCTAGTCATTGATATTTTATATATATAACAAAGCATACAGCGCCCACCAAACTCAAAGTGTAGAATTTACATTGAAATTCAAGTTGTTTAGTTACCATTATTTTTACCTTCACTTTTAATAAGTTTCAATCAACTCATTCCCTTGACTTATTTACTATTAATATTTTGCCTTTCCGTTTCAAATTCTAGTTTCACTTGGACTTGTTTTAAAACACTTGTATATTTTAATATAAAGTGACTAAAGTTAGAATATAATAAATGTTTAACAAAATAAATAAATTATATCTCACCATACTCATGATTTGGGTATACTTAATTATCAAAAGAGTAGTCACACACACATGCAGACATATACACGCACACATATACACCGCACGCTTTTCGATATTTAATGTTTATTTATTTGCTTCGTTATAATGTGGAATTAAACCCGATTATGTGGCAAATTTAGAACTCACGCTTAGCGTTGATTGGTTTAAGCGGAACTTTGTAATACATTTCCAATTAATAGCGTCATTAACATAAGTCATTATTAAATTTATATGTGACAGAGCTATCGTTTATCTTACTAAAAAGTAAGTACATTATTACATTTAATAATTAATCTATGTTCATCTTCAGTCGTATTCAGAAGATCTTTGCCCAAATATTTGGAATAGATCACTTACTTAGCGATAATGTAATATCATGTACATTGTACATCTTCTATTATTTTTGTGTTTATAATTGTTTTGAAATCTGCTGTACATTAAAGAGAAAGAGAATAATTTAACTTGTAGTCTTCATTTGCGAAAGATTACATGCTTGCATTACTAAAAAATCATCCATGTGCTTATTGTTATTCATATTGGTCACGCACAAGTTATAAGAGTAGAATTCTTTCTTGATATACTAGGAATCATTGCATGTTATTAATTACTTTAAATAATTTACTCTGCTTTCAAATTAAAAAGAAGTCGGCTGGTAAATATACAAAAGCCTTTTGTATAAATATTTGTTGTACAATTAAAGAGATACGAATTAATCTAATAGCATTTTCTATTAGCGTCTAAAAATATGAAAACTTGATGGAAAACATAAATTAAATGGTGATTTAGATTGTCCGTAACCTAAACCATTAAATAAGTAATTGTTATTTCATTATAGTTCACAAAGCTAAAATATTTATTCAACACTGCAGCATTGCACTTCATTTTAGATTAATACGTTTTAAATTTGTTTGCAAATTACTTATTTTGTTGGTTACAAATTTGTTTTAGTAATAAAGTTAACAAACTACTAAAATACAAAATTGGTAATTTGTAAACAAATTTAAAATGTAATTTTTGTTTATAATAAAATATAATTGATTTAAGTGTTAGCTTAAGTGTTTGCTAACGGGGCGATTCTCTTGGATTCAATAACAAAATATTCAGATAATAAAAAAATAATAACAGTTTGACCGATTAAGCTGAACATGCCCGAAATAAAAAGTTGCAAACAGTAATATTGCTTAAGCTGATTTTAGATTTGTAGATTTGAAATACTGTGCGTCAAAAACCTGTCTCTTAAACTCAAACAAACGCAGATAAATTTGACACAGTTAGTGCTTCTTACATTAGTAATTCGTCAACTCAAACGGATAAATGCGAACAATCAAATATGTCTATAATATATGTCTGTGTGCATGTATGTGTGTATTTAGTAAAACGTTTATGTGTAGTGAATTTAATTCTTAAGTTTGAAAATCAACCAATATCGAAATAGAGACCGCGAAAAAATTCTAACTCCCATAAAAACTTGGTCAACGCGATTTGATTATAATCATACCTTATCTAGTGTGTACGCAGAAGTCTAGCTCATAGGTATCTTAATTTTTTTCTTCTTTGACCGCGATTCAATTCTTCTAAAGATGATTCCTATTAATGACGGCTCATAGAGTGCCTTAGTTAGGTCTGCAGACAGCGCTCGTTGCGTGGTCTGCCTGTAGACAAACGTATTCTCCTACTAAAAGTGTCGATTTTGTTCAAGAGTCGAGTGGGAGATCGGCTGCGCGCCCGTAGCGCCGGCCCGGACCGCCGCCGACCGGTGAGTCCTCACATACTTACTACGACACTCGACTATGCATTAATTAGCTTGAACAAAATCAACACTTCAATGACAGAAAATATTAATTAATTAATTTAGCGGCCAATTAGGTATTGATTACGTTTTATCGTTTTGCTAATTACACACATCATTCGAATAAATACCGCATGGCTTTTAATATGTAGCTAGCTCATTAACGTTTCCGTCATCTGCTTGGTGCTTTACCTTTTACTAGGCAGGGCAATGATTTTATCAGCAATGTAACTATTTGAATTCATTTAACACATAATGAAATAACTATGTACAACTATGAAACAGACCTACTTACTCCAATCAAACCAAACAATTTTATTTGGTATTAATAAGGTTCCCTTTTAAATGTTTAATAGTTTATTTTCATAATCAAATGATCTATAAACTCTCAATGTCATTTGTTTATTTGCGATTTTATTTTGTTTTATTTTTTGCTCTTCCGATGTTCAGTAGTTTTTCAACAAATTATTATAAGTGCACTTAATACGTCAATGACTTATACGTCAAGCGACATTATATAAGTAGTTTCGGAGCGTAAATGCATAATATACAATTTTGATTAAGAAAACTTTATTCGTTTTAATTATACGATTATCTCATGAATCCCTTTAGAGTTAAGCAGACATGAAACAGAGTATCCCCTTATAAAGAGATCTTGCTTAAAACTACACTCGCGTCAGACATCGCCGAGACAAAGCAATGTGTAATTTTTAATCTCGGCTACAAGAGATGTTCATTTTTCACAGCTTTCCGCTCAACGACGTGCGGCGTCTCGTCAGAGCAATGTAGACCTTATTCGATTGAAATAGGGGTGATGTCGACGGTATTTAGGATTTGTTTTCTGCGGCGGGTAAGAATTTGCGAAGGGCTGTTGAGTGGCGTTGTGTTCGTACCGGTGGCTACGTGCGGCCGCGCTACGTGTTGACGTAAACAAGTTCACTTCGAAGCGACTTGGCTTTTTGTGCAATCAAACGATACCAGTCGAGACATAGTTTCGAGCACTGAGCTGTAACATTCCACTTTTAAATATTTGATGACAAATTCTAGAAGTCTCTCGCTTACGTTAAATAAACTCAAGTTTTTTGTATTGATACGTATGCACGAAGTTGTAGTTATTTTTTCGTTTTAAACATAATTCGAAACTTGTATAATAACAATAGTAAACGTTTACAGAACAAACGTCGAGCACAGTTTAAAAACAACTACAAAGAACGTTTCCTTTACATACAAAGGTTAAATTCACGGGTGAAAACAAAGGCCAATTCACGAGCACATAACGTAATTAAATGAAAAATAAAACTACCTGCGTTCCAAAAACTCCGCCGGTCTCCGAGACTATACATAAACGAATCTAGCAAATCAGAACGCAATCATATCATGGCTGCATACAGCCTTCACCGCCCGGGGGGTTGCGGGGCGCGCGGGGGAGGAGGGGGGCGAGGCGGGGCAAGATGGCCGTCGTTTTGTCTAAGCCCTGATTACGGGGGTCGGCGGCTGCCTCGCTTACATATTAATTATGTACTTAACGATACTCGTTTTCAACCTGAGTGTGAGCTAGACGTTTGTTTATTTTGATTTCGAGTAGGTTTTTTTATGTGACGTTACTACATTATGTACTCGCCCGCCAAATTAGGTGACTGACGGATCGCGAGACAGGAGCGGAGCGCATCGGAGCTTGCGAGTGCTTATGTATCAAATCTTCATATATGAACTAAGGTTATCGACGAGACTTAGCCCGTACATTAGAAATAAAAACGTTTGTCTGTCTATACGAAATTACTGAATATTGAATGAAATTACATGGTCATTAAGTTAGAGGGCCTATTAAACATTACTTAATCCTGAAAATCTTTTCAGAGCTATTAATAATCATAGCTATATTAAACAAAATTCCTCTTTAAATTAATAAAAGCTACATATCATTATTAATCCGATTTTTATAAACATTTTTATTATTATCTAGCTCATTCAGTTGTTGCCTCTTTCAGTTGTTTGTAAACCGTTACGAAATGATCACTCGCCTCTATTATTATATTACAAGCCTTCGCAATAACAATTGTCCAGAGTATAAACTAAAACAAATGCGCACGCGAATGTAAAAATTATGTATAAAAACCAGTAACCATACATAAGAACCAAACGTCAGAAAAAAATGGAAGAGAGTTCAAAACGAGAATCAAATACTCTTTATTGCACAGTACATTTAAAAACAAGTTTTATTTCAAAAACAAAAAAAAAACATACAAATAGTTTACTATTAAAATTAATTTAAATGCGAATGATTATCTATTCCAGATAAACTTTGGGCAAAGGAATTGACGTAGAGTCTTTGGTTTAAATAATTATAGCGGGGTATTAAAATTATTTACTTTGTAATAATAAAAAAAATTGCAATTGATACAATTTAATTCTATAAAAATACAATATTTTCATCGTAATTTTTCAGTCCTCGTTTCAATGTGTCGAGTCTCTCAGTAGGTTCATTTTAACGATTTCCTAAAATACTCAAATATATTATGCATTATACTTAGCTATGTTACATTATTTATTTATGTTAGTAAAGAACCCGCCTATATTTCTAAAATGTATTATTTAATTATTTTTGTATTCAGATGAACATTTGCCTCCAAATAATAACCTAGTGATCTTAAAATTAACCAACGATAAGTAACCGTAGAACCTTCTACATTTTTTATAATTATAAAATGTTTTTTTGGTATTACTCCGATACATTAACTTAGTTTTTTTTTCTTCTAATACGAGTAGATATATGTAGAGTTACAGATCTTTTCATAATCTATAAACCGATACGAATCAAAATCAATGTTATTTAAAACTTAAATGAACCGTGCATATATTTACTTATTTCGGAATGGCCTTATTGTGTTCTGATTTCACCGTGTTATTTAACTATGGTCATCCTTAAACATGTCCAGACTTCTTCGATAACGAAGGAAATAAATTTGGAACATTTCCTAATCTATAGAAATGCGTTGATTGTAAAACAAAAACGCAATTTATGATTCATATCATCATTCTTATCAATGTAGTTTAGGCTTTTACCCGTCGACTCGAGTTACAGAGTCTCCTTATTTTGACAAGTTCATGTTTAAATATATAAAAATAAAATAAAATCTGTGTCTCTTGCAACCATTAATTTTTAAAATATAATTTTTCCGTAATCATTTCTGGGCTGAAAATATTGTGGTGTATAATAATTATTGTTGAATTGGACAAAACATTAACTTTTATAATTTCAATTAAAAAAATACAAGCAGATTGTTTGGTACCTATATCAATAATATGGATTGCATTAATAAGAATTTAATTTAGCTGATGAGACGGAAGACGAACAAACTTATATCTTGTTTAAATTGATTAAGTAATTCATTATTTTTATAAACAGTTGAAGATAAGGCGCTCGTCCAAATTTTTATTATAATAAAATTACTTGATTTATCAAATAAGTCAATTTGTAAAAAAGAGTATATAAGTACATTTTACCTTTTGAGTTTTATTTCGTTATAGTTTTTGTTTTAGTAAACAATAATATTTTATAAGTAGAATAGGTTAGCTAAATCAATTCGACTGTGAGTATAGCGGTCACTTTATAATTAAACTATTCAAGTATGTTCTTAGTTAATGACGTTTACACATATTGTCACACCTCTCCGATTATTAAATTCAATTAATTCATTTATTATTACTGATTATTATGATCTCTAGATTCAATAATATCATTGAATCAATTAGATTCGAACACCAAATAAAAAATACAATTTACTCATTTTGATTCATTTTCCGTTTACCACCACACAAATTTACACTCTTACCTATTATATACTATATCAGCTTAACGTGTGTATTGAATAACAAAACAAAAATGCAACTGTAAATTTATATCTATTCGTATATATTCAACAGTCAACAAATTGATATCATTGAACTGATCTGATGATGGATTCGAGAGATGATATGACTCTCAATGGGATGTAGTAAACCGCTCGGTTACACTTGTGTGACTTGTTTTGATTAGTCTTGTACATTACACTAGCGGCGTTTTAGGGGTTAGTCGTCATGTGTAAGACAAAAAAAGCTTATATCCTTTCTTGGTTCAAGTTTGCTTCATAACAAATTTCATTAAATTCGGCTCACAAACAGACAGACAGATTTACTTTCACATTTATAATATTAATTAAGATAATGTTATGATAATGATTGGGTTAAAAATTTATAATGTTAACAGAAAAAGGGTCTAAAATTGTTTTAATTTAGTCACTTGTAATTGTAATGTCAACGATAACATATTTACTGAAGAAAGTTAGTTAATTATTTATTTATTTTTTGTATTTAGAACTGAATGGCAGACGCGCTAATCGGCTACCTGATGGTAAGTGGTCTCTTTTGCTCATAGCCTCCGGTCTGTAAGAAATATTAATTCAGCACCGAACTATGCGCCACCGACCATAATTGCACTTGTTCAATCTTCACATCGGAACACGGCAATTAGTATTTATGTTGGGTGGTAGAATAAAAGATAAGTGGGTGGTACCACACAGTCGTGGACAAATTGAATTTAATTAAGCAATATAAAAATATAAACAATCGTTTGATTATTATTTATATTTGAATAAGTAACTCATATTTAAACCAATCGATATATACATGTGTCTGTTATAGCAAGCTGAAAGTAATGCTGAAAAAATACGTAAATTAATTACAAAGCCGCCTCAATAGAATCCATCTTTAAAAATTGGAGTGAATTTAGTTTTTTATTAAAAGTGAGCTACACACGTCCCCCTAAAGCCAAACGCATACCGCGCTCAACGATAACACACGACGAGTCGTCCGCGCGACAACTATCGAACAATTAAAAAAAGTGAAATTAAAAATATATCAGAAAACAATACTGATGAAATTCTATCATCCTATTCACTTTGTGACTTAGTATAGCAAGAGTGGCTGTTCGCGCAGACATCAAAGTGCTAGAGCCGGCAAATGGATTGTAATGCACGCGAAGTGCGCCTTACTGAATTATCTGCCTATTATACACTTGCTTTGTACATCACTCTTTTATCTTACTAAATGACACCAGCACTCTTAGGCTACAGGCACACGAGGCGAGCTAGCGCGAATAAAACACTCCACGACGATTGTTCTCACGAATTTGATTGTGTCTTACAAATTTTTTATTTAATTTTGTAAAATAAAAATTACAGCTAATCATTAGTTTTAGAACGACACGGTGAGGTCGTTAGTTTTTGACCGCGAGACATTATAACTCAAAACTTATTTTCGCATATTCTTTATTAGTTGATTGGTTAAAAGTTATTATTTACTTATTTATATTAATTTAATTCTTTATAAACGTTATAAAAAATCGATATTAGTATATAAGACTATTTGTTGATACAAAAATATTTAGAATAAATTTTGAGCGAACAATTTTTTAGACATTCATAAATCAGTACTCTCTAAAATAATATCCTACTTTCATTCACTTGCTTTCGAAAATAAAATTTTATGAATAAAAATAGTATAAGTTAGCAGGTATGGAAGCAGCATAACCATTACTGGAATGAAAAGTTCTATGGAGTGCTCTCAGTAGTGGAAACTCAATCGAATCCTGTCCTCAAGATTTCTCCAAACACCACTCTCTCTAAAAGGATAGGCGTTTGAAGGCACCGCATAAAATTACTGTCTTGCTTTAACTTCGAGTAGGTAAATTGTCTTAGTGCTTTAGTTTCGCGAAGTGATGACACGCAGACTCGTTATGACAGAGAAACTAAAGTACAGAAAAAAATATATATTTTTAATTTTTCATAGATACAAAAATAAAATCTTCAATATTAACAAAAAATCATACAACATTAAAGATTAAAATAACTATTCAGCGTAATATTTGAATAATTATATAAATAATAATTTACGTTACGATAGTAAATTTTCCATTAGTACTTAAGTAGAGAAGCGAATGTCTGAAACCATGAAACCTGTTGGAATCTAATCATAAAATATTTTTTGAGATCACTAAAATCTGAACTCGAAAAACTGTTCTTTAAAGCGTTATGAAATATCAAAAACATAAGAAAATATTAGAATTGCGTTTAAGCATTTTGTTGAAATAACATTCATGCTACGAAATTTGCTACGCTCGTAGCTCGTGTAAGCGATGCTGTTAATAAGACAATATTTATATTATGCGTCGTTTAAACTAATAAGTTTTTCAAAGCTAGCGACATTAGAATTGCATCTAAAAGCTCGTACCTGCAATAAAATTTAAAGTAGTTTTGAACGAAGTGTCATGCACAACTCAAATCGTCTTTTTTGGTGGATTAAGTGTAATCGGCTTTATCTCTTAAAATACAGTGAAAAATAGCCAATAAATGATAACGATTTAACGGTATTCAATAAAAAAATCATTAATAATTTAATCCTAAATAATTTAAATTCGAAATATTTAACAAAATTTATAACTACCGCTGCTAAACGAGGTTGAGATAAAACAAACCGATGTGATAAAGTTTTGAGGACAATATGATCAATTTTTGGCCACAACCAATTACTATGATAGTGAATAGTAAATATATAACTACACAAACATAGTTGCACTCTTATAGTCCGAAGGAACGGCTATCCGATGCGAACGGAAATCGCTTAGGGGTAGAGGCTGCTGTTAATTTATTGAACTAAAATATCATTAACTATTTTAACGGTCTGAGTCAAGATATAAACATAATTCAGGAACATGGAGTACCTTTACAAACTCACCATCAGAGCAACGAAACAGTAACGGAAAACATAGTTGTAGAGTGGAAACAAGAGCGTTGTAATCCAAAGCCGTTTTGATTGACACGCCGCAGGAAATAAATTAAACACGGTACAGTTACAGGGTAATCCGCGCGAAAGTGTTTTATTATGCGCATAAATATCTAAGTTATATTAAAGTAAAATGGCAATCGGAATACATACATTAATATTGTTATATTTGAATAAAATAAGATGGAGTTTAATCACATCACAGGGTGGGACTGATTTAAATGATATGTGATTTTGTAGTTTACCTCGAATATCCGAATTCTTCCCATCCCTCTGAAAATCTGTGACATAAAAGACAGGATAGAAAATAAATACAACGAAAGTTTGTGGAAAAATAACACAATTAAATGTTTACACAGTTTCACTGGAGGATTTAAAAAAAAATAGAAATATAAACAAGAATATAGATTATTTTTCACAAAAGTCTGTTAAATTGAATAGTTTTAGTGTGATTTCCTTTTTTTTCTGAGTATTATTTATAAATCTTATTGTGCGAGTATTATGTTAACAATGTCGCGATCCAGAAAATTTAATCTTTCCCAATAAAGCCATAACGCAATTAGGTTTCGGAACATTATTAATCCACTGAAGGAAAACGAGAAATCGGACGAAAAGAGTTCGCTTTAGTCTGACTACTGCTTCTCCCACACATGAGGAAAGAGATTCAGCCCATTTGTTTTGGTTTTGTTAAGTCTCTGTATTTGTTTCTAAGCAAGATAAATAAAACACGCTAGAACTACGAAAATATGATCCTAAATCAGTAATACTGATTTCATGTTTGACTTTAAAGATTTTATATCGAATTTGAACATTACAACCTCTTGAAAATACACCGAATAAATTCTTACGAATATAGTGTATGGACAATTCGAAGTAATAAATGGATTGGCGTCAAAGCATGAACAATTCTTTAAAATCTGCAGCAACTATTTCATAAACATCATACTGCTGCCAGACTGTTCAAATCCTAGTGGTTTGGAGCGCACGCCAAATATAAATGTAATAAATGACCAAATGCAGATTTAGCGTTCCGACAATAGATGAAGTTCCAATCCTGATCGGTCGTGAAAACTTGGAAATGCGCTTGTTTTATGATGTAACGCGTCGTGATATTCGGCAACTACCCAAAATATGAAACACACAATTAATATGACTCGTTGCAATACCCAATTACTAATTAACTATTGAACTTAATCACCTTTTCGTTCTTACTCATTTTATTACGTTACTAAAATTATAAATTAAATTTAGTTAGTGGTACGAAGTTCCCCTGAAAAGTTGGATTGTCATAAAAGGAGTGTCTATGATTCCAAGTATATACAGCAACTTCTAGTCAACTTCTTTAAACAAAAATGATACGCGTAATAATAATAAATACCAATATATACCTACACATATTTAAATTTTAATTACAGATAATGTTCTTTTTCTTTTGTCTTTTAACTCGGTAATAGTTGTGTTCTGTTTAACTTTATTTCACTGGTTCGTTGTGGTACAGGCTTTTGCTTATCAAAAGAATCAGTCAACTCATTTTTATCTGTAAATATTTTTATGAATAAAGCATCTTATTATATTATTAAGTTTTGGGCATACAAATGTTATGCGAGGGTTCGATTAATAGCAATATAATATTTTCAAGAAATTTAAATAACGAACATCTAAAATAGGTTTTTCTAAACAAATGGTTGTGAAACATCTCGCCTGATGAGTGCGCGCTAACCGCAAGTAAATCAAGGAGATTTATTATCAGCGGCGCGTAATGGTGAAAGTTGGAGCGTAATGCCCACCTCCCGGCGATTAGGACCCTGATGACCGCCTCGCTCCACTCGCACCGGAGCCCACTGCGGGGCTACTCACAGCAAGCGCTGGTGTCCCTGTGATTGATCTACTTATAATAATAGTCGCAATATTTTTGGTTTCTTTACATATCATTCACTATGAACATTAATATAAAAATAAATATACTAATGCAATTGAATAGTTATTTAATAACATTAAATTTAATTCAATTTTACGATCAGCTATAAATGTACATTCTTCTAAGAATAACCGACCACAGTCAAATATATAGTAGTTATTAAATTATTTTAAGCGGTCCAACTTATGGATAATATGTATCCTCTGAATTATATGTACTTAAACTAACTTATGGCAGTAACGGAAAAAGAGCCGAAAATCGTTCACAGTGAAGGCTTCTTGTCAAGCGGTTAACGATTAACGAATGATGATGAATGTAAATGCTGACATTACTTTACAAGTTTCTCTATTTTTGAAAAAATGTTTTATTGGAAATTTCGAATAAAATAATACCAAAAAAAAAAAATTAAACTGCCTTTATATAATAATATATTCGATACTGTTTTTGTTAATAATATGTTGTCATGATAGCTGTCACCGTCGCCGCGTCGACCCTCTCTAGAGCTTTTCAACAATACTCTCCCGTCTCCATGTCGATTTCTCGGTCAAGCTTTCATTACACAAGATAGTATTCGGAATATCTCGTTGAGCATAATTTAATAAACAAAAACACGTAATAGGTCGCTGTATGCAAAGCAGCCGAGGCGCCGTCTAATCCCTGAGCTATAAACACGTATCCTGATTAGGCATTCAGCTAGGAGAGCGACAACGCTATAAAAATCTCGTAAAATCCCGTCAAACGATATTAAGGCACGGCTGACGAGCTCGCTGATAAAACTTTATTCCTCTGCGTTCTTGGGGGCAAAGGGTTCAACGCATATTTGAACTTTAACGAGACTGATCACAAATATATGACCACCGGTATACGACTTACATAACTTACATATAAGACTACGACAACACTTGCACATTGATTGCAGACTTTGTTTAATCAAAAAAACATTGGAAAGAAATACCTCAGGCCTGAAAAAATCCCAATTTTTTCCATAAATTTGTTGCTTATTTGTCGATTTTTAGTACCTGTAATTATCTCTCGAACGATCTATCTACGATCATTTAATTCCCATGTCATGTTAGCGTTTAAATTATCGCTGGTTTTTAGTAACCTCTCAGTAAATTAATTAAAATTGATCAGTTTTCCAAGTGATCAAGATCGTAATGTTTAAGTGCATTTTCTTTTATAAAAATGAAATTTCTATCGTTCAAAGCAAAGGGGTCGAAAAATATGTGTTCATAAAATATAGCCGTTATTGTTTCCATCTATTCTCATTACCGATACAATGGAGGCGGCCTCTGTGCGCTTCATTACGGTGCGGCGACTGTCACTTGTTTGTGTGGACTTCGCTCACAATCGAAATTTTAGAAACGAATTGTAACGTTTTTATATAATCACACCTAAAATGAAGAAGACTACCAAGTGCCTAATTATTATATTCTCTATTGTCTGCTCCTTGATGTTTTAACAGCAATTTATATTTTAATACTTCTTGACGTTAAGTTAGATTTTAGTACTATGAAACGTTAGATCGTTAAGTTCGAAATTAAGACATTGTTGACGCAAAATCTACCTCTTTTGAAGATAGGTATGACACGAGACTGGGTCACTAGATACTTTGAAGCCGATTATATCAATAATAACATCAATTCATAATTATGCACCTCGAAATCTGAGAGGCTCATTGTTCTATAACAGTGACAGTTCTAGTTTAAGGAGACGTAAAATGATTTTAATCTGCTTTTATACAGACTTCTTTAATTTATTTTTGACCATTAAAAATTTCTTTGCAACCGATTATGTAACATAATTATAACATGTCATGTAATGTAGTTTTTATGTGAATAACGTGTAATAAAGTTCATTCGTCTGATTGTTTAAGGCATGCACCGCAAGTCGTTGGAGGCGGCGCAGCACCTAAAGGAGTCGGGGTCGGAGCGCGAAGGCTCCGAGGCGGAGGCGGAGCGCGCGCCCTCCGCCTCGCCACACCGACACGACGTGCACGACAACCAGGTAACGGCCCCTATCATGACATTTTATATGTGTAGTACATGACCAGATCGAATGACACTGTTGTAGATTTTTTATACAAAATCGAGAACATTAATTTTGCACACATTCCTAACCTACCTGTTGACTTCCAAGCAGGATACATTAATTGAAATAATTGTATTTAATTAACATGACGTTGTATTTTCTAAATGTTAAAAAAGAGTAACTTCTGAGTTTCTTGCCGGTTCTTCTCGGTAGAATCTACTTTCCGAACCGGTGGTAGCTTCACTTAATTGTAAAATGACGATTCAAAAGTGCTTATAAAAGCCTACTTGAATAAAGTTTATTTTGATTTTGATTTTTGATTTTTTGAATAATCAAGTAATACCACCAGCTCGGACACGTACCAATTATAATGATTTATCTTAATATGAAATGTGAATCTGTAACCTGCTAATGTATGCACATCTTCAAGCAATTTAGAGGTCTTTATATTAACTTCAGTCGTATGTAATTAACAAAGTGAGCGTGTAAGGAAGCCGATTGTAAGCTACTTGTAATCGTCGCATCGATTGAAACTCCGCGAGAAGCGATTCGGAACACAATGCAATGATTAAGTACCGCCGAGTATTCATCATAGATAAATATGTCAATGCGTGTCGTATCTTCAATTGCAAATAGTTATTCGAGTTACAAAACCCAAACGTCAACCTAACGCGTTTGTCACGTTTTTAACTATGTAGATGGTTTTACTGAACAAAAGTAATATATTGGTACATAAGTAATACGTTTTTTTGATAACAATTATTTTAAAAGCATTTCCGTACAAATAACATTAATAATACTAAAAGAATTAAAGTAATTATTTGAAATTTTCACACAAATATTATCGATTATTATACAAAACATGAATTGAATGTAGAACACTTATCGCTCCGATAGTCATATTATGGTAATAGATTTGTAATAAAACCTGAAGGAGAAAGGCGCGCGTGTCCGCGCATACATTCCCGCGCGGAGTATGCGTGCGATTAATATGCAATGATAAATGTGTCTCGTTAGAATGCAATACATTATAATGCGTCACTCATTAGTGATCGCAACTTAAGGATCGTCTACTTAAATATTACTTGGATAGTTTTGAATTTAATGAAGGCAGATTAGCGAAAACACAACCTGAAGGTAAGCCTACTTCGCTCAGAGATTGTGTCAATGCAAGGAATTTCCAGTCCACCAGTCCTTACACCTGGCTGACCGTAGGATCTCAGATGTCATCTTCTTTACGTTTTAAATTACACTGGCTGCCCTAGTTGAGCAGTATTTGTATTCAATAGATGGTTTAAACATATTCCGTTCGTTCCAGGCGCAGAGTTCACCCGGCAGCAGCACGACAGCATCCTCGTCGGCGAAGGGGCGCGCGTCGCCCGACGGCCGCGAGCTCTACGAGGACCCCGAGGCGTTCCGCAACAACAGCATCGCCTGCCTCCGAGCTAAGGCGCAGGAGCACCAAGCAAGACTACTCTCCAACAATCTACTCCTTCAGGTATACACGAATGACTAGAATAATTTTATTAGAAATTATATTGAAAATTAAAAATAGGAAATCGTCATTTACAATAAACCTTAAATTAAGCATGTCCCATTTCTTAGCGAAGGGTTAATTAATCAGCAGAGCTTGAAAGCTATTCCGACTCGATGGCTTAGAGTCCGATGATAATTTATACAAGAGAAGTGAACTTCCCAGTGTGGCTTGCCTAAATTTTACACCTCCACATTACTTTCAATGGATTGTTATCTCTGTGGCATCGTGTAAACAGACGTGTATGCGCTTGCAGGTGCGCGGCCTGCAGCGAGCGAGCGGCGCGCCGAGCGTGACGGAGGACGAGGGCCCCGCCGACATCGACGTGGGCACCGAGCCGCCGCCGCTCGACGCCGCGCGCCTCTACTGACCGCCGACGCCCGCGCGCCGCGACCCCTTCGCGTAGGCCGAGCTCGACGACGACCCGGAACAACCAAATTGGAACAATTCATTTGTCGGTGATTTCGGTGAACGCGACGAAAGTCGCGCGAGTGCGAGGTCTCTGGTTGGACGCTGCGCTGTGATTGGTGGCTCAGTGATCGCCTCTCGGCGCGGAACTGTTCGTACTTAAGTGTAATTATGTACATTGTAGATCTAGACGTATTTAACTAAATCCCCCGTTTTTCGTGCAATACCCCTAGTTAAGTATTTATCCGATTAGCCGTTGTGTTAGCGTTGTATAAAGTTCGCCCGGCACTAGCTGTGAATCATCTAAAGTACTAATAGGAGCCTGTTAGTTGGTAATCTTAAGGAATTAAGCGAAGACTTTTAAATCGAAGTAGATAATATCGAATTGGTACTAAATAATTTATTGTAAATGTTGAATATCTGTAAAATTAATTGTGTCTTAACGGTTCAAAGAGCGAATCTAAATTCACTTATTATAACTGTTTACTTAACGATCGACGAAATACGAATTATTGTAATGTATAATATAAAAAAACTTTAAGTCTTTGCCTATTACTTTTAAGGAAAAAATTGTACTTATTTTCAAACGAGTTAAAAAAATATCTATTGTATATTTTAGCTATTATTTACTGTATAATTTAAAATTTGTTTATCATATTTTTATATTAAATTGAATTATCAGATTAAATCATTCCGATTCGTTTTTTTTTTTAATAAACAAGGCGTTTTTTATCTGTCGCTGTTTCTAAATAGCTTGCGTTCCACTCGCATTTTTGTAAGTCTGTAAGTGTGAGTGAGATGCATATTATTGACGAATGTTCTAGACTTTTGATTGTTTGTGTCTAACTGTTTGCCTCATTGGAAATTTCAACGAACAATTATAAATTGACCTAAATATGTAAATGCTACGTATAATAATTATGTTTGTGACATATAGATTTTAAGTAGATTCTCAATTGTATTTAATTGAATTATATAAAGTAACGAATTTATTCAACGAAATTATAACAACCTTTGACGAGTTTCTTGCCTTAGTTCGGATTAAATTATATATGTATAATATTATCGGTAATTTAATTCGAAATATTTCGGTTCAATAAACTGATTAACTTAAATACGCAAAAAATATTAAATTACAGATAATCTGCGGGATTCAGTGTACTTAAACAACGTTCTTTTGTTGTAGGTGTTAAATGAGTAGGTACTTATTTTAAATAGTAAAGTTCAAATAAATATTCATACTTAAATAATGAAAAATATATTATTTTCTTGTCTTATTTTGAATAAACTATTGCTCCTGACAAAATATTATAGCAACGACACAGAAAAGCAGAATTGCCGTCATTAAAATCATTTGCTGCTAAATTTTAAACTGCGTTTTTATATATAAAAAAGCCTATAAAATTGTTGTATACAATATAATAATAAATGACCCAATAGGTCACGTTTGAATTTAATTTCGTCAGTATCGTTGATACTCTTACATTAATTTTGTAATAAACGTACTTAATAACGTTGTAAATTCCTCCATATTATTGTTTATGACGTAGCTTCCGATATAAGACCAACTTATTCACTTGTACTTACAGTATCTATAGTATTGTAATATATTTATTAAATTGAAACGAATGATATTAAGTAATGTGAAGCATCGTAATACATAAGATTATTTCGATGAATAAACAAACTGTGTAAAATTATCCCAGTGTTTTAATACCCAGCGTTTTCGCTTACGTTGACCATCACTGAAACCCTGGGGATCATTCGGGCGCACATCTACCAGGGGCGTCGACTCCGTGGGTGCTCAAAGAGCATCAGCAATCAGCACTCTAGTATGTAATTACCTAAGCTACCTGAGCTTAAAATATGCTAGGCAAGCCGCGAGAAGCGTTCAATACCTTTTGTCGCACTGCCTGCTTGATATTTAAAAGATATATTACTATATGGTGCATACACATGAGGCAAACTTTGACGTGCAGGTTTCCTCACGATTTTTTTATTTGCCAAGTACAACAAGAATTAAGCACAGCATGAAAGTAGTGCTGCTAGACCGAAATAAATCCCTCACACATATGATTCACGTGTATCAACTTGGTTATCTGTTCTTTTAAATGAGACATCAAGTGGCATATCCATCAATAGAGAAGTCTAACGTTCCTCGCTGGTGTACTTTAATTATGTTAATTCATCAATATTATCATTTAAGTCAAGTATATATATGTTCTTAGTAATGAAAGATAACATAACTCGACTTAGATTTTTTTAATATCTAATAGAAGAACGCAGTCATGATCACTTTTCACCACATGTAGATAATGAATGGTGGATATATTAATAATTTCATTCATCACCAAGCATTCTTTGTGTGTTAACAGTTCAAAAAAATAAGTAATTGTTATACAATTGTATGGCCTATTCCCATGGAAGTAGGAAAAAAGATAAACAAAACTAGATATACGTATTATTGTACGTATTGCTAATAACATCACTACTTAAAGTTTATTCACCATATATTTTTATTTATAAAACGTCTTGTGTATTATTTTTATGTATTAAATTAACTTTTATATCCCATTGTGTCAATTTGCTGTCAAATGTTGTTTATTTGATTTTTCTCCTCTTATGGTTGGAATGAAGTATAGTTTAATTACTTCAAAGCCTTATATTACTTTACTTATATCGTATATGAAAAAAAGTTTCTTTACAAATCATGACAGCGTGGAATGGCAAGAATAACAATAGCAGAACTATCGATACTCATTTTTGAGTAAATTATTTCGTGATTAATGTCTGTAAATGAAAGGAAATATAAATAAAACAAGTTTTTTAACGAGAACATGTAAATAGCACATTTTTGCTCAAACGTCCGCGAAAATACAATCACAATGCAATGTATAATTAACACATATTCTTAAAACTATTCTACTATGACACTATTCATCATGGTTGCCGAAATACATGTCAGTTTTGGCGCCATATTGGCACTACTTTTGTTTCATCCGTTTATCTTGGTGTAAGGCAAAGGCATAACAAATACATTATATTTAAAAATAACTTTATATATATGTCTTTATCTATTTACTACACTATTCTGTAAATATTACTGAATCTACATATAACATAGTGGTTTACAATTAATGACAAATTTTGAAAACGTACTTTTTTAGTTTATTATTACAGTTATTAGAAATGGGATATTTACCATGTTTTTTTATTTTTTTCTCGATATTTCGACATTATCTACGAAGGTCTTGTTCACGAGCCAGTCTCGAAAATATCCTGTATTTAATCTGTTATAATAAAAATAACCATGTTCATTAAAAAAACTTTTTACTTTAATATGAGGTATCGCTTATCTAATAAAACATTGTTTTATTATGTTTATATTCGGCGGGTACTCAGATAACAATGTACAGCTAAACTATACTTTATAGTGTATAAGGAAAAAATATTTACTTATGCTTATTTTTAAAGAAATAAGCGATCTTTATTATAAAAAACATTTACCATAAAATTGTTACTTTAAGCACATTTAATTTAAAAACATACGTCTATAGATTCAAGATAATGGGATGACTACAATACATCAAGCATAAGAAATCCTTAAAATTAATCATAAAAATGTATCAAAATATTTTTGGCATTTTTTTTAAACATTAAAAACATAATATCATTGACCAATAAAGCACATATATGTATATAAGGCAAAATTTTCAATATAGTCGTAGGTATAAATTGTATACATATTATTGTCACATAGTGAAGCTGTTTTGAAAATATAGTTTTAGTGTAAAAGCATCAAAATGTATCACAAACAACATTGAACACGACACTGAGCGACTGCACGCACACCACAACAAATCTTACTTACATACTAGCAGATATATAGATATATAACCGCTTGGTGTATCTGTTGAGATTAGTAGACTTCGACACTTGTCGGAACATCAGGAAAGTTGGCACATATATTAATGTTGTTGTCTTAAATTTTCGCGATTATTACACATTTAAATAAAACTAGTTTTAACGGATTTTAATCGCGTATATTAATTATTTTGGACATCCCGACGTTTCGAGCACTTTACAGCGTTCGTGGTCACGGGTAGACTGATTATTCTATATAATATATTTTATACAATAGTTTTATTTAAATATATTAATGTTTTCATTGCGTTGTTTATTCTATCCATGTTAGTGTAAGTCTCTACCAGATGGCGCTGACATTTTTACATTAATTGATTCGTTAGTCTCACTTGTTTATATAGTTTCACTTATACGACGTCAGGTATTTATGTTGCACTTATCTATTGAGTCGAAACTATAATTTATTTATTTATTTAATAAGTACACTAACAATATACATATTAATTGATGGCTTACACAACATCCAAAAAAAGAAAAACAACTTCTGATATGTACATCGATTACAAGTGTACATAACATTCATAGTGTATCGTGTCAACATATTTGTTTAAAGTTGAAAATAAAACATATTATACAATTAAAAAAAAAAATGACCTATGCTATCGTCGTTTATAAACGTAATAACTATAACTAAATAATATAACAGAAAAAAAAAGAAAAAAAAATAACAGGAATGTAACGCACTATTTAGCTAATAAAAAGTAATCCATGAGCTTTTTTTTAAAAGCAATGAAGCTATCATGAAAGATGTCAATGCCATGTATAACTTTTGTCAATTCATTATGTCGAGCACATATGCGCACTATCGGAGCCATTTTTCCAAGACGAGTTTTCGTGATAGGAGTATGGAATATTTTTGTTATGTAACTTCGGGGATGTTTGCGAGGAACAGTAAGAGATATTCGATGTAAATGGTCGCAGCACTTAACCTTGTTGTGTATAATTTTATGCAAAAAACATTGATCGAGAATATCCCGCCTATTTCGAAGAGACATTAATTTATATTCAGAAATAATATAATTTATATTTATAATAGATCTGTTATACTTTTTTAAAATGAAAATAATTTTAAAAAAATATTCTAATTTATATATTTTTTTGCTGTCTTTACCCAATTATAATGTATCGTAGAGCGGTGCCTTCGAGACTGAAGATGCTTAAAAAAGTTTGTGACGCACGATAGACGTTATTTTAATTTACTAATTTAATATATTATGTACGTACAAAAGTGTTTACGGTATGGTATTACTAAAATAGGTTTCCAACAATTTTGCCAACTTTATAAATATGATTTCCTCCGATTTCTCTGCTACGATGACGAGAGTTGGTCTCTATAGTTACGATTAATATTATTCTGCATAAATATTTTAATCGAAAAATTTTCTACAAAATTAAATGTATATAAAAAAAATATTCTGTGTATATAAAACATTTAAAATACTCTCATTTCACATAAGATATAACTTAAAAATGTATACATATACTGTAATCAATCGTTAATAAAGAGTACGTATCTGCATTTTTATCTCATTGATCTAAATATAAGCGTGAGTCTGTTTTGTTTTTTATGTTATGTACAATAAAGCGCATTTGTACTTCAAGCCTTTGCTGAGTTGTACTTTCGACTGTTTTATTTTGTACGAACAGAATCAACTTAATAAAATAATATCCAAGCGCATACATTACGCACGTTATAACACATATAAAAATATAGCCCAAAACGTCAATATATCTAATTCACATAAAACAACAACGGCGGTACTTTTTTTAATTGTTGAAGTTATTTCAATATTATTTAAAGATAAATCATTAACTTTCAACATTAGTGAGTGCCGCCGATTACCAACAATTCTACCACCAAATAGAAATTTTCGTCATTCTTGTGTTTTGCTATAGGCACGAGGGTTATATTTAAAAGATATACCAAAACAGATACCCTTGGGTTCACCTGAGCAGGAATACTAATATATATGAACTAATTACATCGTCATTATACCCAACGATGGTAGAATATATCGCTTGTAATGTTTTATGAGTAGATTTACGTGACTTCCACCCAAATGGGTTGCCATGAGCGATATAAAAGTACATTTTTACCATGACAATGGTACTCTTGGGGGGTATTTACCAACTTTGTCAATCTTGGCAGTGGAACTAGTCACTAATTAATATATAATTTGAAGCGCGTTAAAGTTATAATTTAAGATACACTATTATAATCATAATATATCGTTAAGCTGCAAGCCAGGCACTATAGCAAGCACGTTATATATATTAAACATATAAGTACGTCCGTCTGTCACGAGTAAGTCCACGGGCCGATTTCCTATCCATTCATACTCTCGATAATATATTTACCATATTTTTGCGATTTGTTACAACAGCCATATTAACTTACGGGTAATAATAGTATTTGAGAACATAAAATTGTAGAGAATATTGGAAAGGATTGCTGATGTAATTATTTTGTAAGAGGTTCCGCTTTTCGCTTTTCGTTCACAATCGTAAAATATTTAAAAGATATTATCTATGTTTCCCATCACTGCAATAACTCACATCGATTAAAATAAGTATAATTTAAAAACAAGTTTGTTTAAATTCAACCCTCTGACTATACCAATATTACCATATAAAATTTAAAAAAACAACCTTTAACCGTTTTTTTTTTCAAACATAAATGGAAAGTATACTCAACCCTCACCAACAAAAATATATTATTTCGAAATCGGTTCATAATTGACCAACAAAAACGTATTGATACAGTAGTCGTAGTCGTTACTCGAGAGAAATGTACAGTCAGAATAAGAAGAGGTTCGTCACCTTAAGGTCTATTTTCGTGTGCTCAGTGCGAGCGATAATCTGCTTTACCGATTGAGAATGACATTGCGACGCAATGATTTGATGTTTAGATTCAAAAGTTACTAAGATCTTAAGACTTGATAAAGGAATTGATTTGATAACTGACAAAGGCTTTTTTACTCTGACTGTACCTTGAGTTTTTAGAGAATTAACACAGATATTCGAAATATAATTATTTATAAATATTATATAAAAAAAAATGCAATCGAGGCGTTCACTAACATACATATAACATATTTTATACATCATCACTTAAAATATACAACAGGAACAAAGCAAAGGGCATACGGACGAATACAGATTCAATAAATCTTTTCCTGTAATATTATAAATAGAATCAACAATATAAATTAACACACCCACACATATCCATCATAATATATAACAATCACATATACAAATATATAGTCTGTTAATACGAGTAGCTGCTGAAATCCTAGTCCTATTTTAAAATGCAATATAGCGTCTGTTCAGACCATATATATAAGACCTTACGACATTCATAAGTTTGAGGCGAACATCCACTACGAGTAAGTATATAAATATATTAATTAATATTGTTATAAAATAGATGCTTTGTGCGTGAGTCGAGTGAGGTATAGAACCTATTCGCCCCCCCCCCCCCTAAAAACCTAGTGACGACCTCTGTCGCCTTACGGACAGAGCTGCCTCTTTATTATGTATGTATCGGACTCATTAGAGCAGTACACATATATATTAGTCTTATGACATTATCATAAATTTTATTTCATCTGGCATCTCTAGTTAAGTCTATGGCTCTTACCGCTGCAGTTAGCATTTCATTTGACCTTGAACATCTCAAATGGGACTTACTTGTTTGTAAATACTACTCTTATATAGTAAACTATTAAATAAAATTTTCAGATTATCCGAAACATTTGTCTCTCTTTACGATTCTTATCTGCGTAGTTATGTTGAGTGAACAGATTTTTTACGACCTGTTGTAAAAAATATCCTTTAAAAACGAGTTGTTTTTATACGCGAGTGTTTTACGCTGTAAGATAATTATGAAATCAGATTATTTGCCGGTTAGTCCGATTAATCGCGATTGTGGTAGGACTCAGATTTTTGTGGCCCTTCCATATCCTCGGCGCTCTTCAGCATCAGGTAGTAGCTGTTCACGCACAGAATGCAGTAGGCAAGAAGACCTGGAAAATATAAAGAAATAAATAAAACACGTAGCAAAAACACATATGAAAGTGGTTTATAGTCTGTGGTAGAGCTGTCAACGTCATCATAGGAGTGCTGCAATATAAGGTCCCCACTGAAGGACACTGGAGACAAGAAGGAGGAAGCCTTCGTCGTGTTGTGACAGCGACGAGGGACTTTGTACCCTCGTCCCTCGGGAAACCCTCAAGTCCGGGGCCCGGGCAAAGAGATGGAAACGGTACTGCTGGTTTTTTACAGTAAATATTCCGGTTACCGATAAGTTCCACATACCTCACTTCATGAGACGGTGAAACCGCGTTATTGCGTTTTTTAAACAAATAAAATAAGAGCTGACAAATGTCGAAACCATTTGGTGGTAGAGCATTAGATAGACGAGTGGGGAAATCGTATAAGCAGAGAACAGATAAAGCAGCGCCCACACCCGCGCTCGCTAGTCTGCTCGAGTGCCAACGGGTCAACATCTCGGCAACGTCAGTCTATTCGTTAGGATTTTTGTTAGCTCGTTTTGGAAATTATTTTCTTTTTTTTTGTGGGTTGTAATAATTTTTAATGCAAAAAAAAACTTCTGGTCTTATTTCTTAGCGGTAGGGATTTGTGCAAGCCCGTCTGGGTAGGTACCACCCACTCACCTGTTATTCTACCGCCAAATAACAGTACTCAATATTGTTGTGTTCCGGTTTGAAGGGTGAGTGAGCCAGTGTAACTACAGGCACAAGGGACGTAACATCTTAGTTCCCAAGGCTGGTGGCGCATTGACGATGTAAGGAATAGTTAAGATTTCTTACAACGTCATTGTCTATGGGTGATGGTGACTACTTCCCATCAGGTGGCCCATATGCTCGTCCGCCAACCTATTCCATAAAAACAAAAAAAAACATTGTTTCTGAAAGATGGGCGAGCGTGATAGTGTCTTTATTCGCACCGAGATTTGACACCTTAGATTAGATATAACAGTGCCGTGCGGACCGATGGTGATAACAGATTACTGACGCAGTCGCTCGCTCCTGCTTCAGCGGTTATTAATAAGAACGTCTGTCAAATTCTGATTAATTTGTTTTATCAATTGTAACGATCAGAATTTGAATATTGTAGAGATCTAATCGCGGGTAAACCGCGCAGGCGCGTGCGTGCGAGATTGTGTGTGTGTAATGTGATTGTAACTTTTAAATGTTGAAAAAGTGTAGCTACTGAGTTTCCTGCCGGTTCTTCTCGGTAGAATCTACTTTCCGAACCGGTGGTAGCTTCACTCAACTGTTAAATGACGATTCAAAAGTGCTCGTAAAAGCCTACCTGAATAAAGTTTATTTTGACTTTGTGCGTGAGGCGACTGAGAGTAGAGATAGCAAAACATTGCGATCTTTTAATTTGAATGTGGAGTGCCGAGTCGTCATGAGTGAATTATTTTACATAAAAAAGGGAACAAGATAATTCTAAGGAAAAACAACTACTAAGTACTTGAAGTCTTCGTGCGTAAAACATATTTAAGTACAAATACACATATTTACATATCCCCGAACATAAACCCAAACAGCAACCACTCATCATGACTCCCGAACAAATAATTATAAGTAAATTAATGACGTAACTCACCAAAGAACACGACTCCCTCGAGGAAAGACAGGAATATGTGCGAACCGCTTGCGGAGAACCCGAAGGTCATCGACACCACGACGTAGAGCAGTGAGACCACGAATAGCGCCGACATGACCCACACCCAGCCGCGCAGCGCCGCCGTGTGACGCTGGAAACGTATCCCACTAGTGATCGCCCACGACTTCGCTCGCGTATAGTTAAATAAATAAATAAATATAAATATGAGACAACATTGGTGGTGGTAGGGCTTTGTGCGAGCCCGTCTGGGTAGGTACCACCCACTCATCAGTTATTCTACCGCCAAATAACAGTACTCAGTATTGTTGTGTTCCGGTTTGAAGGGTGAGTGAGCCAGTGTAACTGCAGGCACAAGGGACATAACATCTTAGTTCCCAAGGTTAGTGGCGCAGTGACGATGTAAGGAATAGTTAATATTTCTCACAGCGTCATTGTCTATGGGTGATGGTGACCACTTACCATCAGGTGGCCCATATGCTCGTCCGCCAACCATAAAAAAAAAAAAAAAAACATCACATACATTACTCTGATCCCAATGTATGTAGCTGAAGCACTTGTGGTATGGAAATCAGAAGTAACGACGGTACCACAAACACCCAGACCCAAGACAACATAGAAAATTAATGATAATCTACATCGACTCGGCCGGGAATCGAACCCGGGACCTCGGAGTGGGGTACCCATGAAAACCGGTGTACACGCCACTCGACCACGGAGGTCGTATAGTTGTCACATGTTAACCAAGAAAAGTAGTGCATAACCTTTCTTGGAGTTCAAGATTGCTTCACACCAAAATGCATCGAATTCGGTTCAACGGTTTGGTCGTCAAAGAGCGATAAGACAGACAGTTACATTCACATTTATAATATTAAACAGCTATCATACACAGAGACAAAAACTCTTTGACTTTTGTTTTTCTAAGAAGCATCTTTTATCTGAAAAACATTAATATCTTTTGAGGACTATATCTGACAAAAAAATTAAAAGACTTCAGTGTTACCGTAAAGACAGCAAAGAGCAGGGTGGCAGCCAGCAACACATGGACGACGGTGAACACCGCCACGCCCACGGATATCTTGTACCAAGTGGTGTAGATGTGGTCGCCGGCGTCGTCGATGGTGCCGGTCAGAGCGCGCAGGCTCTCCGCATACAGCGAGCAGAGAATCATCAGAGAGAACGACGCGATCTGGAAGTCGGTAACTACATATTTGAGGAGCTAAGATTGAAAACATCAATCTTAACCAAAGTCAAACTTTAATATGGTCGTTGCTATTTCATACCATACTTGGCAGTGAAGAAACATGGACGTATCCTAAGAACATCTTTCATTTACATTTCTTAACTTTTTATAATTGAAGTCGCTATATTCGGTAGTCAGCTGTTCAGTTCAAACTGGTTTCAAACTGTGTATAGTCTTACTTTGTCTATACCCGTTAGTCTAATATCAGAAATAGGAACTATTACCATAACGAAACACCTTCAGAGACATTTGAAAAAAAAGAAAGCGCAATTATTGATACTAAGAACAAAAATAAAAACATAGTTACTGTTATAATTAAACTAAATCAACGAATAATTAATTATTACACTGAAAACATGATTTAAAAAAAATTAACTACTTGTCATCGATTTTTCTAGGTATAATCCTCATTTCGAATCGTTGGTAACAAAGTCGCTCACCGCTGTGTGTCCCTATGTACATAGGGCTATACTTCAAATTTCACAACGGATTTTGATGCGTTTTTTTAATAGATAGAGTGATTCGATAGGAATGTTTTGATATATAATACATGGACAATATAGATACACAAAAAAAAAAGAAAAAATCTGTAGTATATTTAGTACTAAAAAAGTCATAATTTTAAAATAAATTTATTGACTTTTAAATCGTCAAACGAGATTGCCATAATAACCCACTTGCGTCTAAAGAAACCTGCTCAAGATGGGTACGAACAAATGACACGTAAAAAATAAAACAATTAACATCTAACTCGAGAGTAACCAGCTGAATAATTTATGCTGTCAGCAGCAGATCTAGTTCCACTGTATATTGTTATTTAGTTTTTTGTATGATTTTACAAGTTTCTATTTTAGAGGAAGCGTCTATTCTATTCTTTGTTCTCTTTTGACTTTCATTTTTCTTTCTTCAACGTATACTTAGCTTTAAATAGAAAAAAAGCGAGATGAAGGTAAATACCTACATACATAATACTAGAACGGTGTGAAAGATGCTATTTGAGAATAATTAATTAGTCCGTCGAACATAAAACTTAAATAAATTAAGTCCTAATTGAATTAGACCATCAAGATCAATTTTAAGTACTACTCACTGCGCTACTACTGAGTTTTTGTGCGATAAACAAAAAAAAAAAGAATTTACAGACCTGACTCTGGTTATGAATCTAGGACACCGGGGCAATTAGACAGTAAAACTTACCAAGTGTATGTATCCGATGACCTTTGTGCCGGATTCGAGTCCAAGGCACCAACAGAACGATGTGATGTGTGGAAGACCCATCCTCGCACCCTCGCTTTTAAGCTCTCTGTAAATATAAAATAAGTAGAATCTTACTAATGATGATAATATCACGGCAGCCATCCTTAACAGGGGCTAGTCATTTGCACGTGGAAATAAAAAGTGCAGTGCTTGTGCAAACACGAGTGCACTTTTTATTCCTTGTCTATCCTCCCTAAATAAGCCCATCCTCAAAAATACCGTCTAAATTCAACTGAAACAATTAGACTGATTCTAATAAAATTTGGAACAGATTTCATATGTCTTTGAATATGTCAAGTAATCCTTCCTCATATCATTTTATTAAACAATATCGGTAATAACTGCTGGTTGAGAAAAACATTAAAAAAAAGGAAAGTATATCTAGAATAGAACTTACTGATCCACGACTGCCTTCATCCTGGACACGATCGATAATAAACGGTATCATACTCTAGTTAGCCCAGTCAGGAGCAACAATAAAGGCCCAGTTTTTTTCGCACAAACGACCTACGCGATATAAATAGTAATATGTCTAAATTGTGAACTTATAGCGATGTGATACATTCTATCTACCAGGGATGTTACCGAGCTCCGTTATCATAACCGAAACTAACGGATATGCGAAATTAAAATCTATCCGTAACCGAAAACGATAAAAAAAATATGATTTTTTTGCACTAAAGCGATTTGTTTTAATAAATAATACTATATTTGACGACCTCCATGGTCGAGTGGTGTGTACACCGATTTTCATGGGTACGCCACTCTGAGGTCCCGGGTTCAATTCCTGGCCGAGTCGATGTAGATTACCATTAGTTTTCTATGTTGTCTTGGGTCTGGGTGTTTGTGGTACCGTCGTTACTTCTGATTTCCATTTCACAAGTGCTTCAGCTACTTACATTGGGATTAGAGTAATGTATGTGATGTTGTCTCATTGTCTCATATAAATAGCCTACAAATAAGGTCGAATTGATATTTTGTAATTATTTTAATTGCAATTTCTACCTAATCTAATACCCGTAACTGAAACTATACCCCAAAACATTCCACGTATCTGCTCGGTCAGCACAGTCCATTGCTGGACATAAGCCTTTCCCAAGGTCTTAAACAAATCTCTTCATTTTTTAATGCCAGGGTCCGAACTATTTTACTTTTTACTTTAGTTCATTTTATCAATAGATAGCTTATTTTCTTTAATCTATACACAGTATATTAAAAGTCTTAAGAATTTGTTGGAATATTTAAACGCTCTAATATTGATTTATCAGTTCCTATGGCTCATTCATTGAAAAAGCAGCTGTAGTATAACATTACGCTAAGACCAACGGAGAAGAATGCTTGTATTGATTTTATCAATAATAGGAGATTAATTGAAAGATCACTTCGTTGCTTGTAACTTGTACCACAACACAGTACGTATTGTATCTTCAAAGACAGTGGACTCCTCAAGGACACTCAACACTTATCCTTATTAATTATAATTACACTTGCAAGGTACATGTTTATTGCATGCACTAGAAATATATTTTCATATGTCCTTATATAATAAGACATATCTGATTATATAATTACAGTACAATTGCTAAATTAAATAATATAATCATTCGATCTATTATTAGTAACACTAGTTGATACAAATAATTATTGTTGATAATGGAACTTCAAGGGTTCCTTGATAAAGACTAAGATTTAAATAAGATAATTAATAGATTCCTAACTTAGCTCCACTTTGAAAAAATTTTTTTTTTCCTTTGTGCACAGCAGCAGTACTCAGTGTTGTTTTGTTTCAGTTTGAAGGGTGAGTGAGCCAGTGTAACTAATAACATCTTAGTTTCCAAGGTTGCCACTTTGGCATCAGTCTATGTGCAGTAGTGACCACTCACCATCAGGTGTCCTATTTGCCGGCCTACTTATATCTTAAAAAAAAGAATAAATAACATAAACTTTCTCAAGTTTCTCTGCCTTAGAAAATATTTCTTTTATTATATTTTATATAATAGCTAGGCAAAGCATATGCTTATATACTATTGGGGATATCCCCAATAGTAAGTGATCATCACCGTATATAGATATAGGAACCATTTGTTACAAATGTATGGAACAAAATTATAATTATTCTCATATAATAAATAAATGACTATAAATTTGGAGGTATGATTAAAATTACTGAACTATGCCAATAATTAACCTTATTTATATAGCAGAGATGCAGCATCTACGGTGTAGATAAAAATAATAATCCCCTCTCTCATGGATATCACCATAAAGTTATTAATTTGGGTTACACTTGCTGACAAGAAATGTTCAATCTTAATGCAGTTTGTATACTCAAAAAAATATATTAAACATTAAAATATGTCATCGTTTTTTTAAACTATTTTATAATCTCCACATTTCATTTTATTTATATTTTATATTGCTTTAAATTTTATTAATATTAGATGCCTACAATCATATCTGTAATGCACTTGAGTAGCTAACTACTTCAAATATAAATGTTCTTTCTTGATTGTGTTTTAATATGCTTTACTCAACAAAATGAGTTAACACATTAATTAAATATTTAAATTAACGTCAATGTCATAGCTTTGACTTAAGATATCAAGAACCTTGTATTGTCAGTATTTATAGAGAAATTTATTCAGTAATATCAAGTGAGACTTTCCACTGATAATATTATGTACATATATTTCACTTCTAACAAAAAAACATATCAAGCTCAAAACAACAGCCCCTTGTCATATAAGACTAGACAAATAGATCTTCTCATACAGTCTCTCCTTGTTATTAAAGGAGTGTCAGCATTCACATATTTGTATGAACAGAGTCAGATTTAAAGGTCTGGAGGCCCTGGGGCCACAAAGCAGTGGAGGCCCTAGACCAACAGGAGCGTGGAGATCCTAATAATAATATCATGGATTAATGGATTAGCTTAAGGTTTTATTAATTTCAATCAGTAAGTATTTCTTGATTGGTATCGGTAACTTTTTAAATATTAAGTAGTAAGATTATTATAATTTGATTATATCTCGGTGTTTGTTAACTCACTGAAAACTTTTGTGGCCCCCACTTATGTGGAGGCCCTAGGTCAATTGCCCGGGTTGCCCTTCCCTAAATCCGGCCCTGTGTATGAATGCATAAGTGTGTGTTTATATGAGTATTTAGTCCCGTACAACATATTTTGACAAGCATTGGAAGCTATATGATTAAATCTAAAAAATACTATATAAAAATATTATATGTAAATTCACAACAGTTATATAGAACACATGTTGCATTTGGCAATCATCAAAACAGTTGGTACATAACAACATTGATATACCTTTACTTTTCAATCAATTCTGTATATTTATGATACATAACACTGTTTATAAAAACCTACTTGGTTAAAGTATATTTTTATATGATTATTTATTATTATGTATGATTCACTAAGTCTGTAAAAGTATGTAAAATTGTGTTTTTATGGTTTTTAAAAGAATAAAATCTTTATTTACCTTTAATATATATATAATGTGTAACATGTGTGTGATATTTAACCTTTGGCTTTGTAGATACAAGATAATTAATAAATATATTAGGAAAAATCATTTTGAAGAGGCCACTGAAAAGTAAGTTGTCACCTCGGTCCAATGGACTGACACTAACAACCTCCGTGCTGTTACACTAGGTCACTAACATTTCAAACCAGATACAGTAATTTTTGTGTTTATTCTTTTTCTTGTCAAATGAATGTAAAACATTGATTTACTGACTTATTGAATCATACATATGAAATAATTGTTATGAAACAAAAAATAAACTTTTAAATGACTTCTACTTACCTAGTTTTGTTTAAATTGTTTTAGTTATAGGGCTGTGTAGAAGTTACTGTAGTTTTACTTACATTGGATATTTTTTTTAATTTTACATGCTTTTTATTTTGTCTATCACATTGGTTAATTTCTATAACTGCTTTAGTCTATCCTGCTTGTATTTTAAGTAGTTAAAAACCTTTCAAACAATAGAATAATTAATTAGTATTTTTACACAAACAGTTTGGCTTAAAAATATGAATATATAATAGTCAAACATCTTTTGTTTTTTTTTTTACATTCTATGCATATTATGCATATGCTAATTATTTCTTTAATATATAAACATAACCTCATATATTTTTTAATATCATTATATTGAAGTTATTTTAAATATTCATAATGATTATTTAATAATTCAAATATGAATAGTATTTATTATTTCTACAGTTTAATCATTGTATATGTATCAATAGTTAGTCTAAATAATGCTTTTTTCATTTTGTCACATTCCATATAATAATGAATTTAATTTATTTTATTTTTAATATATTTATAACCAGCCTCGTAAGAAATTGCATACTTCATAAATTATGTGCTACTTTGTACAAATCGAGAATTTTTTACCTATTCAAGTATAAACAATTGAAAATAATTTATTTATAAATATGAGGTTTTACTTAAAACTATGCATTTAATTAAGTATTCTAAGCACGCAGTCCCAAGTTTGCAGACACAAATTTCGTCGTAACGTGTACCAAATCGCGACACTGCACAAATAGATAATTTAAATAGACAATATAATGGTTATATACGTGTATAATATTTACCTTTTTAAATAAAATTGATGGGCACCAAACACAACACTACCTACTTTAATGATTGCTCTAATTTTACAATACAATAAGGCACCGTATTTTTATTTAGCCCAGACCGGTTCTTAATACTTAACGTAATACCAATATATCATAACAACGAGACTAATTGATAATTACTGCAACAATGATAGTCGCCACCCCGCTTGACTTTGCTAAACTAAAACCTAAATTCTAAATGTAGATTTCAAAATTGTTGTTATTGAGATAAAATTGTTTAGAGAGAAACAACATATGAATTAACGCAGAAAGAAAAGGAACGCAATATTCATATGACGTCATACTTCAGATTGTCATGACGTCATTCGGCAAATGCGTTCGGGTTCGCGCAGAATGGTTTTTACACGTGATAGTTGGACTAAGCAATAATTTTTGTCTTTGGGTAAAACTGGAGAGCAGACAGAACGTTTCCTTGTGAATGATTTCCTTGACATGAACGATAAACCGTTTCTTAGAACTCTATAATTTGTTATGATTAAATTCCAATCAAGATTATTTATTAAATAATTATGTATTTACGTCCTAAAACAAGGTGTATTTTTTTTCAAATATAAGTTAATTTGGAATGATATTTTGAAAACTTAAAACGTACCTACATTTTAAAGTTTTCTTTAGTACAGATATAGATGATTTATCTACTGTTAAATGTAGTGTTGATAAAACATATTTAAGTCAACTATGGTATTTAACTTTTTAAATTAGATCTAGCTCCATGGCTAAATTCAAGTTGGTTGGTGTTACACATTACATTTATTTATTACAGAGAAAAAGAGAACGAGTTGAATGTTTTTGGCAAACGTTATATCGCGAAGTAGTGTACTTCCGCTTTTTAAAGATGTTATTTTAGATAGTACGGCTATAGACCGAACATAGATACTTTAATTTTACACTAATGAATTTCTAGAGTCGATATGGCCCAGTGGTAAAAACGCGTGCATCTTAATCGATGATTGCGAGTTCAAACCCAGGCAAGCACCGCTTCATGCCGTCCTCAGCGGTGAAGAAAAACATCGTGAGGAAACCTGCATGTGACAAATTTCATAGAAATTCTGCCACATGTGTATTCCACCAACCCGCATTGGAACAGCGTGTTGGAATATGTTCCAAACCTTCTCCTCAAAGGGAGGAGGAGGCCTTTAGCCCAGCAGTGGGAATTTACAGGCTGTTGTTGTTGTTGTGAATTTCTAGTTGACTGCACACCTTGGGAATGAGATAATCGCCTCCAGGCTGTTTCAAATAACAAAAACATGTTTGAATTATTTTTATAAATATATATTGTGTATGTAACATGATATGGAAAAAGAATAGATCCCGCTGAGTTTCTTTCGCTGAGGTTCTTCTCAGGTCTGAGGTGTTAAATTCCGAACCGTTGGTAGATTTTTGACTATCACTAAGAAAGTGTAATCACTTCTATTTTGTACAAAGATTTTTGACTTTAAATGCGTTACATATATTTTTGGAAAATTGACCTCTTCGCGCTTTTGTGGCGAACGCTGTCAAAATTACAATCACACTGATAAAACTTTCTATATGATTCATATGTAGGTTATACACATATTATAGGTTTTCAAAGTGTCGGGCTAAAAAGTCAGCTGATTTATGCCTCCTATGGAGAATGTTACTAGGTATGCCAAATCACTTGAATCTCAGTTAAGCCTGTATGGATACAAATACACTAGTTTTTGTTTTAGTCAAAAATACCTAGTAGTTTTGATTTTATAGGCATTCAAAGTTTTGAAAAATATCGAGTCCTGCTAACAGAAGCGTGAGTGCTATGACGTCATTTCACAACGCGTAGCGCGGGTAGCGCACCTCTTAGTATCAAGTCACGATTTTTTATCATAAAAATTTTCGTATCTCTATAGGGAATAGAGATACGAAAATTTTTATGGAATACTTTTTTTGCTTTTTGTACGATTTACAATTAAGGCCCTATATATTTTTCATGTATCGAAGATCGTTATCGAGATTTCGATAAAAAAAAATAAACACGAATTTTGGGAAAAAAAATAGTTTATATTTATTAAAATTATAGAGGGCATTTACAGGCACTTTTGAATCGTCATTTAACAATTAAGTGAAGCTACCGCCGGTTCGGAAAGTAGATTCTACCGATAAGGACCGGCAAGAATCTCACTAGTTACTCTTTTTCAACATTTAAAAAATACAACCATACTAGTTAAATACAACCAGTATGTATGTAATGTATCCTGCCTAGAAGTCAACAGGTATTAATTCCAAGCTTTTTTATCATCTACAAAATCTTGTATCGAATAATATGCCTTTTTTACCAATGTATTTTTTATAAACGATTTGAATTTACGAAACGGCAAAGGGAAACTTTGCCTTTATCGACACATGATTTCCTATTGCTGGATTGGACATTTTTAAAAGTATTTAAGCAGAATTTCGAAGGTGCGGGCACGCAATCGCGAGCGGCTTGAGTGAGCCAGACTGAGCGTGTTGTACAATGACGTCACACCGTCAGCCCGCGTCATACGTTATAACTTGTTTTACTCATAACTCGGAAACTAATTTAGGTATTGAATTAATTCTTTCACTATTATTTTTTATTCTTGACAGACAATATAGAGTACTAATAATCAAAATTAGTGAACATTCTCCATTGTCACAAATATTATTGTAATTTTAAACGATCACTTAGTGGTCGGGATTATGCTAACCCGTTTGGGTAGGAATAAAAGAGATTTTGTTATATAAAATTATATTTACAAAAAAGTAGGTACATAAATACTTACTTGTAAATGACAAGATTAAATTAGGAACAGAAAATTACAACGAAACAATAATAAAGTTAAAGAAAAAGAAACTTATTTATTTTACTTATTTCATATTACAAATACGTATTCATGCTTGGATGAGATTTTCCGGAGCCGGAAAACTTTCCGAAACATTCATAAAATTTTAGATTTAGCAGTAACCTACTCTGGTTACCAATTTGCCACATTTTCTTTGAAGCGATAAATAACATCTAAGAAAACAAAACTCGCATTTTTTTAATTTAAGAAATACATTCACGCTTACCTTGCTACGTATAAGCTTATTATGGATAATATTTAAATATCATACATCGACTTTCATTTATAAAATGAAAGCCAATATTAATTTTCATGTGTCAAAATTACTAACTGATGGGAGCGGACTTTTTGAAAAATATCTTGTGGCCTTAGATATCTCTTGAGTTTATTTCACCACACTACCTAAATTGGATATGCAATCTGCTTCCATTTCATTTGACACATGCATATTTCTACACCACATTTTCCTTCTCTAGATTGCAGATGATATGAATTAAAACAAAATATTAAGAGCATGACAATTCAGTAATGTTTATCCTGCAGATTTTACATCCGCTAACTTCATCCTATAAATTTACTTCGTGAACTTTGATCATTTAAAATAAGTAAATATAATTTAAAAACCAATGAACGTAATGAATTCAGTTTAAAAAAATCCATACTTTAATCTGCCTTGGAATAACAACTTATAAAATATATTTGATCACAGTTAAAATAATTTAATTATGGAATGAATCAAAATAAAGCTATATAATTTAAAATAATGAATATTTATATATTTGTGTCGGGATATTTATTCAATTTAAAATGTTCAAATTATAAGTGTGATGCATGTATGTATCTAAAATCAAATAAACATTTGGCATAATGGATGAGGCGAAATCATTGGTCGATAATAACAACAAACAAATTTTACAAACAAAGTTATCACGGATTTACCAAAATAGACCATTTGACAATGCGAAAAATAAATTGTGAATTATTGTAATCAGTGTATATTATAAGTTTAAAAATGGTTATTTACAAACGAAAGTTGAAAATAACACTTAATTTATTCAAAAATCCATAAATAAAAATACATTTTTTCAAACGCTTGTCACGTGACACAAAACGCTCCTGATTGGCCGGGCTTATGATGAAGTCACTTTCTTGTTAACCTGCTTTTCTACTATATGTACCACAGCTTAAAATACAAGAAAGGGACATCACCGACACCTTTGCAGCGCCATATTGTCCAAGTAGCGTTTTTGCGCGCTATTTAAATATGGAATTTTTAATATGATATATTTCAGTAAACATACCTAAACTAGAAATAAAAAAAAAACAACTTTTACTGGGTTCCTTAACTTCTACTAAATAATATAAAATGAATTTTAAAAACCTGTCAAATAGCCTATTGTGATTTGGATCAACGAAGCTGTTTTTGGAACTTATCTTAGTCTCTCAAACTACATCAGCTTACACCAACTGTAATAACCCGTTGTGTACCAATAAATGATCCTTATTTACTATTTAAAATAATTATTTTAATTAAAAACTCTCAACGATCATTTTTTGTGTTCATATATTAAACTTCTTTTGTTTATTATTACTTGGTTTGAGTAATGAAATCTTAATTCCATGAGCTATCACGTCCAGTCTCTTATGAGGAGTTTCATAACGCCTGGTCTCTCATCCAGATGGGTTGGTAGATAGCCGAGTGGTGGAACCGTTCGTTGTCGTCCTCGTACATTATCTGCTTGTGGCGACTGTGGACCACTACTATGCAATATACTGATATACCTGAAAAAGAAAATTAGAAGAAAATATTTAATTTCATTTTATTTCTTTTTCTTCGAGGAAGATGAAACCCCCCCAACCCCTCTACCCCTCCTACTGGCTGAGAGCAACACCCAACGGCCAATCCTACTAGCTCGCTTTTCTTTATGTTCTTATAACTTAATTAATTTCCCTAACGTTGTATAAAACTGTTAGAATGAGACCTAAATTGTAATGTTCCTTCTGTGTATATTTTGGGTTAACATGGATCATCTGATCGTAAGCGATTATTTCTTAGTCTCCTTTGTTTCATTGTTATCGGCTAAAGCAACCCGTTCTCATTTCAGATTGTTTTATCGGTCAATGATAAAATCGCTTACTCACATTTACATAGCTATGGGTAGAAGAACAAACAAAAATCTATACCTATTTATACCGATTCTATAACTGCCTCGTATCAAGTTTAATATTGAATACTAAATTCTAGATAAGTGATGCCCTCAGTGAGATTAAGGCTATGCCTAGGATATGCCTCTTAATCAAGGCATGATGTAATTTATAGAATTGGCACAAGACTCAAAAAATCCTTATAATAACTTATAGGTGATTCTGTATATTTTTATATCAAGAATTGATGGTATAAACAATGTGTAATTTATACAGGCACATTATAACTATTTAATGAGTGGATGCTTCGTTGCATATATCTACCAAACGATATAGTTTAAAATCTTCTCAAAGTATTACCCTGTGTGTAACACTTTTATTACACTTAAAAATACTTCAAATCGGATCACAAAAATACTGAGTATTGAGCAAAAAATTACGGTAGAGTAAGTACTAAGGGGGCTGTACCTACCCAGGCAGACTCGTAAAAACCCTACCACAGAGTATTGCTTACTACTTTATAAATCAATACTAACATGCTCTAGTAAGATGTACGACGATGAATACAATTTCCACTTCGAGCATGTCTCCCGTGTCCTGAAGGATGAGACTGATCCCCGTGAGGCACATCACGAAGAACGCCGCAGTCAAGATACCAGTCACGATCGTCCAGGGCAACGTCAGAGAGGCGAGTTTCTGGAAATACGAATATAATTCGTTTATTTTACATTTCTTTAACATGATAAGTTAGAATACAACAGTGTTGAAAAATATAAGCGTTATTAATTTATGTTACAAAATAAATTAAATTGAATGCTTATTAGAGTCGATAATAATTGACAAGAACCTTCGTAGTAATTATCAAATTGTATGAAAATCAAAGAGTATTAACTAAAGTCCTGAAACCGAATCTGTTATCTTCAATGAGGTTTGGATACATATAATCTTTTCTGCATTTTTTAATAATTCATCAGTTCCGCCCCAAAAAATTACATCAACTAATTCAGAAATGTTATTTCGAAAGAATAACCAAACAGACATAATAAAATATTACTACCATCAAGTGGAGTGGAGTAATTTATTTATTGAAATCATTACCTTATAAGCAGCCACGATTAGAAGTATTGAGCATAGAAGCGTGACCCCACTGACAACCGCCGCGGTGATGTACAGTATGTACTTGTGACCGGACACCGTACCATTTTTACCGATGGGCGCGAGGGTGACTAGAAGACAGTAGCCTGCCAACTCTAGTAGTGACCAAACCTGGCGAAGCAAAGATTACAGTCATAATTATATTAACGCTACAAGAACATAAATACGATTTAGTGAATCGAGTCAAAAGTGGTAATGCGTTGTTTACATCGTCATAATTAGGTTTTTTTCATATAACTTTAAAAAGTAATGGAGTATCATTAGGAATGAATACAATATCACAAATACTTTTAACTGAAAGGGAGATGATGTTTTATATAAAACAAAAATAGACAAGAACCCAAGTAAATATCCATATGGTACGACCTTTCAGTAGTACAGATCCGGATCCATACAGGTTTTTTCCATTACAGACACTTGTTGAATTATTTTATTCAAAATTTAGCAATGAATTGTTTTCTACTCTTGCCTCTCAGACCCATCGCTAAACTTCAATTTGACATTTTTGTAATTTGTTAAATTTTATGTAAGTATAGTACGACAAAACTCAAATGTATCATCGGCCAATTGAATAAAACTGGTTACTGACGATTTACACAACCATTAGAAATAGCTCCCTATCGCGCCTTTCGACGCTATTCGTCGCTATAGATCCTCGCGTCAGTTCAACCCGAAAAAGCAAGTGTATGTAAATCGACGTGTCAAATTGAAGAACATTTGATATTACAAGTTATTACGTTTGTGTAAGATTATATTTACGTAAGAAGTAAACATTGATAAATAATTTGGGATAGCGTACTTAATTCGAATGAGATCTGTTTTACGAATTTTGCCGATGCCACATCTAAGTTGTGTCGTACTTATATATTATTATATGCCTTTAATATTCATTTAAAGAAAGAGGTATAATCAAATCAAATTATTAGCGTTGCCTTTTTAACCGTTATCCTATTCTACGAACGCAATGATCCAGTTACGTCATACTATGTTGCACGAAATGCGATACGGCATCTTTAGCTGGTACTTTAAAAAATAGTTTATCTAAGCAGATTCGTTTAAAATACAGGAGAGATGTGACTCAAACACTTGAAAAGTTTTTAAGATTTCAGATTCATGAGTGTTGTTTTCGGGAAGTCCGACGTAATTTATTCATTGAAAAATGTTGTTACATCATTGTATAGTAGTTGTATTGATTCGATAACATATAATATTTCAAAGGCCTGATTTAGAAGCCAATCCAGCTCGAAAAACGGAGACTTTACCAACAATATTAATACCGGTAATATGCAGCTACGTTTGTAATGTAACTCGATCTCATAATAAAGTCAATTTTAGTTTCTTCGTCAACGCTGCGTAAGCGACGCTATCGTCAGATAAACAAACGCAAATTCAAGGCTGTGTCGTCACAGAGCACACTGAAACATTTCAAGTGCATGCAATATTAAAATTAATTCGTATATTAGAGATAATACGAATTGTCATAATATATAAATTCTCGTATGTCTCAGTTATCAATCTCTTAGAGTAACTCAAAGCTTAAGCAATATATTTTAAATATCGAGAAACAGAAAATAAGAGGACTTGCAATTTATATTTACACAAGCTATTGCCCGTGAGTTCGCTCACGTTTTAGGGGTTATGTTAGGCAAAAAAATAGCCTATGTCCTTCCATGGAGTTTATGTTTGCTTCATAACAAATTTCACCTAATTCGGTTCATTGTTTTGGTCATGAAAGAGCGTCAGACTGACAGATAGACAGTCAGAGTTAATTTCACATTTATAATACATATTAGTAAAGTGGTTTTCTTGCTACTTGTAGTAGTACCTGTGGTAGTAGCTCTCCGGTGCTTCGGATGTGATGTCAGCTTTACCATAATATTAGTAAAGTATGTCATATAAAAACAAATACAATGAAGGTTATGTCATTTACTGTGTATACGTACACGGTGTGTTTATGATGAGACATCAATTAATTTAAATATATACTTTATACTTTTAACATCAGTACAATACAACACGTCCAAATATTTTCCAAAGACATTTTTAAGACTCCGTTTTTTGGCTCATAGTAATTAAGTTGTTTCGTTTTTTGTTTGAAATATAGGATTCGGTTAAATACATATATTATTAAAAAATATTTGAAAACAGCAGTTACAATGTACTTACTAAGATGTGTTGCATTTGTATGTTTATCATTATGTTACAACAATGCTATAATAAATGTCATCTTTAGTAAAGTTAGAGGCCCTAAACTACTACTACTTGGATTGTCTCGACCATTATGTCAGTTTTTATTCGAAAACCATCGTCATTTATATTGTTACAATGTATAAATAATAATACTCACTTGTAATTATGTTATTTAATTGATAACTTTTGCCAATAAAATAAACTGCATAACATAAAAACCCAGTAATTATACCATGTACCTAGACCTAATTTTTGGTAATTCTTATTAAAACAGTTCCTATGTTATACTTTTAAGTATTAGCTATTCTTATAAATACAAACAAGCGATAACAATATATTTACTAGCAAACTACAGAATAGTTACTTTGTAGCGATATCGTATTAAATACGAGTTAGAAACAATTATCCATTTCGTCCATTTGGAACTAATTATTTAGAAATTATTTGTGATAAGCATGTTGACAGAATACACAAACGAAAAAAATATAAACAAGAAGCTGGGCATGCGGCCCAAATTAATCTATAGCATACAAAGTGTCAGCTCAAATTTTACCCCCTCAAGGAGTGGAAATAAAAAGTAGCCTGTAGGCTTTCTGTATCTCCATAGTCCACACCATAGAGGCCATTCCATATTTCAATAACAAATTCATCCAAATCAGTGCGACAGTTTACACGTGAAGATGTAACAGGCAGAGTTATATTTGAATGTATATTATTAGGGGTACCTTCTTATTTTTACTCAAATAAAAGTTGCAAATGGTAAACTAACATATTTCTTAAATGTCAAATGGGTTGGTTATTATATTTCTCTCTGCATAATCTAAATAAGTGTACCCAGCAACGCTTTACTGAGAGTATTTACATTTCTATTTACATTGTGATCTATTTTGATCCCTAAAAGTTTCTGACAGTTTACAAGCATGCGCGGCAATTTTGAGTTTACTGGTATAAAACTACAATAAGCAAATATATCAAAACGCTTGAAGACAAGGTGTATGGATAAAAAAATAATGAAAACGCATGTAATTATTAGACGACATTTAAAACTAAGAATCGATAAAGATTTAATTACAGACTCACCGTGTAAACATAACCTATGATCAAGGTGCCCGTGTGTAAACTAACACAGTAGCAACAGCTTTTCATCATCGGCACACCCATGGCTCTTATGTAATTGTAATAAAGACTATATTAAAGTAAACGTTTCCGCACGAATAAATAAATTCATCACAAAACGTCTTAACACATCAGAGACCGCGCTATCACTGATGTTATTATTATTTATTGGCAATGATTTCGCTCGATAGCGCTACGAGAGCGTACAAACTCAACAACAGAACCCATTGTGTTATCAAAACGGTCAGGTTTGATCTGAGTAATCTTTTGATAAGGAACGCGTAAAATATTATTCAACGACCTTGTGGGTACAATGAGTAAAGAAAAAGTGATATCAATGAACAAAACAAATATATCGTTCTAGTTACATTTAAAGACGAAATCTTGAGTATGTTTTGCTTTTTTTATTCATGTACAGAGTCGGAGTTGAGTTAAAGGTCTGGAGGCCCTGGGGCCACAAAGCAGTGGAGGCCCAAGACCAACAGGAGCGTGGAGATCCTAATAATTATATCATGGATTATTGGATTAGCTGGTATCGGTAAATTTATTTTACGGTTTTTAAATATTAAGTAGTAAGATTATTATAATTTGACTATATCTCGGTAACTCACTGAAAACTTTTGTGGCCCCCACTTATGTGGAGGCCCTAGGGCAGTTGCCCCGGTTGCCCTTCCCTAAATCCGGCCCTGGTCATGTATGTGGGTGGATGGACTAGGATGTAAGTCACTTGATGGTCTGCGGATACCACTGCTCTTAGTCATTAGTTCGGTAAGAAATATTAATCATTTATATTATTAATGCTCTATCGCCAAGGGAATGAGTTTTTACAAATAACTTCAAAAACAGGGGAGAATTTGTTAGACGCGTATTATATTATTGCATTTGTTAAGAAATAATCGCAAGACCTCCCGAACATCGAGCGCTACCAAGAATTACCACACCGTGAGAAATAATCACACCATGCATTCCTTGAAGCTACCACCTGTTGCCAGCGTCGCTGCTTTGTTTCGCAAGACCTCCCGAACATCGAGCGCTACCAAGAATCACCATACCGTGGGGACCATTCAGTGATTTACCGATTTCGTTATAAATATGTAATTCAGACTACAGAACTTCACTTTCTGTTCTGACATCGAACAGACTGTCACGTATTATAAATTAGAAATAATTAATTGTTAAATTGAATTACTTAAATAAACGTATAAGTTAAATTCGTTCGGTTTCATTCTGCATCCTCAACGGCAGCCCTACGTAATTCATTGCATTATATTTTTTCTTGGCACAGCAAGCAATAGAAATGGTAAATGATAATTAATCAGTTATGTTCACTAATCAGTCGCCTCGTATCTTTACTTATCTTACTGGGATCGTTTCAGTAATATATAATGCAATGCTTTTTAATTAACTTTACTTTAACCAAAAATATCTTTTTAGGTTATATTGTCACAGCTTTAATTACATAATATCAATATGACCATAATAAAAATAAAAAAAATTGGACAAGCAAAATTGCTTAATGGCTTTTGTTCTTATTATACGCCACATTTTTTACAGCGATTCCAAGAATGTCACTTGTTCGAATATTTATATTCTAAATACAAATTGTTTTTTTGAGCTCAATCGCTGAAGATTATCTATCCTTAATATCATAATTGTGAAAGTAACTCTGTCTGTCTGTTTGTCTGTCGCTATTTCACGACCAAACCAATGAACCGAATCTGATGAAATTTGTTATGAAGCAAAACTTGAACTCCAAGGATGGAAATAGGCTACTTTTTTACCTAACACTTGACAACCAACCCCTAAAAGGCGAGTGAAGCTGCGGGCAACAGCTAGTTAATTCTCATAACGCCTGATTTAATCTGTTTAGCAATTTTGTTCAAAGATATAATTTTATTATTTTTTATACAGGAGTTCTTCAAAATATAAAACATTGAAGGACTTTTATAAAAAGTCGAAGCTTCAAAATAATATTTATAAAAAGGTTAAATTCGACTAATATAAATCAATAATAATATAAACAATATCACAAAAATAAATCGTAAGTAGTTTAATCGCAATTGAGGGTCAATGATTAAGATTTGATGATTGATTCGTGTGATTATAGATCTTGACGATAAGCTATCCACTTTTGGTCGAGCGCTGTTCAGAGTATTTTTGTCATTGACCTTTATTTTACGAATGATTATAATATAGAGTATGTATGATGTCCTGCTGACCGATTTTGACCGCGGCAGCTAAGCTAAGCAGGACATAACAGTGCACGAGTTTGTGAAATAGGTGTACTCACTCACTAGAAAACAAAAACAAGTCAAGATACATAATCGTTTGACAACAAAAATAGATAGGTACCTATGTGTCTATTTTGTGATTAAAAATTTTCTGCTATAAAATGCTATAATAAAGTTAAGTGTGATACAATTAATAATTCAAAAAGGTGAATAAGTGATCTTTTTGACTGTTTTTTTACAGACTATTTCAACAGATATATAAAACTAATAATCGTGTATTTTCAAAAGAAGATTCTTAATATACATTTTCAAAGTTATAGCAATTAAATTGATTTAAAAAGACAATAAAACATGAATTAAACACCATGTAATATTTTATCTAAAACTGATATAAAACTGGAAAAAAAAATTGTATTATCAGCTTAGCAGATACTATATTGAGCAGAAAAATTCCCGGTACAAATATTTCTTCAACGCAATAATGCTATGATATCTCAAGGATCATAAATAAATAAATCGCTGTATTCCGAGTAACGACGTGACTGAAAATTATTACAGTAATAAGACATTTACTTATCTTCGTAAATAAAAACAACAAAAGTATAAAAAAAGGTTTTACACCTATGAGATCATGATCACGAGATGGTAAATGCTTCATCCACCCATGGATACTAGCCCTATAAGAAATAGTCAGGTTTTCGATTAGTTTCAACGGCTCGTTTCAATGTCTTCATCCAGTACATATATTATAGTAATGTTTTTATGTTGAATATTTTAATTTAGCTCTTGGAGTGCATTCAAGAAAATAATTATGAAATTAGCATAAATATAAAATGACCTTTTGAAAAGGATAATCATAACTATCTCAATTAGTAATAAAAAATAACAACCAACAGTAATGTTAATTACTTTAAATTAATATTAACTGTGGCTCCCAAAGCCGAACCCTAAACTTCGCACCAAAAAGTAGGTAAACTCAAACCTTTTTAATGTATTGCACAACAAGGTATTAATACATTATGCCGTTAAAAGATAATATAAGGCTTATACTAAAAAACTACTTCTTTTGAAAACATGTGAGATATATATTTTTTTATTTATAATATTATAATTAGAAATTGCTACGAAACCTGTAGTTAACGATATAATCTGATCGTTATATAACTCATGACTATTGTCATACTACTGGCACAAATGAATGTTATAAATCATTAAACCAATACCTGAGTATTCCTTGTAGAAGGTATTTTATCATCTAGTAGATATTGATTATCGTGTCTTAAACCTGATAACAAAAGCAATTACTGAAATGATATTAGTAACAATCAAACAATTACTGTCAACACACATTAATTGTTTGATTAAATGTTACATTATTAAAAAAAGTCGAAACGTAATTAATAATTTTATTTTTTTATTAGCAATTCTTATAATTAATTAATTAATTATTTATATTATTATTAATTTAAACATGTGTATTCTATTAACAAGATGCTGCTGTTGTGTCAAGTTAGATGTTGGTGCGAAGATTATCTCAATTATTAATTTAGTAAGTACACTTCTAGATATATTATAAAATAAGTATAATATTTAATAAACTATGAAGGGTTATTAAGAGCCGAGATTGCCCAGTGGTTGTTAGAATGCTTACATCTTAACTGATAATTACGAGTTCAAGCCCAGGCAAGAAATGAATATACACGTGCTTAATTTGTGTTTTTAATTAATCTCGTACTCAGCGGTGAAGGAAAATATCGTGAGGAAACCTGCATGTGTGTAATTGCAACGAAATTCTTCCACATGTGAATCCACCAACCTACATTGGAACAGCGTGATGGAACATGCTCCAAATCTTTTCCTCAAAGGGTTTCCTCTTAGCCCAGCAGTTGGAAATTTACAGGCTGTTGTTGTTGTTGTATGGTTATTTTTAGTATAAGGTAAGTAAACCTTTGAATATACATGTGCTTAATCTATTATTAATAACCAATCTCAGGCTCAGCGTGGAGGAAGCATCCGAAAATCTGCACGTGTCGAATGAGATTCGGATAAGTCTTAAACCCAACAGTGGGACCATTTTAAGACATGTCACCTTTTGTCCGCTGAGTTACTTTAGAATTTTTAAAAGCAATATAAAAAAATATATACTTCTACGTTGCAATTTTTTTATTATTATTAAATTGAAGCTTAAGATTCCACAATTAAATTAAACATAAAACATTATCGCTTGTAGATATTTTTTTGTATTTTATAACGTTGTGTAATAATGTGAGGACTAAACAATAAGTCATATTCACCTACTTAACACGAAAGTAGTTCTTTCTGCGTGTTATCAATTTCATAACGATTAAGCCACCGATCCTAAAGAAATTGCCATTAACCTAACATTTATTTAAAGATATAGGGATAAGGCAGGTGGATATAAGTGTAATGGTATGGGAATATAGGATTTTCAGTGAAATAAATTTAGTTTTTTCAGTTACAAGGAACATAAACATAAAACATAGCAAAACATAACATAGCTGGAATGCTTGCATACATTTGAATTCGCTTATAAAAGAATACATTGAATATACATAGAATATACAATTATACATTGAATGATTTTAATCAAGTATTCGAGTATATCGATGCACAATTAATAGCATCGATTAATATTATCGTATTATATCAGTGTTATTTTAATTAGCTTATTAGTCACTTAAATCGTTGAATTTGTATTTATAATGCACATTTTTTGGGCCTTCGAACCTATCTGCACGTATTATATTACATTTGTTTGTAAGTTTAAACTCAACAGATTAATCTGCCAGGCTGTGGGTTGCCATAGTCAAACCTACGTAGTTTAAAATACGAACTTTTTGTAGATTTAGTTTATAACGTAAATATTCGCTGAAAGAGTATTATTAGATACCAACTTTATAGGCGGACTAAAATTAATGGTAAATAAATTTTAATCAATTTTACCCGTTCGATGTCTAGACGGGCAACCAGTTTATCGTCTTGGTAGTGAGTGACAGGCATCACTAGTACTTAACATATAAATCCGCATATTTCGTCTTTTCCAAAGTACTTAATGTTTCTTCGTTCAAGAAAATCTCAATAGATATCTGGGATATCTCTACCACCTTCTAAGAGAATTAGTGACATACGAATGTAATCCAATAAAAACAATTACATAATTTAGTTGGCTAATCTTTTACCCACATTACTATTAGATTTGAGTCCTAGTATAAATTAATTAAAGGATAACATAACGCAATCAGTTATTAGAATTAATTAATTATGATGAAGTGCATAGCTGCAGCAGTGTAATTACAAACACTAGAAACATAAAATAGATAACATTACAAATAGCAGACTATTTAAGACACTTTTTATGGATAGATAATAACTTTCTATAAGGGAAAAAAATAATTATTTTGTTTAAGTCGTGTACTTTCATAGTGTCGAATATCAATATATATTAAGCGATAGTATATTTATATATACCTTAAATATCACCATGATATTTAAAATTATTTGTTTGATATTTGTGTAATTTGTGTGAATCATTTGATATTAAATTAACCAATTCGTGGAAGTCATATCGTTACCGTGAATTATCGTCATACTTAACATACTTCGGTAACGCGTGTATGACGGATAGGTAAAATTGAATAAAATATAATAATCAAAAGATTTAAAAAAATGAACTATGATGCCGCAGACGCACACACACAGGCAGACAGACAAGTTAAACTTATAAAAGTTGTTATTTTTTGTGATGTACAAGTGATAACTTTTCATTTGATACCCCACTTGAGCATATTTGCAGACATTCGGTTTTTCTTCCCCACTTTAACCCCCCATAACTTTTAAACGGCTAAACTGATTTTCATCAAACATATCTAAGAACACTCGCCTGTAAAACACCTATAATACAAAAAAAACTAAATTGAAATCGGTTCATTCGTTCGGGAGCTATGATGCCACAGACAGACAGACAGACAGACAGACAGACACGTCAAACTTATAACACCCCTCTTTTTGCGTCGGGGGTTAAAAAGGGAAACTAACGCCGACTTCCTGAAACACGAGAAACGTGATGGAAAATTTCGTGTTCAAACCCAGGCAAGCACCGATTAATTTTAATGTGCTTAATTTGAGTTTATAATTTATTGCTGAAGGAAAACATTTTGAGTTTTGCATTGTTAGATAATCATCTCCAATAAACCTCTTCCCCAAAGGAACAAGAGGTATTAACCCATCAGCATGAACCTAACTCCATGATATTATTATTATATGTAGTACTGTATAAACTCAAAAGTTGTAATTATAGAATGTGGGGTGAATTCTATACAGATTTTGTTGCGTCTTGTCATTTCTATGTAGTTTTCCCTCTCCGTATTTTAAATCTTATTTAATTATCTTACCGTTGCATAAACCAGCGGACTTGTAGGATAATTATAAATTAAATCATTTAATAATAAGGGATATTTTATTCTAGGTATTTTCAGTAGTCATCGCGATGTTGTACGGCACAGCGGCCATGCTGCCCTCCTACGTGGCTGAAACAAGAAAGATTGTGTATGCAATCGTGGCAAATGTTGCCATGTTTGAAATAATTATTGGAAGCCTTTTAATTTATGGAGTTTTTGGGGTAAGTTATCTAATTTGTAACCATTATTTTTCAATAATTAATTAACCATGGACTTCAAAAGTGTTTTACTACAAGTTAAAAGCGTGACTTTGCCAACCACGTTAGTCCCGAGTGAAGTAGGGTATATAAGTAACAGATAATACTTTGAAATCAGAATATACTTTGTTCGAGTAGGCCTTTAGAAGCTATTTTAAATCCTCAAAAAGCAACCATTGATTCTGAATGTACCTAAATTCAATCGCCTCTCGATTGAATTTCTGAATGTACCTAACATTCAGAAACCAGCAAGAAGCTCAGTAATTACTCTCTTCCAAAAATTGAAATATAAAGTTATGTCAATTACATATAATTAAATTATATAAATTTATCCTGCTTCAAAATATTTTGTTTATTTCAATTTGATTCATTTAACAAACGTTTTAAATTTAAGGATCGGTAAAATTACACACAAATAAATAAAAAATTATATGACCACTGATGTTATGGATCGTCTATCGACAGAGGGGTCCAAGTTCCTATTAAAGTTTTCAATGAATACATTACTCAAAATCAATTCTAATTAGCTGACCGGTTTAATTGTAGCTGTATTGTTATAAGCCGTTGAGTGATAACATCAGAAAGTAACGACGCGTACAAGCTGTTCGCGTTATTAGCTGATAAGCCGGCGAGTTTGTTATTTGGTCATGGAACATAGACATGGAAGTTAAAAGACTCATGAAAAGTAGAGTAGATATTATGATCGGCAAAGTAAATAAACTCCGATAGTGTATGTGGAAAGTCTATATGTGGAAAGCATTCGTGTTTTTTTTTTATCTATGAGTATATCGACACTCATATACATATGTCTTTAGTACTAGATTTAATTAAGTGCAACCCATTTAGAAATTGCTATTTATATGTGAAGCTTGTTTTTGTATAAATATCTTAACCAAAAACGATGTTTTTTTCATATTATTCAATCAATATTTTACTTAATTTGGTCATCCCTTATATCAGTCTGATAGTTATATATCAGAGATACATACATATATAGGGATATCTGATAAATGAAATAAGTGCACACCCGAAATTGGGGGTGGAGACATTATGAGTCCTGGTAAAGGACATAAGCTAGGATATTTTTATTTACCTCTCGAGTAGGTAAAAGGGGCTTGACGTTTGGGTGCTACATGTCGTTTAATAAATTTAGCTCGAGCAAAAGCGCAGGATTAGCGAGTTTTGACTCTATTTTATATTTCAGAAAAAGCCGCGGTTAATCCTGCCGTGGTTGATAACGAGCTGGGTCTTCTGCATATCACTGCTCGCTCTATCAATCTTCGGAACGATACTGATAGTTCTGAACTACACACGAGACCAGGAGACGACAAGCGAAGTCAGCACAATGTCCTCTGTATACTGTGTCTATGCACGTGAGTTGACTCGGAACATTTGTCTTAACAGAACGCCGTTTAAAAACAGCTTATAAACTGGTTTACGAAATAAAGTGAACGTTTCTTGTAATGCATGTAAATACATTCCTAAAATTCTAAATTACATAAATTATTCTCATATATTACTTCATACTATTTTATGTAATCATATTATAATTTATATTCTAAACATTTATTTACGCGATAAAATTGGGCTTAAAGAATCTGCATAGACTTTCACTGAAATAATCTTCGTATTATTAGATACTTAGCGATTAGGTAAATTGAGCCGAGATGGCCCAGAAGTTAGAACGCGTGCATTACCAAGCAAGCACCAATGAATATTCATGTGCTTAATTTGTGTTTATAATTCGCGTCGTGCTCGGCGGTGAAGGAAAACATCGTTAGGAAATCTGCATGTGTCTAATTTCATCGAAATTCTGACACGTGTGTATTTTACCAACCCGTATTAGAACAACGTGGTCGAATATGTTCCAAACCTTCTCCTCAAAGGGAGAGGAGGGCTTAGTCCAGCACTGGGAAATTTACAGGCTGTTAATGTAAAAAAATGATTAGGTAAATTATTGTCATATTTATTTATTCTGTGCGTCGTAGTCGTTTATTAAATTGATGACATAGAGGGTTCTTTTTGTATCGAGAAGGCACATCGCATTGATATACACAATGAAATTGTAATTGTTGTTATTTATCATGGAAGATTTGAAGACTACAGTTTTTCCATCTCATGTAATCAAATATAAATTATATTTTTACAGGAAAATTTACCCCATTTTTAATCGTTTGACTGATAACTTATCGTTATTAAATGATCGTTATTAATTTGTTTTTTATTTTGCAGTGACTCTCTATTACTTCGCGGCCGTTATCAACAGTCGGCGTGAGGAAATGCTCTATGACGACCACACGGAATCCGCCCAGGGCTTAATGAGAAGAGAATTCGGAATTAAGTTTCCAATTTAAGTATTACTTTGTGCCATATATTACTTGGATTTATCCTCAAGACCCAACGATTTATACTATATATCTGTATCTACAATAGTTATAACGTAGCTGTACACAACTGTGCTAATCTCAATCTTGCACGCCTTACATTCTGAACAAATCCAAAAAAGTCATTATATAGTAGTTTTCGTGTGCTGATACATTTGATTCAGTCATTTGGCTGTTAACTTTATGTCAAGCAAAAGTAACCAAAAAAGAAAGTAATCGATAAAGTTAATATAAGCGGCCTCATTTACTCTACCTCTTGGCCTCTTGATGTTAATGCCTACGAGTAAATGAGGCTGCATGAAGTTCAATTCAATTCCTTGACCACCAAGCAACCAACTAAGTGAGAGTCCTTCCGTTCGAAGTCCAATCTTTTGGAATGTTATACAGTAGTCACACTGATAGCAGATGAGAAAGCTTCTGAAGATTGAGATTATCCTCTTTAAAATTGTGCGTACTTCTTTTGTATATTATGTAAAATGGAACGAATCTCTTTATTAAAATAAAAATAATGAAAGCAAGAACAACGATTAAATTTTTTCGCCATCAATACACATTTTATGTAAAGTAGTAGAAATAATATTTTGTTATGTCTTATATTAAATTATTTTTGTACCATATTAAATAGTAGTGAACCAGTTTTGAGTCAAATTTATGTTTTCCTTGCCTAGCCTCATGTCCTCCCTTCCCTTCCTTTTTATTAAAAACGTCTTTTGACACATTATGTTTTTGTGTGCTGTGCGTATTGCTTATTGTTAATGAGTGTAAGATGTTATAAATAAATAATAGTATTATGATATCCTTTTAATACTAGCACCATATATAATCTGAACAACTTAGGTTTGACTGAAGAATGCCTTTAGGTATTATATTTCGTTCGCGTCTTTTGTGGAAAGAGATAAACAATAACAACTAATGTTATGTAAAGCAATTTAAGCTTACTTTATTGTGACTAAATGAATTTAATTTTGATAATATTACCATTTTATTTTAGTCAATTTTGTATTATATTATGTTCTTATTTTGAACATGTTTCCTATGTAAAACGATTGAACTTATTGCAAATCATATTTGATAACAAAATTATTTGATTTCCAAATAATTGATAATATTAAAAACAATAGAGTGAAGATATAAAATAATTATTTTTATTGCATGATAGGCTGATAATATTTATGAATTATTTGAGAAACTCACAGAAGAATACGATCGTTAAATGTTAATTTTTTTATATACAACGAACGACCTATGAGGATTATAACATATATCTAAAGGATATATTAAAATAGGCAGAAATCCCTTCATTTTTTCATTCTTCTATTCTCAACATTTAGAGAAAGATACTTTTGTTTGATTTGAATGTTTTTTTTATGTTTATCACAGTTACTTTTAAAAAATGGATGAAATCGTTGAAACATGTTTTTATTTCAAATCTTTATATAAATATGTTTTAAATAAAAACATTCGCATCGATCAAACTTTGGTTGTCGTAATATACATCCTAATATACCAAACCTTTACTTTAACTTAATACTTAAGCTTACAATATCCGAAGATAAAAAATCGTTTTGTAAACAAATTGGCCGCGATACGTAGCGTTACATAAATTCGTACGTCGAAGCTAGAAAGTTGAAAATTCGAATAAGGTTAAATTAACATTCTATATAAAATACCATTTCTATAAATAATAATTAGTCCACATTTCCTCGTTGCTGTTGCTTAAGAAAAAAAGTAATAATGACCTGGAGTTACGCGTACATGGAAATAATTACAATGAAGTCAACAATACTGCGCACGCGCTCGTGATCGTCGGTAAATTGCTTTAGTGTTGTACTTCATATCGATTAATTACATATTTGTATGATAGTAACATTGTGTCTCTGTCTTCTCGAAGAGGAGAAGGTATAACCCCCACATCAATATCTATTGTCTTAGTTTGCGTATTATTAATATATATATAAATATATTTTTATATGTTAGTATTACTGTGTAAATACGTGTAATAATAGAAATATTTTTTATGTAAGATAGATACAAGCTAATATGACTGCAGATCAGAATATGAATGAAATCCAGTGTAAAGACATAAGATAAGTTACTATTACATATCATAGATGCTGATTTCAGCAAGAAATATGTTATAAAAAAATAACTACCTATGATTCTTGAACTTCCAGTGGATTTAGATACTGTCTATATTTTTTAAATTAATCGAAACATGTATAATAAAAATTGAATACCAAATATACTCAAATGTTTAATTTAAAGTAATATTTTTATCAAATCAAAATATCGATACGTGATTTACTAGTACATCCCTAATTGTTCAAGCAAATGAAAACAATGGAAATGTCCTAAAGACAGCAGACGCTTAAGATGTTATAAATGGTTCGCCACCACCATAGCTTTTAGTTTTTATGGTGACATCTCCCCGCACACCATGGTGAGTGTTGACATCTATACTTTTTGATTAATCATTAATAATGCAATCTGTATGTTACAAATTATCTTAGAAACTACGTAAACTATACTGACATAATCTATAGCCCACTTAGAGTACGCCACATAATGAGACACGAATTAGAATCCAAACCAAGATCACTTATGAATAATGTACTTCTATGACTAGGCAGGTTATTTAAAAATAAATTCATTGATTGGGGTGTAAGCCAAATTTTATATGTAAATTTTGTATTTATTAAGGTCTCATTTATTATGTAAAAGCATCAATAGCACAATAATTCAGGGTCCGAATAACGACGTAAAAAGTGCAAGCACGGTCCTGACCTATTGGGCTATTGTCATTTGTCGTACACACGTCCTAAATCAAGCTTCAAGCTTAATAGGGGAAGAGATTAAAAATAATTTACTTGGTGGAAGGGCTTTGTGCAAGCCCGTCTGGGTAGGTACCACCCACTCATCAGTTATTCTACCGCCAATTAACAGTACTCAGTCTTGTTGTATTCCGGTTTGAAGGGTGAGTGAGCCAGTGTAACTACAGGCACAAGGGAGATAACATCTTAGTTCCAAAGGTTGGTGGCGCATTGACGATGTAAGGAATAGTTAATATTTCTTACAGCTTCATTGTCTAGGGGTGATATACCATAAAAAAGGACATTTACTAATTAATAATTTCATAAAATTGCATTGCTCTTATTATTCAATATACATCATTACATAATCCTTAAGTTATAAATTACTAGTTGTCGCGCGCGGCTTCGCTCACGTTTTAGGGGATTGGTTGTCATCTGTTCGGGAAAAAAGCACCCTATGTCCCTTCTTGGTGTTCAAGTTTGTTTTGTAGCATATTTGTTTCATTGATTTGGTAGTGAAAGAGTGACAGACAGATAGTTATATTCTCATTCATGATATTAGTACAGATTTTAACAGACTTTATTTAACTTTTTGTATAAGAAAGTTTGGAATAAAATCTCGCAGCCGAATATTTTAGGAGTACCGCCAATTGTATTTTGGCGCTGATGTCGATACATTATAATAGTAAAAGTATATTTTATCAGGATCAATACTTTATTTAATTAAGAATTATTGAAAATAATAAATGGAACAGCGGTAGAATCAGCTTCAATTTTTTTCCGGACCGTACAGGCTTTTATTTTTTATTTATCTAGAATATAACACATATTTTGTATACTTTGGGGATTCAATATGTAAATATTTTACATATGTCATTACGTAAATTATTATGAAGTTAATTGCAATAAACCATATAAAAACGTTATATAAGCAAAGATAGATCAGTAAAGACGATACGGGAATGACAGTAGGTTCAACTCCGGGTCAATTCTTGCGTTTTTTAACAAATAATGATAACGGGCGGGCTAAGAGGCCACTCAGATGGTAAGTGATCATCACCCTCTATACATTGGCTTTGATTTGAGAAATAATAACCATTCTTTACATCGCAAATACGCCAACAATCTTGGGAACTAAGATGTTGTGTCCCGTGTGCATAAAGTTACAACTGACTCACTCACTCCTATCTTTCTTCAAACCGGAACACAACAATACTAAATATCTATAATAATCGATAATCCTATGAGCCTGTGATCCTACCCAGATGGGTTTGCACAAAGCACTATCAAGTATCTTTTAATTTGTATTATAATTAGTCTCGTCTTCAGGTACATGTGTTATATCAAATAATTCAGTCAGTCAGTCAGTCAAGCGACGAGGGTTATTGGTTAATTTAAATATAATATGATAATAACACCTCGGAAATGTCTAGTAGGCAATAGATTAGTACCATGATGCTTACAATTTATCCCTTTTAAATTGTATGCGCTGAATATAACACAGACGTAAAATATCGCTGGTAATGTTACTTACTTATTCTGGACTTGAATGTAAACGTGATAGTTTAATTACGAAAGAAATAAAATTTTACAATCCACTTTTATTCAGAACCTTCGATTAAACTGTTTAATTTTATGTTAAAAATGCTTTGTTTTATGTTATTGTTCTGAGATAAAAACAAATGTTATGCTGTAATAAGTGCATGCCACACAAGTTGAGACATAACGTGCTTAACCATGATTATGAGGAGTGAGGAAATAAGGTTTTCGCCCTGATACTTTCACCGTCACTTAAATGACTCATTAGCAATGGTGTGAGCCTTCCATATAAGCACTACTTACATACTTAATCATTTCCTTTTACTTTCATGTTTTTCTTAACTTTTTACAACAAATCACCTGAGATTAATAGTTCTAATCACCTTGAACTTGTCTTTACACATAAGATTAGCGTTTAACTTTCGGAGTGTTTATAAACTGCTGTTTAATACAGATAATCATATTTTTTATTCTATTATGCAATTTTATTGATTAAATAATAATGGGCTTTGTGCGAGACCCCTAAGGAACATACGTCACATACTATGCCACCAAATAGCAGAACAATTATTATGTTCCGGGTAAAAGGTTGGCAGGCACAAGCGACATAACGTCCTATTCTCAACACGCGTTTACTGTGTAAGGAATGGTAAATATAATGGTAGAGCCGAGATGGCCCAGTGGATAGAACGCGTGCATCTTAGCCGATAATTGCGGGTTCAAACCCAGGCAAGTACCACTAAAAATTAATGTGCTTAATTTGTGTTTAATTCGTCTCGAGCATCTCAGAGGAAGAGGAGATCTTAGACCAGCAGTGGGAAATTTACAGCCTGATATTGATGTTGATTTTGATTTTTCGCGGGCCTGTTTGACCGTCAGTCTTATTTTATAAAGAAAGTCCAATCTTGTGACCTTTCTTATTTTCCTTAATCAAAGTAAAAGTGTGCGCGGAAAATGCAAGTGCATCCACCGTTCACTCCGTCTCATAATCAAACGGAACGGGAATCTGACACGAGCGGAGAGAGTTCGGTAACTGGGATTTACGTGTCTTCCGATGCATGAGAGCTGCGCCGGACTTAAACATCTAGAAATTTTAATGACCATCAGATGACGCAATAATTAAAACTAATCAAATTCCCTGATTATCTACTGGCAAGATTTTTTAATTTAATGTAGCCTAGTTAAACTTGTATACAATATTTTCAATCCTTTACAAAAAATATGGGTTACAAATATTTGGATATACAGTAAAACATAAAAAATCTGGATATCCAACATTGCTTTGGGGTGTGACGCCATCTTAAATCCGAAAATTTAACAGCCAGATCTAGGGTTTGACTCCTTGACCTCGGCGTCCCGAGTTTTATACTGGTGAGCTGCTAGACAAACGAATCAGCTCCTATCGCATCTACATCGAATGTCGCATCGATCACAAGAATAGTTCCGCGGTTACGTAACCGTTGTGAGTAAGCCAAAACCCCCGCTCCCGCGACGCTTTCTCCACCTGTCCAGAGCATTATGAAACCTTATCATCATCAATTGATATATTATCGACTCGCTAATGACTTCGGTAGTTCTCAAACTCTGCGTCAGAATGATGGCGCGTTTATTTCGTGGATCACAAATAGCTTGCTGTTAGATACTCGTTTTTTCGATGTTACCGTCATGACAGTATCTTTAGCAAGTTATATTATGCTATTCATGTCAGTACAAGCAGAATAATTAAACTTTGGATTTTTATTAATTTCAATATTATTGAATTAGAGAAATTTATATTATTTCCTACGTTAAGGTGGAAATAATGTGAGAGTTCAGAGTTATAAGATTAAGAAATAAATAGACGTTAATTTTTGTGTGTAACGCTATTTAATAATTGCGATGACGTCGGGTTTAGTAAAGGGATTAAATAAAGAATGAAGGTATAACTTTCAGGTTTCAAGAACAAAACACATAATTATAATTAACCATATTCGGCATATCCCTTAACCTGTTTTAGCTTTCTGAAATATATTACCATATTTTTTTTTTCTACCACAAAGCAAACATTTTCATCACCACAAGAGAATTTTTGTTTCAACAATTTTAGTAACAATTTATTCCCAATATTTAGTCTCCTTAGGGGAGACTTGCACTAGACAACCCTGCGGAATTATCCGATCCTGCCTATTAGTAGCAACTTATAACAAAATATATATTGATACATATTATACTTATAGTAACCTTGAAGAACCTAACTCCAGAATATTCCCTTAATATTGCATCATATATGTGTACGTATCCACTTTATCGTCGACATACAGTCTCAATAATATATGTATATGAATTACAAATCCAGGTCATCGTTTTACAATGTTGATGTGACGTCATCAATCGTGATTTTTTTATTGCGTTAATGAAACAATATAGTTTATAGACAGCATTGTTTGAAGTTTTATTTCATATGATTAGAGCTAAGGCCATACATTAGTGTAGCGTCAGCAAAACAAAAGAATAAATTATTATTTTTTATTCTTTGAAATTTATTTATTTCTTACAATTTCTATGTTCCACTAATCTTGATAACTAAGATGTTATGTCCCTTGTGTCTGTAGTCACTGGTTCACCAGTTCTTCCATACGGTATAGAAGTATACTAAAAATTGCTGTTTAATATATAATTAGTACCTGCAACTAATAATCAGGTACCAATCAGATACTCAAAAGGGTTTGCACAAAGCTCTATTACCAAGTTAAAAATCTTACCGAAACCAAAAACTAATATAATTGACACCGGTGGAAATAAGAAATGTACCATCAAATCATGATAGTAGGTAGATATATATATATTTCTTTCTAATTCAACTTAGTAATCCTTTTAACTTACAAGCATTGTCCGCACCTTTAGAGAATTGATTCATAATCAACCTCTTTTTACTTTTTTTGTACATAGTTCCCTTTATTACGTAATTCGTACGGTCCCTTATCACTTCATTCGTGTTTACAGATTTACCTTAAAAAGTTTTAAGTTTAGCCGCGGGTGGGTGGGAATATTGTATCTTCGAATGAAGAGACTCATACAATAATGATCGAACTTCACTTCAAGTAGTTCATTTTAAGATACAATTAACTAAGTAGTTGTTTGGAGAAGGTTATTATGAATTATATTCACAATAATTACATTTTTTAATATGTTACTTTTTTTTTCTTTTTTATGGTATAGGTTGGCGGACGAGCATATGGCCCACCTGATGGTAAGTGGTCACCATCGCCCATAGACAAAGACGCTGTGAGAAATATTAACTATTCCTCACATCTTCAATGTGCCACCAACCTTGGGAACTGAGATGTTATGTCCCTTGGGCGTGTAGTTACACTGGCTTAACCACCCTTCAGACCAGAACACAACAATACTGAGTACTGTTATTTGGCGGTAGAATAACTGAAATAAAATCATCATATAAATCCATTCGTATCCGAACAATCTTCAAGTTAGCTAACTATTAACATTAATAGAGCCTTCAGAACATTCATAAAACTTTACAATCAAACATCGTGATGCAAAGTATATTACGAACAAAAAACACAAAAGTTTTTTTATTAAGTTATCATAGTTATGTAAATAATATGTTAGAAGATCTATTGTTTGCGAACAATGAAAATATATGTTAACGTTATGTAACGTGCATTTACACTTTCACTTTGAAATTTACTAAACACTAAAACCGCGGTTTTAGTAGTCATTGTACTCAGAAATTTTATAATAATGATAATAATTTAAGTTTACGTTTGCCAAATCACTCTCTATATCATAATCTTCGACTTACTTACTTTACGTTTGTAAACGTAATATAAAACTGAAATTTCGTAATCAAAAAGCAAAAAACCTTATTTTTATGTGTAATTATAAATTAAAATAGGATTTTAAGCACTTTCAATTATATTTTAAATCCTATTGACCCAAATAGTGAGAAGAAATGATAAACACAAGTTACAGCACCAAGCGGCGTTGCGTAACTCGGCTCACTTTCACCCAAATCAGTAAGTCACTGACCGCGTACACAGACTAGGCTATTACAGTATGACTACGAGACCGATTTTTTGTTACCTGTGAAATAAATAACATAAACGCTTTATTTTTAATCTAAATAAGACAAAAATGTCTACGCTTATTTTATTTAATACACCGTTTACCTTATAGCTGCGGTAGCATTATTAATGGAATAAAAGTATTTTAATATTCAATATTGTCCGTTTCTGAACCAACTAACTGGATTTTAAAATCATTTCCTTTAGTCTGTGTCACCTGCGACAAAAGCCACATTCATCACGGCCTCAAGAGCACTCATTCGTTTAACGTCTCAGATTAGATAACAATTCTCTACACCTCTTACACCTGGTATGCGGAATACCTTCACGTGCAGACATCTTAAAATTCTTTGACTCGTCACCTCATTATCTCTCGCGACTACATCACGATTAAAAAGTTTACTTTTATTTTATTTGAAAGCGAAATCCAGACAACGAAATGACTCGAAAGTCATTATCGTTTTTCATATTTGATGATATTGTAGGATGAATCGACTTTGTTTCATAGCAAATGCTCACTCAGACAGGAAACTAGATTGTTAGGTTTTGCTGACCGCAATTTATATTAACGAAACGGAAGCAGCAGATTGATAATTTGTAAAGTCCCAGTTACGTGGGAAACCAGTTAAATTTTATTTTACTTATAAAAAACGATGTTAAAAAGGCCAGTATCATTGAAGTCGTCAAAATCTTATGACTTATAGAGTTTTACGTTCGACAGTTGACGCAAGCTAAGTGCAGTCCTTAATGATATACAGTTCTAAGGCAAGTTCACGATTCTTGTAAATCGGAGGCGATAACAAAGGTCAGTGTCCTGACCCCTGAACCGCAACCTATTCACCACTTTCTCGAACAGTTTCAGTGACGGCAAATAAGGGCTATTCTATCCTCTTGAATACTATCTGCATCATTATAATATTCTATTATAAACTCTTGAAAGTTATACAATTATATTTCTTGATTATATAAAAGCAGTATATACAAGTGCGTACAAAGCGGTATAAAAATTGTTACTGTACTTTGGTTAAATTAGATAATACATTTACCCACTTTTCTTCCTTATGAGTCATATAAGACTCGTGATTTATATGTAACCACTATTTCTCTTGTTTGGACAAGGAAATTATTAAAAACTATGAAGTAGTATTTTAATTGCGCATTTTTTTTTATTTTATCAGATATGTCGTCTTCAATTATCATCAACAGATTTCTTTTTACTTTTACAGATACTCATATACATCGCATGTCTTGTAAGCAGTGCATCCTGTCTCAAGGTCATTCAAAGTGCAAACAGTACCTCAAATCATAATGTCACTACGTTATATCCAGTTGAGAACGTTACTCATTATAGAGAAGCGATTAATGTCTTCAGAGGTAACATGAATAGAAAGAATGAAAAAGAAATTAATCAAACTCAATCAAGAGACAAAACTGTGATAAATAATTATGAAAGTAACCAAAGTAAAGTTTTGAATACGCTAAAAGAATCAGAACTTGAACAACTTCAAAATAAAAATGAAGTCGAAATATCATCAAAAGAAAAACAAGATCACAAAAATGGTATAAAACTCCTTACTGATACGACTTCTTGGAAATTTAATGCCAGTTATGCAAAGTCTAAGTTAAATATTGATGATAATAAGATTAATATAAATGATAACGGCTATAATATTGGAAATGAAAGTAAAGGAAAAGAATTCAAGCCGAGTCTGCCTTTGGGAGATTTCTACGATGAAGATAAGTTCGTTGTACCAACGCAAGCAACTGTGGGATCATTTAATCCGCATATCTCGAAGCCGTCAATAGAGTTTGTAAGGTATGATCAATTTATAATTCTTCACTAGATATTTCAATGCAATTTCCTTATTTAAACATCTAAAAGAGGTTACTATGTGTTTTTAAAATTTTATATTGTATCTTAAGAATTATAAACAATAATTTGGAATCACTGATCGACCACAAATACAACAGCATTAATTTTCCACTGCTTGGCTAAGGCATCCTCTCCCTTTGAGGAGAAGTTTTGGAGTATATTCCACCACGCTGCTCCAATGCTGGTGGATTCACATGAGATAGAATTAGACACATGCAGGTTTCTATACAATGTTTTCCTTCACCGCCGAGCTCGAGATGAATTATAAACACAAATTAAGCTCATGAAAATTTAGTGATCCTTGCCTGGGTTTGAACCCGCAATCATCTATTAAGATGCACGCGTTTTAACCACTTATTTATTCAACATCGATTTTATTTATGATAAAACGTATTGTTGTGACATATTTTTAGTAACAGATTAGACATCGACCAACACATTTTAAGTATGTAATGGATAAAATAAACTACTTATATTCTTACAGCTCCCCGAGAGACTTCTTCCCATTAAACTACAAACAACCTGTCAATTCGTATAACGTTGCAATCAATTCGCCTTACAAATTCGAGCATCTCTTACCGAGAACCAAGGACTGGAAGTTTGAAACGGGTCTGGAAACCAAACCCACCATGGAAGCGCCGACGATGATACCAGCTGGTGGTCTCTACAAGTTACCGGACGCATTCAAAGAGAAACCCGGTTCTGATGGTGACGATGATGATTTTGGACTAGACTTTAAGGATTCAAAAGATACATCTTTAAAGAAACGGTAAGATGTTTAAATTTTTTGTTAAGTTTGATCCTTAATATACCTATAAATGCATTTCAAATCTAAAATACATAAAATAGAACGTATATCTTGTTTCTAATATTATAAATTCTAAACGTTTGGTTGGACATTTGTAACTTAAACACGCCAGGACGAAAGTATGGTCTAGTGATTATAGTCTGAAATGAATCAAAGGGTACTTTTAATCTGGAGTAGGTACCTCATATCAACACCAGCAACCCCCTCACAAAACGCTGGCAATGCTGCAGTCGGAAAGTGGGTTACACTGTCGAAAGTATCAGCCAATGCGTAGATAATTACATACTAATATAAATACATGAATCGATGGACGCAGCCATGCGTTGCGCGCCCATTGTGACCTTTCACTATTTTATTAGTATTAATCATATACTTCTTGATATCGACAATCTTTGCTTACTGTACACTTTCCCGTATTTAATTGACTGCACACATCCCTTGAAGTCTACTTTGCTAACCACTGGAAAAAAAGATTTTTACTCTTTACTCTAAGGGCGTTTATGTCCATTTAGAGATTGTTGAAGCTTAAAAAAATTCATAAAAAACTGTTATAAATGTCGTGACATACAAATACATTCAAGTCAACAAAGAATTACAACACTATAATTCAGTGCGGGTTGGCGTTTAGATATGTGGCGGCATGTCATTCTAATAAGAGACATGCAGCTTGCCTCACAATGTTTTCCTCAGTCGCCAAGCACGATAAGAATTATAAAAAACATTCAGCATATGAAAATTCTATGGTGCTTGCCTGCCTTTGAATCAGCAATCATGTGGTTAAGATGCACGCGTTCTAACCATCGATCCATCTCAACTCCATATTCACTTTTAAACCACATATTCGATCTCATTGGTTATTTATTTTAGTATGATTTTTGTTATAGATGACAGCTTAATAGATCAAAGAGTAAAAGCCCAAGAGTTTTTCTTTTAACGTTCCGAATTTATCTTTCACGGCCGAGTACGACATAATCTCTCTAAACATGATACATAATTTAAAAGACGTCACAGTCATTGCTATGTAGGCCGAAATTTAATTAAACACAAAATAAAATTAACATTATTAATAATCAACATTCCGAAGCCACTTACACGAACGAGACAGCGTTACGCCTATCACCATACAAGTAAGCGCTAAACCCCCGCTGTCGGTACTAATGATTGATTTGCAAGTGATTTGCTCTGAGCTCCGGGCTATGAAGTGAGCTCACTCACTGAACCGAAATAGAAAGCTTGTTTACAGAACTATTAACACAAAAATAATAATAATAATGTATGATATTATCGTGTCGTTTTGATGTTATTATGTCAATATTAATAGTCAAGCAAGCTTGCCTCAATTCTTCTTGATGTGATCTGAGACTACCGGTTGACCTTAAATGATCCCCTACATAGTTGCAGACTGCGCGCTCTCTGCCCTCTATCTCGAGAACGATTGAATTTTTTATAAAAAATGTTTAAAATAAAAGTTGTAGATACTTTTTTATTCTACAATATTTTTGTGACCTTTGACCTTAGTTAAAGGTAGTCTCGTCTCTGCTATATCGGTTTTGAGACTAAGTTTTGGATGTCACAATAAAATTTTGTATATTTTATACGGTTTTTATCTCCAATTCTGAGGTAAAAGTATTGAGAAGACTGGTCTAATACACGAATTTAATACTCATACATTACATGAATGGCATATGTACACAAGCATAAAATTATTGTTATGAAAAAAAACAATCTATTTCAGGTTCAAAACTGAAATATTTAGAAGAAATTACATGAATAGATTGACAAATTATTGCTGTAATAGTAAATCATGGACTTAAATAATCTACTTTTTCAGGTCTAACCCATGGAAAAAGATATTAAACTTGATAACAGCTCTCGTACCTGTTGGGATCATCATATCCGCACTCACGCCCAGCATCATCACTCTAGAGAGCACTGACAATAACCCTCAGTGAGTACAAACCTTCCATTTACATACTAAAGTGCCGCATAATTTTATCCTGCTAGGTTGTGACCTCCTTTCCTCTTGAGAAGAAATGAGCTTATTCCATCACAAAACTATGACGCGATCTGGTACACGTCTGATAGAACCTCATTCGACCCAAACAGGTTTCGCCGAATACGGAACGAATTATAAACCCAAATGAAGTTTTCATATCACTGAGTTATCTAAATAAATTAAAAAGTGGTATATTTGTTCAGTAGCCCTTGAAGAGGTGCAGCCATGCTTATTCATATAGTGCAGTAAGAGCTCATACAATGTTGATACAATACTGAAAATTATTTACGTATCCAATATGAGAAAAATGAGAAAAAAAGAGTAGCTACTAAGTTTCTTGTCGGTTCTTCTCGGTAGAATCCACTTTCCGAACCGGGTGGCAGGTTGACTTAATATACATAGTTGTTAAATGATTTAAATATGCTTGTAAAAGCCTACTTAAATAAAATATAATTTGGTTTGATTTGATTTGATATTTTGAAGACAGCAGGAGCGAAAAGTAATGTTTACTGTCAATAAATCACCGATAAAATATTGAGCAATGAACATAATATATATTTAAATTATTGTAAATTTACCATTTCCATACTATATACTATAGTATATTTTACGGGCAGTATGTATATAAGAGTACGTTAAAAGTTCTCTCCATAAAAGGAATACTGACCACTTAAGTTTTGTCAACATTGCTTGTAAACAAACGCATCCGTTATTCCGTAAAGGTGTCAACGAGAATGAATTTAATGTTGTGTAATAGTTTTTGGCTTTCTAAAGATTTAAAAATGTATTTTAGTAATTTTAGAGAGGGGTTATTTTCAGTCCCGTCAAGCTAGCATGCAAAAACGATCTCGTTACGCCCCTCGAAGAGACGGAGAAGGTACCGCTGGTTTTTAAGAGGTTATTCAGGTGTACTAAGACTCAATAGGCATCCTTGGCTCCGTCGAATCCTAGAGGATACCCCCTTAAATCATGTGGGGGAAACACGTAACACATTTCAGCGAGAACAAAATAGGTATCTATCAGGGATGCAGAAAGAAAATGAAAATGCAAATTTTCTTGAAAGCGTAACAAACAAACAAACTCACTTTCGTATTTAAGCGATTAGTTAGGATTACATTATTAACTTTAAACATTGGAATAGCAATATCGAATTAATGGCGTTCTAAGTGTAATTTTGATAATTCGTAGCGTTAAATGAGAAAGAAAGAGTGCTTGATGTATAATTTGGTACAATCCGTTTGTGAAACCAAAACCGCGATTATTCAATTCCGTAATTAATCAGTGTAGAGAGTGCGGTAGTTTTACGAAAGATAAAAGTGAATCAAAAATGATCGTTCTGTTATTACGAGCGCTGGACGCAATGTTCGTTTGCTCTTTTCCTCTAGTTTCATGAACTTAATCCGCTCGTACAATCGTATTGTACGTTAATTTATTTTATGAATTATTTATTCGCTTGAGTAGCGCTTAATGGCTACGTTTTTACAGTCTCATAACATAATTATATTTCATGTATATATTTTGATCATATTAATATTTTATTTACTCTGTATCGGGAACATGTTAAGAGCTTTTTCTTTTAATATAAAAAAAAACCTCTTTGCCTTAAATATTCATTTAAATAAATTAAGTTCGTTTTTATAACCCCAAAATTTAAATACGTCTGGTGGTTAAGTTGACTTAACCTTTTCGTCATTAGGTAGCCCTGATCTCTTTTATTTCAGATGCCTTGCCGTAGAACAGGGCCCTGATGGTGCTCCAAGGCAATGAACCTCTCGGGTCTCTTTACCCTACACTAATAACATATATTTTTATAATTACAATGTTATCCTGAATTATGAAGATATGCCATCATCCTATTTAAATATATAAACCAACAATTTTATTAACGGTTATAATCAACCTTATTTGGTTGACTTGTATAGCGGCTCTAGGCGATTTGGATCGGCAGTTTGTACTCCTGTAAAAGCTAAATAAAACTTACATTTAACAAACATTTCCATTCGTCGACAATCGACTCTTGCAACATTCTCTATTTAAAACGGACTCGATTCTCTTAAACCGGAACCAGATGGACATCAATAATAAATAATATATCGCTGATATGTTTATATATTAATAATTGACATAACGTCCACACTGAAAGGATATTATGCCACGCGATAAAACGGCACTTATCGAGTTGTAGGCCATTCGTATTAATTATTCATAAAATACTTTCGTGGCCGCCTGTCCACCGCGCTTACATAACCTAACGTGCGATCGTTGCGTGCGCTCGCGCATATCCGCGTTGTTACATCTGTAATATTAATCCGTTCTGTATCATGACGATTTATCCTCAACCAGTAGAGCATGGGTGATGTCTTCAGGAAATGAAAAGGTGGATTCCGTTCTTTAAAAGTTTCATTCATTTCCGGTTTATATAAATAATAGCTTCCATGTATAATGGATTATATATATTTGAGTGAAGGTGCTTTCATTACTGACTGTTATTCTATCAGGTTTTATTGTTTTAACAATTAACTGAACGGTAGATCCGTTACAATTTGAAAAAGGAAGTAACAGTATAAAATTCCAATATTAAATATATTACGATTCCGTTAGTCCGTCGTACTCTTTCGATTATACGCAAACCATTATGATTAGGGAAGGTGCACGAACTCCTTTCATTTTTACCCCAGTAAGCAAAGGGCACTTATTTATAATATTTGCTATTAATATTATGCACCATATGTGCAACGAATATAATAATATTCCAACGAAAATTGGAAGTTCCAAATGCAGTTTAAGTTTCCATTATCAGTTGGCCTTCATGCAACAAATATATAAATTAATATCACAGCTCAGATCCCATGGTTTTCAGTACATTGACGTGGTTCACAATTCTTGGATTGTGTGCACTCGTCTACCTTTCTAAAGTAAATTAAAAACAAATATCGCAATGTTATTTAAAGTAGTTTGCATAGCGTTGAATATTAAACAGTAACGAAGAACTTACGTACACACTGCTGGACGAAAATACCTCGCAGGCCATTTTATATATTTATAGCCTCAACTGGTGGACAGCACACAGTTCAATATGCACAAAGACAATAGGAATTGCAAATGAACAGCGAAATGCGGTTGACATTCACGGCTACATACGCGGTCATCGTTTGTACGATAGTTATTTTTTAATTGAATTTGTGCATAGTAACAGCCTGTAAATTCCCACAGCTGGGCTAAAGGCCTCCTCTCCCTTTAAGGAGAAGGTTTGGAACATATTCCACCACGCTGTTCCAATGCGGGTTGGTGGAATACACATGTGGCAGAATTTCTATGAAATTTGTCACATGCAGGTTTCCTTACGATGTTTTCCTTCATCGCTGAGCACGAGATGAATTATAAAGACAAATTAAGCACATGAATCAGCGGCGCTTGCCTGGGTTTGAACCCGCAATCATCGGTTAAGATGCACGCGACAATTTGTACATATTTAGGCCCTTTTCGTTGAACTATCAATTATCGATATCAATTGGTTTCCATATCTACTAAAATATACTATCTTAGTAGATATGGAAACCAACCGGAAGGAATGTTTGTAATATTTATTGAACCGCTGAATGATTTTGCTTACTATGTAATTATGATAATGCCTCTATCACGCTCATAATCCGAAGGTATGGTAAACCTGACTGGATCAGTAGACACGAAAGTTTAGCCAGTATAAGAGATGCCATTGATGTGAATTCTTCGGCTTGGATTTTAAAGGACCTCGAGCCATATATTTAACCATTAGACCTCCGAAGCCGACAAAACATATAACACAGACCCACAGCGGTGAGAGGTGCCGACACTGACCGCTATGTCTATTTTAGTTTTCCCTCTCCAAAATCATGTCTTAAAATAGACTCGGTGCATAAAATTAAATTCGTAATAATTACCACATCCACGCATTACGTAGAAATGTACGCTGAGGAAGGACTTACATCCGCGTGTTACACAAGTGTGAAAGCAGCATTAAATATTTTACAAGAAACGAATAAAGTTTCCACTACAATGTGCTGGACCGGTCCCCTGTTTGAGGACGGCCGCATTCTTCATTTCATGTTTATTGTTCGATGTAGTAGAACCCTTACTCAACTTATTGTTCTGTTATACATGTCTGTCTGTACGAGTTCTTGTATTTATCCGTGCATGGGCGGTTCGTGTTGTGGTAGATGCAAGCAAAGTAAAGAACAGTCTGTAAATTTACTTTCTAAAGTTCTTTTAAAAGTTCTTTTATTCGTTAAGGTGTAGTTCTGGAGCATTTTGATTGCGCATTTGTAGGAATTTAATCGGGAATATATAAAATCTTTTCTTGTGACAATTTCGTAATTGAAGCACAAGTTGAATTATAACCACTAAGCAAGTGAAACGTTACTGGTGATCACTCTAGTTTCAACTTTAGTTAGTTTTGTTTCAACAATCTTTAGTTAAGATTCACTGATTCCACTTGATTGATTAATCGTCTACCCCAAAATTAATATCTTTTTAATAATAATAATAAATATGAGACAACATCACATACATTACTCTGATCCCAATGTTAGTAACTAAAGCACTTGTGTTGTGGAAAATCAGACGTTACGACGGTACCACGAACGCCTAGTCCCAAGATAACACAGAAAACTAATGATAATCTACATTGACACGACCGGGAATCAAACCCGGGACCTCGGAGTGGCGTACCCATGAAAACCGGCGTACGCACCACTCGACCACGGAGGCCGTCGAATTTTTGAGATAGATATAAATATTACAGAAACATCATAGTTTCTTATGTTTTGTAATAATAATAGCTCGTTCATAATCAAGGTATACTTTTTAAATTCGGGTCTATCAAGCACTTGATATTGAAATAATGATGTCACGTAAATGACACAATGAGCCATTTACGTGATATAATTAAATATAAATTAAAAATAAAGGTTGATGATTGGATCATTGAAACGTACAATCCTTCGTGATTAATTTTTTAAGGTTTTTTCGTTAACAAATAAATAACTTATTATTGTTTATATTGTATAAATTAATTCATTAATTTCAGTGGTTTTTTTATTATAATTTATGGACGATAAAATATTTTTAACACTGGCTTCTATTTACAGTTTTCCATCTCGCATTTCCCGGAGGTCGGAAGAAAGTCTCGCCGAACTTCCGTCCGTCAGCGAACGATGCAAGCGAAGATTGCTCTGTGAATTACATTCGAATGGAAACTACATGCGGTGGGTGCAAGCATTTCTTGAACCCATACATATCGATAGAAAGTAATGAAACTGTCTTAATTCAGAGGTGATTCACCGAGGTATCTCTTTTTAAAGGAATTTATAAACAATGTACCTTGATAGGTATCAAGAAATGCATGTTTTGTTGTTCTCTGAATTGAAAGATGATAGGTGCTAACGCAAGCACAACAAACAACAACAACATCCAGTAAATTTCCCACTGCTGGGCTAAGGTCTTCTCTCTCTTTGAGGAGAAGGTTACACAGGCACATGTGACGATATATCTTAGTTCCCATGGTATTGATGATGAAAGTTAGTTAATATGTCTTAAACTTTTTGGGGCATGATAACCATGCAATACCACATGACGTCATAACATATTATCGATCATTCCTCTGCTCTCTTTCTCCGTTTTAAGCATTATAAATGTTTTTCTATATTTACAGCGATACATCACCACGCAGACAGAACTTATGCTACAAGATACCCTGCAACGACCCTCAGGCTCTCAATAAAGTTCTCAGTTGGTTATTTCAGCACCATGACAGCCGTGGTCACCATTACGCCATCCACGATAGACGAGGTTTCATTACGTAATTCTAATAAATTATAAATGCTATTTTGTTGTTTATTTTAATATAACTTACAACAACTACAACAACGACAACAGCATTTAAATTTCCCACTTCTGGGCAAAGGAAGGAATATACCTTGTCTTATATTTTTGATTGTAGCTAGCTAGGTTCGAAAGATGTTTTCCTTCCTTCTCTCAACAATTAAACTATCAAAAGAAAAACAAATGATCAAATCCTACTGGCAGTTTAGAGATCGTTCAAATAAAGAACAAAAAAAAATATTATATTAGTGCAGATGTAGAGCAGATAGGGCCAAGTGACATCTTAAACAGAGATCTCTAATCGCAATCCGTGAAGCGAACTGAAATTATAATTCACGAACTTTTCGGCGGCAAAGGATAAAGTTACGAGAAGCTCGCATGATTATAATCCATGTTAAAGATTCATCGATATTGTACTATTTAAGAGGTGAATAGATTTCATTATATTTAAATTTATTTTATGCTTAAATGATATGAAAACGATAATATAGTAACTTTCTTACTATTTATACACAAAATAAATAATTTACCGAATATTTGCATTTAACATACGACATTTTTTAGGCTTTAGCCGGTTTGTCTATTAATAAGAGTTTGTCTCTTATTTATAGACAAACCGGCTCATTACCTAATTGATAAAAAAAAATCAAGAATATTAAAGGGACATTACTAAGCTGTTAGATCATACAAAGTTAATAAAATATTAATATTATAAAACAAGAGCACCTTGTAAAACACGTGATCAAAATTGAATTTCGTCGCCTAGTATAGAAATAGTTACGGCAAATTTAATATCGTTTAATGCATGCAATTCATTAAATTATAATACATTATGTCCGTCCTTAAAGACCGGAGGAGTTTAAAAGACTTTCATTATTTTTTTTCAAATCCAAAGATAAATACAAATTAGAAAAATTCAATTAAAAACTGTCTTATAGGTAACATGATGAATGCGTGTTGCGGAGAAAGTCAAATTAATGCTCTGGAAGGCTGCGATTAAAGCACAAATCTACTTTCCAGATTTGGCGTGCTCTCTTTATGTTAAATGATACACGGAGGAGTTTCTCTTTTTTTAGTTAGAAAGGCAGACGAGCAAATGTGTCACTTGGCAAGTGATCACCATCGACAATACAGACTGAAAAAAAACCATAGTCAATTCTAACGCTACCAACGCAAACTTCCATAAGTCTCTCTGCCAGCGGTAAAGACACCCGTAGTACCGTCATAAAACATAACAAAATGATTTTATATAAGTAGGCTGCTATATGCTTTTATCTATTATCACATTGTTAATATTCCTAATATAGTTTCAACCGAGAAAAATAGACAAGACATAGCTATATTTAGTCTTTTCAGAAACATGCTTAAACCAAATATACTGAATCGAATACATGGAAATCAAAGCTTGAAAACCACGTGCTTGTATTTTAATTCGATGTAGATCTATAATGTCCAAATCAAAACCACTGGATCTAAAAAGTGTTTGACATTTTTAGTTAAATTGCTATATTTATTTCTTGATTATAAATAAATCGTGCAAGCTGAATGCGTTTCCATGTCTTAATGAGTTGTTAATTTTACGTGTTGTATATTCAGTTCTAGTAACAAAGCATTTAAAAATAAGCATAATTTGATTCCATACTTAAGTTCTCGACGAAGAAACCTCTCAACAATTTCTATGCTGTTCAACATAGGACTCGGATTTTTTTTTTTCTTGATATTTTCTCTCTAAGGAACAACGGAAGTGCCGATTCTTTTACAATTGCAATGGAAATTCGTGACTGGGCTTTTATTATCTTTTTATGAACTTAGATTAGCATTAATTAGTCTTCTAATCTGATCGAGTACCAATTAAAAGGTTTGTTCATTACAATATTATTACGTAATAGTTTTTGATAATTAGCAAAGTTAATAATGTATGGAATGCTTTGTGGCTCATTATAGTGGTGCAAGAGGTAGTTTGTACTCCTTACTATGCCATATAAAGGTGGGGATTAAGTATTTTAAGCACTGGCAATGCGAGAATTAAATTCCAATTCCAATATTCTGACTCACACTTGAACACAAAAAACAAAGCACCATTGTTGAGGGTAAAATAAATGTTCAAGAGGTGGTACCTACAAATACCCAGGTAGCTATAGATGCATACAAGGACAGTGAATGTGAAAACGTTAAACATATTCAATGCAAAGACAAAGTAGGAATTATTCAATTAATAACGCACTAATGAGAAGTTTCAATAAATCAGTCACACACTAACGAGGTCGCTTGACGGCCATTACGTAGAAACGCGTCCGCTATCTCTCCGTAATTATGATATTTATCTTAATAATTGAGCATGATTCATCCCTTCGCCATATTCATGTCGAGAGGCTTAGATAATTGTTCCGTATAAAGAAAGTTTCGTAGTTAGGTAACAGTTTGCGCGGCTGGCTTTGTCCGCGACAAATACATCATAAAACTCTGTGACTCGGTTAAGTCTGTTTCACCATCAGTCGATAATTTATGCTATCATTGAACTTGAACAAGTTTGGTAAGGTAAGGTAAGGTACATCACCATTCATTCATTAGATAATTTACCACCTTACAGTAAAACCTAATACTTTTGTGTTTCGTCGGCGAGTCAGAGTTATTACTCTACTACTCTACAAGCACAGAAAAGTTGATATTAGTTTCTAAGGTACCTTGGCGTATTGGTAATATGAAAAAAGATTAATAATTATTTTCGCTTTTAAATATCGTTTTTGCACTTAGATCTCTTTTATCTGTTTATTTATTATTATTATTATTATATAGACAAATAGGCCACCTGATGATAAATAGACACTGTAAGAAAAATCAACCATCTCCTTAGATCGCCCTACTAGCGATATGTAATATAATGCATGGAGTGAGCCAGTGTAACTACAGGCATAAGGGACATAACATCTTAGTTCCCAAGGTTGGTGGCACATTGACGATTTAAGGAACAGTTAATACTTCTTACAGCGTCATTGTCTATGGGTGATGGTGACTGTATAATAAGAGAAACACATTTTAAAAAAACATATTATTTATTTATGGTGTTTACACAATGCACCCGGCTGGACTAATGCTAATCTAAGTATATGAAGATGCGGCCGTGCCGCCGCGTGCCTCCGAAAGGCGGGGGTTCGCTGCCGGGGCGAAGTCCGGGCCTGTCCTATTGGCCCACCTCACACGTCACCGTCGTTCGATTGGTTGTATAAATCTTAGCATAGTATACCATATATATGCCTATACTTAGCCATACACATTTGTATATGGCGCGCACAGTGACCACTTACCGTCAGGTGGCCCATATGCTTGTCCGCCAAGCTATAACATAAAAAAATGCACCTGTTCTCGGCTTCTAAATGCACTGGTTCCCACTTCCCGTATTGCTTAATTCACCTGACCATCAGATATCCTCTACATATTATTCGGAGTCATGGTCTTCATCCATTTACATATCTTCATATTAGTTACCAGTACTGTAAACGACGCGGCCTTCAGCTCGATAGCTCTATTAATATTCAATATTCCAAATACGCCATTTGAATAAATTATTTAAGAAATGTTAAATATAACTAAATCAATAAATTCAACTAATTAACATGTAGAAATTTGCACGATGGTTACGAAATCGTATAATTTCTAAAAGAATTGAGATCTTCTCGATAGAAATCAGTATAACCCGATATATTGTTTTTGTATGTTTAATTTATTTACATATTTTCTTTATTAAATTAATAAAAATAAGATGTCTTATATATTAATCAACATAATAAAGTCTAACTTTCTTTAGAATACTCTAAGCAAATCAAAATATATTTTATTCAAGTAGACTCTTACGAGCATTTTTGGATCGTCATTTCACATGATTAGACTGAACGAAAGCTACCAGCTCGGAATTTATATTCTACCGTGAAGAACCGATAAGCAACTCATTCAGTTATAGTACGACACAACTTAAATGTCGCATCGGCAAAATTCGTAAAACCGATCACACCCGAATTGAGTACGCTATCCCAAATTATCAATATTTATTTCTCATGCGAATATGATCTTTGCACAAACGTAATAACTTGTAATATCATATGACCTAATATATTCGTCAATTTGACGCGTCGACTTACATGCACTTGCTTTCTCTGACTCGTGAATCTATAGCGACGAATAGCATCGAATGGCGCGATAGGGAGCTATTTCTATTGGTTGTGTAAATCGGCAGTAATCGGTTTTATTTTCATTTCATTGCATTTTCCGATGCTACATCTAATTTTTGTCGTATTATACTTAAATTAATTAAGGTATTACTAATCCCGCATCGAAATTAAGGAATACCAGTTTATCTAGTGGCAATGTTATTAGTTGACAGAGAAAAGTATTTTTAAAATTTTACTGTTGCGGAATGGAGGAAGCAAACAGTTGGTACAAGTTTATGCTTAATGATTGAGTAGGTTTTTTATTTGTATGAGTAGGTTTTTTATTTATATGTAACATATATTAATGAGGTGATGAAAATAATAAACTATATTGTTTTTCTCGGCAGGATGTATGAAAATTCAATTACATAATTACTTTGGCATACTTTGTAATAAAAAAGTAGACAAAATAAACTACTGAGTTCCTTTCTGGTTCTTTTCGGTAGAATCTGCTTTCCAAATCGGTGGTAGCTTTACATTTTATTCAACACTACAATCATATATATATTATTTATTAAATTAATGTCTTCAATGCATATCGATATCAGTAGAATCCTGTAATTACCTATAATTAGCCAATTTTATATGAACAACGTGGTGGAATATGTTCCAAACCCTCTCCTTAATGGATGAGGAGGCCTTATCTCAGCAGTGGGAAATTTACAGGCTGTTACTTTTCCTTACTTTACTTACCAATATACCTATGATTAGATTTTGACAAATAAACAACAATGAACGAAATTTTATGAGATGAATCTTAGATCTGATTGTATTGAAATGTATACGGGGGTATGCGTGCGTAGGCGCTTGTACAACACGCCATTGTTTCGTTACAATCGGATGAATGGTTAAGGAACGCATAGAGGATATAAAGAAACATTCATTTTTATTAATTAAGTTTACGCCCAGCGGACCATGCAGGGTTAGGAAATTATGTAATATATCTACGTAAGCAATTCAAAAATATTATAAATGACTTCTAATTAAATCAGGAAAGGGCATGGACATTTATTATTTAGTCTGTTATTTTGAACTGATGTTTGAATGAGTTGACAACCCAGACAAGCATCACTTTATCATACGCTTAATCTGAATAGTCTGCAGCGAAGATAAACATCGTTTAATTACTGGATGAATGTCTGTTACATGTATGTCCACCAATCTGAATTGGAAATGGGTGGTTAAATAAGCTTCAAACCTTTACTTACAAAGGCCTGTGTAACAGAAATGTAATAGTTCATCTACTTTTTTTGCATCACGTGGGTTAGCGAATCTTGACTACCCTTAAATATTTCCTCAATCGTTCTTTATTTACTTTTTATTGGTGTTTGTTTTGGTGTCTGTGTATTTTTAATGTAAAACCCAAAGTCAATGAACAAGTTATCAACATTGACCACGGAGACTGGCGAGGCTGTCAGGCGACTCTCGCGGACTTACGAGTATTACAACTTGTTGCGTCACGATAATTAGTAAAAATCTATTAATTTCGTGAAGATTTCTAAGGTACAGTTCACTAGGACCATTAGGCCTTAGTAGATATTTGTATTTATCATATCAAATTTGTTCATGACATTTCTACTACTTCAAGTTATATAAAAGAAAAATTAGACTCAAAAATTTAAAAGTGAAGATGCTACTTTAGCGAAAGGTCTTATCTATTAACTTTTTTTCTTGTTACGTAAGAGCTGAGGAATGAGCCTAGAAAGGAACATATTTAGACCCCTTATGGTTCATATATCGGACAGGAATTTAATAATCACTGCTCATATCCACATCAAAGCAATCCTCGAGATATAACCGAAACTCAACCAATTTCCGATCTCCACCTCCAGAGAAGAACCAGCGCTTACACAACCGAGTGGCCGGCGCGCTCTCACCGACATCGCCAGTTGCACCTGACAACGCGCGCAGCACACACCGCCGTGCCGGCCACACTGTCACACACAAGTGAATCGCTCGAGTACACGACCAATCAGATAGACGCACACAGTGAAGAATCGCGTTCGAATTTATTGTTCGAAATTTGAATTTTCGATTCGTTATTTTTTTGAAAATTCAGAACTGAAATATTTTATACACGTATAGAGTATCATAGGTCGATCATATTTCATAGAATTTTCGAAGGCCAGTGAGAGTGTGTGAAGGAAAGTGAGACCGCGGCATGCGCCTGCGCCGCTGACATTTTCACTTTCTACGTGACGGGACACATTGAGCGGTAAGTGTTGTGTAATATCTTCGATGTGTGAATATTAAACATTTTACAATTATGTGTTAACACTTTTTCCCAATTCAATATTGGTTCGAAATTAACTATTAGAGATTTTTGAATGTATGCAATAGAACGTTGTGCGATAAAACTGATTTTTATTTAATTCTTATTATTTCTTTTTTTATTTTGAAATATTTTACTAATAAAATGGCTTTTAAATATTAAAAAAGGCTAAACTGAAAGCTAATATATATGATTCAAAAAAATTTTTTTTCAAAATACTATCAAATTTCAATTGCATTTGAAACAAACGTTTATTAAATCGTCACCAAACACGATTAATTGTATTCGTGAATTTAATTTAATTCTATACTATTGAGGAAACTGACATTTATTGAGCACGATCGTTACTGAGTGCACGCATTATCTACAGTTCGTTGACCGGAAAATACAACATGTTATACTTACATATATAATACATGTTTAGCGTTAGAAATCATTCCATTTCTTTTATTCACGGACCGAGATGGCATCGTGACTAGAACATGTGGATCTGAAACGAGGGTTACATGTTCAAACCCGGAGGAACAAAAAACTCAAATGTGTTCATAATTCATCTCGTGCTCAGCAATGAAGGAAAATATCGTGGAATATGTCAGATAAAAATCTGCCTCATGTGTATCCACGAAGCCGCATTGAAGCAGCCGTATCGTGGTGGAATAACGCCCTTAACACAGCTGTGGTCAATGATGAACTTTCACTTTAATTGACCATTATTATTTCAAATTAATATTCAAAAATATAGCGTCAATTGTGATGAAATTATGCATATATACAGTTATACAGTTAGAAACTGTTACACTTAGATTTTACCCATAACAAAACTGCGTGATTTAAAAATGAGTTTGACTTGAAATAGTTTTAAAATGTCTTCCTTTAGTTTAGGATTATCTCTGCAAATTTTATTGTTGTGCTACTAGACATTTGTAGTAAGTTTATGAAAGGACGTGCACTAAATTTGTTGTAATTTTTGGTCTGTTTAACCAATACCTACGAAGAATCTTATACATCCTTAGAGCTCTTTACAAAACGATGAATTCTTCAACTAACTAAACTACAATACCCTAAAATCATCTTGAAGATTGTCCCTAGGCATAATTAAAAAATATTTTTTCCTTCTTGACGTGAACGACCTACGCTCACACATGCTGGAAATACTTGTCGAACAACTATTTTATCCACATATCAAATGAACAGTAAGAATAAGCTCCAGGCTTATCCTTAAGAGAAGAAGCATCTGCCCGACATCTGGATTACGTACCTTGACAGCTCTAGGTCTTCAAAGATTCACACCACAATAACCAAGGACCCGTTTCTAAATTTAGAGAATTCAATTAGATATACTTTTTACGGGTGCTATGAACGTATTTTTGATCAAACAATTTATATTCCTTCTTATTATTCGATTCGGCCTATAGGGAATTCCATGCTTATAAATTTCAAACTCTGATAAATCTAAAGGCTGTTACTTTTATTATTAAGCACTTGAAATGGTCATTTTCAAGCAAAGCAAAGTATAGCATTCCTTAATTTACTATCCTGTAAGTTTATTGCAATTAGTCATTTAGTATTTTAACTTTTCTTGCATTAGCCATACACAAGAGTCAATACATACTCCTAATGGTGGAGAAAAATTTTGTTTCTTTGAATGATTATAAATACCGAGATGTACTGAACCCATTCTAAAAATATTTAACCTACTGAACTAAGATGACCCAGTGGCTAGAACGCGTGCATCTTAACCGATGATTGCGGTTTCAAACCCAGGCAAGCACTACTATATAATATATGTCCTCAATTTGTGTTTATAATTCATCTCGTGCTCAGCGGTGAAGGAAAACATCGTGAAAAAACCTGCATGTGTCTAATTTCATCGAAATTCTGCCACATGTGCATTCCACCAACCCACATTGGAACAACGTTGTGGAATATGTTCCAAACCCTCTCCTTAATGGAAGAGGAGGCCTTAGCCCAGCAGTGGGAAATTTACCGGCTGTTACTTTTACTTTACTTTTACTGAAGCAGCACACTGTCATTTATCGATATGGACTAAACTTTAATATTATAAAAAGCCAAATAACTATGTAAGTATTAATAAATCGAGTTGAATGAAAATAAAAATTGTTTTCCACATGGCTGAAACCGCTGTTCGCTACTAGTGAGATATATTAATCGCTGTTCGACAGTAGTTTACATACAAGTAGAAGCACTTTACATTCCTGCTACCACATTAACCTCATTAAGACTAATGTCAGCTGACCTCGGATTTCTTGATATTACTGCAAAATCCAAACAAAAACGAAACGATTTACAACTTATGTCTTCAGTCTTCACGACTACGATAAGTTCGATTTTGTTTTTATTGTAATGTAAACACATTTATCTGGAAACATGTCAACGCTAAAGTCTATACGACGAATGCATTAGCAAACAACCTTACCCATACGTGTTAATTGCAAATAAAAGCTATATGAACTGTCGGAGAAACGAAATTAAAAAAAAAAGATTACTATATTCTTTTTCCTGATAGGTTAAATTTTCTCGATACAGCAATTATTTATTTATTGTCATTGTAATCTACTCTAAATCGAGAATAATACAGAAAAAAATTACTTTTAAAATTTCATCAATGATTGTGTACTCTTTTTTTTATAACTTATCTTGTCCTCATTAAATACTCCACCACAGTCAAACATAATTAATGTTATCTACGTCATTTTAACATAATTCGATATTATGTAGCAACTCTTACATAATTTCTCAACAAAAACTTAAAAGCAAACGTATTCAATTAACAAAAAATCGAATCGAGTTTTTCCTGTAAAATCAAATTAACAACGCAAAGTAAACCTTATACTATATAATTATAGAGTGTATATTGTATTATATATTGACAATCTCTATTTCTATTGATACGTATTGTGTTGTGTAAGAGATTAGGAGCTGTGAACTAGACCAGTTACTAAATATGTGAATTGACTTTCTCAATGAAGTGAGTATGGGAGCGAAAACTTTAATTATTGTTTCACAAATTTCCACATTAACTATAACTGTAAGTTATTTTTTGTCCCGTGATTAATGGATGAGGGGTTACGCGTGCCAGAGAAAATGATTGTAAGTTGAAAGAAAGAGTTAGGCGAACAAGTGTAGTTTGGATTTAGTCAGTGTTTAACCTCGGAAAATGGTCGGTTCGACCATCGCTTATACTGAGACTGGCGGTCAGTGTCGTAGCTAGGTGAGGAAGGGTCCGGTGCATAGAAAAATAATTGGGCCCTCACCCTCTCTTTCCCATCCCTATTTAACTAATAATTACTCTTTAAAATTATAGATACCAAATAAGAAATCTTGTGCGTAGGGTCGTGTTTTTATAGCTTTAGAAGCTTAAGATTTAGTTGAGAGGGCCCCCTGAACTCCGGGGCCTTGGGTGCACCACCACCTGCCCTACGATAACTACGCCTACGAGTAGACGAAAGAGGGACATGTTCTAGTAAATTCATATTCCAGTTTAATTACAGTCAAAGTAAGAATGGAATTAAATCGGAAACATATCGTAAGCATTATAAATCAGTAGAAGTAGCACCTGCGCAGTTATCTAATCTTCATTAAGAATGATCGCCGCGTCCGAAATTAGTCGAGAAGAGAATACGTAATTTATTAATTAAATTAATTTTCACATATAACCTGTTATAGGAGTAGACTGTTTATGTCATAGGTTCTTACTTATATTATAAATGCATAAGTAACTCTATCTGTAACCTTTTCACACTTAAACAGGTGAACCAGTATAGCTTCAGTCCTGGTAAAGGTATAATTTTTTATGACGCAAATCATCCCTAAACTTTGTGGAAAGGGGCTGGGAAGATGTACGGGGAATCAATAAAAAATCCAAGTGAACATTGTGCTACCATAAGTTGAAGTTGGTTAATTGACGCGTATAGCTAATCTTTCTATAATTAGACAATAACTGACATTGAATGAACACATGAATTTCATTTCATATGTTATAATTATTCGTAATATGAAAACATTGTAAAAACTTTTATAAATACTTTATGTCGTGGTTCTTTCGGTATTGCAATCAATCAATCAAAATACACTTTATTCAAGTTGGCTTTTACAAGCACTTTTGAATCGTCATTTTAGAATCAAGTGAAGCTACCACCGGTTCTGAAAGTAGATTCTACCGAAAAGAACCGGCAAGAAACTCAGTAGTAGTTACTATTTTTAAACATTTTAAAAAATACAAAGTCGTGTTAGCTAAATACCATTACTTAAATTAATATATACTGCTTGGAAGTCAACAGGTATTAACTCCACGCTTTTTTATCATCTATAAAATACGCATAAAGCTATCCCGTTGCAACAATGATGTCGCTTAAAACTTCTATAACGGACCGAGTGCAGACAAGACTGGTCTCGTTCAAACAACCTCGTATGAGATGAAATGACCGACCGCGAGAGCATCGGCGACTCCATAATAGCCAAGACGAAGGTGGCACAATTATAACTTGTTTTCAAGATTTTATTACCTGAGACCACGGAAAGTAGGTTTTGTTTTCACGATTAATACTCGTTTAAAGTAATTGTTGATATAAAACTATCAGTCCCGTTGTCAGGAGAGTACTACACAATTAAAATGAGCCACCTGGTGTCATCATCGCCCATATACAGTTTTACTGTAAGAAATATTAACCATTTCTTACATCACCAATGCGCCACTAAACTTGATTACTACGATGTTTTGTCTCTTGTGCCTGTACTTACACTAGCTCACTCATCCTAAATTCTGTTGTTTGGCAGTAGAATAACTGATGAGTGGGTGGTACCTGCTTAGATAGGATTGCACAAAGTTAATAAAATCCAGCGTATAACTCAGGGACAATTCTACTTATTTATATATGATACATTACAATTTCGATTATAGTCCAATCTAACTTCGATCAAACTGAATTCGATTGTGATTGTGACAGTGTGTTTGTTAGCAGTATTGAGACCCTCACTTAACTTTTGTCTCGAGCAGCCAAGCACTGCTGGATTAAGGCACATCCCAATGTGCGCAAAACATCCTGGCTCCCATTCGCAAAATCACATTATGCAGAAAGTCTCCTGTTTTTCTCTCATATTATTATTGTCTCAGCTATAACCCCCTAATCCGCGACTATAATGACTTAAAATGAAAATAAAAGCTCCCCCATTTTTAATCTAAAATAATTTGACAATGTTTCGAACTGGATTAATTTCCAAATAAGATTTTAAATTAACATGGTTATTTTTGTTACTAAAGTTATAAATTGCGGGATATTTATTCTCATTCTCATATTCTCGTGAACAATAAAAAAACATGGTAAATATCCCGAAATTAATAACTTTGGGTTAATTTCCGTTCTACCATCAGTTCAAAATAACTTTCATCTAATAGTACACCAGTTGCATGTCACCAATTATTACGAACACATTTACAGTCTAAATGCCTTATAAATAGCTGCCCGCGGCTCTGTTCGCGTTTACAACCTCCAGCTTAAAATGTAGTATTAATATAATTCATCTAATTTATTTCCTAGGGCAGAATTTTCGTTTCTATAATAAAATGCCGCTAAATAATAACTCAAAACATGTACATGTAGTGCCGGTGATCGGTTTTACTAACATTAGATATATTCCGAAAATATTTAGGTTACTTTTATAAAACGTTCAAATATTTAGGCGCCATAATAATCCCTCTAAATGCCATGAGTCGGATATTTTTAAATACAGAATATTTGCATCCGTGTCTTTGGAAGATTTAAGACAGTAGCGACGTAAGTGTAGTGGCCTATTACATAATTAATCGTTTAATATTCAATGTTAAACGGCGCCATAATAGCAGAAGCCCAAAACACATACCATATTAGTATTGTCCAGTCATTGTGTCGCATAACTTTATCGCTAGACACTCGTGAGACACCAATAACCATCTCTTTAAGCGTAATCGCATCCCAAGTGACACACATTCTTGTCTTCTTCAATATTGAATCAATAAAAAGTAAACTCATTCGTTAAATGTAATTAACGAACAAGTCTCAGGTTTTGTTTACGATAGTGAAAATTTCATCCCGATGAACTTTTGAATTCAGGTCACAATTTACCATTAACGCATATTTTTTAATAACATAATAGCTTAATTTATTACTTACATATATACATAGATATGGACTTAACTATTTTTTTTTATATATTAGTGTTACTGAAAGCTATTTTATATGTAGTGATATTTTTTTATGTCAAAATAGTTGTCGCTGCTGAGATTGAATAGACATAGGCTGCCTATGTCTTTATTTGGAGTTCAAGTTTGCTACATAACAAATATAATCAAGTTTGTTTCAATGGTATGGTCGCAAAAGAGAAATAAATACGCAGACAGACAGAGCTACTTTAATACTAAGAAGGCCGTAATATGTAACGGTTTGTTCGTAACCTTCCAATCATTAGACATAGGCTGTAGTTTGATGTCCCTCGTGTTTAGTGAAACTTGCTCGGACACAATTCAAACGGAAACTAAAACACAACGACACAAGGATTATTCTAAGAGTGCTTTATAGCGAATCTTGTACGTAGTCATCACTAGTTCTTTTTGATATAAAATTAAAAAAAAATAATCTAATGAATTTATATTCCGTGCGTGTACCGCAATGCAGTAATTTTCTCTTCAACGTCGTTGACGTAACACAAACAGACGTAAAAAACAACAAATAAAACTAAAATAACAATCTGGAAACTGAAAGCTTATGTGAAAGTTCTATGCTAATTCAATTAATAGTTTTTTGTTCCTAACAACAGAACGGAACTTTCATTTTTATATTATTTTATATAACTTAATTACATTTAGAATACTTATGACCATTGTGTATATGATTCATCTCGTGTAAGAAATTGTATGATATTGATTTTGTATTGTTTGTGTAAGCTGGGGCCAATTCCTTATCGTAATTATCCTTAATTATATACTTCATTAATTTTTACTGGTTCGTAAAAAACAAGCAAACCGTGCGTTTTGTTAAATTTCACCAAAAATATTTTCATTTTCACAAATATTAATCACCTGTCATTATGTGAATTCATTCGAATTCCTTAATTATCCAAAGCGAAGTACTTCGATAATAATTGAGAGTCATAACGACGTGGGAAATTTGAAATTAGTCGGAAGACTTCTCAGAACAACAAACGGCGATAAAATACTTGACGATGTGAAAATTTTGCTTATCGAGAGAGAAAATTACTTTTTTTCAGTTCATACAAACTGCGGCTTATAATGTTAGCGTTATTGTTTTATGAGAACATTAATTTAGATCTACCCTCTAAGAAATTAATCTTACGTCTTGCAAATATTATAAGTAGGCGAGGTGACAGGTGCTAAATCGTCACAGATGAATAAACTTCACTTGGTTGTAGGGCTTTGTGCAAGCCCGCCTGGGTAGGTACCACCCACTCATCAGATATTCTACCGCTAAACAACAGTACGCAGTATGGTTGTGTTCTGGTTTGAAGGGTGAGTGAGCCAGTGTAACTACAAACACAAGGTACATAACATCTTAGTTCCCAAGGTTGGTGGCGCATTGACGATGTAAGGAATAGTTAATATTTCTTACGGCGTCAATGTCTATGGGTGATGATGACCACTTCCTATCAGGTGGCTCATATGCTAGTCCGCCATATATTCCATATAAAAGCAATGATAAATATAACGATTTTTTATATATAAAATGAGTAGGTAGACTGCCAAAAGTGCTACTAAGTGGTAGCAGGTCACAGGGCTCTAGGGCAGTGGCGCACTCTAAGCTCATTCACTCACTACTAAGTGTTACTATTTGACGACAGAAAATGACAAGGTGATACCTAACGTTGCCCAATCACAAACTAACAACAACATATAAAAACCATCTAAAATTTCCTTACATAAAAAATAAATAAACGAAACTTAAAAATCAATCAACACGATAAACTTACGGTTTAATTACGTGAGTGTAACATCGAATGGAAGAGATTGACACTCATTGGAGATAATTACGCGAGCCGAGGTGCTATCGAACTAATCAGACGCCTAATTGGTCGTCTCTGGGCCGACACGTGGGAACGGTGCCATTCACCTTTCAACTGTTGCTTTCATTACAATAATCAGATATGTATATTAGTTTAGCTCAAGAAATTATTAAGAATACAATTAATAACAATATTTTTATTGAACATTAAAAATAATATCACTGAGGTATTGCTTCCTGCAAAACCTTCTGCGTAGTATAACATATAGAATGGTAGCGGTAGTGCCTGTGGTTGACTGCATAACCGATATAAGGATTGGTTAATATTTCTGAAAACACCAACATCTATAGGCAACAGTGCCTCCTTACCATGGGAGGTCATGTCCAATTAATCTCTAATACGCAAATATAACTTACAAACTAAAAAAAACATTTCTTCAAAGTTTCTTCAAGGGGGAAAATTTCATCTCTAATTAATATTTTAGGTTTCATATTATTCCACTATCACTATCCACCAATCCGCATTGGAACAGCGTGGTGGAATATGTTCCAAACACTGTCCTTAATGGGAGAGGAGGCCTTAGCCTAGCAGTGGAAAATTTACACGCTGTTACTTTACTATGATTATTGAGATTAATATTTAGTATCAAGGGTAACCCTTATAGTTTAAAATGTATTTTTTTAATTGTAGCATCAGTCTAGTTTAAGTGTAATTGGTTTCAGACACAGTTTCCTATTCATATTATTAGAAAGATTCACGCAATTCCGAAAACAAAATATATAGCATCTATAAATTACATAAAAATATCAGAAATGTTTTAAATGTGTAACAACATTATGAGCCGTATGTATAATTGTATATGATAGACGTCAATATGCTTAAGTTGTAACACGCCACGCAAGTTTTATTAGAATGTAACACGCGATGACATTAGAAACAGCTATTATAACAGGCAATAAATAATGATGTCTATTTGATCAATACCGATTGAGTATTTGAAACTTGTAACAATCAAACAGTTTTTTAAGTGAAATGTTCGCTAAGATTTCACCTCAAAACTTCGATGTAACTTTTTAGGGCAATTAAAATTACAACGTTATATATGTTTATATGTGATGTGGTAAATGATGTCGGTCGCACAGTCAATGTCGACAGCGCAAGCGCGGACTCAGTGGCACTCACTAATCAGACGGGAATCTGACACGAGGGGAGTGATTTGACGCAGGATCAACGGTTTCATATACTCCGTTCTTGCTGGTACTAATAGCACTTCCGTTACGTGGTCGTTGAAACTACAAAGATCATAAAACTAGGCTACTACTAAAATATCTGGTCAATTAAACACTTATTGTTTTCTACGGTCAACATAACATTTACTGCATATTATATAGCCAGTACCTAACGTCAAACTTATAACTTGATCTTATAATTCTACTAATACCTTTATATATATACATATATTATTGTCAGAGATGACGAAACTTTTCATATGAAACTTGAATACCTTGGAAGAACAGCCAAGTAATGGATGTTTATCAGGGCAGGTGCGTTAATTAGAATCCATATCTGTTCACTGGTCTGTGTGATCTCGTGTACGTAGCATTGCATTAACACACCTACACACAACTACACACCCCAGTGAATATGTATATCTTAAAATACCAAATATACTTAACCTAAAATTAGGCACAAAACTGAATAGTGACTGATATTGTATAATACATGAATCAAAATAAATTCTGATACATGCGTATGCAACGATCAGTTTTGAAACTTTGTGTTATGCGACACAAACCTGTGGGAAATATAAGCATAATTGCTAATAGAATAAGATATAAGAACATTATAGGTAAATGGTATTCATAGCTTGTCCAATAGAACAAGTCGTGCTAATTATCTTTTAGTTATTAATATTCTGTAAGTTTACGACGGAGCGACACGAAGAGATAATTTAAAAATTATGTATCGTAATACAGACAATTATCTTTGTTAATATTACACAGAAGCAACTGTGTGAATGTACTCATTATCCAAATACAGAAGTTTTAGTGATTATTAAGGCTTCACAGTCTCAATTCCTTGTTTCTATCAATGATGTGTGATCTTATGGGTATACTTTATGCAGTTACCACACCGTCGCGAGTTATTCTCTGTATCAACAAATAGCAATAGTTAAGTGGCTTAGCGTAATTATTGATACTAAGCATTTAAAGTCTTAAATTTCGCATCAACAGATTTAGTATTGCTTTATTTTTATTATAGAATATCACCACTTAAGGCTTGCAGTACTTATGTGTATGCCTTTTTAAAAATAAAAATATCATACATTGAAGTGGCCGAGACAAATGATGCATGGATTGGATATGACGTTAAAAGTCAAAGAGTAAAATAAAGAATGCGAATATCATCAGAACATCAGAGCATTCGTCATCGGGCTTAGCATTGCGTAAGGCTTTCACCTCATTTGGTTTGTAATTACATCGAGACGAGCGCCCCTCCCCCCCCCCACTCTAGCTGTGATTGCGATAAATACTCATTAATTATCGTGATCTGCACTAAGTAGATTTTTATGTTTTTTTTTTTTTTATAGTGGTCCGTTATTAAATTTATTTAAAACAAATCTAGTGCAGGAGATGGCGCCGTGACTCGAACGCGTGAATCTTATTTAATGTATTACTAACGCCTTCGGCTTTACTTACGCGCACAGATACCGTCACATCCCCTTTTATCACCTTGTGGGGTGAATTAGAAAATGTAGCCTGTGTCCTTCCTGTCTCCATACAAAATTTCATATAAATCGATTCAACAGAAGTGCGAAGAGAAAACAGACAGTTACTGTCGCATTTTTTGTCTCCTTCGAACCCAAAATCGCCACTAAATGGCGCTGCAGCTTTAACTCTTCTACCATTTAAACGATCCCTTTGGTGTTTGCTACATGTGCAAAAACGAGTCCACAGGAATTACGAATGAGAAACAAACATGACAAAATAACACTAATAGAAATATAAGTATAGTACCTACAGTATGAGCACGGCGAGTTCAAGTATTACGAGATATACAGACAGCTAATTTCAATGATATATAAGTGTTGTGTGCGTGTAATACTTCAATTGGCTCCTCGCGCGACTCCTTATGTAACAATGTAATTACAAGCTAACGTCACGCCTTTCATAAATTCGATTCGGTTTCCTCGCTTGTGTAATATCCGTTTTTGGACGAAGCCATATACGAGCTCGCTTGTATGGGCATTTCCACGATAGAACCTTGGCCTCATAACACAATGGCTTGTATAAAAGATTGTGTGTGACTTTGCGGTAGTCGTATAATCGATACACAATACAACAGTAAAATAACATCTGAAGTTATGGTAATTTTATTTGTTTATGTAGGAAATAGATGTATCAATAAAGTATGTCTGCTATAATGTAACCACTGAAGGTATTTTCTTAACCAAACCAAAATTATTGTCATTAAATAAAATATTTTGACTATACAACCTTTTTTGTATGCAAAAATCATCTGCTATTATTTAAAAAACAAGTTAAGTGCTAAGTCGTAAGGTACAAGTTTTTATATGATTCTTATAAATGTGATATCTTGTCGTAAATAATTCGATCAAGCAATACATGGTGATGGCGATATCGAACCTGTCTTTATAGAACTACAGAGCGAAAGATAATGCCAGTGTAGCTAACGTGTTTTTATTTATTTATACACAACGATTTACGATTACACAAACAAAAACAAGATAAATACCTCATTATGCAGAAAACCTATCAACAGTTTCTTGCCGATCCTCTTCTGCATTTCGAACCGGTAGAGACAGTTCCATTAAATATTCAATTTAATGCTGACGATTCAGAAATGCTTATAAATAAGAAATATTACGATTTTGTATACACAGACAAACAAACTTTTATGATTAAATTCGCCAATTTCTATATATAGGCCACGCCTTTGTAACTAATTTAGTACTATTACTTTTATCTAGCAAGTATTTTAAATATGTTTCAGATACCGTGTACAAGATAGGTAAATGTTATCGCACGGCATTTATCCACTATAAAGGTTCTATATAAAATGCCTTCGTACGCCCTAACTTACAATTAGCCTGTGTTTATGTTTATACTACAATTATAGCTTGCGACTTTAAACGAAATAATATTAAATAGGATTTTGTAATAAAAGTTTTGATATCCGCCTAAAAACTTAATAAGACTATAAGATATCAAATTTACTTTTTATTTACTATCATTTGTTTTTATAACCCAAGGAAACCCAACAAACAGCCTATAATAAAATGTAACAGTTACGTTTAAATTGACAAACTGTAGATGAAACTATACGTATATCATTCTTACTTTAAAATACATTTCCAACAAAATCGTACACAATTACAATCCTGCCCAACCCTGAGGCCGTATTCAGTAAATGTCACAAGTAGCTCAGAGCATTTGTAAGTAGATGTTGCAACTGCATTATTGCAACAGATAACGTTTTAAATGCAGAATACGTACGTAGACGATCACGATGTAACTCCAATATGGAACGGTTCAAATTACTTTTGCAATGAAAAGCGTTCAGCTCAACGCCCTTTTTATTTATGATGCCCTGGTACTTTGAGAAATGGATTTTGAAATTTATTAATTCAATTAAACGATTTACGATTTTATTGTTAACTAGCGACCCGCAATATTGATGCTAAATATACTACAGAATTTGTTAACTTACGACATCACATTAGAAACTCCTAAAATTATCAGTGTTACTTTACTATATTACCCATGTATTATATACAAAAACCTTCCTCTCGTATCACGCTATCTATTAAAAAACACATCAAAATCGGTAGCGTAATTTTAAAGATCTAAGCATACATAGGGACAGACATCGTCCGTCCTTACTTGATATGGGTGAATTTCATACAAAGTTTTCATTAAACCCACGTTAAGTTAAAATCTCCAAAAATCCTTTTCTTAGTAAGTCTCGCGAAAGGAGTGACTGTACTAATTCAATTCATTTGTATTTAATTTAAGATCTAGTAATGTATCATTAGCCAATAGTGTTTAGTCATGAATAGTAATTTTATAATTCGTTGTTATTGACAAACGTTTTAAGTCAAATTATTTATAATATTTTTTATTTACAATATCAACACACAACACTTAGGGTTGTTTATACTTAAATATACATAAAATATACTGTTAACGCTATGTTATGAAAACTGGTTCTGAAATAAGCTAAATAAATAACAAAACCATACGATTATGTATTAGAAAATGTACACAGCACAGTATTTTCCACACGCATGCCGTAGCCGGCACCGTCCAGTTCCGTTGTAAGAATTAATCTCGTGGACGTTGCCTGCGCGAGCGCATCGATTTCACTTTCATGGTGGCCGGACAGGCCGTTGACCTTGCACATAGTGGAAATTACCTTTTCAATTATGACAAATAACCTCACACGATTTATAGAAAATATTTGCATTTTATTTATTAGTTACTTGTAACTAATAATAAATATCATTATTTTTATATGTACATTCTTAATACGTTAATTACCGTATGTTTGTATGATTAAATCATTAAACTGTAAAAAGTATTACTATGTCACACATAATTATAACAATAATTATTAATAAATTTAACGAAACGCGAATACTAAAAATATTTCTTTGAAATATTCGATTTTTTTAATTGCTCCTTATTTCAACGTAAAGTATCCTGGCACAGAGATATCACGGAAGATTTTGATTAACAACAAACGAAAGGGAAAATTGGACCTATTTTACTGACTTATAACGGTTATGACACATTTCCGTTCCAACTTTGACTACGTAACTGAGGGCCAATTCTACTTATACAATTTCTCGCAACTGAATAGTATTAACATTCTTAACCTATATAGTTTTAATTTGATTGCGATTAAGTGATAATTTATTAGTAGAATTAGCGCCCAGATTGTTATCAAAATCTCCTTCTTTACAAAGTTGACTAAAAATGTTATGAGACGTCACATGTTCTGCAGTTTAGTTATATTCAGCGGAAAGAATTACTTTCGCATTTAAAATATTAGTGCGACTTTTCCTTTCATTTTAATTCTAAATCAAGGAACTAATAAATATAAATCTTAGCTGTTCTTGTACAAGAAGTATTATTCTACTTTGATGAACACAATATTTACGCAACATGAGACTATTAACTTTACTTTACTAAAAAAACCGTATAGCGCAACCAAATATTAAAAGTTAAGTGACAATAACATAATTGGGTCATAGTTTCTAAACGCGTTGCATGTGAAAACGATTTCCATCGCACGCGCATGCGCACACAACACGAGGAAACGATGAAAAGAGAAAAGAAAACAAAGGCGTGAAATGGCCTACATTGTACATAAAGCAACCTGTTATTACATATTACAATGTTTGACCAAAACCCGTAACGTTGTTGCAAAGTAAACAGGCTTCGCGCAAACATACTAATCGAAATAAAATATTATGTTACGTTAAAATTTACCTCGATATAAATATCACTGAGATGGCCCAGTGGTTAGAACGCGTGCATCTTATCAATCCGATGATTGCGGGTTCAAACCTAGGCAAGCACCGCTATATATATGTGCTTAATTTGTATTTATATTCATCTCGTGCTCAGCGGTGAAGGAAAACATCGTAAGGAAATCTACATGTGTCTAATTTCATCGAAATTCTGCCACATGTGCATTCCACCAACTCGCATTGGAATAGCGTTGTGGAATATGTCCCAAACCCTCTCCTTCATTGAAGAGGAGGCCTTATCTCAGCAGTGGGAAATGTACAGGCTGTTACTTTACTTTAGTTACTTTATAAATATCACGTTGTATATTATTTATGAGTAATTGTTTTATTAACAAAGTGACTTTCTGCCACTATGCTTCACCATCGATCAAAAAACGAAACCGACCGTTGAAGCATAGAGAGGTTTAAATCGGTTGATTTGATTCATTTCGGCCCGCCTATTAAAAGTTTAAATAACAGATTATATATTCATACTGAAAGAATAGTATAATTTTATTTTTTACTTCCTTACCAAAATACTTGAACAAAATAAATAGTGTATCCAAATATGATCAGATGTTGAAATAATTGTTTAAACATAATTATAATATTTAAAACAAAACATTATAATAGACTGGCATTGGTGTTAAATTACGCTCGAAAACCGTAAAGTTAATCTGTATAACATCGCAAAGTGATGCTGTAATTATCTCCGCTCTAGTAATCGCGTCCTGGACACTTTAGTGCCTGTATCATTCAATTCCACTAAAGGTCTATAAGCTCAAATAATTACAACTCAGTCAGCGTGACGATCGGATGCTATCTGGTCCATGATTAAAATAATTTAAAGGCCTCGTTAACCTAGAGTTGGATTTTAAGGCTGCAAACCTCGATGTTCTAAGTTTAAACCCGGGGTCAGACTAGTCTAGACTAGGAAGCTAGCCGTATTAAGTGACGACCTCCATGATCGAGTGGTGTGTACACCGGTTTTCATGGGTACGCCACGCTGAGGTCCCGGGTTCGATTCCCGGCCGAGTCGATGTAGATTACCATTAGTTTTCTATGTTGTCTTGGGTCTGGGTGTTTGTGGTATCGTCGTTACTTCTGATTTCCATAACACAAGTGCTTCAGCTTGATACATTGGGATCAGAGTAATGTATGTGATGTTGTCTCATATTTATATCTCATATTTAAGTACTGAACTCTTCTAGGGCATGTCAGATTATGATGCTGTTGGTATTATTTGGACTATTGTGTTTGCGTACAATAATCGCCGTGATCTAAATTGGTCAGAGCATGACCTGATTATGATAACTGGCTCACTTGCCCTTCAAACCGCAACGATATTGAGTAGTGCTGTTTGGAGGTAGAATATCTGATGAGGGCATGGTACAAACCGAAACGACGTTTACAAAGCCCTACTACCAAGCACCTAAACAACATTTGACCATGTTTGAAACATAAATAGAAATGTTCTCACTTTTATATTATAGCTTGTAAAATGTTTTTCTCTATATAACATACTCACAAAAATTATTACGGCGCATCGATCATTATTAGAATTTATTATTGCATTGTAAAAAGTGTTCACGCCAACGAGATTTTTTACAATTTCTTTTATTACAAACGTTTACTTTCGACGAAAAAACTATAAAGTATTTCTTTTATTTATTCCGATTAAAGTAATTCCTTTATTAAAAATTAAAATTATACTGTCAATTGCAAAAAAAAATAACTTTAAGTTAACTTACTAAATAAGTATATATTTTTGAAATTAAGGTAAATAGGTTCCACTACTGGACTTAAGCCTCGTCTCATTTCGACTATATAATCTAGTCATTTTTAATTCTAATACACAGATAAAATATTTAATTGATTATCAAACATTATATATTTCTAAAGCCAAAACTAAAACTAAATGATGCGTAATGATTAACAAAATTTACAAAATGATAGGCAACAAATGCAGCGATTTCTTTCAAAGGATTATTCGTATTTTATTAGAAAGATTTATGAATAGAAGTCAATTGATATAAAATAAGCAGTGAAAACACCGTGTAAATTGTGTATTACAAGCGAATTGATTTTTAGTGAAAGTGTTGGGAAATTGTTTAAGACGTGTGACCGTTTTCCAGCTGCGACGATACCGATTAAATGTAACGAATTCATTTCATTCAGTTTTATTAAAGTTAGTGTTTGATGCCATCGAGATGAACGAGAGGAGAAAAGTTTATCTTTTTTTTCATTATGACAGCTTAAATTACTTTCTAATATAATCGCTTTGAAAAAGAAAGGGATGCTTTCATTCAACACTCTACAACATCAATAATAATTATATTTTCGTGACAATGCACGTGTGTGCACTGTGCGCAATTTCTTATTTGGATTTCTTTATTTATGCAATTATGCCAAACAGTTTTATTTTTTTTATTTTTGAGATATGTGACATCATCATATATTGCTTGTCTTGATAAAATATCTAATTTTATTGTAATTTACGTATTCCATAATATTTTCCGTTAGAATGTAGCTTTTTCATATAATTTGATTCACTTTTTATTGCCATTGCAGCTGGCATGCAGTTTAGAAATAATTTCGGTCATTGTGAAGACAATGCGTGAAATTCGAAACATCGAACCATTAAATTTAAAACATGAACTGTCACTCTATCACTGGTCACGGTGGATATCATTAACGCCACAGAACGCGCTTCGAATGTTGATTTTAGGCATTCCATTGGAAAAAGTGAAGTTTCTTTCGGTAAAGACTATAAAACATCGGTCATCACTTACTTACTTAGAATATTATTTAAGCTACATTATTTCATTCTTATTTTAAATACCTACACTTTTTATGAACAATGAAATATTTTATACAGTTACATCCTTTGAATGAGATTTGATTTTAAGAATCATGAATTGATATCATTAGTTGCTAAAATTAGCTTGTTTAAAACACGAACACGGCACCTTTATATAATCTGTATAGAAAATAAATTACCATCAATATGATATTCAAATAAGAAAGTTTATGAATAAATATAATAAGCATTATGGTTATGTCAGAGCTGGTTCTATAACAGGTACAAAGCATAAATCATGGCCGACAAGTATTCCACCTTGCATAATATCATAGGCAGTGAGATCATGATTCACATGTGACCTACTGAGGTATACACTTGTTATTAAATGTGCAAAATTCGTGTTATGTTTGATCATTTCTAGTCTAGAATAGCGTCAAAATATTAGAAAAATATTTCTATAAACCATATATTTATTAGTGTTTTCTCTTGTTTCAGATGGCTCCCGTAAGCCAAATACGGATATGTGCCATTCTGTGGCTGTTCTGCGCAATCAGTGCAAGAGCAGATCCCAGTGAAAATACCACAACCACCAAAACTATCCGAACCACCATTCTACCCTCACGGACAACGCGGACCGAGCTGAAGGTTTCCAGGAGTCTGAATCCTCACGAAACTCAGACCCTCAATGTGAGAACCAAATCAGGTCATTTAACACAATTAATAGTCAAGAAGAAAGATGCAAAATCAACTACTTATGGCAGTAGTACTTCACCAGCGCCAACTACGATTTCTGTGCGGACTACACTAACGACTGCTAGAGTTAATAACAATAATAGTACGGACGACAATAAAAATAAAACGGAATCGAGGGACCAGAGAAAACTTCATTTCGGTTCAGTTAGCAGCGATCTAGCCGGCTACGACTATTATTTAAACCGAAACAAACATGATGATTTTGCAGATGTCAAAGCAGAATACGGTAACTGGTCCCCAGTTTCTGTTTATCCCGAGTCTCATATCCAGGAAGATGGTAAAAAGCCGGAGGCGGACCCTGAAACCTCAAATTACTATCCAACATACGATAACGACAAAAAAACTGAAAACAAACGAGTTTATATAACTTCAGCCAGCTTTATGGATTACAACAGTCCTATCAAAAGCTACAGATTCGACCCTCACAACCCAGTTATAAAGAATGATAGAAACCCAGTGTACATAGAAGTAGTAAGTACAAAAGTGTCTGATGATAATGAAAAATCTTTTAAAGTACCTGATCCAGTTGTGGTGAGTTCTGAGTCCATGTATATAAAGAAAGCTTTGGATAAGTATAACAACAAGCGCGGTAGATCAATACTTACACTTGGCGAAGATGGCATACCAGAAATACAAGGCATTAGAGTGCCTGACGATGAGTCTGATAAGAAAACTTGGAGAAATGCGAGAGTCGTGAACGGAGAATTAGTGCCGTACCCTGAAGGCTACACTCCCCCAAGAGCTATACCTGAAGCAGACGTTTACCCAGATATAGCAGCGGAAGAGCCATCACAAAATTTAGGCCCTTTTACCAAAGATGATAATTTTGAGCAGAAAGATGGACCGTTCACAAAGTTCGATAATATCAAATTTGAAAATGATGACTTCATTCCATCAACATTCACATACAAACCGAAGAAAGAAAATCATTACTATAAAAATGGTTATGGACCTTTTACTAAAGCAGATAACTCTAAGGTGGCAAATTCGAAGCTTATTGAATATATTAAACAGATTAATGAACAAGAATTGAAAAGAGACTATTTCAGTGGACGCAGCTCTCGGGCCCATAATGGTGACTTAGAATACGCTGAAAGTCACATTCAAAGACGAATGCTACAACATCCAGGTGAAGTAAACTTTCCCAATTCAATTATGTATACGCCGAAAAATGCCAAACCAGGTTTTGACGAAAGTGTAAGAAATCCTGTCCTCCAGTACGCTCATCCTGATCTTGGAATTCAACCTGCGAAAGCTACACGAGACAATATCGAAAACTACGATAACAAAGAACGTAAAGTAAAATATTATACGAGTGTACCTAAAAGCGCTCATCCATATCCGATGGAGCCAATAAATGGTTACAACCAACAACGTAGTCAAAACAATGGACCGACCGCAAACAGATACTATGAAGATGAATACAATAAATTTTCATACTATGACAATTCTCACAGTAGATATCCTTACGGCTACGGTTACGTAAAACGAGTTCCTGAACCATCTTTATGGCAAAGATTTACGGATTCAATGAAAGACACGATTAACACCGCCAGTGAGACAGTTCACCAGTTTACGAGACCTCTTATCGAGCCAATCGCTAAAGTGACGCAACCTGTTCTTGATCCCCTTGTCGAAGCAACTCATAAAATATCACACAACTTGGGTCTTTATCCGTCTAATTCTTTACAAAGTCAGAGATACGCTCAAGATAAAATCGGTGTAGCAGCTGCTGCATCAGGGGCTCCCGCAATGTTGCCAGCGCTGGGATTGATGGCCGGTGGTGCTGCTCTAGGATTAGGAGCAGTAGCGGTTGGCAGACTGCTGGATGTCAATATCATGCGTAGTGCTAATGAAGAGGATACTTTAGATGAAATAGAAAAAGAACACAAGCGATCCTTTGCTAACGCTCCATACGACATCGACAGGAAGATACTAAGCAGACAGCAATACTATGATGATAATTACAAAATGCCGAGTGAAAATGTATACGTTGTTATGTCACCAGACAATGTCGAAGGCAGTCGTGCGAAAAGAGACGCGGTTAGCATCTATAATCCGTATAAGAATATTTTTGTTAGACAAAGGCGTAGCGTTAAGAGAGCGTTAGACGGTGAAATGCCAGATGACTTGCAAAATTTAGATGGTAACCCGAGCACGTCCAGCCTTACGTCGGCAGCTCTGGACCTCGTGAAGCAGACGGATTGGAGGGACTCGCAATGCGCCAAGTTTACCTTTTGTAAAGTCTTAACGTCGCAGTCTTCGGATTCCCTGTTTGCAATGGAGAAGAAAATGGAATCTCTTCTAAAAATGTAAGTACCTACTAATTTACGGCTCCACGTTCTATTTACGAAGGCTCTCTAAGATTATGTGCATTTTAATCGTATGTAATTAATTTTACTACCGCTAGACGGAGATGACCATATACTTGTCCGTGTTACTTTTGCTCGTCTGCATTCGTATAGAGAAAGAGCACTTTCATCGCGACATAGTAAAATCCAAGGCTGCGTTCGAGTATTTCCGGGTGCATTCACCTAGCTTTCTAAAGGTCAGATGACGCTAAGTAAACAATACAATTGAATATACCCGTTACGCAATATGTTGGATAACACTTTCTTCACGTAATATAACACTCATTCTTTATATTATGACAACTTTCGAAATACATAAACATTAAAATGATATGTAAATATTAATTCAAAATCATCAGATGATTATTTATTCGCCACATATTAAATATGTCTACGATATTCCAATATGTATTTCTTGTTTTTGTACACGAATAAGAAGTAAATTAAACTATAACCAGTAATTCTCATTATATCTCTTGTTCATGAAGTTACACTGGCTTACTTTTCTTCCACAACTTAACACAACAATACGGAAAACTAAATTTTACTTCTTTCTTATTATCTCATTTTTATTCTTTGGACAAACTTTATTACGTCTAGTTGTAACACGATGATGGCGAAATCATCGATGCACTTAATAGGTATATTTATAGATAGGTACATGTAGGATATATTATACTGATAGCATTTACTTTTATGTTGTAAATCATGTATGAAACAGTTGTTGCATGTTAGTCAAAGCAAAGCGAGAGAAATCTATAATTTATATACACACAGAACAGAGACTGAAAGTAAGTTATTACATAAAAAAAAATATCGTAATTAACAAAAACATATATTAAATGTTTTTAATTTATTTATATATGCATTCACAATGCACATCGTTGAATTATTTTTTAATTTTCGATAAAATGTATAATATTTAAAGCTGGTTATACAGGTGTGGTTACAACTATTTTCATTTAAAGTCATTTGTTGATTTCAACAAAAAAAACTGAGCATAATAACATCATTATTATTAATGTCGTTGTTTTGGATTTTTCATAATAAATTAGCTTTAACTTATCAGATTAGACTATAAACCAAAAGTCAATAAAAGCATAACAAAATGAATATTTTGTAATATTTTTATTAATACATTATTAATAATTACAATGACAGTGCTTTTGAGATATTAACAAAAAGATGCGTCGTTTTGCACTACCTTGAATTACTACCGGAAAGTACTACCGCGTTTTTGTATTCGATTTTCTTACTGAACTATAAAATTTATAATCTAATCTGAATCTCTATTTATTATAAATGAATTGGCGAGAAACGAATATTAATTAAAATGATATCTTTAACCTTAAAAGCGATTACAACTGTCTTCCGCGATTAATATATTTTTAATTTTTTTTAATTATAGAATGAACACGGCCCTGTTACAATTTTATTATATAATCTATATTTTTTTATCTTGTACTTATGTTTCTAGTTCGAAGGTGAAAGTAATCACGTTGAACATCGATAAATAATTAAATATTAATATTGATTGGTATCAGGTTTAAAACATTGTATAAGATGTCATTACACTTGTTGTAATTGATATATAATTACGTTTAATTAATTAAAATTAATAAGTAATGTAAGTAGATATTGAGTAAGTTGTAATAATCTAAAATGTAAGTAGCTATATATGTACCTATTAGATTAATGAGTTTAGTTTCTTTGTAAGCATGAGTCACTTGAAACTTAAAGGCTTAGCTCGGAGATCTTTATCAATAGACGATTAAGATCATTTATATTTACATTTAAATTATTGTCTTTGTCTTTCTAATACCGAAACAAAGAAAAATCGTATTATAAATTGGATCAAAATAAGTCATTTTCAAAAATTAACTTCTGATAATTTCTCCTAATACTTTGAATTGAAAAGAAAATTAATTAAGGTATTTCGTTTCCTATTTCAAAATTAGTCCGTTACAATAGTTTTTTTTTTTGAAAATAGAACATATTTGAAAAACAACGAAGAAGTCGATCGTAAGATGTCTTAAAGAGATATGAGACCGCATATACCTATTACCTACCTATTATAATAAATATACATACATGTATAATATGTGAAGTTTTCTACATTGATATAAATATTTAATGATCAAGTTAATTTTTATCAAGATAAGCTTCTATTTAAATGACAAATATAGAAACGGTGTCAGTAGGCCTGCATTGTGATTACGAATACAATTATGAAGATTTATCTCATTAGCAAGTTGATGCTGTCTCGTGTATTATCGCGTAATAACTGACTTTTATTTTACTTATTAACAGAAGCTTGAATACAATTTTTATACCTTCTACACGTTTGTTATGAAGTCTAATTTTTTACAACGAAAAATGTAAAAATATTCATCTCCTTTTATTTATTTTTTTCAGATTAATAACTATATTATTTATTGTGATTTTAAAAACTTCGCTCTATTATTAAATATTTGCTAGCGTTAGCCCTTTGCTAGAAACGCATGATTCTATAAGCTGCATTGGCTTAACATTCATGGTCAGCTGTCAATCTGATACCAAACCCATTTCCAACGAGAATTGGCGACAGTTTATTGAAATTATTTCGTTAGTAAACCGTAACAACAACACCTATTTGTAAATTCCACACTGCTGGGCTAAGGTGAAGGCTAAATAGTGAATTGGAACAACAGCAACAACAGCCTGTAATTTCCTACTGCTGGCTTAAGGTCTCCCCTCCCTTTGATAAGGTTTGGAACGTCCCCATATCCCACCACGCTGTTTTAATGCGGGTTGGTGAATTACACATGTGGCAGAATGTCTATGAAATTATGCACATGGATGTTTCCTCAGGATGTTTTCCTTCATGGCCGAGCTCGATATGAACTATAAACACTGCTTGCCTGGGTTCAAACCCGCAATCATCTTTTAAGATGCACCTGTTCTAACCACTGGGCTCTTGTAAACTGTAAACCAAAAATATATCCGTGTGAACAAAAACAATTATCTTTTCTGTGGTCACCTCAACCTCAGACAGTTTGCCGCCAAATCGTTGACGCGTTGAGATACTCGTCACCGAATTACATAACACTCGGATACGCGAATGCGGTGAAAGTGAACCGACCGCATTCTGCCCATGCCCAGCGGAAACCAACAAAGTGTTTATTACCTATTTATTATTTTATAATACCATATGCAAAAAGCGTGAACTTATTTCGTAAGCCAAACTCGTTTTGCGGTTTTTAAATGAGTTTGTTTATTTTTACTAGAGAATGTATTTTTTGTAATCGTTTTCAATAAATTACATTCTCTAAGCCACAACTACTCAGACAATAAATCATATTCACATATAAGAACATCATTAAATCTATCTGTTATAAGCCACATTTTTATTAAGTACGCCAACACTAACATTTCGTCAGTTATTTTTAATCTGTCTTAAATTCATAATATTTAGTAATATAAATATTCCTATAATAAATAAAGGACAAATGTGTATAAAAAATGTTACTATAAGTTATATGTAGTATTAAATCGAACAGAATATATATCTATTTCAAGTAAATTATAACATCGATTCATAGAAATACGAACCCAAGTCTTAAACGCGGGAAACGATCTTCCTTACTTTCTTCTTTCCTTGGAAATGTTATCTCGTTTCTAGACGCAAGTACAAATGATCGAACGCTGATATTGACAACACTGTGTTACCTACTCATTTAATTTAAGTACATTTAATTATTTATTTAAAAGAATCAGTGAGGAAAACAATACGTAAAATTAAGTTGGAATATGTAATCTTAATATAACATCAGAATATCATAATATATCTGCATAATCATAATAAAAATGTTTCCGATTCCGCAAAGTAAATAAATACATCCAGGGGCAAGGTTCTACAAAATTCCGCAGATATTTTTAGCGTTGGCAATTAAACACGCTTAATTTTTATGAATGCAAATCAGTTATTAAGTAAATTACTCAATACAAGATTACACCGTTGATAAAAAGTGAGGAGATAGAATAAAGTACCGTTTTTTTAAGGAAATATAATATATCTACATTTATTCAAGACATCAGTATCTCCTAATTTTCTTGTTAGTTTTCTATTTATGAAATTTAAAATTTCGAGGTATAGAATCCAAATCGATGGATGCTGTACATTTAGCATGATACTTAAAGAATATGAACTTAAAATGTATTTTATATGTTCACGTATCGTTTATTCGTTTGACTTGAAACTTTGCAGAGTTCATCAACTTACAGTAGATTTAATTAAGTTAGAAGTTATTATGTAAACGGGCTTAGTTATACAAAATACAAATACATTATAAGTAGTAAAACTAACCTAACTTACACCTACAAATATTTAAAGTTTGCGCTGTTCAAAAGCCGATACATATTTGCGCAGTAAAGACTATACACTAGTACCTAGTAGTTTATGAAACAATCGCCTATCGGCAATGGTATTGGGGGGAATTTTGTGTCTCACTCGTGTAATGTTCAAACTTCAAAAGTAGTTACTTACGATGAAATGCTACTTTGATTCGTGTATCCTTTAAATGGAATTAGTTTAGCTAATGTCGCTTATCACATAGTGTCATTTAACGATCGTGATCATCAATGAGTCTCAAGTTTTGTTTTAATAACTCTACAGTTCAATCTTTTGGATGCTATACTCAAGAGACTTTCAAACTAAGCTTTAAAATGCATAAGCATAATTTGCAATAACTAAAATGTTTGATTAATTATATGTATCGAAATGAATGTACTTATATGTAGGTCTTTATGCAAGCCCGGGTAAGGACGAACCATCATCACATTTACTATCACTAAACATCAATACTCAGTATTGATGTTTCCTAGAGTGAACCAGTGTAACAGGCCCAACGTCCGCGCATTGGTGATGTTGATGTGTAGAATAGTTAGGTAACTTTCTTATAACACAATTGTCTATGACTGCTAGAACTTAACACCAGCTAGTCCATTTTCCCGTCCAACTATCTACAATATAAAACAGAAAAATATGTACAAGAGTGACATACATTCTGCCAGTTCCTCAAACTACAAACCACAAAATCAAAATAAACTTTATTCGAGTGGGCTTTTACAAGCACTTCTGAATCGTCGTTTAACAATTAAATGAAGATACCACCGGTTCGGAAAGTAGATTCTACCGAGAAGAACCGGCAAGAAACTCAGTAGTTATTCTTTCACAACATTTAAAAAATACAATAATATTAGTTGAATAGAATTATATATGTATGTAATGTATCCTGCGTGGAAGTCAACAGGTATTAATTCCAAGCTTTTTTATCACCTACAAAATCTTGTATCGAATAATATGTCTTTTAAACCAATGTATTTTTTATAAACGATTTCAATTTACGAAACGGCAAAGTTAAAAAGTCTGAGGAATTTTATTATAGAAACTGCTCCCTTGCTCCAAGAAAGATTTATTGACTTTGCGGAGTCGGATTAGTGAGTTTTATAAGAAACACGCGGCACTCGAGTAATACCCTAATTATAATACTCAGAACTCACACATAACACTATGGATAGATCAGATGACGCTATAAGTTTATGTCATGGTGTGTTTGCAGGATATCTCGCGGCAACAGCGCCAACGCGGCGGCCGTGGCGACGCACCTCGGTGACGTCATGTCCGCCAGCCGCGACCACGCCTGCAGCCGGTTCCACTGCAACACGCAGCGATAGCCGGAGACCATACGCTCACACGCCCAACACCCACACGCCCAAGTCTTCACTACACCAATTGTTTTGTTTACAGAACATTTTGAGGTTAAGATAACTGTAGATTGAGGACTATTAAGTATTTGTAGAATATTCAATTGTATAGCGTTTTCCAATGCCAAGAGGAGTACAGATTAAAAAGACCTTTGTCATTTAATGGATAAGATGTGATCAATTATCGATATCTAAAATAATCAATGGCGTTTAGGACATTATTAATTAATAACGAAATGTCTTTTTGATTTTCGGCAAAGCTGTTATTGGAACCTAAAATTAAGGTTCATATATAGTTATATTAATCAACAACTACCTGTAGTGCATAATATAGCTGAGCCATTAGTGAGTTGTATGTAATATGTAAAGAAAGGGTTATATATCTTTACTCCTTCTGACATTGAAATACAGTTTAGAATTGTCAATTCGTTTCAATAGATATGATAGCCTAAAAAAGTTTGATATTACGCCAAAATGTTTTATGAAAAAAGGCGACTTTATATTTGGTATTGGTTTATTGAAATGAGTTTTAATATTTATTTTATAGAGACTAACGTTTGTGATTGATGGAAGTTTGTAAGAACAATATCTAATGCAACAGAGTTATGTTTAGTAATAATGATACCTTGATATTGTAACACAGTTAGTCGATAAGTTACATGAAAAAAATCATAATATTACAAAAATATGTCAGCCATATCGAACGTCGTTCCTAGAATTAAAAAATAGCCGCCGTTTTGTTACCATTTGTAAAAATCCTTACATTCTGTCAAAAGCTAACTCTGACATTATTTAAGAAACCTAGATTTATAATTACTTATATTATCCAAAGTTTGCGTTTCATATTTAATTCAATCTATTTATAAAATAATTATTTTAATGTTAAACTATTTAAATAGCTGTAAGTCGTTCTTAATATATTTATTTAAATTATTCTAGACCGCTTCCGTAAGATGTAAATACGCTTTCGTAAAGATGTAAATTATTTATTTATTTTTACAAAATAAATTTTAAACAATAAGTTTCTTTTTTTAAACAAAACAATTCATTATGAAAACCGTTCATAAAATATCTATATAATAAATGTTGTCAGCTAAAATTCAATGTTCCAAAAACAGATCTTAGATTATTTACATATCTAGATAGATTGTCGACCTACAAAGATATCTAAAACAAACGGGTCAAATGTTGGTGTGCGCCGGATACTGACCAACTAGAGTACGACACAACTTAGATGTCGCATCGGCAAAATTCGTAAAACCGATCACATCCGACTTGAGTACGCTATCCCAAATTATCAATATTTATTTCTCACGCGAATATGATCTTTGCACAAACGTAATAACTTGTAATATCATATGACCTAATATATTCGTCAATTTGACGCGTCGATTTACATGCACTTGCTTTCTCTGACGCTTGAATCTATAGCGACGAATAGCGTCGAATGGCGCGATAAGGAGCTTCTATTGGTTGTAAATCGGCAGTAATCGGTTTTATTTTCATTCCATTGCATTTTCCGATGCTACATCTAATTTGTGTCTTACTATAGGCACCGGGCAGAAACAATAGAGGGCGTTATAATCCCGACAGTAGAGACACCGTGCGAGTAAAAAAAAGAAACTTCCTAGACACATTGGTGGGAGGCTGACAGCTGTCAAGTCTGTAAATATGATTTTAAATGATCAAAATTATAAAACATGGTTTTTTATCAATTAACAATGAAAGTAATGGGCGCTGCAGATGGTGGTATTTTTAGATGGGAACCAGTTATTTGGATGTCTACTAAAAGAAACAACGGTTATAAGTTAGATTCAACGATCGACGAAAATTAAACTGTCTTCCAAAACAGTTACCCACAAAATTGGTGATTTTTATATATAAATAAAATCAAATAGTACTTTTTAAATATTTGAAAGTATATTTACGTGTGTTTTATAACTGCATTTATCCATTTTACTCTTTTATCCCTAAGCCATGGCATGTGAGTACTATTACTAGGGAAATAGTAAAATTTTACACCCTTAAAGTCGTTTTTGGATGTATTACGGCATCCAGAAATACAACAATACATTTCGACAGCTCAAATTATCAAAAATTAACACGATAATTCAGAAATATTTTCCGTTGTTTGACAGTAGAATTTCTGAAATTGAGGGTAAAAGTTTTGAATATGAGTCACGAGATGGCAGAGTCATCGCTACGCACGGTGCCTATAATCATTTTTTATTTGACGTGATCTCAGCGTTGACAGTTTATCTAGACACATAAATAGGCAAAGAGGTCACTCAGTGCCGGGCGCCGCGTCCCCCGCGCCGCGGTCCTCCCCGAAGGCGTTGCATTCAATACACGGTCGCAGCTCTTCTTCCAGCATATACAGCTGGAATAACGAAGCTTGTGTTTAATTCGTCGAAATAAATTTATTTTATACATTATAACTAATTATATGCTTATAGATAAATATAAATAAATATAAATATGAGACAACATCACATACATTACTCTGATCCCAATGTAAGTAGCTAAAGCACTTGTGTTATGGATAATCAGAAGTAACGACGGTACCACAAACACCCAGACCCAAGACAACATAGAAAACTAATGATAATGTACATTGACTCGGCCGGGAATCGAACCCGGGACCTCGGAGTGACGTAACCGCGAAAACCGGCGTACACACAACTCGACCGCGGAGGTCGTAGATATCTGTATCAAAGCTTAACAAACACTTATATAATAATAATATTCAATAAGGATCACTTGCTGGCTGTTACTTTACTTTACTTTAAGGATCTCTTAGTCCTTCTAACTGATTCCACGGTATAAGAAGACTATCCACTTAAGCCTATGGGAAGGCAACCTGAAGCGATCACAGAGAGATCAAGTGCAGGCCAGGCCTTAAGTGTTTTCCGTCATGAAAAATTAACACTTCCGACTTCTAACTCCAGTCTTAATAAGGCTTGGAGGGAGGCGAGAATATACAGTCTAATAAATTTAATTGGTCTTGTGGGACGTGGGATTCGAACCTAAGTCCTCGCAAGCTGTGATTGCGTAACTCAATCACAGGTTGACAGTTGGAGGGGTTGCGATGAGAGTCACAATTTTTGCGGCATAAACAAGATACAATATAGATGAGGACGCTACACATTTAAGTTTGAAAAATAGAGCTCCTAAAGTCTATAGTCAATGTATTAAAATGATAAACGTAATTATTATATACAATTAAACAGGTAAAAGTCAGGTTACCCTTCCATCGCTCCCGTATCCCGTGTACTTTTTCGTAGGAGCAGTCTCCAGCGACACGGGAGAGGCGCGCTCCCTCGTGGTAGCCTCAGTAACAAGCGTGTGAGAGCCTCCACACCAGCGGTGACACATGTGCCTAATACACCAGACTTATCGTCAATATCACTTTCATATAAATTCAATGTGTTGCTGTCACAAATTGCTCCAAAAGTTACTTGACATGTTAATATGAAAATCGTAATTTCTTAATAACTACCACAGTAGAATGTCTCAAAATGAAAATAAAAATAAGCAGTTCGGCTACAGTGACCCTGTAAAGCTTAACATTTTACTTATCTTACTTATTTTACAAATCGCCATACAAGGCTGGTAAGACCGATCTATAGTACGACACAAATTAGATGTAGCATTGGAAAATGCAATGGAATGAAAATAAAACCGATTACTACCGATTTACACAACCAATAGAAATATCTCCCTATCGCGCCATTCCACGCTATTCGTCGCTATAGATTCACGCGTCAGAGAAAGCAAGTGTATGTAAATCGACGCGTCAAATTGACGAATATATTAGGTCATATGATATTACAAGTTATTACGCTTGTGCAAAGATCATATTATTCGCATGAGAAATAAATTTTGATAATTTGGGATAGCGTACTCAATTCGGATGTGATCGGTTTTACGAATTTTGCCGATGCTACATCTAAGTTGTGTCGTACTTATACGGCATAGTTATAGACGAAAACGTAACTGCGAAAATCGTAATTTTTTAATAACAACAACAGTATAACATCTCAAATGTCAAAATAAAAACGAAAATCAGCCGTTCGGCTATAGTGACCCTGTAATGCTTAACATTTTACTCAAACAACAAATCGCCATTAAAGGCTGGTAAGACCGATCTACGTGCCTATCTCGCTGCGGCTCGTGGTCCTCCAAGTCGGCTCGGCAGGGCTCGGGGGGCGCGGGGGCCTCGGCGGGCGCGGGGGGCGCGGGAGGCGCGGGCAGCGGCGGCAGGCGCGGCGGCAGCCCCGCCACCGCGTCGCGCGCCTGCATGCTCGCCGCCGCGCCGCACGCGCCGCACAGCGCGCCCCTCGCCAGCTGCCGCGTCAGCAGCGCCGCCTGCGGTCGCCGGACTAATTACCGTGTTGGTAGCAATAGTAAAATTTTCGACATATAACATCACAACACGCGCCAAATAACAGTAGTCAGTATTGTTGTGTTCCGGTTTGAAGGGTGAGTGAGCCAGTGTAACTACAGGCACAAGGGACATAACATCTTAGTTCCCAAGGTTAGTGGCGCAGTGACGATGTAAGGTATAGTTAATATTTCTCACAGCGTCATTGTCTATGGGTGATGGTGACCACTTACCATCAGGTGGCCCATATGCTCGTCCGCCAACCCATACCATAAAAAAAAAACAACGACCGGCGACCTCCGTGGTCGAGTGGTGTGTACACCGGTTTTCATGGGTACGCCACTCCGAGGTCCCGGGTTCGATTCCTGGCCAAGTCGATGTAGATTACCATTAGTTTTCTATGTTGTCTTGAGTCTGGGTGTTTGTGGTACCGTCGTTACTTCTGATTTCCATAAAACAAGTGCTTCAGCTACTTACATTGGGATCAGAGTAATCTATGTGATGTTGTCTAATAATTATTTAATTATAATTAATTATTTAATTAAATTATTTATAATTAATTATTTAACGCACATTCTCTACTTCGATAAAAGATAATGAACTTTTTCAGTAAGGCGATACTGAAATATATATAGAGAACGTAGTCTTGCATAACCTTAGGTTCTCCCAGCACTGTAGCGAGCACTCGTATCTTATTTTCTAGAAGTTGCAGCTCCTTTTGGGCCTCGTCACGTGCAGACAGCAGATCCACAATCTGCCCTTTACCGTCAGTTATTCGTGTTAGATCTTTGATGGCTGTCTGTTGGAGTTAATAGGATTATAATAACAAATTGAAACTAAAGATACGTTAACATAAAAGCCCAGCGTAACTACTGGGATAAATATTTCTCAATAGTTAGCGAAAGCATTAAATTAGCCGGATTTTAGTTATAATTAAATTGAATCAGTTTTATCATGTATTGCACAGAGAAACGACCAAATGTCTCATAAACACGAGGTCCTACAAGAAGCGTTAACAACACTACACCATCTAAGCATTTCTGACACTGATATTTACGCAGTTATGTCCCACGCTCCAATTGTGACAAATGCTTAAGCCTTCACACCGGAGCTTAAATGACCTGATGACCAAAAAACATAACTACATATCGTATGTTGTTTATCGTATGGGTTTGCTTACCATCCAGGTCACTTCTTGCTTATGGAATTTGTCATGGCACAATTCAATGCGTCGCTCGAAGTCCGCGCGCGCCTTTGCGAATTCCTCTTCCGACAACAGACCTGCGAGTCGTGTAATGTCCGCCTGCAAATATTAATTACTAGTATCTTGAAGTCATCAGATCGAAACCAAACCTATGATATATGAACCCAAATTTTAAACTTCTAAAGTTTTGCGCTAAGAGACCCCTTATTGAATTATTTTTCGAGTGTTTATTTTAAGACCTTTCAGACCAAATATATTCCTTTTAAGCTTCAGCTTTTAGTCACAAAGGCGGAAAAGCGTGTGCTGAAAGCAGTAAGGAGTGTCTCTTATATATATCTGGGGTTAAGTATATCTGTAACTATATAAGAGCTCAGTTTTAAATGGTATAAAAATATTTTGTTTGCCTTGCATACCTTGTCTCTGAGCCCGTCTAAGACCTCATCTCGATCTGACTTTTGCTCCCGTAACATCTCCACGCACTCCACCAAGCTCTACATACAAACAATAATTGTTTATATTGTTTAACGGATGGACATATTATCATTTTATTCTTTACTGGAGTGCTGTATCGCATAATTTACAAGAACTTCAATATTACTTAGCGCAGTAATACCAGATTGTCTAATAGTTGAACTCCGTACAATTGCCGGCAATCTAAGTTTAATATAAATAAATAAAAATGAGATATCACATACATTACTCTGAATCCCAATGTAAGTAGCTAAAGCACTTGTGTTATGGAAAATCAGAAGTAACGACGGTACCACAAACACCCAGACCCAAAACAACATAGAAAACTAATGATAATCTACGTTGACTCGGCCTGGAATCGAACCCGAGACCTCGGAGTGGCGTACCCATGAAAACCGGTGTACATACCGCTCGACCACGGACACACGGACAGATATACGTCAAATAGTATATTAATATTTATAATCCAGGTAAAAATATTTTAAAATAGAATGAGTTTGGAGTCGTCCGCTGTCCCTCGAATTATTGCTATATAATATTAAAAGAAATAAATAAAAATTGCGATCTTTACATAGCAAATAAATGAAGAAAATATTAATCTAAAAATTGCGATCTTTACATAGCAAATAAATGACGAAAATCTTAATCTTACTAAAATAAAAGATATTTTCTTAAAATTCTCGGCTACAGTGATTTTTTAAACTACGCATGATACGAATTACCTACAGTATTTTTCAATGTTAAATTTATACTCTTTTATCAATTATTTCAATAAATTTTACTTGTTGGTAGGGCTTTGTGCAAGCCCGTCTGGGTAGGTACCACCCACTCATCAGTTATTCTACCGCCAAACAACAGTACTCAGTATTGTTGTATTCCGGTCTGAAGGGTGAGTGAGCCAGTGTAACTACAGGCACAAGGGACATAACATCTTAGTTTCCAAGGTTGGTGGCACATTGACAATGTAAGGAATAGTTAATATTTCTTACAGCGTCATTGTCTATGGGTGATGGTGACCACTTACCATCAAGTGGCCCATATGCTCGTCTGCGAACTATACCATAAAAAAAAGCAAATAAATGAAGAAAATCTTACACTAAAATAAAATATATTTTCTTAAAATTCTCGGCTACAGTGATTTTTTTAACCTACGAATGATACGAATTACCTACAATATATTTCAATGTTAAATTTATACTCTTTTTTCAATTATTTCAATAAATTTTACTTGGTGGTAGGGCTTTGTGCAAGCCCGTCTGGGTAGGTACCACCCACTCATCAGCTATTCTACCGCCGAGTAACAGTACTCAGTACTGTTGTGTACCGGCCTGGAGGGTGAGTGAGCCAGTGTAACTACAGGCACAAGGGACATAGCATCTTAGTTCCCAAGGTTGGTGGCGCATTGACAATGTAAGGAATAGTTAATATTTCTTACAGCGACATTGTCTATGGGTGATGGTGACCACTTACCATCAAGTGGCCCATATGCTCGTCTGCGAAACTATACCATAAAAAAAAATTTTAATTAAAATCAATCATAACAGTTCCCCACATGCATCTCCCCTCCTAGTTGGGAGTGCAGAGTTGTCAGATTCTTGTGGGCGTGCTGTGTCGCCTCCAGCTCCGTCACTAACTCTTGGTAGCGCTCCGTCAACTCTATAAGAGCTGTGTTGAACAATATCATTAGCCTTTGAGCTCAGACATATATTTATTGAAAGTCGTTTCTTATAATATACTTAAATCATATTATATAAATTATAATGTAAGAGCTGAGGCGACCGATGATTGCAGGTTCAAACCCAGGCAAGCACCACTATATATGTGCTTAATTTGTGTTTATAATTCATCTCCTGCTCGGCGGTGAAGGAAAACATTGTGAGGTAACCTACATGTGTCTAATTACATCGAAATTCTGCCACATGTGCATTCCACCAACCCGCATTGGAAAAGCGTGATGGAATATGTTATACCCTAACCTTAAAATATGTAACCCTCCCCTTAATGGAAGAGGAAGCCTTATCTCAGCAGTGGGAAATTTACAGGCTGTTATTTTACTTTACTTTTAACTTTATAATGTACCTGCATTTTCAGCATTATTGTTAACATTTTCCAGCTGTGCGAGGCCGTTCTTAAGATCCGTATTTATCTGGACAATTTGGTCTTGGAAACTTCGCATCTGAGCACAAAACAAAAATTAAAACAATTTCCTTTTTTAAATTTATTCCACCGAAACAAGTTTATATACTAAAAAAATCGTATAGAACCTATGAAATTGTGAACCATTGAAGCGTGAAAGAATATGTAGCAAACTGCCTTCTCTAGAGGAAAGGAAAACTTTACCCAATCTAGTAAATAAATGTAAATAGAGTGTTACTTTACCAGATAGGCTACCCGATGAAAAGAGATACGCTTTGTGAAATTAACTTCCTTAACCGTTATATAAATTTAAAGCAATTGATGACGATATTTTGAAAACCCTAAAAACATCCAACGTAAATAATCTAATAAGAATAAATAAAAAAGGAAATATTGAAAACTACACAAAAATAAAACTAATATTTACCTGCGTGGTCAATCCCGAATCAAAACCGCTCAGCTGGTCTGAGTAATCTCCCACCAACGAGTAAAGCACCGTGACGCGATTATTCAACTTCAGCGCTACATCCACTTTATCCGCTAATTGAAAAAAAAAACAAAGGTAAATAGGACTGCTGCAATCTATGCTTCTATTCTATACTTACATTATAAATGTGAAAGTTACTCTGTCGTATTTTCATGAGCAAACCAATGAACGGAATTTGATGAAATTTAGTGTAAAGCAAGCTTGAACTCCGAGGCAGGACATGGGCTACTTTTACCTAACATGTCAAAATCAAAATCAAAATAAACTTTATTCGAGTGGGCTTTTACAAGCACTTTTGAATCGTCATTTAACAATTAAGTGAAGCTACCACCGGTTCCGAAAGTAGATTCTACGGAAAAGAACTGGCGAGAAACTCAGTAGTTACTCTTTTTCAACATTTAAAAAAATACCATCATATTAGTTAAATACAATATATATATGTAATGTATCCTGCCTGGAAGTCAACAGGTATTAATTCCAAGCTTCTTATGATCTACAAAATCTTGTATCTAATAATATGCCTTTTTTACCAATGTATTTTTTATAAACGATTTGAATTTACGACCTCCTAAGGGTTGGTTCCCTTAGGGGGTTGGAACGATGTGACAACAAGTTCTTTATAAATATTTTTAAATATTATTGGAGAATGCCATCCAGTTCAACAAAAACAGTCTGTAAATTCCCGCTGTTGGACTAAAAGCCTCCTCTCCCTTTGAGGAGAAGGTTTGGAACATATTCCACCACGCTGTTCCAATGCGGGTTGGAGGAATACACATGTGGCAGAATTTCTATGAAATTTGTCGCATGCAGGTTTCCTCACGATGTTTTCCTTCACCGCTGAGCGCGAGATGAATTATAAAGACAAATTAAGCACATGAATCAGCGTTGCTTGCCTGGGTTTAAACCCGCATTCATCGGTTAAGATGCACGCGTTCTAACCACTGGGCCATCTCAGCTGCTCATTATTATGTAATTATTATCTGTAACAACGTCTTTCGGTTCAAGTGTGAGTGGATTATATTATTACAGTGTCAAAGTTAAGGTTAGGTGGCCCAATCGGCAGTTTGCCTTTCTGTAAACCCAAAGTAATCTTATATAATATTTCGATTCCTCACCCACGGACATTGCGGTGTGGAGGGCATTTTCGGCGGCCGTCGTTGCGCGCATCGTCAAACTGTCCAAGTTTTTCGACAATTCCTCTCTCAGTGCTCGCAAAGCAGTACTTAAATCAAAATAATTATTCTCACGTTTGGAATTCATATGTACAAATAATATTATGTTATAGCCCTTATAACAAATTTATAATCAATATTATAAATCTGAAAGAAACTCTGTATCTGTTTGTCCGTCGCTCTTTCACGACCAGGCCACTGAACCGAATTTGATGAAATTTGGTATGATGTTTATATTTATATAAACTTGAACGCCAAGAAAGGACATCAGGACATCAGGACAGGCTACTATTTTTCCTAACACATACTCAACACCAACACTCTTGGCTACTATTTTTCCTAACACATACTCAACACCAACACTCTTGGCTACTATTTTTCCTAACACATACTCAACACCAACACTCTTGGCTACTATTTTTCCTAACACATACTCAACACCAACACTCTTGGCTACTATTTTTCCTAACACATACTCAACACCAACACTCTTGGCTACTATTTTTCCTAACACATACTCAACACCAACACTCTTGGCTACTATTTTTCCTAACACATACTCAACACCAACACTCTTGGCTACTATTTTTCCTAACACATACTCAACACCAACACTCTTGGCTACTATTTTTCCTAACACATACTCAACACCAACACTCTTGGCTACTATTTTTCCTAACACATACTCAACACCAACACTCTTGGCTACTATTTTTCCTAACACATACTCAACACCAACACTCTTGGCTACTATTTTTCCTAACACATACTCAACACCAACACTCTTGGCTACTATTTTTCCTAACACATACTCAACACCAACACTCTTGGCTACTATTTTTCCTAACACATACTCAACACCAACACTCTTAATCGCGAGCGAAGATGCACGACTACTAGTTTTAAATGTCTCAGTAGTAGATCACTACCGCTCTTCAAATTCGCGTAATCTTATTTTGCACCAAAATCGCCGATGCGCTGGATTTGCCATCCCATTAAAATATGAGATAGAGGGGAACTAGTGCTCACTTTGATTTGGATGTGTGAATTATAATTTATTATGCGAAGTTATAGTCACTTTTGAGGACGACATTTGTGGTTGGAGTCATTCAAGAATACATCGATTGTACAAACATTGTCAAGAAAATTCAATATAAAAATAAATATTGCCTATTTTATCAATCACCAAATGCAAGTTCTAAATACTTAAATATGGAAAGCATTAGTACATACTTCAACTCTTCATGTGTGATTGCGGGGCCCATGGATAGTGCAGAAGGTCTCGTAGCTACAGACTGTCTGCTGGTCGCAGTAGATGGCCGGGGAGTTGTAGGAGCGGAATGGGCTTTGGGCGACTTTCCATCGGCCCGCGACGCCTGCGACGACTTTGGATCAATCGCCACGGATTTTCTTGAAACTACCGATAGATGCGATTTCGCTTTCTGTAAAATTATAAACAAACAAATACTAAGAAAATGGAGAGAGCAATTACTGTAGAAGCAGTATAGCGAATTTGTTTATAGATGTGTGCCAACAACATTTCGGGTGCAAAAATCAAGACCGTTCTCTAATGTTTTTGTAAATAAAATAAGAAATGTGCATAGAATAGGGGAAGACAAAAACAAATCAACCGAAAAGGACGATTCAATCATTCAAACGAAGTTTACACTACTTTTTTTATCAATACATAGTAGCGAGGAACCCAAAACGCCTGAAATCACGAAATTGCCAAATGTGATAATCGCATTGAAACTATACATATTGAAGGTATTTCAAAATTTCAAGTAATTCAGTTTATATCTTTAAACATATTATTATTCCTTAACTATGTATTTGATTTTTCTATCATATATTTACGTAAACTATTTACTCATACATAGTTACAAACGCTAGCTGAATACACCTCTGACCTCTGGTTTGGCGACATCTGTTTCATCGGATGAAGGTTCGATTTTAACTTCATCAACTTTTTCAGCAATATCGTCAGGTAACGCACCGGCTGCAGCGAGCTGAGTCAGCAGTCCCGTCATACGATTAATGGCATTTTCAGCTGCTTGCACACGTGCTGTGACCTATATAAAATAGAAATATCGACGTAGATAGGTCTAAATGACGATAACCGTCAGATTGAACATGAAACAGGACATTTTTCTAAATGACTATATACAATTAGTCTTAGTGAAAACGATATAGTGGCACCTGCATAGCTTGCATGGCTTCGGGCAGCGTAGCATTTCCTGAAGCAAGATCGCTTTTTAGCTTCTCGTTGTCAGGAAGCTCCAGTGGCTTCGGAACTGCTATCTCCGTTAAATCCCTCACCGCTGCCTCCAGCAGAGCAAATTGCGATTGAGTGACTACGTCTATATTCGCACGACCCCGAGTTTCTGTCGAGGTATTGGTGAGAAGATCGAGTTAGTAGTATAAATTAAAATGTTAAGTACGTTTATTATTTGTATCAGAATTATTGATAAAAGTTTAACAGAAGTTTAAGCTTACCTGTTTGGGTACTTGGACCTTTCTCCACTGAAATCCAAAACCGCTATTATTAATGTTTTACTCGATTAGATTATCTTAACATTTTGACCGTATTAAGATCAATTAACGTAAATAGCCGCTGATAAAATTACCTACAAGTACTTTCTCTTTGCCCCTTTCAGCTTCTAAAACAATATATTAATCATTAAAACATATCCAAATTTTATTTAAAATGAACCACTTAAAAAAACAACCTGTAATTGCAATGGTGCCTGACATTACTCTTGCTTTCTTGGCTTCTTTCTGATAAAAAAAAATAATAAAATACATAACAAAGAAATAAAAAATTAAGAATATAACGAAACGAAGTCACGTCCAACATGACATCAAGATTATTGACGTCAATTTGGTAGCCCGTGGTATTTTGTTAATTTCCGCTTATGTAACATTTTTGTTAGATAAGCGTAAATTAACAATGTGTAAAGGTATCAGCACCAACCGTTACAGCAGCTTGTTCCATTTCCTTTTCAGCTTTTGGTTTCTCTTTTTCTAACTCTTTTTCTTTGCGCCTCTTTTCTTTCTCGGCTTTAGCTTTCCCCTGTTTAGTCTGTTTCTCTGTTGCATCTTTATCTTTTTCCACATCTTGCACGACCTCTTTTTGCTCTTTCTTTTCAATCTTTTCCAAGTCCTTATGGCCTTCTTTTTCTTTTTTATCTTGTTTTGTGCTACGCTCTTCTTTAATTCCCGCCATCCGACGTTTTGCCGGTGAACGAGGACTTTTAGAAGATGAACTTTCCGTAGTAGTTTCAGGGGTGCTTTTTAATCGTAGTGATTTTAAATCTGAGCTTCGAATCTCTACCCTTTGTTCCAGCATACGTTGCTGCCGCGCTAAGATGTGTAGAATCATTTGAACCAGTTTGAAATTTACTGTATTTTCCTGGCAATAATTTTTTTATTTACAAGTTGTGAAAAAATATGGTATGATAGTAATTGTAAAAATACATATGTAGATAGATAGATAAAAGAGTGTATCATCAGCTAACATTGCAAAAACTAAATTAAATTGAAAATTATTCTTTAAGCAATTAGATTTCAATACTAGCCCTTTAATTTACCTCGGGAGAACCGAGCGCTCTGTTTATGAGGTCCTCGACACTTATTAAAAGCGCCGAATCGCTCATATTAGGAGAATCACTGTACAATGAGTCTTGCGGCATTTTGTAGTAGTTAGTTTATATCTTTTACAGAATCTTTCTTACACTTTCTCAAAACAATGTACTTCAATCACCATAAAGTAAGTCAAGGTGATATATTTCCTCAAAGAGTAATAATGACAAAACTGTGATGGCCAGTGTATAAATTGTGATGGAGTTTTTTTTAAGTTTAAAGAAATACCTATTTTATGCATATGATTTAATTAACACGTACACTTTTACCTAAATAATTTCCGACTAATTATTTTAATAAACATGGATATTATAATACAATAAATCTATGATCTATTGACGAATTTTTTAAAACGAAGGAAAATTAATATAAAGCCATGCTGCAACATGCCAAACTTTGTGGTTTTATATTTTTTTTTTTATATAAAAAAAAACTTAGTTGACCAAGATTGCGTTGTTATTGTTTCAAATTATGAATTTTTACCCCTGAGCTACTGAGCTTTTGTGTGGATCCGTAAAGTTAGTTCGAATGAAGCACGTACTGATACTGCTTACAATCGTACTAAGCGATTAAAATATGTTTAAAAAACAAAGTAACGTATTTTTATTTGTAATATTATTCAGTAAATTCCAAAATATAAAGAACACACACACTAATCGTAGTTGTTGTCTGTCAGTCTTCATCCTGAGTCTTAAAACATACGTGTTTACGATGGGGCGCATTAAATAAGAAACAATCGGTATGTTAGTAAATTTAAAGATTACTACAAAATCATCTAAAACTTCAGACAATTGAAATTGTACTGAGAATCCTAAAGAAATACATAAGTTATAAAGTAAGTTGTTAGTTACATATAATTGTTCTCTTAATACACAGCACAACGCGGGCTATGTTACTCTGTTCATAAAAACTAATGTTTGAAATACCTACTTCGACATATGACGATTCTGGGTCAATACATCATACTGTAAAGGGCAGTAGAGAAACCCAAAAGGTTTACTATTTGTTGTCTATAATATTTAGATGTTACGTATATTATCAGTGTTGCCAGCGCTCTGCTTTTCTCTTCTCTCAGTTCAGTGACACATCACGGGTGGCATCCATGTGGCTCACTAAAGACCGTACTAACGAATGACAGATGCCTTCGTTTTGATTCTGTTTCCTAAGGCTTAGAATTAGTCTCAGCTGAGTTAATATTAATCGGCAGGAGGGTTAATAACCTGACTTATTGTTATTGTATTCCAATTAGTCTGTGTCAGTTTATTTTAGACTCTTGTACCAAATTATATATTGTACGTTTAGAACCAGAAGTAGGAAGTAGGTTAACCTCTAAAACAATTAACTTTAATTTAAAACAACAATCAATCTACCACAATAGAAAAACATTTAGTCTACAACACAAATAACCATCAATAATCACATTACAACGTAATAATCATATTCGCGATCTCAATGTGTCAACTACGAATCTCCCGCCTTTTTTTTTAAGGGAAGTTGTGTGACTTGACGCAGATGTTGCTTGTTTATTCCAACAGTACATATTTCCAATAAACTTTTCTTTATATGTAAAAATTACGTTAGATGGGAAGGGATAAATAATACGAGCAGATTTAAATTAATATTTATTTATAATAACTTCGTCTATCAACACGTATCAAGTTCAAACAGCAAGATATACTTTATTGTAGATATTTGTACGCGACAGCTAGCCGCTAGCCGCTACCCGCTAGAAGCAGTTCGTTATAATACTGAACATCGAAAAATATACGGAAAATGCCAAGATTATAAATAAAAACAAAAAAAATCCTTTCGAAACATCTAAAAATAATGTGGAATGCACCAGGGACGATAATATGAGTCACACGATGTTGCCAATAGTAATGTTAGTTCATATAAATATATTTATAATAATCACAAATAACAACTAGCGCGACCTCGGGAGGACGTCGAGAGAGCCCTGAGGGAGTCTATGTACAGAGGGCGGAGCCCCGGCCGCGGGTCTCGTAGAATTCAACGACGGTATTACACTACACATCGAACTGTAACACTTAAACATTTTAAATATGATCAATAATAATTATCTATTAGAATTCTTAATTTCATCGAGTCCGAAGTTAGGCTTCGGCCCAAACAATATATACCGAGGCCACCGATATCGACTCTCGACGCGTCGATACGACGTGTGGCGGTGGTCTGATGGCGAACAGGGGGGGGGGATAAGAGGGGGGGCGGCTTAGTCCTCGAGGTTGCGGAAGGCGGCGGACATGTCTTCGAGGAGCTGGTCGAAGTCTGCCTTGATCTTGGCCTCGCCGTCCTTGACGGGGTCCTAAACGAGAATGACACGATTAGTATTCGGCCAGTGAGAGCGCGGTCGGGCAGGCCACTGGCCCGAGCCTCACCTTGAACTTCATGGAGGAGAGCTGGTAGAGCACGTTGGCCATGGCGTCGCGGATGACGTTCCACGTGACCTTGTTGTCCGACTGCGCCGTGGACTCCACCGCGTGGCGCGACATGTCGTAGAAGGCGATGATGTTCTTCAGCATGCCCACCGTCTTGTAGAACGGGCAGAACCGGTCGTACGACGAGTAGCTGCGGACCAGAGTTGGGCATTAATCAAGTAATTGTCAATTATCTTATTGACTAAAAAATTAATTGCAATTACACTTTTAATTGCACCTTGCAATTAAATTAATTTGATTAACGTATGTCAATTGTAGCTTACAATTAAAATAATTGCAATTAACTTTTTTAGTTGTTTTTTAAAACAATTAAAACTAACAATTAACTTTGTATATCAAAATGAAATTAGTAAAGATTTAGGGAAATTAAGCTATAAGTATTAGACTTCAGACGAATAAAAATGTGGTCAAAGGCTCTAAGTATTAAGCTTATTTTTTCTAAATCTCTCTTTCCACAGAAAAAAGTGTTTATTTTTATATTATATAGTATAAAGTTGCATTGATAAATATTTCTTCAGCGTAGGTATGAAACAAAAACAGTTCAAGTCGTCGTCTTCGTTCAAGTCTTTATATTATACAGCAGTAATTTTAATTGTTATTTTTAATTAAAATTAACAAAACAATTAAAAATTAATTAATTGTTAATTGTTTTTAATGCAGTTAACAATTAAATAATTGTTAGTTGTGATTTTCCACAATTACAATTGATTAATTGTTAACTGTAGTAGTAACAATTAACAATTAATTAATTGTTAATTTATAATTGTTCCTGCAATTAAATTTGCTCAACACTGCTGCGGACACACGACCCGGTCACGTCAGACTCCACTCCGCTACCACAACAGTCAGCGCCTCCATCGGTCGGCAGGTTACCTGTTTTGTTGCAGGAAGTCGTCCTTTAGCAGCTTGGCGACCTCGAGGGTGATCTTGTCTGTCTCGGCGAGTGACGCCTTACCGACGAGCTGCACGATTTCTGAGAGGTCCTCTTCCTCCTGGAGGATTTCCTTGACCTGCGGACGGCATCACCGATCGAGATCAATGTTTATATGTGATGTTCAAAATATAATTAAAAATTTAATTTTCAGAATGCTATGATGCTAGAACTAAAGCTATCGGTACCTTGGTCCGGAGGGGCACGAACTCGGAGTAGTTCTTCTCGTAGAAGTCGTCGAGCGCGCGCATGTACTTGCTGTAGGAGATGAGCCAGTTGATGGAGGGGAAGTGCTTGCGCTGGGCCAGCTTCTTGTCCAAGCCCCAGAACACCTGCACGATACCCAGCGTGGCGGCCGTCACGGGGTCGGAGAAGTCTCCTCCGGGCGGCGACACGGCGCCGACGATGGACACGGAGCCCTCGCGGTCGGGGTTACCCAGGCACTTGACGCGACCGGCGCGCTCGTAGAACGAGGCCAGGCGGGCCCCCAGGTAGGCGGGGTAACCCGAGTCGGCAGGCATCTCGGCCAGACGACCCGAGATTTCTCTCAGCGCCTCGGCCCATCGAGACGTGGAGTCGGCCATCATGGACACGTTGTAACCCATGTCACGGAAGTACTCCGAGAGGGTGATGCCCGTGTAGATGGAGGCCTCTCGAGCCGCCACGGGCATGTTGGATGTGTTGGCGACCAGCGCCGTACGCTTCATGATGGACTCGGTCACGCCGTCGATCTCGACCGACAGCTCGGGGAAGTCCCGCAACACCTCGGACATCTCGTTACCACGCTCCCCGCAACCCACGTAGATGATGACGTCCGAGTTGGAGTACTTGGACAGAGCCTGGGAGATCACGGTCTTTCCGCACCCGAAGGCTCCGGGGATGGCGGTGGTCCCACCCTGGACGCAGCTGGCGAAAGAGAAGCGTAATTAGCGACGGCGAGGGCGGCGGCCGGGGAGGGGGAGAGGGGGGGGGGGCTACTCACGGCAACAGCGAGTCGAGGGCGGCGGCCGGGGAGGGGGGGATGTGAGGGGGGTTGGGCGCTACTCACGGGAACAGCGAGTCGAGCACGCGCTGGCCGGTGAGGAGCGGGTGGTTGGCGGGCAGCTTCTCGGTGACGGGGCGCGGCTGGCGCACCGGCCACACCTGCAGCATGCTGTACTGCGCCTTCTCGCCGTCGAACTCCGTCTCCAGCACGATGTCCTGGAGCACAAGTGTTGTTATATATGTGGTCGAGAGCAAAACTCATCTTCGTCACCATAGTGGAGCCCGTAAACGTCTCAGTGCTGAGCAAATTTAACTCTTCTTGCTACAAAGAATGAACATAATTCTCCCTAGACACCACTGGCGGGCCCATAGTGGAGCCCGTAAACGTCTCAAAGCTGGGCAAATTTAACTCTTCTTGCTACAAAGAATGAACATAATTCTCCCTAGACACCACTGGTGGGCCAAGCTCGGGCTACTCACGGTGACTTTGTAGTTTCCAGCGGGCGCGATGTAGGTGACGGTTCCCTTGGCGCGGGGCGGCAGCAGCATCTTGTGTTTCACCAGCGTATTCTCGTGCACGATACCGTACAGGTCGCCGCCCGTGATGTGGGAGCCGGGCTGCAATACGGACAAGTATATAACTTTTCTGAGAAATTTCCATGGAACTACATTATATAACTCAGGATAACAATGATATGGAATTATACATGATATATTTTTTTGTTATCTTTAGAAATTTCTCATACCTTAACATTGAGTGGGTTGAATTCCCAGTCGACGTCTCTGGCCAGGCAGGGTACGTTGACACCCTTGGGGATGTAAATGGACTGTGTGAGCTCGTTGATGTCCTTCAGTGGTCTCTGGATACCGTCAAAGATTGAGCCCAGGATACCGGGTCCGAGCTCCACAGACAGGGGTTTGCCGGTACGGAGTACTGGGTCACCGACTGTCACGCCCGATGTCTCCTCGTAGACCTAGAGAAGAAAATCATTATAGTAACACTACAATAAATAACAGTAATATTTTCTACTTAAATACATACTTTATTAATTTAAAGGCAAATAAATACTCAAAGGCTGTCGTCAGTCCCATGATATGACTCTTTGGACTGTATTTATCGACGTATCGTCACTCACCTGGATGGTGGCCATGTCACCCTCAAGACGGATAATCTCTCCGACGAGCTCGTTGTAACCGACACGCACCAACTCGTACATAGCGGATCCGGACATCTTCTCCGCTGTGACGACTGATCAAAGACAATACACGAATTATTTCATTATTTTTCTCAAGCTTAAGAGAATATTTTCGTTTTTGATTGATGACTACTCAAATTATTAATGGACAAGAATGCTAGTTTATTTTTTCTCAATTGTTTATAATTAATCAAAGGAAATGTCGGGGAGGTTCAAGACGTAATCTGCATGTATAAGATTAAATTATGATTAACAATACAGCATGGTGTTCTCTGCATAACATGCTCTTTTAAAGGTATTTGGTGGTTTTTAAGGTAAGGTAGGTACATAGCCAGTGCTTATTTTTTTCAAAAATTGTTTCGAAATTTCCTAACAAATATCAAACTCGATTCTTCTTTATTTTATCTCCCATTAGCGATTAGAATTTGATAATAGGATAGAATGTCAGTAGCATTACCATTTCTAATATTTCATAAATTAGATATTATACGACATTGTACATATTTAAAACATTAAATGGCATTGTACGCTAGTAAATAAAATGCAATGTTTTACAAATAAGGGTGCATAAATTACGGAGATCATACGGCTTCAGAAAATATCAAATATAGCTAGGCGCTCTACATACAGCTCAATTGAACTAATTAATTTTCAATTATAAAATTAAATACTAAATGAATACACAGATAAGTAGAGCAACATTTATGTAAGTAAGAGATCGAATCGAATGTCGGCGCAAAAACGGTCGTGAAACGGAAAAAAGTGATATGCGACATTTACTGTAATGACAATTATTGTAAAATAGCGGGAGTTGCCTTTTTTATTTATTTTTAGTCCAATTATTTCTTTCGCCGGTTCTTTCCAGGACCGAAGTATTTTTACCGTACCGATGGAAGGTTTTTGACAATGAATAAGCAAAAGTAATGCTTCTATGTTGAAAAAAAGACTTATAACTATAGGTGGACAATGTGCCAATGCATCACTTGATAGCCAGCAATTTTGGGAACTAATTTTAAGATGTCATGTTCCTTGTGCCTGGTACACTGGCTCAGAGACCTTTCAAAGCGGTACACAAAAATACTGAGTATTACTGTTTGTCAGGAGAAAACTGCTCCATTACCTAGAGGTTTACAGAGGATTACAGAAGTGGGATATGAAATGAGTCGAATAACTTAACATGTTTGGTTAAAATAAATTAAAGTATTTCAGTAACACTCACCGGGACCGGATACGGCGAAGACATATCCGAATCTCTCCTCATTTTCTTCATTGGCGATCGTCTTCAAACCGCCCTTCGACATTTTGACGATTTATATAAGCCTGCAAGCATAAGACGGTGTTCAATAATATATACACCAATTAGCACCAAACCACTTTGATTACTCTTTAAAACTTGTGCACTACTGATATTATCTGCCATTTTCAATTTGAAATTATTTCTGTACAATATAACATTCGTTTTCATATGTTAATAAAATATCAACATAAAATATTACGACCATATTAATGTCATAAAATTATAACCATAAATACAAAAATACACTAATTTATTATTTACATAGAAAAGTACTAGGTTATTCTTTGCTTTAACATTTAGAAAAAGAAAAAGCAAGTATTGATTGAAAACAATAGAAAAAGAAACCTTTTTTTTAATAAATCTTTAAACTACACTACACGAGACTACCTATGATCTGACTGAATGACAGATCAGCTGATCCTGATCTTTATCTATTTCCAAAAGATAAGAATCATCAATCACTGTCAATTCAAATTCAGAACATTCTATTTAAAAAAAAATAGTAGATTACCTCAGATACATAATATATTGGTAACTACATAAACCTAGATTTCTGAATAAGAAACTACAAATGAAATAGGCTTTAAAAAAATTCTTGCTAAATCAGTCAATGGCTGGACCAAATTGCCAAGGTCGAGAACAAATTTTATACTCCATTTAACAGGAATTATTTTTAAGAGACTGTAACCTATTTGCAGTTCTAGATTGGTCTAGAAACACTTTTAAAACAAAAAAATAACAGTTATAGGTAACAGAACTAGACCTCTACAAGCTCGGTAATATAATAAAATACCTTTTTGTAACATAACTTCAATTACAACATTTTGGTTTTTAGTAATGCTCCTAATTACACTTAAAACATACCGTTCTTCTGGAATAAATTATGTAATTTTTTTTTTCCATAGTTTAACCTTAAGATTTGACTCATTAACAAGAGTTAGAATCAAACATTTGGTAAATTTATTCATTACATAATAATCTATAAACTCATTTCATTTATATAAAAATATTAAAAATGAACCAATATACTACAAATTGTTTAACATATAATAAAAAAAATAATAATTGTAAACCCAGCTATGTTAAATAAATGGCCTTTATAGATTATTCAGCGTTTTACCATATAAATTGTTAAAGAATAATAAATTATAGGAAGAAAATTTTTATTTGTCTCTTTTGAGCAAAGATCAAATATTTAAGAGAATTTCAATCTAAATATATTAAGGGAGGACAAAAAATTCGAACACACATTCGAAACATGAAAAGCTAACCATATTTAATTTTATTGTACTTTTAATTACTGTATTAAATATGGGAATAAAATATTGTTTTTTTTTTAAACAGATACAATAACAAATAGGTCAACCCATTTCAACATGATATGGTATTTGATATTTCGTAATTAAAATAAGAATCTAATAAGATTTATAATTGATTACTTATGTTGAAATTTAACTTTTTTCTTAAAAAGAAATACAGTGTAAATATGCTTACCATATCGAATTTGTGAGAAAAAATATTGATTTTTTTTTTTTTATAAAGAATCAGCTATCTTAATGTTAATTTAATATTGATTTCGTTGAAATTTTAGGCTTTAATTGAGTATCCACCTCAGTCACATGATGGAAATTGGGTGGAACAAAAAGTACTTACATACAAAATATATGGAATATTTTACACGTAATTGTTTATATTAATATAATAGCTGAGATGTAGACAAAAATTACTCAACTGTACCGATTGTACATCAATAAATAGGATAATTACGTGACAATACAAGATGTATATGAAAATTTTGAAAATGGCAGAAATACGCAAAAGCTTACCAAGAAAACTCTTAAAATACAAATGTCCACTAAGTATTAACACAAGCACATAAAAAAAACTATGATATATGCAGTATTAAAGCAAATTTATGAAAAAAATCAACTCACGGGACAAGAAAGATGGAAAAGACGATCGGGGAATGGCGGAGTAACACAACTTATCACAAGACCGATGATAAAAGTTGTGTCAGCTGACCTGAGTCTATGACTCTTCTCTACTATCCTTGGTCAAATTCATTGATTTTCTAGTTGAATACCCAAAATACACTAAAAAGCTATAGCATTTAAATGCAAAATTTTAAAACTAAAAAAATATTTCGATAATAATAGTTTATTCTAAAATTCGTTGTAGCAAAAAATCTTAAAAATTATTGATTGATGAAATTTATATTTAAATCTAAAATCACTTAACACATAAAACATAAGGACTGCTATCAAAAACAAAACATAAATTTCATTTCATGATCATTATTCATCATTTCTATCATTATTATCAACGGTCGAATTAATGAATCACATGTCACTATTACATAGAAACATCCTGGTGTTTAAAGCAGGTAGACATTTTTTTCTAAGTTAGGAGAACTAGAAATATTTATTCAGGCTGAATTTGAAGTATTCTACAACCTCCTCCACGATTCAACAGGGAAATGCTGCTAGTATTCTTAACACCATTCCATGCGGTCAAGTTTTAACAGTAACTATTTTTTCTGTCTGTCTGTCTGTCTTTAATCGAAATATACATTTTATAACATATTTTGAAGAATGATTCTTTTCTTCTATATAATAAAAAACAGAATTTATGAACTGATATTTTTTTATTGTTTTATTTATTTGAAAAATAATGGTGGCCCTTTATTGGCTTAGGACCTATAAATCGGGCCCTGGAAGTAAATTATATTCATAATAAAATTGTTCCTAGATTATATTAGTTCTTATGTATTCCAATCATAATAATTGCAATAGGTATTTAATAAAGTTTTTGAGTTATCTTTGGTGGGTTAACAATATACTATTTTAATGTACTAACTAAAAATCACACTGTATTAACGTTGCTTAATCATGCATGCATTTATAAAAAAAAATTTTTTAGAATATCATATCGAATTTCTCCTTTATTAGGGATGTTATGGATATTTTACTCAAAAACTCGATATGGATATAATATAATTTAATAATATTTTACCGGTTTCAAATTGAATTGGTATGGTATGTTTTTGATAACCTTAGGTCGTTATCGAAAGGTTCGTTATACATGACCAAGTTTCTTTTTGTAATATCTTTAAAAGTACAGAAAGTTGACGCTGCCAAAATTAATGGTCATCGTCAAAGTATTAAATTTAAAATAAAGGTGTGTGAATTTCACACTGTGAAATAAACTGCATAATTTTTTTAATACTTTTATTTAAGGATCTCAATGACATTTGACTATAAGTCAGAATAAGCCAAGAAAATTATTTCTTGATAGTTCTTCATAAATAAAATGATAAAAGAATATTTTAAATTGAGGTATCCAAAAAAATACATAGATAATATAAATTAAATTCGAGTTAAGAAAAATTAAGTCATAAGATATAAATTTTATATTGTTATTATCTGGACTTAATAATATATTAGTAGAGCATAAATACAACTTTTATTTTAGACCGTTTAAATTTTTAATTTATAATTAAGATTACTATTCAAACTGGATTAATAACAAAAAGTTCAGTGATTTTTAGGCGACATTTAGGGGAAAATGTAGTTGGTCATAGGGGAACATTATGTAGGAGTTGGCATCACTGCTGTAAACTTTAAATGCATACTCAATGACATTTCTGACAATACGAATAATTATTCTTTACTTTTGTAATTTATATTTATAGTGAATATTCAAATTGCAACACCTGAACACAATTTTCTGGAAAGTCCGTAACTCCTTACTTTGATTATACATGTATGTTAATTCATTAAATTATATTATAACGTAGTTGAACTGTCGAAGCTTTAAAACTTGGATAAGACCACGATTTGACGTACAATTATTATTATTGTTATTTTACATATGTTACTTTTTTAATGCTGACGACGTATTATAAAAAGCTGAGTAAAACCCTATCTTAGCTTGTCCGACACAGTGCTACTAAGGAATAATTTATAATAAGGTTAGCTATTAGTAATACTGATTTTATTTAAAATATTATTTACTGCTAATTTTGGTTATTTATAATTATTATAAAATTACCGGTAAATAGTAAAAAAGTTAACGATATGTAAACTCAACAAAGGAGCACACAATATCTTTGATTTTGTTGTTTTAAACTTTAAATGTGCGTGTATATTTACAAACAGTGTTCTGCGTGCTTTAGAAGAACTGCCTGATTTATTTTTTACTAATATATTATCCCAAAGTGCCAAAATAGTTTCAGTAAATAAGATTTAAAGTTGAACTACTACACCTTATTTAAAAAAAATTACCAGCTTTTTCTTTAAACATAAACCTTCCACTTTATATGTTATATTGAGTTTTTTAAGTCTGTGAGTATTTTTTCATATATGTGAAATCTTAAAAATTTTGTGTAGTTCACATATCTAAGTTGCATTGTTTGCAAATACATTGTAATATTTAGTTGAAATAATTGTGTTCTTAGTAATAACATTTGCAACAAAAATAAAGCATAAAGGCATTGTCAAAAAAGGTGATTTTGTGATTAAATATATAGCATAACATCTACACAAAATTATATGAATTATCTAAGTCAACAAATCTTGAATTAAGTATATAAAGGATTAAAACTTGCAATGAATTCAGGTTGAAACCTTTACAATTATTATATTGCTTAAATTTTTATTTTACAGTTGTGACGGCTGCACACATCTTGGATGATATTGAATGAATCTTCAAACACTAAGCATAATTACAACTGAGCCTGAAACAAGTACAAATGTATTCAAGATAAAAGCAAATCAAGGCCACTGTACAAGTGAATGATAATGAACTAAAAGTAGATTATAAAAGGTAATAAATGTAAAGTATCTTCGTATATTTATATTTGTATTATCTGAACTAGTTTTTGTCTGCGGTTTCATCTGACTATGTGGTATGAGATATGGGGAATAAAAGTAACCAGTGTGTTATTCCGGACTATAATCAAACTCTGCATTGAATATCATTCAGATCTTTTTTTGAGTGTTTTTGAATTGTAGTTCAGTTAGTGTAATTGAGTAATGAAATTCATTTCAATTCATTGTATTTTGAAGGTTGATAATCATCTCATTGTTTTTGTAGTAGATTTACAGTTACTAAATAAATGAAATCTAACAGAAAACCTATTAAGTATATTATACTTACTGAGGTTATAGAAACTTTGTGCTTATCAGTACCTAAGTCACTTGATTAATCACATGCACTTGTAAATACTTTTTTCAATCCATTTAATTCAATTCCAATTAACAAAATAACTTAAATGAATATTAATCCACTCTACATAACCCTCACTGCTCTGCTGGTCTGGGCCGAACTCTTGAATAAAAATTCTGGGTTCATTTTTATTGAAATACTCAATCAAATACTTGTGTCTCATACTTGAGTGTTATTAACTCTTTTAAGTGGTAAACATTATCTTGCAATTGTATTTTGTAAGAAATAACCTACAACATATATTTATACACTTGTGGTAGTGCACTATATAGTTGAGTTATTACCAAAACTTATGAAATATGTAAAACTAAGTTTATCTTACTTTCCTACTTTGTTAGATAGTGTTTGAATAGTCTATAGGCAACTTGTGTTTGTGCAGTAGTTTAGTTTCCATTGTGAATGGTTCATGGAAGACAATGAAATTGCCATAATTAATCTAATCTCCCCAGGTCACTCACTGTCTTAAAATATGGATACCCTGCCACAGCCAGCTGAATGTAGGAAAGTTATTGTTACAGGTAAATTCGTTTTAATATTTATTTATTTTAATAATGAGTAAACAAACATATTTAAAATACATATACATGTTATATACATATTACAGGTTATAACGTTTGTGTAAAGATCATATTCGCATATGAAATAAATATTGATAATTTGGAGTAGCGTACTTAATTCAGATGTGATCGGTTTTACGAAATTAACCGATGCTACATCTAAGTTGTGTCGTACTATACATTGTCTATCTCAATTTTTTTTTAAACTTAACTCAAAATTTACTCTTAATTCAGTAGGAGTTTTCTAAAGGTTTTTTTTTATTATATGGGTAAGTATAATGCCTAGTATTCACCACCACCTATAAACATTGGCGTGGAAAGAAATATTAATCAATGCTTCACCAACCCAGATGATTAAGATGTTATGTCCCGTGTGTAGCTTCCTTCCAAATTAAACACAACAAGTATTACTGTTTAGCATTTGAATATGTGATGAATGAGAAGTTGCTACTATTTGTATGAATACTATGTATTTGTATGAATGATTTCAGGATACCCAAGTTACACTCAGCCTCAGGATCTCACGAAAATATTTTCAAGCTATGGAACTGTGAAAGTTGTAAAAATAAATAACAAATTTGCTGTTCTCGAGTTCAAAGATGCGGACGAAGCTAAATGTGCCATAGAGGACTCCAATCAAATTATAATATATGGGGAATTCTTGACCGTTGAGCAGTACTCCTCAAAGTCGGAACCGACGACGCCCAAGCGGCAATTCACGCATAGCAAGAACAAAGGTAGGATCTTCAGTGAGGTCAACTCGTAACACCTTTTCCAGCTTCACATCCAAGGACAATCTTAGTGCTCTACTAACTCACATGTAATGAAATGCAATCATTGACCATACTGGATTCTTTCAATCAATCAATCAATCAAAATAAACTTTATTCAAGTAGGCTTTTATAAGCACTTTTGAATCGTCATTTTACAATTAAGTGAAGCTACCACCGGTTCAGAAAGTAGATTCTACCGAGAAGAACTGGCAAGAAACTCAGTAGTTACTCTTTTTTAACATTTAAAAAATACAACGTCATGTTAATTAAATACAATTATTTCAATTAATGTATCCTGCTTGGAAGTCAACAGGTATTAACTCCACGCTTTTTTATCATCTAAAAAATCTTGTATCAAATAGTATGCTTTTTCTACCAATGTATTTTTAACAAACGATTTGAATTTACTAAACGGCAAATTTAAAAATTTCTGTGGAATTTTATTATAGAAACGGATACCTTGCCCCAAGAAGGATCTATTGACTTTGCGGAGTCGGAAACTTGGCGTTATAAGTTTATCCTTACTTCTAGTGCATATACAATGATTATCACTGATTTTATCAAAGTGATCAATGTTACTGTGAATATACATGATATTGTTGTAAATATATTGCGACGCAACAGTAAGTATTCCCACTTTGTTAAAAACATCCCGAAGAGAGTCTCTAGCTCCAAGATTATAAATAAACCGAATAGCTCCAAGATTATAAATAAACCGAATCCACCAACCCGCTTTGGAACAGCGTGGTGGAATATGTTCCAAACCTCCTCAAAGGGAGAGGAGGCCTTTAGCCCGGCAGTGGGAATTTACAGGCTGTTGTTGTTGTTGTTGTTGTATGTATATAAATGTGCCCTGCAGTGAGTAAGATAGTGGAGCCTCGTGCGCTGGAGCTGTCGGGCGACTTCCATCAGCAGCTGGCCGGGCTGCTGGGCGCCGTTCGCCTGGCGCAGGATGAGGTGGCGGCACTGGCACAGCTCTACCACGACCTGGAGCAAGCACTGCAGCAGTCCTGGCCCGGTACCTCACATTCATCTTTTCTCTCTCACACACACGCACACACACACACACAAACACAAACACACACACACACACAAACACACTCGCACACGCACACGCACACGCACATTCACGCGCGCGCGCGCACACACAAGCAGACACGCATTCATTCTCCTTATCTTTTATTGTTTTTATTTCTTTATATATAATTTGGTTACATTCTCACATGTATAATTTACCTTTAAGAAGTTAATAATGGAAGAGCACACTGGTTCGTTGTGGCACAGGCTTTTGCTTATCACAAGAACCAGGGAACTCATTTTAATCTGTAAATTATTTGTTATGAATAAAGAATATTATTATTATTATATTTAAAAAAAAAACCGTAGTGTCTACTAGCTGATATATAGTATTCATTGAAAATATTACAATAATGAAAAATTCAATTTACTAGATTTTTATTAAGTATACATACAATATTAAATATACATGTATCTTTAAAATTTTAAATAAAACTAGTTATAACGAATAACTTTATTAACATAAGAAGTAACAACATTAAATGCTTAAATATATATATACAAATATGAACTAAAACTAGTTACTGTATAAATCTTGACCGCGTGGAATGGTGGCAAGAATGCTAGCAGCATTTCCCCTTTGAATCGCAATTCCGATCCTCTGGGCAAAAAACGAACCAGCCCTCCTGTCACCAGTGGAGGCGAGGTGTTATACTTTTGATGAAACTTTTTGCACCACTACTCCAAGGGCCCAGCGTTATAACGGATTTGAATCGCGTATATTAATTATTTTTGACATGCCGACGTTTCGAGTACAGCGTTCGTGGTCACGGGTAGACTAAGGTGGCATTTGTGTATTTGAAGAACAAAAGAAAATATTATTTGCAACTACCGCCAACGATTTCTCAATTGGTATCTTGAGTAACGTTCCGGTTGCACGCAGAAGGCACTGACTGTATCTTTAGGTCTTGCATGTTGGATTTGGGATTTTAAATTTTTAATAATTGGATCCCAGTCTCCAACCATCCACAATTAATATACGCGATTCAAATCCGTTATAACTAGTTTTATTTAAATGTGTAATCATCGCGAAAATTTAAGACAACATTAAAATAATGCTCCTTCTCGTAACACGTCACTTTATTATAGGATAGTGGATGTACCTCCGACACATGCAGGTCTCCTCACAAAGGTTCTCTTCACCGTTGAGGATGAGATTGTATACGCAAATGAAGCACATGTTAAATCATCATTTGTTTTTACATATTTTAGTTTAACTTAATTAGAAAGAAGAAAGAAAGAAAAAACATTTATTGACATACACACATATAAAGAAAAAATTGATATAAAAAAAATATAAACAAAGAACGATATAATAATAACGAAAAAAATAAATATATAAATATATATATAATGAATATAAAGCTTGTGTGCAGTCAAAAGGAGACAGCTCAGGCTATGAGGGATTTTTATCCCTCTGCTGATTTTCAGCTGTCTCCCTTGTAGCCACGCAATGACAGTATCAAAATTAAACATGAACATACACATAAAAACATGAACATACACATAAAAACATGAACATACACATAATTACATACACGAGTATTACTTCCGCCACCTCCATGGTAGAAAACCTACACAAGAGCCAACCGTCGGTACATTTGCTTTCAAAGGTTGTTAATGATGAAGTTGGATTGCAGGGTGCGTGGCTATGCCGTTCGGCTCTATAACTACGGGCCTGGGGATTAAAACGAGCGATGCGGACTGCTTCATCAACGTGCCGCCAAACCTGCGCCACCCAAACGCCAACTACGTCATCAAAGCGAAGCGAATCCTCCACCAGTACCCCCACATCTTCGCGGAGATACTCGCCATCCCCCGGGCCAACACCCCCATCGTGAAATTCTTCCACATCCCCACGGAGACCAACTGCGACGTGACGTTCAAGACCCCGCTGGGCTCGCAGAACAGCAAACTGATCGCCTTCTTGCTCCACGCCGACCCTCGACTGGTCCCCATGGCGGTGGTGGTCAAGTACTGGGCTCGCGTGCACGGCCTGTCGGGAACCGGCAAGCTGACCAACTACGCTCTCACCATGCTCATCATCTTCTACCTTCAGCAGCCGCCGGTCAGCATCCTGCCGTCCGTTGAGTGGCTGCAGCGGGACGCCGACAACGACATCATCGTGGACCACTGGAACACCGGGTTCATGCACCACCACGACCGCTTGCCCGAGTCCACCAATACCTCGTCTATATCAGAACTGCTTGGAGGATTCTTTCAGTACTATTCTACTTTCAACTTTAATGACCTGGTCGTCTGTCCATTCTTGGGAAGCCCCATAAAGAAAGACTTGTTCAAAGATCTGAGTCTCCTACCGAAGGAACTCGGAAGGTATGTGAGTAATATTCGAGACCGGTTGACCAGTCCGATGAGGTTTACGACAGCGATGTGCGTTCAGGATCCCTTCGAACTCTGCCACAACGTGGCGTCGCCGGTCACCAGTCGGCTCGCCTTCGAAATTAAAGAATTCTTCAGGTTTGCAGCGGCGGCCTACGATAAGGAAAAACTCAACAATTGCAAGGGCCTATTTCAGATGATTCTAATTCAGAAACCGAAAATTTCAAATGGAAAATTACATCCTGAATTTCGAGTGGTCATTTACCCGCACATTATACAAAACATTATAAACCCAGACTGGAAATCGGTCATCACGGAAGTTCTGAAGAAGGTGTTCGAACAGATATGCAAGATTAAATTAGTGAGAATCGAGGAAAAAGCAAACAATTCGGGGAAGAAACAGAAGGAGAAGTACTTAGCCGTTGTAGACAAACCTATATGGAAGAGGCACCAGTTCTCAAAACTTTACAATTTAATGCATCTAGACTTTCTACAGAGGCAAACGCGCATAACGGAAGAAATATTAAACGTCGAGAAGCAACAGTACAACCTCCAATTCAGGTTGACTTTAACATTTTCTCAGGAACCGAAAAATGCGGCTGCTTGTATAAAATTAATCGAGGGAGATCCTGTCGTTTTCCGAGAATTCGGTAAATTCTTCGTATCGAGTATGCATAATTGGTTCGTTACTTTAATAAAACCGGAACTAAAACCGCGTGAAAAAAAACCGGGTGTCACCGGACCTAAAGTTGTAAATAGTGTCGATGATAAAAGTACAGAATCTGATGTTATAATTAGTGTTGAAGGCTTAAATATAACTGGTGATATAAATAGTGTCACAGATAAAAAAGCAAAAAGCGAAGAAGATCTCAATATAAGCATGTCTCAGACAGACAATTCTGAAAAAAGCTTGGCAGGAGATTCTAAAGTGGTTGAAAATACAAATGACACCAATAAAGACAATGTAGAATGCGTAACTCCTTGAGCCACCTTGTTAACGTGAAATTAAGGTGTTATATATTACATAGATAGTATTTTGCCGAATTTTATCATGATCATTTTATTTTAATAAGCTAAGTGATTAATTTTTTTCTATGAAACTATGTTTTTATATAAAATATGTAGAATTTTGAAGTTGTTAACTTTAATTTTGGTTTTATTTACCCCCATTTACGCCACAAGCCTGAACACTAAGCCTGAGTTATAATAGGATTTGCCCCTTTGACAGATTTTAATACAATAAAAAAAGCTTAAAATATCATTAAATTACTGGACATACTGTTTTTTTTTATTTACTTATCAATTAAACTATATATAGCGCATACATTTGGTATTTTTTTTTTAATTTATAAATATATATGGATAAATAAGAATTCGGGAGTTTTTAAAAAACTTTTTTTTGGAATATTGGAAATAAGTATAACCATGACATTTTATTAAAACTAATAACCTTATAACCATTTTTTATTAAAAAAAAAGTAACAAAGAAATTAGTGTATATCTATTTGGGAAAGTAATTTTTAATGAACACTTAAAAAACAAATATTTATTATTAATATGCTTTTAGTAAATAATAATAATTCGTAATTTTATAACGTATTTTATTCCATATATATATATTTGTAATGATAACAATAATACGTTGCTAAGCAACTATTCTAAAGGATATGACAATTATAATAATCTTCATTTGTTTGTGAGATAAATCAAATAATTTTATGTTAATATTAATTTGTAATCATTATTAACGCTAGAAGCTCCAGGGAATACCTATTTTTTAACTACCTCGTAAAATAAACCTTATGTCACATGAAGTTAAGGTTTGAATTTCAATAAAAGTTAGCCGTACTGTGAAGTAAAAGGAGATTTCCCCTACTTTAAATAAGTTTGCCATTTTGGAAAACAATCTATTTATTTATTTATATCTAAATGACTATTTGACAATGCGAAAAATAAATTGTGAATTATTGTAATCAGTGTATATTATGAGTTTAAAAATGGTTATCTACTAACGAAACTTGAAAATGATACTTAATTTATTCAAAAATCAATAAATAAAAATGCATTGAAGTTACTTTCTTGTAAACCTTGCTTTTCTTAAGTAAACATGAATCTACAAAATTTGTTGTTCAGTAGATAGGAAAAAATCAATTGATATGTATGATAAATATCCGCGAAACCTATTCGGATATTTTCGAACCCTTATTATTCTTATATTCGATAGGAAAGGAAATTAAAGAAAGTGTGTTTATTTATCAGTTTCACTCTAAATGGAATAAAAATATTTTAAAACGAAATTAAAAATTACGAAAACAAACATCAACCATTAATAAAAATTATAAATTATTTTACTTTAACTTTTTAGAAAAATGTAGATTTGTTTTTATAAAGTATAGTTTCTTTATTTTGTTAATTAAATAGTTATTATAAAATATATTAAGTATATGTAATAAAATAAAATGGTCATAACAGAGTATCTAAAGGATGGAAGTCCCGTTTTTTAATGCCAATAATTAATGGCCAATATGTTCTCTGTGGTTGATTGCCATTGGTTGCCACTAGCCTGGTAGATTGTCACTAATATGTCATCAGCAGTTCATAACTTCATACATATAGTTTTATACTAATAAACTTTTATTTATCAATGGATGCATATTATAATTGTAATTTCTCGTGAAACAATAACAATATTAGAATTATGTTTAATTGATTTTATAAATATTCAGTAACGTTTTGTAATTAAAAGTGGTTTGTTAAGAATTGTGATTATGGAAACAAATGGTAAAAATAATCATATTTATTTACTATATTTGCTTGTGTGCAGTAATTTTTAGAAAACCTAATGGAATTAGTAAATAATATATAAATAAATTTAGTAGTTACTACATACCATGGCAGTAGTGTTTATTTAAATATGTATTTTTTACTTAGATCCACACGAGGGGTCAAATTGCTAGCCGTGGTGAAACTCGTGCTTATATCTGATATACAATTATTATAACATTACAGACAGTATATATGATACATCAAAGCTATCGTTCGAGGGCGATTTTGATGAACAGGTTCAAGAAATAATGAAACATGTGAGACTTACAAAGCATGAAGTGGAAAATTTGCAAATATTGTTGGACGATTTACACAAAACTTTTAATGAAGTTTGGCCAGGTACAATTATATATTCTATTAATTACAATTATATATTCTTTAAATAAATTTTCTATTAATTACCTCAGTGCTTAATAAAAATAATTATGTTGCAGGTTGCATTGTCAACGGTTTTGGTTCAATAGTCACGGGACTTGGAATAAAAACAAGTGATATAGATTGCTATGTGCAGCTCCCGAGGTGGCTCTATCCTCCAAATGCATCATTTGTTATGAAAGCTAGAAATATATTGAGAAGGCGTCATTGGATATTCCAAAAATTATTTGCAATAACCAATGCCAAAGTGCCTATTGTTAAGTTTTATCACGCTCCAACAGAAAGATGCTGTGATTTAAACTTTAGTAGCTCCGCTGGAGTGCGAAATAGCCAGTTAATTGCTTATTTATTAGATATAGACAATAGAATATTATACTTGTCAATTCTTATTAAGTACTGGTCCAAGGTACATAAGCTGACTGGTCTTAACTTGATGCCAAATTATTGTCTGACGATGATGGTGATGTTTTACTTACAGCAAAAGAATATTTTGCCCTCCATTATACATTTACAACAAAATGTTGATGAACACCTTGTAGATAACTGGAATACAGCATATCGTGAAGTTAATCATGTGAATAATAATGAAGAAACATTATATCAATTGCTCGGAGGGTTTTTTGAATACTATAATAATTTTAAATATTCTAAATATATTATATGTCCTTTTATTGGTAAGCCAGTGGAAAGAGAGGTTTTTTTACAATTAGATACAGTGCCAGCAGAGTTTTCACTTTATAAAATAAATGTAGCAAAGAGTAGCCAATGTAAACCAATAAGACTAGACACTGTTTTGTGCGTGCAAGACCCATTTGAGCACAACAGAAACTGTGCAGTTGCTGTGCATCCTAAATTAGCACAACACATAATGTCTCACTTCAATAGAGCAACAGATATTTATAATAACAATAATGAAGTAAATTTTCTCAAAACATTATTATTAAGAACAGATAACACTCCGGCTGCTAAAAACAAACCTAAGAAACCTGCAACATTCAATGGAGTCAAGAAACAGTACAAAGTTAATCAGAACCTACGACAAAATATAAAATGTATTACAAAAAATATATTTAAAGGGAAAAATAAAGGAATTAACAGATAAATAAAGCAACTCAATTGAAATGTATAAACTATTTTGACCAAACGAGTTAACGGAATATTATTAACTCAATGCATGTGTTAATTACACCTTACATTATTTATTAACAGTCTCATATTGTTTTTTGATTAAGAATAAGTAATAAATCATGCTTAAAAAATGTGTTTTAGTCTTTATTTGACATAGACTATACATGTCCCAACTGAGGCATAATTTTTTTAATACCGTGTATTTACTTGACCACATACTGACGTACCTACTTGATGGTAAGTGGTTATATCACCAATACGCCACCATACTTGAGAACTGAGATGGGAGGGGACTGGATCCCATCTTTGGGAACTGAGACACAAACTGAATTGTGGGTTCATTTAAGTAAAGTGTGTAGTAGCACGATGTCAGTAAGGAATGTCTCGATTTTTGGAATAAAGGTTTTTTTTTTTACGAACGGAAAGTTTTTATGAAAATAAAGACATACCTAATTTTTTTCAATCAATGAAATCAATTTGTTCAAGTAAACTGCACAATGAAGCATTTTTGAATCGTCAATAATTAAGCACTACCACCGTTTGGGAAAGCAGCTTCTAGCGAGAAGAAACGGCATGAAACTCTTATACTTTTTCAAACAAATAGGTTTACAATGCTTTTCTTTACAGTAATTAGTGTTCTGTGATGGAACCCGAGCCTAACTCCAGGCGATTCTTTCTAAAAAGTATTCATTTAATGATTAATATGATTTATTTATTAATCTCAGTCTTAATGATCTATTTTGGGATGTAAGGGGGCGCAAACTACACCTTAGTGCCCCAAGCCAACCTCACCTGCCCGTGGTGCATCCTGCCGACCAGCAAACGAGGCTCTGGCGACCGACTGATGGCGGTATAACCATCAATATAATAGGCGTAGCTAAATACCACAGGCCGGTGACGGGCAGCAGCGTCACCGGTGCGAGAAGCTACGCCCTGCGATCGCCAACCCGCCTGCCCAGCGTGGCGATTATGGGCACAACCTCCACATGCAGCACACACGCAAGCCACGGCCCCCAGTTCCCGGCAGCCCCGCTATTCCTCGTCATGGTGGCGACGATGGTAGCGGCGGGACGGGGGGTGCTAAGAATCACCGGGCTACGGGAGGCCACCACAACCGACTGACCCTTGCGACGTACAACGGACGCACGGCTTGACTCGCATCTAGCGCAACTTGAGGTAGAACTTGGGAAAATTAGGTGGCACATATTAGGGCTATGTGAAGTCCGTAGAGAGGGAGAGGACACCGTAACCCTCGAATCAGGCCACCTAATGTACTTCCGAGAGGGTGACCAACAATCCCAAAGTGGCGTTGGGTTTCTGGTAAATAAGTCCCTGGTTGACAACGTGGTGGAAATCTCCAGTGTGTCGAACAGGGTAGCGTACCTCATTATAAAGCTCACCGAGAGGTACAGCCTCAAGGTGGTGCAAGCGTACGCACCGACCTCGACACACTCGGACGATGAAGTGGAAGAATTATTCGATGACATATCGAGGGCCCTCCACTTCACCACGAAAACCCACTACAACGTTGTCATGGGGGACTTCAACGCTAAAGTGGGAGTACAGAACTGCAGCGAATTGGTAGTAGGACCCCATGGATTTGGAAGCAGGAATCATAGGGGGCAAATGCTTGTCAACTTCCTCGAACGGGAGGGGCTCTTCTTGATGAACTCCTTCTTCAAGAAGCAGCCGCAAAGGAAGTGGACGTGGCAAAGCCCCGACACTATGACAAAAAACGAGATCGACTTCATAATGACGGACAAGAGGCATATATTCAGAGACGTCTCAGTGATTAACAGGTTCAATACCGGTAGTGATCACCGACTCCTCCGAGGCTCTCTGAATATCAATTTTAAGGCCGAGCGCGCCCGTCTGATGAAGTCCACGCTCCGACCAAAGCTGCTCCAAACCATTGCGGGATCTGAAACGTTCCAGTCAATCCTGGAGAACCGATTCGCTGCCGTGGAAACTACAACTGACGTAAACCAGAACCTCGAAAATGTAGTTCGAATTCTCAGGGAAGAAGGCACGAGATATTGTGGCATGCAGCGTAAGGGCAGGAAGTCGAACCTTTCGGAAGAGACTTTGGGGCTCATGAAGAAACGACGTGAAAACCCACCTGTCACTTCGTCAGAGAAACGGCAATTAAACCAAGAGATCAGCAGGCGCGTACGACACGACCTCCGGTGCTCCAATACTCTTGCAATAGAAAGAGCTATTGAGCAGAATCGGGGGTCTAAGGTGTTCGTACAATCTCTTGGAAGGAGCCACCTGACGAAGTTGACCACAGCAAGTGGAGAAGTCGTTTCTTCTAAGCCGGCAGTACTTTCGGAAGTAGAGGACTTCTACGGCCGGTTATACGCACCGCATGCATCTCAACCTGATCCCGAAAATGAGGATCCTAGAGCTACATTAACACGCCATTTCTCCGAAGACCTGCCTGAAGTCAGTATTGGCGAAATCGAGACTGCTCTTGGACAGCTTAAAAATGGAAAAGCCCCTGGAGAGGACGGCGTTACCACAGAGCTATTAAAAGCGGAAGGTAAACCAGTACTTAGGGAACTTCAGACGCTTTTTAACTCTGTCCTCTTCGAAGGGAGAACTTCGGAGGCGTGGAGTAGGAGTGTGGTCGTCCTGTTCTTCAAAAAGGGAGACAAAACCCTGCTGAAGAACTATCGTCCCATATCCCTACTGAGCCACGTCTATAAGCTGTTTTCAAGAGTGATCACGAACCGTCTTGCGCGAAGATTCGACGAATTCCAACCCCCGGAGCAGGCCGGGTTTCGGACCGGATACGGCACCATAGACCACATCCATACAGTGCGGCAGATTATACAGAAGTCCCATGAGTATAATCGGCCCCTGTGTCTTGCATTCGTGGACTATGAGAAGGCCTTTGACTCGGTTGAAATCTGGGCTGTTCTGGAGTCCTTGCAGCGTTGCCAAGTTGATTGGCGATACATCCAAGTGATGAGATGTCTCTATGAAGCTGCCACCATGTCCTTCCGAGTACAGAATCAGCAAACAAATCCCATACCATTGCATCGAGGAGTGAGACAAGGGGACGTTATTTCCCCCAAATTGTTCACTAATGCAATGGAGGATATGTTCAAGACGCTGAACTGGAAAAGACGTGGCATTAACATCAATGGCGAATACATCTCTCACTTGAGATTCGCAGACGACATCGTCATCGTGGCAGAAACGCTGCAGGACCTACAACAAATGCTGAACGAGCTGGCTGATTCTTCTATGCGTATCGGCCTACGGATGAACTTGGATAAAACCAAGGTCATGTTCAATGAACATGTTCTACCGGAACCGACTACGATACATGGTACCGTCCTCGAAGTTGTTCTAAAATATGTCTACCTCGGGCAGACTCTGCGATTAGGTAGAAACAACCTTGAGGACGAGGTGAATAGAAGAATTCAGCTGGGTTGTGCAGCGTTTGGGAAGTTACGTCGAATCTTAACATCGTCGATCCCACAGTGCCTTAAGACGAAAGTCTTCAATCAGTGCGTCCTACCCGTCATGACATATGGAGCCGAAACGTGGACACTCACGACAAGGCTGGTCCACCAGCTTAAAGTCGCTCAGCGTGCTATGGAAAGGGCTATGCTCGGCGTTTCTTTGAGGGATCGCATCAGAAATGAGGTGATCCGTCAAAGAACCAAAGTCATCGACATAGCCCACCGGATTAGTAAGCTGAAGTGGCAGTGGGCTGGTCATATTTGTCGTAGAACCGACAACCGTTGGGGAAAACGTGTTCTAGAGTGGAGACCGCGTCTCGGCAAACGTAGTGTAGGACGTAAGGACGTTTTGTGTATTTGATTGGGTCGTTCGATCCTAGATGTTTAGTGTTTAGTATTGGAGCCGGTAGATATGTAAGTTTACATATACATATCAAGCTTAGAAAAAATCCTATTTTCATAACAAATATAAAAAATCCGACGTTTTTATATTTATCGAGTTATATTTAAGAGTCGAGATGGCCCAGTGGTTAGAACGCGTGCATCTTAACCGATGATTGGCGGTTCAAACCCAGGCAAGCAACGCTGATTCATGTGCTTAAATTAAGCACATGAATCAGCGTTGCTTGCCTGGGTCTTTATAATTCATCTCGTGCTCAGCGGTGAAGGAAAACATGGTGAGGAAACCTGCATGTGACAAATTTCATAGAATTTCTGCCACATGTGTATTCCACCAACCCGCATTAGAACAGCGTGGTGGAATATGTTCCAAACCTTCTCCTCAAAGGGAGAGGAGGCCTTTAGCCCAGCAGTGAGAATTTACAGGCTGTTGTTGTTGTTATTGTTGTTGTTGTTGTATATTTATCTGATATATATCCAGGCTAAGAAAACGAAACGAGTTTCATTTTGTAAACACTTAAACATGTGAAAGGTATTTGTCAAACAATACAAGTGTCGAAATCCCACAATTTTATTAAAGAAAAGTAATAAAAGAATTAGTGCCTGAGAGAGAGAATCTGAGAAAGGCTCATCTGATGGAAAGTGACTACCACCGCCCAAGGACATCAGCAACACCAGGGGGATTGCAGGTGCGTTGCCGGCCTTTAAGAAAGGAGTACGCTCTTTTCTGGAAGGTTCCCATGTCGTTTCGATTCGGAAAAACGAGGCAGTAAATGTCTAAGAAATCGCGCTTTTGTGGATTTTCGGACATCAAGGTGGTGCGGGTGAAACTTCGAATTTTGACGAGATGTCCGAAGGTGAAATTCAGCAGCCGGGATTAATCCGAACAATTCCTCGGAACATTCCCCGTGAAAAAAAGAAGATACAGGGTGATCCAACATCGCTACGCAAAGCCTCAAAGAATCAAGGAGATCGGAAAGGGCTTGATCGTCGATATTCGAACCGTTCTACGTTGGATGCGGTCAAATGGAAGGAGCTGGTGCTGGGGAGCAACCGCCCATAGGTGAGAGTAGTACTCCATGTAAGGCCGAATTTGCGCCTTGTAAAGTTTTAGGCGAGCCACCGAGACACCGAGCGTTTTTGAAGGCAATTTGGCTTTGCCTTCCAATTGACCGCGGAACTGAACGAGGCTCGAAATATCAACGCCAAGTATTTAAGTTCTCAAAACATGGAGATACGACAAATGGTCTTTTTTTAGCGGTTAACGCGCAAAATTGCGGTTTTTGGGGTTGAAAAGGACTAGATTGAACTGGGGCCGGCAGTTCGAGACTTCGTTTAACGAAGAATCGATTTTAAACACAAGTTTGTTTCAGTTATAAGGTATCAACGGTACTGTCGTCTGCATAGCATTGAATGTTCCCGATTTGCAACAATCTTCGTTTGTTTGTGAGATAAATCAACCAATATTATTTTATTATTCATTTGTTATCAAGAAATCATAAAAGGTAAACATTATTAACGCTAGGAGCTCGAGGAAATACCTTTTTTTTTTAGTACCTCGTAAAATAAACCGTATATTATATGAAGTTACGGTTTGAATTTCAATAACAAGCTAGCCGTACGTAAGTTAAAGGGGATTTCCCTTACTTTAAATGAGGTTGCCATTTTGGGAAACAATCTAAATTATTATGAACTGTAGTTTTTCGCTACGTGTTGCCAGGGTAAACATTAATCTACAAAATTTGTAGTTCAAGAGACAGGAAAAAATCAATTTATATATATATATATATGTATATATATATATATATATATATATATATATATATATATATATATATATATATATATATATATATATATATATATCATGATAAAAATCAATGGATATAAATCGTGATATATGTCATGATATATTTCCACGAACCCTGATACATATATAACTATTCATTAAACCCATTCTAATTACCTCAAACTATATTTGTCTGCTGTAAGTTCATGATTAGTTAAGCATACTGTTGATGCGAGATATTGCTGTAACAAAGGATCAGGCATAGCATGTTATTGTATAATTGAAGTCACAAGATACAAAATTTGTATCGAAAGAACAGTATGAGTTGTTCATACCCCTTCAACTAAACTACAAAAGTGTTGCTTTAACCAGTTGAACATATTCTCTCAATTCATAGCGAGGAAACATTCTTGATGTAACCAAATCAGTTTTCTTTATTCAATATTAAGCAATACACTTATTTATTGATTGACAAATTAAATAGGTACTATTCGGAAAAGAAAAGCTTTTTCTCGTCTTTCGGATATTGCCAATTTGTGATTGTGTATATCTATTCTATTTATTAATTACGACTTAAAAACGTAATAAATAAAATAATTATTTGTCTTACCTATCAAGAGAACAATAATATTTAGATTAACTTCTGGATTTCAAAAAAAAAAATTAAATCAAAATTCGGCTTATCCATTCAGCAGCTACGATACCAAAGAACCACAAGCGTATTATTGTTAAATTAACAAAATTTGATATGAGGCGAAAGTTCACACAATGCTGATAACATAAAAATTAAAATTGGTACTTAGGTCAACTTTAAAATTGAACCTAAGTTTGAGTTGCAATAGTTTTCAATTATATTTCCTTGCCAATTGTCATGACTTCTCTTTTATAATAGGTTTTTTTTAGGTCGCGGCTTCGTTAGCCATTTAGGTCATCAGTTATTTTTTACAGATATAAAAAGTCGCCATGTCCCTTCTCGAGGTTCAAGAACTATAAAATAGTTTATAAGTTTTATTCGTAAAAAAATAGTATGGATAATAAATATAAAATATAAGGAACCACACCTTTTTTCGTGTATTTTGATAAGGAAATAGACTTAATTTAGTTTACCGGGGAACCTTAATAATAAGGTAGGTAATACGTAAATCTTACATCTGCTATCTATCTAAAGATTATTCGAAGACCGCGTTCCGTAAATGAGTGTGTTAATTGTGTAAATTCCACGACAAGATGTGGTACTTATTTATGTGTCTGTTGTTTCTATTGGGAAGAACAACATCGGAGTTAGATTCTCGATTGGTGGAAATCACACAGGGCCCTGTACGAGGCTACAAAGACCCTATCGAGGACATATTTGTTTTTTATGGTATTCCATACGCTAAGGCCCCAACCGGTCCACAAAGGTTCAAGGTAATCTTTGTATCTTAAGACTTTAATCTAAATTGTTTATTTTTTACTATTATAAAATCAGTTCTATATATCGTTTATTTATTATGGACTATGATTGATTATTTAATATATTGTGACGTTCATAATTGAAATTATAATTGAAATTATATAATTATATGAAAACAAAAGCCAGATTTTAATTAAAAGATTACCTTGCTTTCATAGTTAAGGGTAGACTGTCACTGTATAGTACTAATTTGATTAAAAGTAAAAATAAAAATTATGAGATCGCGTAAACTAGTTCGGAGGAGCTATAGAAATGGGAAATATCCGTATCGCATAATCAACAGTTGCAAGTTTACTGCTACACGCGTCGAGTCGTTATCTATAGGTAGCTGGTGATATAGAATTTCGTGATAGCATCACCGTCAGTAATTATGTAATTTTGTAGATATAGGCTATTCCAAAATGGACCATATTTCCTACCCTTTTTTCTTCTACATATTTTTGAAAGTCATAAAGTAGTTTATACCATTTTGTACCGACAGAGGTTGACTCTTAAAACGGAGTGCCGAGAGTCGAGTATTATAAATGCGACAGTAACACTGTCTATTGCTCTTGCGTGGCCTACCACTTTTACCACTGGACGTGATGAAAGTTACCATCCTCTACAACGCGAGTAAAGCTGCAGTTAACAACTAATTTAATACAATCCTGTAAATGACTATTCCGAAGTTTCAGTACTTAAAATAAGTAGATTTTCATTTGGATTATCAACTATAAAAATGTTTTATCTGTGATGATTATGGTTACAAAATTAATTTTAGGAACCGCTACCGCCACCGATATGGGTTCAGACATTGGAAGCTGTAGACAACGGAATTATATGTCCACAATTTAAAGCACCTACGGTGGCTGACCGATTCCTGCCGAAGGACAAAATAATGCAAGAAGACTGCCTTATTGCAAATATTTATGTGCCTAATACAGATAAGAAAGACCTGCCGGTCGTCGTTTACGTTCACGGTGGCGGCTTTATCGTTGGCCACGGGAATTACGTCACTCCGAAAAAGTTCGTCAATAATAGAAACATAATTGCGGTAACATTTAACTATAGGCTTGGAGCGCATGGATTTCTGTGCTTGGGCACGAAAGATATTCCTGGTAACGCAGGAATGAAGGATCAAGTGGCATTGTTGCAATGGGTACAGAAAAACATTAAAAGTTTCCGAGGTAATCCTAATGACGTCACTCTAGCCGGATACAGCGCCGGCTCAGCGTCGGTCGACCTCATAATACTATCGAAAATGGCAAAAGGATTATTTAATAAGGTTATTGCGGAGAGCGGTGTTAATATTTCACCATTTAGTGTACAAATGGATCCATCTAAAAACGCTAAAGAGTACGCCCGAAGTATAGGTTTTGAAAATGTTGACGATATTAATGAATTGCAAGATTTTTTTAAAACAATTCCTTATGATCTGTTACAATCGGCTAATGTTTTGTATAGAACAGATTCAGAGTTTTTAACCGCGCCGTGCGTAGAGCGCGACGTTGGACAAGTGAGATTCCTAGAAGACAGTCCCGTTAACATAATCAAGAGTGGTAACTCTCTCAAACTTCCCATATTATATGGGTTTGCTGAGATGGAAGGAGCGTTCCGTATCGATCTTTTTGATCACACAAAAGATGAACTCAACGCCAACTTTACAGACTTTATGCCCAGTGATTTAACGTTTAAAAATATGGAAGAGAAACACGATATAGCGAATAGGGTAAGGCGTTTCTACTTCGGAGACAAGCCCATATCCGACAACACAGTGATAGAACACGTTGATTTATTCACTGATATTGTATTCGCGTGTCCAACGTTGCGGACACTGAAAAATCAGGTAAAAGCGGGGAATAATCAGATATATTTGTATGAGTACTCCTTTGTCGACGAGAGCACACCACTAATACCGTACACAAACGTACGCGGAGCGAATCATTGCGCTCAAACGAATGCTGTCATGGATGGAGTTAACATGACCCTCTCGGACGAAAGTTCGATCTCCGAAGATTTCAAAAAAATCAAGGGCTTGATGCGGGACCTTTGGGCAAAGTTTATTACAACAGGGTGAGTTTTTCTAAATATCAACTAACGATATTAGGTACGACACTATTTCATTCAAGTTTAAATAACGGCGTTATTATTTTATTTTAATAGTAAAAGTATATGTTATGCTTCCTTTGTTATATAGAAAGCCTGAAAGTCAGTGGGTACCAAGATGGCCGACAGCAGGGGAGAAGGGTTCCCCTCATATGTGTTTGAAGATGAACCCAGAACTTCGTGACACATCGCCCTCAGTCCGGTGTCAACTATGGGAAGAAATCTATGAAAAACACTACCGGCATCCCATAATGCCTTCACACCCCACAATGCACAATGAGCTTTGATAAAATCATTGAACATGTCAGGACAAATGCATTCTGAGTATTTAGTTCTTAATTAATAAGCAATTAAATATGAACACTTCTTAAAAATAAATAATTAAATAGAAAGTCTCTTCTCATGTCCATATTGTTATTATTATGATGTTATTGTATTATTTAACTACTATTTACTATAACAGTCTTCCAGCATTGAAATTCAGACTCGGCATTTACATACTGCCGATCAATATAGATAAGTTTACAATGATATACCAATTGATACAAACTAAGTCTTCTAAAAAAAAGGCACCGAAGGAGGAAGAGATAACGAAGCGTAAAACATAATAAATTTATTCAATACTAGATATTAATGTTTTTGGAATTCTAAATCACAATAAAAACAATTTTGTACTTTTATTAAAATTAATAAAATTCTAGTCTTTTTCATGAACTTTTTGTCGACGTTAAAGCAAACAAACCTTTTAGACACCGATTTTCTGAATCTGTCAGTCAGTCAGTCAGTAACGCTGGAGAGATTTGTGAGCTTCTGGTATCGATTATAGGCATAACTTATCTGAGTATTCAGTTTAAATTCCAGTGTAAATAAAAATAAGACATTCAGTTATAAATATTTTATTGTAATATTTCTCCTTAAAGGAAGAGTTTTATAAAATAATTTGAAATTATAGCGGTGGGTTACTTGAGGTATGTAGGTATCTAAACATATTATAAATAAGGTATATCGTACAAAATATACAGAACTGTTAATGGTAAAGATAACAATAATTATAAATAATTGAACATATAACAACATAATACATTATTCATTTCACATATAACAAGAGTTACATATATTTATTTAATTCTATTACTAATTTAAATTATATTATATTATTAATAAAATGTCATTTTTCAAAAGTTTTAAAATTATATACTTTTTTTAAAATATAAAGGCAGTGTACAACTTTTTTTGTACACATTGTCTAAATTGAGAATTAAGATGCTTTACCTTATATGCTTACATTGAGCATATAACAATGCAGGTGGTAACAATAACATAAATATATTAATGATAAAAATAAAAATTGCCAACTTAGGCAAAAGATAAAAATTTGAACTTAAAGTGTTAAATTGTCTATGATCAAAAATATCTTAGGTTAGTAGTTTTATAACATTTAAAACTATATTTAAAAATTTCTTGTAACGTTTTTAATAAGCCAAAATTCATCAATAACTTGCCCGCCAAGATCTACTGACACCTGAAATGAAACAAACTTAATGATTAATATCAACCGAAAGAGATGAATATTTGGTTTTAGGAAATATTACTTATCATGATAATTTACTAAAAGATAATTAAAATTATCTTTTAAATGTGGTTTCTGTGAGATATCATAAATTAGTGTAATCTCTTAATTAAATTAACAAGATAAATCTATAATTATTTTATCAATGTCTAAGCTTTGATTTCAACGTAACTGATTATAGCAGTAGTTTAAAACAATACACATTATATGTGACATAACACATATGCATGTGAGTGTGTGACTTTTAGTGAGTGTTTCATATTGTAGAATATAACTAAATTGTTTTTGTCATATTTAACCGTTTTAGCAGTCTCCTCTTTACCTCACGGAGCCTCCAATATGCGGTGCACTGCCAATAACATTATACATACTTATATATAGGTAAGTGAAACACCAGTCACTGATTAATCATCAAATCTTAGAAGCTATATCACCTACAAACTTGAAATTTGACAGGGAGATTTATTACAGATAAATAAATCATCTGCTTAGAACGGATATTACAAAACTGTACCCCTAAGGGGGTATAAAGGGGTTAGAAGTTTCAGGTGCAGCTAGTACAGACAATACAGTTTAAGCCTCTCGCGGCTCCTTCACAAGAAGGGCCCCAGGCTAGTGCCCCCATGTGTGCGCAGGGCCCTTATGAATAATATGTTAGTTGCAGTACTGACTTGTTCGAAGTTGATGTGTGTTTTGTTGTAGGCCTTGAACCTCGTGTACCCGTAGTCCTGCGACCGGAACGCTGACCATCCGAACGGTTCACCTGCAACGTTTCGTTTAATATTTATTTCAAGGTACACTACCGTAATTACTTATTAATTGTTAAATTACTATCACCGGTTCGGAAAGAAAAACAAAATTTATTTTGCTTCACCTGTATTATCTTCAAAGATTTTATCTCTATTTGAAAGGCCTGGACGACTTTTAACTGATAGCCATAGTCAGTTAAAAGTCTTAGTCCACTTAAAGAAACATTATTTTACACATTGTTATTATGTTTGTAATTAAACTGGCCCATTCGCACGCAATTCAAAATATAAAACATTGTCCATTGTAATAAGTATCATATCTATTTCAGTAGATCGCACAACAGTAGACAGTGGCCCTACTCAGAGTGGTATGTAGTTGCAAATAAATGGTAGAACTAAGAAGTTGGACTCACGCCTGAAGTGGTCACGGCCCTCCTGGCAGCCGGCCGAGCCCGTCACCACGTGCACCGGCGCGCTGCAACGCACTTGCTGATCAGTAATGGAAATGACTAATATCATCATTTGCATGGCATATTTGTTTACATGTGAATTATGTATAATATATATAGTTATGTTATGGTTACAAAAGGGATGACTAAAAGACAATTGCATGTTGTCGAGATGAGAATGCTAAAAGGAATGTTTGGTGTTACGCGAATGTATAAGTAAGGAATGAGTACATAAGAGGAAGTTTGAAAGTGACACCGATAGCCGAGAAGTTATGTGGAAGGCGGCTATCGTGGTATGGGCATGTAATGCGGAGGAATGAGGAACATATTGTGAGAAAAGCCTTGATCATGGATGTGGACGGATACAGAGGTAAAGGACGACCAAGGCAACGATGGATGGATTGTGTGAAAGAGGATATGGGTAGAAAGAATGTTACTTGTGAGATGACGTCTGACAGAGAAGTATGGAAGGAGAAGACATGCTGCGCCGACCCCAAATAATATTGGGATAAGGGCAGGAGGATGATGATATATAGTTATGATAAAGACGGACATTTTTTTCCGCCCATTGTTGTATTGTGTAGTTATCTGCTTGAGAAAAGAAGTGGATTGAATTATTATTATCAGATACCCTGGGTATGTACTAGAGGATTCCTCATGACTACTGTTTTGTTATACCCTACCAGTTCGGGTGTACGTGACTAAAATTTCATAGAACTATAGTTATATGTATGTACTGACTGGGGAGTCCACATGGTCGAGTATGAATTGGGTTACACGGGGTATACACGGTTCTACCAACGTTATTATTTTTAGAACTTATAATGAAATGGAACATTTAACACTAAAATAAATATAACCGTCACGAGACGCTCAGATGTGAAACGTCGAAATTGATGGTTACAGAAAGAATTTTGCACTAAAGAAAACCGATGCCTCTGCTTTCTTTCCATCACATCGATAACTTAACATTTTAACCACAAACATGATCCTGAATCATATAAAGTAATAATGGACGACGACTCATGACGAAATAAAAAACGGTTTTATTCAAATAGCTATATTTCTTGAAAAATAATAAAGTACATGATACATTATAAGTATAATTATGATATATGATTACTTATTTTGATTATATTAATTATCAACCTAAAGAAATATCTACGTGTTTTAAACTGGCAATTGTATCAATATATAATCTAATATTCATATTATTTCCTCCAGTGAGCATCGAACCCGAATGAGGATTCCCCGATATATCCTAACGCTTAATCTGATATGATTTTCCTTCTACTCTACTATCACATGTTCTTTGGGTGTCGGCCAGATCAGAGAGATTCAACACGAGGCCTCCCTAAGAGAGGTCGTAGGGCCGGTGATGGTCCTTGATTATCCAGACGGAGTCCACGACTTGACCCTTGAGGTCGACGTCCACCTGAAACGAATCGTTCAATCTTTACATATAGCACACTAACATGGAGCTAGCAAATAGTAAATGAGCACTTTTCTGGAAATAAAGGGAGGAGATGATGATGATGTAACTCCGAGGCATGGCCCGGGTGCGGGTGCGGGTGCAGGGGGGGGCCAAACCTGCTCGAGGTGCAGGTGCGTGCGGTTGTGCGCGCGCAGGCGCGTGTAGCCGTAGTCGCTGGAGCGGAACGCAGACCACGCCGGCGGGTGCTCTGCGGGCACACGTAACGTGATTACAATTAAATATAGTACGACACAAATTAGATGTAGCATCGGAAAATGCAATGGAATGAAAATAAAACCGATTACTGCCGATTTACACGACCAATAGAAAAAGCTCCCTATCGCGCCATTCGACGCTATTCGTCGCTATAGATTCACGCGTCAGAGAAAGCAAGTGTATGTAAATCGACGCTCCAAATTGACGAATATATTAGGTCATATGATATTACAAATTATTACGTTTGTGCAAAGATCATATTCGCATGAGAAATAAATATTGATAATTTGGGATAGCGTACTCAATTCGGATGTGATCGGTTTTACGAATTTTACCGATGCGACATCTAAGTTGTGTCGTACTATACATGGGGCCAAAGTTCTGAAATCTTAAATCAGATATCGTTATTAGATTTCAAATGTTATGTATGAGAGTATGCGTCATCTACTCTTAGTGGAACTGATACTATAAATCATTGTTAATGCGTAACAAAACTCACACTAAAATGCTGGAGATGACAACATAGTTCTGATGTATAATAGGAATACCTATTACTTAGTATTATTTTTAACACTGCAAATATCTAGGTGGCAGTGTCAAATGGCTTGTTTTTCTATTTGCCTACAATTTGAAATTATAAATGTATTGAAGCAGATTGAAAATCATGGTTCCTTACTTTTAAATTTGTTCGTGTCCTCCTGACAGCCCGCCGAGCCAGTTATTATGTGGACGGGAGCTCTGCAAACATAGTCGTTACAACCAAACTTATGACTAAGTTTGTGTTTCTTGTACATTTTAATTGGAAATGAATGCATTACAATACTAAATTCAAGTTACAAATATGAAACTGCGACACCTGTAATTAAAATCTCAAGCGAAATGTTCAAATTATCATTACGGAATAAATTAAATATTTTTAACTTCAAATTAAAAGATGCTCAGTTCAATTATCACGCGAGATTCCTCTAGCGTAGTATTAATACTATGTAACGGATGTGTGATGAGAGAGTACTGATAAAATAATAAATTATAGGGACTCCGTGACTCACCAAAATGATATCGTTTCGATTTTGTTTTGCATCAACTCACCAAACTAACCGACAGAGCCTCAAACCGAACCCCGCGTAACCCGCACAGAACTCCAAACGATTGTTTTCGTTAACCCAACCGAGACTACACCACTCCCACTGGCGCTGCGGAGACGACCCGCGTGTGTCGAGTGTGGGGCTCACCGAGGGTTGCGGTAGGGCTCCCGCAGCGAGCCGTTGTACACGCGCTGGTCGTACAGCGGCCACGTGCGCTCGTAGCTGTGCTCGTGCGCCCACACCACCACGTCCACGCCGAAGCGCTGCAGCAGCGGCTCCAGGCCTGCGCCGCACAGGTACATACACTCGTCACCATGAGCACGAGCACACTCGCCATACATGAGCACGAGCACACTCGCGATACATGAGCACGAGCACACTCGCGAGCATGAGCACGAGCACACTCGCGATACATGAGCACGAGCACACTCGCCATACATGAGCACGAGCACACTCGCGATACATGAGCACGAGCACACTCGCCATACATGAGCACGAGCACACTCGCGATACATGAGCACGAGCACACTCGCGAGCATGAGCACGAGCACACTCGCGATACATGAGCACGAGCACACTCGCCATACATGAGCACGAGCACACTCGCGATACATGAGCACGAGCACACTCGCCATACATGAGCACGAGCACACTCGCGATACATGAGCACGAGCACACTCGCGAGCATGAGCACGAGCACACTCGCGATACATGAGCACGAGCACACTCGCCATACATGAGCACGAGCACACTCGCGATACATGAGCACGAGCACACTCGCCATACATGAGCACGAGCACACTCGCGATACATGAGCACGAGCACACTCGCGAGCATGAGCACGAGCACACTCGCGATACATGAGCACGAGCACACTCGCCATACATGAGCACGAGCACACTCGCGATACATGAGCACGAGCACACTCGCCATACATGAGCACGAGCACACTCGCGAGCATGAGCACGAGCACACTCGGCATACATGAGCACGAGCACACTTGCGATACATGAGCACGAGCACACTCGGCATACATGAGCACGAGCACACTCGCGATACATGAGCACGAGCACACTCGCCATACATGACCACGAGCACACTCGCGAGCATGAGCACGAGCACACTCGGCATACATGAGCACGAGCACACTTGCGATACATGAGCACGAGCACACTCGGCATACATGAGCACGAGCACACTCGCCATACATGAGCACGAGCACACTCGCAACCATGAGCACGAGCACACTCGCGACCATGAACGATATTAGAAGGTATTAGAAGTCGGCACTCACTGTAGAGGCCCAAAAAGGGCAGGCCCTTCCGCGTGTACTCGACGCTGCAGTCGATGTCGTCGGAGTTGCTGCAGTACATGGGTCGGTGGCCGAACAGCACTATCCAGGGCCGGCGCGCCCTGCGGACCCAGATTTACCCGGATATCGTTGACGCTACCACTTAGGCCACCGGCACACTATGCTCCGAGGACGTTTAGGTCCTCGGAGCAGACGAAATTTCTATTCAACTTGAACATAATATAATAAATAAAATAAATATATATACCTAATTGAATTTATGTAAAAAATAAATTTTAACACAAAATCTAACGTGTCTCCAGCGCTACAGACTGCGAGCTCTTAGATAGCATTTAGAGGCTTCTTTAAGTACTACCCACATACATATGACAGCGAAGACTGGTCGTTTTATATATCTATCTAGCTTTGAACTTGCGGCTGTTTTAGAAACATATAACAAAATGTTCTCTCTTAACGTCAGTACTGAAACTCTTACCTGTTCTCCGGTTTCGTGGCCTGTAACAGGTCTTCCTCGAGCCATTGGAACTGATTAGCGACCATCTTAAAGCCGAATTCGAGGAAATAATAAAATTCAGTGGAAATCGATATGAAATGTATCGGGCCGAGGTCGAAGGAGTAGAACATGCTCTCGTAGGGCCCCGGCATGGAGAACCGGTTACGGTAGTTGCTGAAGTTACTGGAACGAAGAAAAAATTACGAGAATTAAACAAAAACATGCTACTCTTTCCGGATTTGCACGGGTAATAAGATGAGGATCTACATAAAATGATATGAGCTTAATCCCATCAAAAACATAAATGTAAAATGCAAGCCAAGTACAATATTAAGATATAAGCCTCGGTTGTTGACTCCAACGACAAAAGAAGTGAGATCTAAATGTGTGCCAAGTACAATGGCCAGTCCTGAATGTATTTATAACTACATAAAACATAATTTATTTCCATATCTTAGGATAATATATTGTAGCCTAAGGTCTGACTCGGCTAGTTCTCATATACGAATTATTACTTGCGATGGATAGTTTCCACGGGCAAACAAATTTTCGAAATAATAAAATGAAAACTGACAAGTTACAGGTTTAGAACGTGCGAAGGTTACAATATATCGGCTTTGACACGCTGCCGCGTATCTAGATGTGGCAAACCATACTGTTTCGAGTGTTTCTAAGAATATCAGTGCATTGAATGTGCCAAACGCCATTAAAAGTATTTCAGCAAGTTCCCAAGTTAATTAATTATAAAGCCGAGCCTTCCCTGCGAATCAACTCATTCCATTGGTGACTACGTTTTCAAAAACGGCAAGAGAGATTCATTGGCGACTTTTGGTGTTATCGCATTTAAACAGAGAGACGGTATTCGCTTATTTTTTTTGTGTCATCTTAAATTTATCATAAAGATCCGTCTTTATGATAAATTGAAAAAGGAGGATATTTAAATAATATAAAAGAACCCGCATCTAATGAACTAAATTGAGCACAAAATGCCTTTATATGCAATAAAACCGGTATACTTAAGTGAAGATTCATAATTATCGTTTCGTTAGAACAGTTTAACCGCCAGACTGCTCAGTGAGATACAAATTAGAAAAAAAACACCTATGATTTCTATCTGACTCGTTTTCTTTTTAATCAAAGTAACTCTTTTAATTATTCTTAGAAAAACAATGTTATAAACGACTGGACTTACTACTTGGATTCGTGGTTCCCGGGGCACGTCATGTAGGGCAGGACGGCAGCCAGGGGCTGAATCTGCCGCATGAACTCGTCCCCCACGAGCGCCTCGTCCGTGTCCATGTCGTAGGCGAAGTCCCCCACGTGGAGGATCATGTCGAAGTGACCACGTTGAGCCTCGTCTTGAAGGTAGGATAGTGACTGGAACATAGCCATTTTTATTTGGAACCAACTTTTTTTTACTAAACAGTTTCGGAAGTTAGAAGGTCTTCTTTTTAAACTTATGAAATTGCAATTTAAGGCCTCATACGCCATTACTCTATTAAGTCGAGAACCACTCAAAAACGATTCCTCATGAATTCAATTATACACAATTCAGAAAGGTACATATTTCTCAGTTGTATGTGTGCTAAGATCGATTAAAAAGATGCCTAAAGTCATATAAAATTTGAGACAGTAAATATAATTAGGTACATCCAGAGTAATATTACGTGTGCGTTCTTATTGCCCATGTCACCGTATATGGCGGCGCGCACCACCCAGTCCTCGCCCGCCGGGACGGTCTTGAACGAGAACTGCTCCGACCAGCCGAATACCGATCCCGCGTGATACACTGCAATTGATTACTTACACTCATCTTTCATGCAACCATCAGACGCAGCAATAGTACATTAATGTATATAATGGAAAAATCCGATATGTTTTCTACCGGGAAGATATATTTTGATAATCTATATAGTTAAGTATGTATTATTAGGATGTACTTAAGTGTGCATTATATAGTTATTATGTTCTCTCTCTATTTGTACCTGCACTTACGTTTTCATTCTGAGCTTCATCACCAAAGGTTGCCTGTTCACAAATCACCAAAGATCGCTTCAACTTATAAGGCAGCCCTTGCGCAAAATTTGTCCAATATTTTTTGGATTCTCTTATGAACTCATGTGTAGGGCAATAACGTGTTTAATAAAATAAAGACTTATAAGTGTTTGATTGTTTAAAAAACGAGCTGTTTTTATATTAAAGTAAATTATTACCAAGTGTCCTAATTCTTTCTATCTATTACATTAAATTGTTCGCAAATTATATTTTTATAGTCAGAAGCAGAACAAATAACAGTAACAGATAAAAAATATATTATAATGCTATAAACATTGCATTATTAGTGATACAGTATTGGTTTACAACATAAAGTATAGTCGTAATGTCTACATATTAAAGTCTATTCTAATAGTCTATTGGACTGGTCTTTAAAATCCCTTTTATATTATTTAGTAGAAGTTAAGGAACTAAGTAAAAGTTGTGTTTTTTATTTCTAGTACATATTTGCCGAAAAATATCATATTAAAAATTCCATATTTAAATAGCGCGCAAAAACGCTACTTGGACAATATGGCGCTGCAATGGGGTCGGTGACGTAACTTTCCTGTATTTTAATCTGTGGTACATATAGTAGAAAAAAAAAAAAATACAGACGAATTGATAACCTCCTCCTTTTGGAAGTCGGTTGAAAAGCAAAGTTTACAAGAAAGTGACTTCATCATAAGCCCGGCCAATCAGGAGCGCTTTGTGTCGCTTTGTGTGACAAACGTTTGAAAAAATGCATTTTTATTTATGGATTTTTGAATAAATTAAGTATTATTTTCAACTTTCATTAGTAAATGACCATTTTTTAATTCATAAAATACACTGATTACAATAACTCACAATTTATTTTTTGCATTGTCAAATAGCCTATTGTGAAAGGAAAAAGAAAGGAAAAGTATTGAAACTATTTTAATGGCATTTAATTATGGCATTAAGATAGATGACGAATAAGTAACGATTCCTCGGTACTTACCATATCTGGTGTCAAATTTCAGATCTGGCAGAAGAGTCCTATGTATCCACATCTTCCGACGCTGCTTCCCTCCATCCGTAAAGAGGGTCCTGGTGCCCACTGCCTCCAGGTCCATTGAGCCCTCCCCATACTGGACTCGCGACTCGTTAGTATTATTAAACGTCGTCCATGTTACGACAATGTCATTTGGTTTCGCTGTCGATAAAAGATTTTTGACGCATTTTTAATTTCGTCTAGAGACAATAAAGTGTCTATAACATGTTTATTCTAATTTGGCTAAGTGTGTGTGTCTGTTTGCGTTGATGTTGTATGTGTGCATTCACATGATAAAAGTAATATCAATTTCATTTAGTTACAATGTGCAAGATTCATAATGCTCATTGAATCATTTAAAAACCAGTTTTTTTCAATCTGCCATTTAAAACTTACAATGTAATATGAATATACCATAACTAGTGAAATGACCTTGATTAAGATATCTAAAAGATCATAAGTAATATTACCTACAGTATTATGTAGGTACCTATAGTCCATTCCAATGACAAAAGGAAACATTCAAAACATACCGTATTTTTCAATATCACAAGTGTTTTGTGATAATTCCACTATAAGATTAACTACAAACAGTTCTTGAATAATATATCTTCATTTGTAATACAACAATATTTCACAAATAGCAAGGGGCAGTGTCATAGTTAATTGGTTCATAGTTATGCAATATATTAAAAAAAAAAAATGTTGTATATTTAATCTACAACAATTTCAAAATAAAGATTGTAGCTTATATCTAAAAAAAAATCAGCTTCATTTAAAAAGTTAATATTCAGATAATTATAGATTTATCCTAGATACCATTCTTTGTTGGAAATGGTAGTAAATATAAATAATTATGTTATCATCACTTATTATGATAGCCTCGATATTGGGGTTATCACTGTAATCCGGTCATTTATATTTGTTTAAGCATTGAGTGACTAAAAACATCTTTATAAACATAACGCAAAAATAAAACTGAAAGAACTGCTTTTATTGAATAGCAACTATTATTAATAAAACAATTGTTGTTTTTATAGGGTTTTTAATATTTTAGATCAACATCATGATAAAAAAATTAAAGATAATTAAATTATATTATATTAGTAAAATTAAATTCATCAGAATCAAAATATACTTAATTCAATTAGGCTTTTACAAGCACTTTTTAATAGTTATTTGAGAAAACATATTAAGTGAAGCTACCACTAGTTTGGAATGCAGATTCTACCGAGGAGACTCGGCAAGAAATTCAGATCAACAATAACTATCAAATTGGAAAGTAACAACAGCTATATTCAATTTTTATTAGTTCTATATTAATTATGGTTTTATAACCAAAGGAAAAACTAGTAGCATATACATATTAAATACAAAACTATCATGTTTATTTACTAATTAAATTACTTACATCCAAATGAAATATGTATTTGCTCTGGCTGGCAGTACTCGCAGTCATATCCTGGGCTAGCGCGAGGCGTTATTTCTCCTAACGATAACTTCAGTAATAAAATAAATATAAAAGACTTCATTATTTATTTTACAGTTCTTCAACTTAATATCATTACGTTGAGAACACTTAAGAATTAAATTACATTAAATTTGCGTACTTTTAAATAGCAACGCGAACTGATAAAATAGCTAACAACGGAAAATAACGCCAATTTGTAGTTGTTTACTTTAAAAGTGCTAACTAATTACTGTCTGTATTAAAACAACAAAGCGTTTCTAATAGTAAAATTCGTATTATTGTATTTAAATTGACTTAGATCTGTCAATGTCAATTGTCAAATTATTATTTTTTTTCTCTTCAACAAGACACGTGTATTATTCTATACTGCCATTTCAAATTTTTTTTTTTTTTTATTTAACTCGCTATGTTTATTTAGGACGAATTTTGCAAGTTAAATTAGAATCACTTCCTCTTATCTTATATAAATGAAATTTTATATGTTACTACAATTCCGATGATAGTATTTTTTTAGTTTCCACTTGATTAAGCTGCAGCGAAGGCATTACTCCACAGTCAATAGCATATAAATATGAAATTTTGTTTACTATAAAGGTTCTTTCCTATATTTGCTGTTTCTTTTAAGCTATTATCATATATATCGTGATTTTTATCATGAGATATTTTTAAGTAATGAAAATAAACATTGCACCCCTCAATCGCCCGTAATTTGATACGTCGATAATCGATACACATTGTAAGACACGCCTTTGTTTCCTTTTCACCTTAGTTGAAAATACCGTGACTAAGAAGCTGAAGAAAACTCATCCTCTTTCATAAAATCTTCTTTAGGGCAATTGTATAATCAAGAGAAGTATTTAAAGGTGTAAGAAACAAATAAAGGCTGTAATAATTTACTCGTTTTAAAATATCACTTAATTTTTATTTCCAATTCATTAAATTTCGCCGATACAAATCACCAACGAAATATTATGTAGAACACTCTTCTATAAATAAGCAACATGTAAAATATCTACATTTTTGAATCTAAAATAATGACGTAGTCAAATTAAAAAAAAAGTAATAAAAACTCTTTATTATGTCACATATTTTAAAAATCCTTAAAATCTATATATATTATGTCTAAATGGCATATTAAAATATATTCTCGCGTAAGTATTCTTAATCCTATTTAAAATTAAAAATATCACAAGTAAATATGCGATAACCGATTTGTACTTTAGGTGAATAAAAAAAAATTACAGGCAACGCTTGATTCGTTACAAAAAAAAATGAATTAATTATAAGGCCTGAAGAAAATGCAATATGTCGGATGCTGCCTACAAGAATTACAAGCGCGAATGACAGCTAAAGTTGTCCAAAACTCATTTCTCCTTCACTTTTACTTTGTTTATTAGATCTTTTGGTGTTATTCTTGTCTATGCTAGCCTCGCCTTCGCTCTTCAAAGGCCTAACAGCGCTAGAGAAATCCGAACTATATTTAGAGTTTCTAGATACAGAAGGTGACGAAGAACTTATTTCAGATAGCGACGGAATTCTACTTTTCCTAAGCCTTCTTTTATACATTTTATGAATTTCCCCTAAGCTGCTTATGTCGGATGAAGAGTAATCGCCATCAACAGAACTAGAACTGCTTAATATACCTTTTCGCAAATTGTTCGGTTGTTCTCTGTTATTGGACAGGCCAGATTTAATATTAGAAATAACCTCTCGAGAAGATTGAGGCAGACGCAAACTGAATCTAGGTGACGACAAATTAACCGATATGCCAAGATCCTCATCATTTTCTATCTCAACTTTCAACTGTTCATCATTTGAGACGACCACTATTGGACTAGTTTGCTGATTAACGGATAACGATAACGCAAAGGGTGAAGTCGTCCTTGTTTTAGTTCTAGTCGGTGACGTCATTACGCTTTTAACGTGAGCCGGTGACGTCTGCGTATTCTTTTGAAAGGAGGACACGTTTCTGTCACTGTTATCGTTATCTATGTTTTTTGAAGTCGAAGGTTTATTGAATTCTTTTTCCAATAAGTCACCGTATTCATCAATGATTAACTTTTTAATAAACTCTTTTTCAAGCTTAAACATTTTTTCAACTTCGCCGCGTGGATCAATTGAAGAAGGCCATAAATCGTTATGAATCGGTTGAATGTTAGGCTTATCATCACTAGAAGAAGTTTGAGTCTCTTGAATTGTTCTTTTATTTGTTGTATTGCTTTGGGTACCCGTGTCCTGAGTGTCAACGGAATGAATAAATTCAAATATATCAACTGTATTTTTAAAGGATAGATTTGATACCTTCGTAAACGTTTTATTGTGTACATTAGCATCCTGATTTGTTTTGTTTTCTGGTGTGACAGTGGGATCCTTATTTTTATCTTCCTTAGAATTGTTAGATGGTTTACTACCTAATGATTCAAAATCGTTTGCTTGGGTTTTATTTGAGTCATCTGATTTTTCATCTTCGAAATCATCGTCGTAACTATCGCCTTTTCTGTAACTATTGTTTAGATTAATTTGTCCATTATCTGATATTTTATTATCAATGTTACCATTTTTAATGGAAGAGGTCCGAGTTATTTCCTTTTCAATATTTAGAACGTCTTGCAATAAATTTTCATCAGATGTCGTGAGGACTTTTGGGCTTTTATTTTTATGTTTTCTAGGACTATCTATGTGAAATGAATTTTCTCGACTGCTTAATATTTTATCCAAAATGAGACTCAAAACTATATCACCTCTATGAGGTATATTAGAAATTTCTCTCTCAATGTCACTTACGTTGACTCCTCCTAGTGTTAATTTTGAATAGGGTATATACTCAGTATTATTTAAGGCATTTGGTGTTATTTTATGTTTAGATGGATTTTTTTGTTTATTGGACAATTTGGGAGAAACTTTTGTTACTTTAGTTCCAGATTTTTTTAATTTTGATGTTTCACCGTAAACGGTTTTTAACCGTTTCTGCCACTCATGTACACTAACTTTACCGTCACGCTTTATATCTTTTTTACTCACGATATCGTTTCTAGTTTTCGGGCCAGTTGGAAGATTTGCACGACGAGTTGCCCTTAAAGTTATCGTGCTTTTTATTTTCTGCTTTCTTAAATTATCCTGCGAATCAGAACTATTGTTGTTTGCTGATTCACAACTTTCGTAAGTCGACATTTTGGAGACTTTCCGTGTTATTGGCTTATCGTTTGCGGCATTGAGCTGAATATGATCAAAAGTAAATGTATTTCTAGAAACCGGCTTAGGTGTGTCCTCATGCTTCATTTCGATGACTAAAGCATTGTGTTTCGTGAAATTATTTTCGCATATGTCTTTATTTTCGGGATTTATATCAAGTTGTAAAACCTTCTGTTCCTTTAATTCACTTCTTATATTGATACTTGGCATTTCTTGTATTTGTAATGGGGTTTTAACTGGTAACGATTTACACTTATCAGGTTTATAGGCGATTTCACTATAGGAATTCATATTTTTGTTTTTAGTATTTATAAAAGAATCAGGCGAATTTATTGGTTTAGAGAGGGTTTCATTAATTTGAACTACATTGGTGCGCGATACACCCAATTTTTTTTTAATAGATGATTTTTTAACTATTGGCACTTCATTAACTTGAACACCGTGGTTAACGAACTGCTTAGTGTTCCGCTGATTCGCTATCGATTTGATAATTCCATCGACAACATCCTTATGCATTCTATTTGGTGTAGATTTAGTTTCAGCTATGTTGTGTCCGTGAAATTTAGCATTAACAACTTCTTCAATATGAACTTTTTCATTAAATTCTTCATCTAAAGGCATTGGCAATGTTTTCTTTTGAACATCTAATCCATGATATTTCGAAAATTCTCCCGAAAGCTGCTTTAAGTCGTCCGCGGTCGATTGAAGCATGTCATGCAACTTTCTTAAAATAATTTCGTCTTCGGGCTTTAACGCTGGCTCGGAGTTCCAAATATCATCATCTATAATGTTAATCATATCAAGTTTTTTGCTGCTCTCAACCTGAAAACGAAAATGGAACTCTTAGTAAGCTGAAATGCATAATTCAATTGTATTGGGCGGTATATTTATTTTCGCTTACCAAATATCGATCGACTGGATAACGAGTTTCTTCGGGTCTCATCTGTTGGTCAAACATAGCGGCTCCGGCATCCTCTCTGTCCCGCTGCGTTCTGTCGACAAGGAATTTACTCGTTTATTTTAGGTCCATCTAGTCTTTCTTCAATTATACATATTACGAATCGAAAAATAAGTTCTACCAAGGCGAACATGTTAAAGTAATACAAGCAAGATCAAAATATGTTTATTTTTTCAGTATGTTTGATGGTATTAAATTATTGTTGAGTTTATACAGATGAGAGAGACAAGTTGATTGATAAAGTTTAATCAAATATTGAGCCAAGAGTATATTATTTCGTATACAGTATTAATGAAAACCTTACAAATATATTTTAATAGGAAGTTTTACTTAATCTTCGTAGTTTTACAGGAAAATAACCTAGCTGCTTCCTATTTCATTGTGAGATCAAAGAGGATCAATAATTTTATGAATCACAAAGAGCTACAGATTTTTTAGCTATCCAATGTAACAGTGTAATTATTAAATGTCATTAGAAAAGTGTCTTCTTAATTAAAAAAAAAAACATTAATGCTGTCCTTTTTGGCAGTGGCTTTCTACAATGACTGTAAATGTAATGAGAAATTGTTATGTGTTACTATTTTTAAAACATTTTGATTTTAATTTACGTTATTAAAAAAAATCGAAAATGACGGAGTGACTTGGAAATTCCTTCTTCATCATCATTATGAAGAATTAACGTGGTTTTTTGTCATTTATTTAAGTTATTACAAATACTGAAATCAGTATTAAGCTTTTTTTTAATTTCACCTAAGAGGGTAAAATTGGAGTTGAATATTTGGGATGGTAGGAGTTCGTTATTTTTTAAGTTAGAAACATGAAAATTGGTATAAAGGCTTTCGTTTATAAATAACGGTCAGTCGTTAAAGAGCTTACAAAATTTAATCCCTTTGGGAGAAAATTTGAGAGTGAAATTTCGTTTGGAATTTCGTCATTTCTTAAGTAAGAAAGTATTACGTACAAAATAAAAGACTATGTGCACTTTTCCGGACGGTACACCGGCCACATGGGGAGTACAACAAAAATAAAATCACATTAAGTTACTGAATCCTGGCTTATGTTGTAATCCATTTCTTCTTAAATAATGTCGTTGGAACTATTATCAAAATCTAGAGGGCTCTGTCCAATGACATTTTAATAAACAGATATGTTATACCCATACTAAACAACAGAAAAAAGTGTGCCGCGCCGGGGACCGTTTATTTTACATTTCGTTACAAGTAAAAAGGATAGCTTGATAAAAACAATAAGTAAAAGGGATAACTAGATGTTTTAATTACACAAAACGTATTACTACGTAAAACGACTAAAGGCAAACGTTACAATTGGGACGTTTGCTAGTCTTCACTTTTTGCGCGTTAATAACATATCTGTTTACTAGAACATCATTGGCTCTGTCGAAATATTACTGAATTTATGTCTATTATATCGATTTAGTTATTTCAAAATATGTATATGTGCATATGGAGCATGCAAAACTACCCAGTACATAAAGAAAATGTAAGTCAAAAATAAAAATGATTCAAAACCAAATCAAGCAGGTGTCAATATATATTCCGGGGGAACAACTCGTAGAACAGATTACCCATATCCAATATCCAATAAAATCTCAAAAATACCAATAAAGCTGTCTTTGTTGCAGCTTTGATAAGAGTAGAGGCATTTATTTTTAAAAAGCCTTATTTTATATACTTTGATTACTTGTTCTTGGTAGGCTCGCTTCATGTTTTAATGAAACTTTGTGAGCTTATGTTTCTTAATTCGGTATCAAATGTTTGTGTATAACGCTATGCTGTATGTTTGCCGAAAATAAATAAATAAAAGGCAGTTTTATTATCGCTACATAGCGATCATTTCGAGGCCACCATCGTTGTCTGGAATATACTCATAGGACATGGGATAGGTTTTACTGTAATAATAAATAAAATAATCTTTATTATCAAATGAAGAGAATATATAAGGAAGGGATATCACAGGTTATCCTTTTTAAAGCCCATTTGCATTATAAAAGTTTTAGTTATAATGCCAATGCGTTGCCAAAGGGTTTATTACCCGAAACACAGGCGACGAAAGGATAGGTTCGTGATCTGGTGCGGTGTCATAAATAAAAGGTCAATCTTACAAAATCACATCAATTGTATTTCACCAACATGTACATTAACGTCTTAATCGAAGCATTTCATTTGCTGCTTACAGTAAGAAAGATACAAGTCTCATATTATTTTTCTGGTGATTTTCCACCGTCTACAAACAAGCCTATTCATAAAGGCGGACTATTATTCCTTGAGATGTTAAATGCAAGTCTATTGAAATATTTAAAAATGTATTAGTATAGTCTTGCATTGACAGGGTTCCATTATCGTTAAACATTTATTTTATTATCAAAACATATAATTCTTAATCAGAGAAAGTAACATCTACTAGTCGTGAACTAAACCAACTATTATAATTACACATCTTACATTTAACATTTCAAAGGCAAACAAAATAAGACGCACACTTTGTGCTCACAATTCTTCATTATTGGCCATTCATTGGCGAACTTTATTCCCACAAGCCCGTTTACGGGCAAAATTCATTGATCGCGATCAATTTCGAAATCTATCAGAAAACTTTAAAAAAAACTCCATTTTATACGTGTTAATTCATGTTATGACAATTTCAAAAGCAATAATTAAGAACATCAAAGAACGTATCAAACAGTACAAAAGAAAGATTAAATATTATGTATCTTCTTAAACATAGCAAGAGGTGCGCGGGCACCCGAGAAAAAAATGCATGCGATATGAGTCTGATAGAAATATACAAAACAAGTCAATATATAAACACACAGATCCGCGCGGTGACAGCGGAAATGTTTACATATCAATAGAATATTCAGCTCGTAGCACGTAATAATGTGATGTTTATAAATAACTACAATTTTGACGGTACTTAATAATACTGACCGGACAGCGTAGCGGCCGTACCATAACGTTATCTTAAATATTTACAAGTAGACAAAAGTATATACAACGTACGTATATGTACAAGAAACACTAAAATAAATAATGGACATATCAATTTGATTGTATGTTCTGAAATACGCAGTATTTAAAGACACGAGGCGTCTCGTCAACAGATACGACACTACAGACACAGAGAAACGAGAACCCAGGACCGGGCCGGAGGCTTCGGCGCGAGGCTTCATAAGCCCGGGACCGAGGCCGACGTAGCGAAAGCAGAATGCAAAGCCGGCCGGCCGTCGTCTGATAGCCTTCGAAATTGACAACTACAAACGGTATAACATTATGACATATATAATAATAATATAATGATAATTACTTCACTTTATACAATACAGCAGCGAGTTTTAAGAGTTCCTATAACGGGCGCGCACTCGCGGATGGGCGTCGCACTCCACATGACTAGCACGCCGCCGCCGGCGCTCGTCTGCGCACCTCCTTACGAAACAACCCAAACGAGAGCTCCGAGGAGCAAACCATAAATAACTACAATTTTGAATGATTCCCAATCTCACAGCGACGACAAAAGAAACAGTCGCTTCCGGGCCGAATCTTTTCGCCGAATGAAACGCAGTAACGGAACTCGAGCCACTCTGAATAAATCGCTTCGTAATATAACGTAAAGACTATTTCCATGCGCTGAACGTGACGAATACAATACGCATCGAGCTAATATATCTGTACAGGGCGCGATGCGCTTCGAATATCCGAGAAACTACATTTTTACAGTCAGTATTCGACTACACAAAATATGTCATGATCATATATAGCATAATACTCGTATAGTGTATAGAATCACAATATAAATAAATGCCAAGTCAACTATGGTTCGGAACCTAAAGGTAACTAAGAAAATGGCATCCGAAGAAATCCCACCGATCAACACAAGTGCGGTCCGCGGAGGCCGCTCACGCCCGTCGAGAACGACTTCAGAACGAAGCGTTTCGCCCTCGCGAAAACGACGACCCCCAAAGTATCAGGACGATAATCATAAAACCTTCGAAAACGGATATGTACTATATTCAGAATATTGCATGTCGCCGCCGCCCAGTACGCTGAACACGGTGCATAGCCGCCGCTACGTATTTACAGTATGTACAGGCGGCCGTCCGCCACGCGCCCGCGGGCGCCGCTCCCGGCGCTCAGAGCCGCCGCGGGAGGGACAAGAGATACAGTCGGGCCTGCGTCGCGCGGCCCTAGGTCTCACGCTCCTTCTTCGGTTTGAACTCCTCGCCGAGGATCGTGGCGATTTCGCCTTGCATGAAGGCCCAGGGCACTGTCGAGTTTGCCAAGGGACATTTCTCTCCACTGGGACAGTATACCTGAAAACGAAAGTTTTTGTAAGTATATTTCATTCGATGAAGGAAGCGGTTCCAACGAATGTATAGAACGCTCAAGTGGCGAACGATTTCGACTCCGAAAGTCAGACTCACCTCTGATCCTTGCTGTCGCTTGATGGAGTCCCGGGAGCAGGGGAAGCAGAATTTATGGTGGGGTTGGCTGGGACACTGTACGAAGTGCGTGTCCTCGAGACGCTCCTGGCAGAGCGTGCACTTTAGCAGCGGCGCGGAGGCGGGCGCGGCGGCCTCTGCGCCCTCTCCCGCCTCCGTGGACGATACCGAGGTCGTCGACGACACATGTCGCGAGCCCGACGACCGCCGCCCGCCGTTCGACCCTGCCGGACCGGAGGACAATATTTAGCTACCGTCTGCTAATTCATATTATCATTTTCGACTAGTCATAGAGGTCACGTTTGATTATTATAGTATCGCTTTGGTCAGCAGACTGTAGCTTGAGTGCGAGCGGTCGTCGGGCGCCTCGCCGAGTTCGGCCGGCGCGGCCATCGGACGCCCGCCCGAGTCCGACCATGTCACGGCGAAACGATAGCCGTGACAAACGATTCAACACCGATTAAGAGTTTGTCTGAATTTAAAAACATTTTCTGTTCCGAGGTTCATTGACTTTTAGCTTTTATGACAGTTCGTTGTTAGATATCTACGATTTCCTCTCTCATGACTTGTTTTCATAATTTTTCACACAAGTCTTACCTGATGAATTGGGCGAGTGTTGGCTCGAGCGGCTAGCGGAACGCTGTGGGGGCGGCTGGGGAGGTGATCCTCCGGCTGAACGCGGTGAGCCCGGAGGCAGTGTGTCCGTCACAGACATGAGAGCGGCCATCGGGGAAGGACCGGCTCCCGCTCCTGTAACTGGTGGCGAGCCAGCCGTGCGTCCAAGTGGTGATCCCGCCGAGCCGTTTGTAATTGGAGCGCTGTTAGCATATCCTAAAAGAAATCCGATTCCATATAGTGTTTGCTATTCGAAAATGTCAAGAAAGCTTTTATTTAGGTAAAACTCAAGATTATTTGCATCGAATATTACAAAAGTCGTTATTAAAGTTCCAGAAACATGAGATAACATCATTATATCGACTAACAAACGGATATGTCAAGGAAAATAACACATAAAACGTATTTTGTTACAATTACAAGCATTTATCAAATCAAAGCGACGTATTGCATCATGCTTACTGTTATTTATATAAAATCTGTCGGTAACAAAGCGAAAACGTTCTTTAATCATTCGTATGAAAACGTCATTCTGCTCGTTTATTTTGGCAACATTTAAATAATTCTTGGCATGGAGCGCGTGTCAATAATATGTATACAGCGCCACTTTCGATGCGCTGTCGCGCTCGAACGACATCATTTCAATTTGTCCGAATAACCTCACATTCAATGTTGGATGACACATCGTTTGCGGTGGACCGGCGGATAGTAAACACACGTACACACACGCACATACGGGCTTATAAATAGCTGTGTGTTATTACGCGCTTACGTAGCATGCGCCGATGTGTCATTGCTTGGTCACAGAGTAGCGCTGGATTTTTTGGGCCAACCGAGCCGGTAGACGGGTAGGTAAGTAATAAGTGTGTCTTGCGAGTTGCACACTTGAATGTGCAGCCCTCGTATCGCAAGCGCGGCGTTGCCAAACGTCGCATTCCCGGTGCGATTTCCATACGTGTGCATTTCCCACTAGAGTAATAATTACTTCGTCTATTATATATTCGAATACATTCTTACATTGTCAAGAGGAATGCAGTTCAGACAAGAAAAAAGCAATCATAAGACAATATTGCAAATTCTGGATTGGACGTTTGTTTATATAAAAAAGCTGATGCCTATCCTTCGAATTCTAGCCTTACTTATTCTAACATTGTTGTAAATATGGATATGTTGCAAAATTTTACAGAAATCTATCAAACAAGCCATTTCAAAACCTTATGCTAAACTAACGTTTTGTAATATACTACCCGCAATTTTTACAATATCAAAGGTCTTGAAAAAAAAGGTAACTGTAACAGGCAAAACGTACTGGGGTAACGTACGTGTTGGTGTTTTGTATCGACATGTTACTGCGAATGAAACACAACGCTTCAAATGTCACAATGAAATGGAACGTAAACAGATAATTTATTAGAGTAACGTGCGAAAGGGCGTGAGTGATGGTCGGGCTGAGGGCAGTGCAGCAGGCGCGGCCCATATGGCGGTGGTGACGTCACGCGCGGTGACCTTTTTGGCTGGCGGCTCGTGGCGCGCCGCGCTCCTTACACACACGCCAACGGAATGTGGTCGAGCGACTCTGCCAAGCGTAGGCAGGCGCTATATTTTTTCGCTCGACGGCCTACCTACATACGTACGCGAGCGAAAATGTCGTCACGCGACGTTGCCGCTCCGAACGCTGTCGTGCATGCATTCACGGCACGGTGCCGGCGGTGCCGCGTTTACATTACGTGGGTGTTTGAGCGTAGTGCGGTTGTGTGCGAGAGGCCGCGAGCGCGGGCTCGCTTTCGAGAACGCTCAACCAGTCGGACCGGTTTTGTATTTATGGACCGAGTTAATGCACCTACCTAGATATGAATCCCTTGGCGAACGAACGCTTGCGCAAAACACCCAGCATCGCTCCACGGAACACGTACACATAACTATCACCGTTCTTATCGCGCGAAGCGTGACTTAAATAGCTATTTAAATATTGTTCACGTCTACTGTTATTGATAAACATTAGAACTTTTTCTATATTACATCAGACATAAGTTTTGCTTGCACAGAAAGACGCTTAAAAATAATACTATGCACCTCAAAATCGTTTACCTGTATTTGTTTTTAAGACTAGAAAAATATATTTATTACGATTTTTCGTACTTAGTTGTTTGTAGCAGGCGAGTAATTTTGGAATTTATTGAGAATTTCGTTATTTTTTTCAAATTTTGTTTACCTTTTCGCTTTCTCGAGACAATTTTTATGATTATCCTGAGATCTTCCATATTTTAACATTACCTCGTTTCAATTATCTAAATAATGAATAAATAAATAGGACATGAAAATTTAAAATGTCACCGATAATATGCAACAACACTACATTTGTAATAACGACTTTTGTAAATTACTCGCAATAGCAGAATTATTTAAAACAATAACAAAAATATAGTTGTTAATGGCAAACTTACCATTCGTTTTGAACGAGGATGCATCAAACGAAGGTGTCCGCATTGGGTGTTTTTCTTGCTTGAAAACGCGGTCAGGTGCAAAAGGAGCAGCCAATGAAACCGCAGGCAAGGAGTCACCACGAGTTAGTGGTGGACGAGAATGCTCCTCCAAGAGCCTTTTTGTAGGTTCGTGGTGATTTTGGTGGTCATCATCTTCAATTGGCCTTTTAAGTGTTAGACCAGGAGCTAGTCGAGCTCCACCGTGCGTTGGGAGATGAGCAAGCGGCAAATGTGCTAGTCGCCTGCCTTCGTGTTCTTCCCTTCGACCACCGTATTCTGCCAAAAGACCTGCATTTGCAGGTCTCGAATGATGTAATGTAAATCCAGTAGATGGTGCGTGGTGGGCCGGTGGAGCAGGTTGACCTCGAGCTGTTGTTTCGGCTCCATTCTGATGTGCTTCTAATGGCGCTCGATGAGCTCCCTTGGCATGCGAGGGACCACGGCCCTCTTGGAAGCCGTGGGCGCGCTTTAATTGTCTCGCTGTGTCCAAAACTACTTCAATCCGATCTGCACCTTCATAATTAACACATCCTCGACATACCGCTTCAGAGAATTCATGTAACATCGCCCACGGCATGCGGGGCAAGTCACATAAGTAGCAGTGCTGGCGCTTCTGCATCACCGACATCTCGCCGCCGGATAGAATACGGTGTGCGAGAGATCGGCCGTCGTCACTCCCCTTGAAAATTGTCACAGATTTATATTACTCGTAACGAAAAACACTGTCACCATGGTACACGGGAACACTAGAATCACATGTAACGCGTTAGCTTTTCGACGGTGAGGCACTCGCTTCGTTAGCGGGTCGGAGAAAGACTGAGCTGAGCAGCGACGGGTGCGGCGTACGCGGGGGGTCGGGCGGCGGCGGCCATTATCGAGCGGTGACGTCAGCGCGCGCACCGCGACGCGCCGAGGACGAGCCGTTAGCCCGACGCGGATGCGCCCCTCTTGCCCCCATACCATACCCCTCCAAACCCTACCGTACTTATCGCGCGATAACGAACCCGGTGCATGCACAACAAACCAGCAAATGGAGTAACATTACTGGGTTACATTTAGTAGTTAGTATTACAATTCGAATAATTATTTGAATCATAATTTCATATTTTTATTAATAAGGCTGACAACCCGACGCAAAAAAACCGACGTTTACGTTGTAATCAAATCGGAAACAGATAATGTTGTTACGTTAGTCAGCATAAGCAGGTATGTATATCATACATCAATTTACTAACAAAAGTGATTCATGCATCAACAGTTAGGTAGGTACTTTATAAAAATAGAAACAAAATATCAAAACAAAGGAAATATTGAAAACTTGTAAGTTTAAAATTACAAGTTAAATTAAATGAAGTCTTCCAGCGCTAACTAATAAATAATTAAGTATAATATTAATTCAATCGCTAAATCATAGAGTCCGCTAAGATAACCGATATTATTCAACGAAAGTAAACAGCTGCCGTTGTAGAATAACAATTAGTGCTAAGCGTACAGCCGACGTGCTCGATGCATTAAATTTCAATCTATTCTCACTCGGTTTCCTTTAAGGCGGCTGGGTTTTAAATTATTATTATTATTGAAGTCAAGCAGTACGATCGGATCCGGCTGGAAGACGGGAGCGGGGTAACGCGAACGGCGTGGCGGCCATCTTGAGACGTGACGTCACGTGACGAGTCAGCCGAGCGTGCAGAGCGGCAACGTCGCATTTGCCATCATGTTGCCGCTCATTTATGTTGTGTTTTAATAATAATGAAGTCTCATCGCTTTTTGTATGCGTAAGATCGGGAAAAACAGTTATGCGGTCAGGTATAATCAAGACTACGGTGGTATCGAAAACGTTAAGGTAAAAACGGCTAAAGAGACGAGCTCAATTAAAATTTGCAATATTATAACGTATTCTTTACCCATCGATTTTTTCGTTGAATCAATATTGAAATTGGAAAACTTATCATATTTCGGACGTTATTGGTGTAATATGTATGTACTTAAGAATGTATATACCTAAGAACAAAACAATTTGAGAAAATGAAAGTCTTTTGTTAATCACTTCTAGAATACCTATAGTTATAGATTTTAAAGTAACATAATCTTTTTATTATTTGATAAAATAAAATGAAATGACTAACTTACAAATATCCTGTGTGATTTGAAAAACCCCGTCATTTTTAGCAATTTAACTAAAAGTCAATTGAACTAATTCACTTTTACTTAAATTTGGTTACCTTTCTGTTTGTGATGAAATAAAACTGAGTCGAATCTGATTAGCTGATTGCGAATTCGCTTGTATGTAGAACTTTAAAAGGAGCAGATGAAGTTGGGCGCCTAAATAATTTACCTAATTTACGTACGTACGTACTTTGCTTCGTATGATATAATGTCATAATTATTAGCCAACTGCTATTCACTATTGGACATGATCCTTTGCCATAAGATGCCATAGCGCTTGATTTTTCGTCTTCCACGCACAGTCCTGGACTTCTTCGGATAATTCAATGTACTGACTTGCTATACATTTCATACATGAATATAAATATATGACATATTAGTTTGCACGGCGAAACATAATCTTGATAGATATTCAGTAAACGACTCAAAATATGTATAGTCATAATTGTTAAAAGGTCAATATTGAACACGCTATGCGGTATCTGATCATTCAAAATATAAACTGAACAACTTAATATGACTGCACATTAAAGAAATGAATACAGATTATGTAGCAAACCATCATAATATAAATGGGTTAATTAGATGAAAAAAGTACTTTATATTATGGCTCAATAACTTTCGGGGAAGTGACATACAAATACGGCATATGGATTAGTTTTGGACTACTTAGACACTTTTTCATTAATCAACTAAAGTAATTTGAAGGCAAAGCAAATGTCAACCTAATTTTATATCATTATTGCCTATAGACATACAGAACTATATGAGAATTCTAGACCAGTGTGTTACTGGATTTTCTTGTTCATCGCCATGGCCTCTAAGATGATATGTCCCTTGTACGTTGGCAAATTAAAATATACTAATGTTAATTGAATAAACTTGTTTCACAATAAAATTAAGACGAAAAGAAAAATATGTAAGTGTAGGGTAGTGTTTTATTTGTATTTATTCTAGTTTACATTTAGTTAAACCTAAATCATAACAGTTATCGGTGCAATGAACCACTGCGGCAGTGCGCCTGCGCGGAGCTTGTCTGTCGTTTTAAAAAGCAGCACGTGCCAGCTATGTTTATTTACATCTACTGAGAGGGCACAGACACACAACCGGATTAGCGACGTTACTACTTACATTAGTAGTAAATATCAAAACATTATTATATAGATCACGCAATTATTTGTAACGTAACTATGAATATTCAACAGCAGTGCTTATATTTTTTTAAGAAGATTACATCAGAACTGTAATTGATGTGAAAACTAGTATGACCTAAGCTGTGTCTAACGGTTTTTTTTAAAACGTAACATTATGATTATATATTTTTTGAAAAATTCAGAACTCTGTCTTTTAATGTATATAATCAGTGGTATCATTATATAATAATAATTCTTTAGTCGTAACTATGCATTCTGAATTTGTTGCAGCAATTATAGAATGTGATTTTAAGTTACAAGTAACGATGAAAGAGTGTTATGGTATGATCAAAATATATATACATATGTTGGCGTCGAGTGAGCGTTACATGGGCGATACGCCCTACCAGTTGGGGTATTGATTTTCGTGAGCTGGCGATCTGTAGAATTTAGTAATGAACTCTTACGTAACGCTACTCTAACATAAATAACTTACTGTAACGTTATTTTTTAAACGTGTTTTTTTTAAATAGTATGACAGAATTAAATCTTATATTTTGTAATCTATACTATAATAAATGCGAAAGTAACTTTGTTTGTCTGTTGGTCTTTAGCAGCCAAACCGATAAACTGATTTAATGAAATTTAATACCAATCGAGCTTGAACTTCAAAGGGTTTCTTTATGTCCAACACTTGACAATCGACCCGTAAAACGAGAACGAAGTCACCAGCAACTACAACTTCTAACATCATTTTATCAGCTTTGCAAATTTTGTAATACTTTTCCAATACATTTAGTTTAATATTAAAGGTTTTGCAAAATGAAGTGTAACGATTACACGCATTTTCCTATCTCGATTATCTGTGTAAGTTTCTTTTGTTCCAACGATACCAGAGCTGTCTCCGGTGGCTATAGACGATTCGGGTCCGCCGGATCGATGGGAGCGCAGGGCGCATGCTTGGGTCCACTCCCCAACACGTGTCACTGTTTATTTACCTTACTTATATCAATAGCTATGTAATCTAGTACATTTTGATTCATTAGGTCGCTATTTGAATTTAGAATATATATATTTTTAAAAAATATTTAAATATTTTGATATCAATAGTATTGCCATACTGCAAAATATATATATATAAAGATAATATAAAAAGTAAATAACGTCGGCTAGAAATATGTATAACATAAAAAAACCTATTTAACTATGACTCATGTCGGCTTAGCCTTGAAATGCACTCATTGTTACAATGGTGTGAAGATCTCGAAACGAGTTACTTTAAGAATGGCATAAGGGGAATAGCGATGTGTGACGTCACGATTCCGAGAACTGCCGAAAGAGATACGGGTAAACCGATGTAAACAATAACAAGAAGAATTCAAAATCTTATTATATTAATCTCAAAGTACTTAGATAATTGTGGATATTAAATATAAAAAAGCACGGACTTTGTATGCATTGATTTCTAGGATATACCAAAATTCGATTGTAATTTACAGACATTCTCTGTAATTAAAATTATGAAAAAGAGTAACCTGTTGGTTCTTCTCGGTATAATATACTTTTCGAACATTTTAATTACTGCAATATGGCGATGCTCTTAAAAGTCTTTTTAAGAGCATATTTATATAAGGAATATTTCGTTCAATGCTTTCATTTATTGATTGACCAAGTAAAAATAATAGCCAACGCTGATTGAATTTGATGATTATGGTTATTAACCATAATTTTTACTGTTTGATTTTGATTCAGCCATAGAGACATGGAGGCGATTACCAGCTCAGACTAGCTAACTACGTAGTAGATGTTCGTGCACAAGTGTTCGCGCAAACAATGGTGCACTTTCTCCCTTCTCTCTCCCACTCATAGTTCGATGGGAAGGCAATCGCCACGATCGGGGAGAGAACAAACAGAGGACCAACTGCTTTACATAGCATGGCAATGTAACCAACTTTCGAATAAGGGCTGCTACTAATTTACTGGCAGACTCATTTTAATATTTATCGGAATGAGGTCATGAACAGCAAGCCATTCAATATAACCAAAAAGAATAGGATATTTAAGAAAAAGAAACGTAGCAGTTCTGAAAATAACTCTGTAATTACGTGGTGGATAAGAGTAACTACTGAGTTTCTTTCCGGTTACGGTTTCCGAACCAGTGACTTCAACTCAATAATGTAATGTGGCGATTCAAAAGTGCAGAGTATTTGAGTAAAAAAATTTTGATTTCATTTAGTCTATATTAATATTATAATCAAGTATCAAAGTAACTCTGTCTGTCTGTATGTTCTTTTACGACCAAACCACTGAACCTAATTTCATAAAATTTGGTATGAAGCAAAATTAACTTCAAGAAAGGCTACTTTTTTGCCTAACACGTGACAACTTACACCCCAAAAACGCGAGCGAACTCGTGGGCTACCACTAGTAGATGATTACTCTTTAAAGCTTCGTAAAATGACGAAGCAGATAATGCCTGCGACTTAAAAAAAAATTTACTATTTAAAACAGTTGAGTCCTTTGTGAGTGATTTTTCTACGAAATGTGTAATTTTATAAACTTGATAAGACCAATTATGTAATATATGATTCTCGTGCAATGGATTTTGAAAACGAATGAATGAATGGAAAGGCGATGTTTCATTTGAAAAGCTCGCACGGCAACAGTCATTACGTCAAAATACAATCGATAACACGCTCTGATAACACATGTATCGTTCGATTGTATTTGATAGATTGTTCGCAGAATTGTCTTTAATTAGAACACGTAAAAATCATAACGATAGCGGTTATTTGAACTTAGTTAACGTTATTTGTTCGATAAGAGATGAACAACATAGACAAATAAAAATGGACACATTTGAGGTCACATTAAATATGAAAAGTATATGGTTTATATAGTATTAAGGTAAGTATGACGAAATATAAACATCACAGGGATACGACATTGACCGAATAGATTTGCGAGTTATTCTTACGCATCACATTTGGTCGAATATGTATGGTTCTAGACCTATCATAACGTTCGCGAGTCGTTTACCTCGGGCGATGCAATGGGGGGTGGCGCGTAGTCCCACGTATTGAGCGGAGATGCCTCCGCACTGAGCATGCGTCGGTCGCATCGATTCGGCGCCGAGCAACGGTCGATGCGCTGATATCGCAGTCGAACTACTCGATAAGAGATTAACGAAAGACGAACTATTTTATTATTTCATCTAGCTAAATGAATAATTGCATCATTCGCGTGTTTAAGTTTACGTCGCTGTCGATAGTAAAACTATTACGTTATTGCGGTTATCCGCAGTTTCGTCCCTGCCACGGCGTGTTTTATTGATTTTTTTCCTCAAATTCCACGCCTCGGTTACACCCTGTTAGATGTTCATATTTGAAATAGCTTTCATTGTTGTGTTCCGGTTTGAAGGGTGAGTGAGCCAGTGTCACTACAGACAGGAAGGGCATAACATCTTAGTTCCCGAGGTTGGTGCATTGGCGATGTTATAAATGGTTAATGTTTCTTTAATATCTGAAACTTAAGTGCACTTTGATTTCTTATTATATATATTGGATATATATATTGGATTTGCATTTTCTAGAGAGTTCTTCATACTTAAACTATGTTTAACTTAATAATAAACGTGGTATTTATATTGTATTATTTACCTATATGTCGAAGTCGGTGCATTATATAGGAAAAAAAACAATTGAGTGTGATGTTGTTATATGGAAAAACCCTTTTCGATGTTATAGCCACGACATATATGTGGTACTTTGCAAATTGCATTTAACAAACTTTATATAAAAAAATAATTAGGTATTTCTACATATAGTATTTATAAAATAATCTTCGTAATAAATGAATGAATAAACACTTCGCTAATGACCAATATTATAAATATGAAAAGGATTCGATATGTCCATTTGTTCGGCTATCAATAACAAATTACTGGACCAAATTTGATTAAACTGCATATGAACAAGCTTGAGCTCTGAGGAAGAACATAGGTTTTGTCATCCTTCGAGGATGCTAACCTGTAGTTGTTCTACTTATTCCTAATAAGTAGAACAACTACAGGTGCGTGAACATCTATCGTCACAAGCTGAATTCCTCGTGAATGAAACCACGGTTAATTTGCTTAATTTGTCTTTATAATTGATCTCGTGCTCAGCGGTGAAGGAAAACATCGTGAGGAAACCTGCATGTGACAAATTTCATAGAAATTCCACCAACCCGCAATGGAACAGCGTGGTGGAATATGTTCCAAACCTTCTCCTCAAAGGGAGAGGAGGTCTTTGGCCCAGCGGTGGGAATGTACAGGCTGCTGTTGTTGTCTGTTGTTGAAACCACGGTTTTAGCTTATAGTTTATACGCTAAGTACCTTATAATTTTCTACTGATGATTTAATAATATATTTAATATTGAATAGGTATATTATTATAATGATATTTTTATAATAGATTTGTCAAGCGAATAGAGAAATATTCACACATCTACGTACAATCTGAACTTTAAATTATGGAACGAAAATTTTCAAAATACAATAATAAAAAAAAAAAACAACAAATGCGTTCCTATTATTGATGCTCAAATAATATATTAAAACTTTCTAATTTGGTGACAAGCTATTTTAAATCTTAAGGCCAATGAAATAAGCTCAACAATTATTTTCATTATAAATTCGAAAATGATTTAAAGGGCAATGTGATACTAACAATAAAAGTACACAAAAAATATGGTTGATGCTCTCAGGCTTACACGTGTATTAACATTAAATACGTCATCATCGCTCTTATGCCCTTCAGCATAGGACATGTAACTGTTTGCACGAAGATGGCCCGTAGCTCCTTTCGACGGATCAATATCATCTGCTGCAGAATCCTTGGCCCGATTCCCGATGTGACCCGGTCTTTACACCCGTCTCCCGGTTCACGTAAAGGTACTTATGTAAGAACGATCGAACAATAAAAACGTCTTTTATATCATGTGTGAACTCTGCGCTTTCTTACTGGTTTAACGGTAATAATTGTCTTGTTAATATGATATCCACAATATTAACGTTTTACCAAAACAACGCCTTTTACTTTGCAATAGCTACTGTAACTCAGCTATCTGATAATTTAAATTTTTTAAGTCTTTTCATCGCAAACTGAATTCTATGCTGGCGAATTGGGTAATTTTTGGAGAACGGATTTATACTCCAGAATTTTTTCATCATTGAGCTTGAAGATGATTTGGGATCTATCTGCTGGTCCATATCAGATCAATTTGATAATCTATACTAATATTCTAAAGAGGTTATTACATCCCAAAAGACACTGGTAGAAAGCACATTATTCCGAAATACTATATAATATCATAGCATTTCCTTTATAAATAAATTGCAGCCATGAGAAGCCAGGGCGTGTCACTAGTTGTATAAAATTATGTAGTTTATAAAAAGTTAAAATTTATTGATGTGTCTTTATCTTTTGCATTTAAACAAGTAAGATTGAATACGAGTTGAAACTACATTTTGAATCTGAACATAAGATCACAAAAGAGCAATTCGTAGCGTACGAGTACATTTTCAAAGGAGTAAATCTTCCACGTGCGGAAGAGGTAAGTACTCTCGCGTACACAGTTCAGGTGAGGTCACCCTTGGCCTACTTTTGTGAGGTTTCTTTCAAAGAACTCAGGCTCTTTACATTCCACAGACTTGAAGCTCTACACACTAACACCTTAATATATATTCGTTATTACTGTTTTACGTTTTACATTAAAATTTTAAAGAAAGTGTCCTCGTAATTCTATCTCATACAGTTCAGTGATTCTAATTTGCGTCATTGTTTGACTTGCCAACAATTTGGTCAGAATCTGTCATTTTTTCAGTAAGTTGGGTGTCCAGGTGTGTTGTGGTAATCTATATCATACCATTATAGATGCATTTAGTTGGCATGTCATCTTCTAGAAACACGTCATAAAGTCTCCCTGGAATTCTACGCATGCGCTTTCAGTCGAAATTTACTAGAAATTCGTGATGTAATGTAAATTATGTGAGAATCACTCTCTCCATTTTGATAAGGGAGATAATCAAAACCGCTTGCGATCTTCTAGCATGATACTAGCATACGCGTTATCAAAAATCTTACGTTATGCTAGTAGCGCGCGCTCGCTCGCATACCAGCTGGAAGCGAGCCACAGGTGTGATACATAACACGGCATTTAGTGCTATACTTATCTATTTAAAAATAAAGATGTACGTTTCATATATTATGAATCTCTCTCACAGAATATTAGACGTTTTGACATTTAACTGCGACATGTGCCAAGACGTTTGCGCCGCCTTTAGCACACTGCGCCGCAACCTGAGAGGTCGCGAGCTGTCATCTGTACCCGGGAGGCAGGATCAATAACCGGCAGTCGACCCGGTCAACGAATCCTTGGCCCGGTTGTAGCATCTCAGTTGTAGCGTAATACTACAGCCGGTGTACTGATTTGTTATTTGAAAATATTTATTTAAATAAATACTCTTATGTTGTATTATATACATTCTAAATAACTTTATATATACTAAATGATAATATAATCACGAATCAAAATTGTATACAACATTTATTTAAATTGTATTAAATCGGTAAGTACAAAGTACAAAGGTTGGTCATAAAAAAACAACGGAAATTTTTCGTTAAATAATCTAGAAATACTATTTAAAGATTTTAAGATAGCGTCAATACTTTTTTTCGATACTCCGTCGTTAGTATCTTTCTGTGTCATGATCATATCAATTTAATTTGCTTTCGTTGTCAACAGTCCGTTATTCAAATTTATTTATCTGACACTTTAGCTAAATTATATTAATTTTCGCCAGTCGTTAGAACTTAAACAATCAATACTCTCGTTATTTATGTATAGATTAGTAGATTTACTAATTATTTACACTAATACCTTTTCTTGACTCGGATATATTTTTCAATCTTTATGTTAATTAAAATATTATATTTATCAATATTAATGTTATTTATTAAAACAGTTATTTCTTAATCATCATGTTATGGGATTACGTTGAATGTAGATACATACGACAGGTTGGGTACATTTTACATCTTGACTACTGAATCTATCATTATTATATTTTGCAAGCCATTATATGTTATGTTAGTTATAGCAGTCACTTATAGCCGTAATGGCCCAATCACAAGACTTGAATCATGGGCAAGCACTGAGTTAAAGTGCTTAATTTTTATTTATAATTCATTTCCAGTTCTATTATAAAGGAAAACATTGCAGGTAACGTGCAAGTGGATGTATTCACCAACCAGAATTGTAGGAGATTTGAAGATACTCTACCAGAGTATACTTCAAATCCTTTACACAAAGCAAGGCGTTTAAAGTTATTAGTTTTTATTAAATAAGTGCAAATTATTTAAAATTAAAATCATTATATTCAACTAAATCTCCCTTTTAAATAAAACTAGTTATAACGGATTTTGATCGCGTATATTAATTATTTTGACTACCAGTCAGGTCAGTCTACCCGTGACCACGAACGCTGTAAAGTGCTCGAAACGTCGGGATGTCCAAAATAATTAATATACGCGATCAAAATCCGTTATAACTAGTTTTATTTAAATGTGTAATAATCGCGAAAATTTAAGACAACATTAAATCTCACTGTTGATCTGTAAATCTAAGATTCCTAGAACCAAAACACTATAAGGTATAATGGTATAAAGCGTTACTGTGCTAAAGAGTAAATAAACCTACCATATGAATTTGTTGGAAAATTATAACATTTAGTTCTAGGAAACGCGATAATCCAAAAGGCCTGATTACCCAGAATTCAGCATTGAGTGTTTTCAGTGTGTGGCCAGACAGTGTGGGGCCTTGTGCGCCGTATCCGCTTGCGATATATGGTCAGCAAACCAAATTGAAACTGATTATGAATATAAAATAAAATTATATGAAAATCAAAGAGGTGGTTTAACTTGTTATTTAGTTCTTTATAATTTCTTTCTCTAGTTCTTCTCGGGTATATCTTTTGACAAACTGGTAGTAGATTTAAAAAAAGGTCAAGCTATCCCACTGATGGGCTAATGCTTCTCAAGCTGCATTAGAATTGCTTCAAACCTTCTTTCTTTGAGAAGGTGGATACTATAGACATATGTGGCAGAATTTAATTGAAATTATACACGTGAAGGTTTCCTTACGATGTTTTTCTACACTAGCGAGCGTGAGATGAATTTTAAAAACAAATTAAACATATGAATATTCAACGGTGGTAATCCAGATTAGACGCCATCAGCATCTGATAAAATATATGCGTTCTGCCTTCGTACCAATGAGGTATCATTTTTTGGTGTCACTTCAAAAATTCAGAATTCTATAGCAATTTTAATAAAAAGATTTCTATTGTAAACTTAAGTTCAAAATGTCAGCATCATATTAGCACAAACATCTATTCAAAAAATCAAAGTAGTTACGTTACATGTAAAAGAAGATATGCGCAAACAAGCTTATCAGTTACTGATGCTTCTTTGCAAACAGCGATACAAAGTTCTCGGTAATCAGATTGCCGTCGAAGGAATGCGGCAAAACAAACTAACAGCGTTTAGGCACAACAGACTGAATGGGGCCTTGTACCTGCGCAGTGTGTGATCTAAGGGGCGAGTTACGAACGGTTGTTGTTTATTTTTATTTTTTTTGGTAATCAGATGAGCGAGTGGGCGCTGATTAGTCGCCTTTTCACTGGCTCTGGTAAAACGCTGCCAATCAGAAATCTAAGCTGTTATGTCCTTTATGTTACACTGGCTCACTCACTCTTCAAACCGGAATATATACAAAGTATTTCCATTTTCAAGTGACATATAAAACTAAAAAAATATAGAAATGACAAAATATATACCTTGATACATTATGTTAAGATTATCAAGTACTTGTACTTCATGACTGTACCAGATATGAACGTACCTAGATGTATATATATGTATATCTATAATAAGCAAAGAAAAAACAGTGAAACACAATTTAAATAAGAGTAGTAAATTCATAAACATATTACATACTTTACATTTTCAATGATATATCCAATTTAGACCATTGAACAAACACTGGTATCAATATTGGTATTAACGTGTAACAGATCTTATAGTATAAGTACAAGTTTGCAACTCAAAAACTATTCAATTACATCCATATTCAATTCAAATTAGTTTTACATTTGGACACAAAATGTTAGTTTAGTCGTACTACCAGAAAATATAGCATGTTGACTAGTATATTCACTGACAATCGTAGAGGTTAAATATCGGCGATAAGGGTGCGTCCGTCGCAAACAGGCACATCCTTTGTGCCTCTAACGAACACGAGGTACGGAGATAAGATGCCGTTTGTTTACAGATGCTATTAGTTCAGCTGCTTTGAGGATCAGCTTGACGTCGAGCTGAGACTGTTATTGTAAATATCCGATCTACATTTTAAATGAGACGTTTAAATCTACATTTTATCTCTGACTTTATATTATCCTCTTACTGGATCAGGAATGAAGACTAAAAAAAATTGTACTTAAGTACAAGTTATTGTTCCGAGTCTTTGTTACTACGTATACGAGGGACATAACATCTTAGTTCCCAAGGTTGATGGCGCATTTATTATATGAGGACTATTTAATATTTCTTATTGACCTAATGTCCTTGTAGTGACCACTACAAGCAGGCTGAATTGTCTTTCCAACGACTCGCCTTGATTGATTGACAAGAATTATAAGGTTTGAAAGAAACCTTTATCGATTGATTTTGGATTTGATCAAAAATAAGAATAGAACAACTTCATGCACATAATCGATGTTTGTACGGATATCACAATAACACATTATATATTTGCTTATACTTGCGAGTTGGTAGCTTCGTATCTATCCGGAATATATGGTAAGTGTGTTTGGCGTTCTGTATTCAAAACTATGCAAACGTTTTATTTTCTTAATTGAATTTAGGTAGGCAGAGAAGCAAATGGGCGACTCGATGCTATGTTGACTTTTTCTCGTTGATATCAGATCTAGAAGAGTTCTTACATTCTATGGCATAGATGAGTCACTAGCAGCGGGATCTACAAATAAGATCGACTCATTCAACACAGAATACGGTTGTTTGGCAGTGAGTGGACAGTACTGCACGTGCCTGAACGAATCTGTAACCAAACCACATCGAGTATCTAATAATAACCAAATAACAAATTGATATTAATAAGAGTAACTCATAAAACGAATTAAAAAAAGATAATTTACTATCGTTTAAATTATAATGCATTTCACTAATTTCATAGTCTTTAATATTAAAATGTAAATAGTAGGTAACGTTTCAAGAACTTGGCAAGTGTCGATGGCTTTCCTCAAGGAAAATAAACGATGAACTCATAGCTACGTGTGGATTTACCTCTTTGTGTTTGCGATGGAGAATTAATCGACTCATTATGTAACCAGAATATCAATAAATGCAAAAACCTAACGAATTTTTTTTACGATTACGTAAATATTACGTGCATATACTATGTGTGCTATGCAATTAAACTCAATATTAGTTTGGATTTTACAGATGTAAAATAAACGATAATATAGATATATTGGCTGTCCTTTTTTACAAATTCTGGGATAAGGGCTCATTTATACATTTTCTTGTTTAATGAAGTTCATAGCCATCAACGAGTAACTTGTAGTAGATAGTTATTTTATTACTTTAGTTGTAGTAAAGTTACTTTTCACACCGTCAATCCTTTCTTCCCGCCAAAACATATCTCAGGGAATCGTGACATGAAAGTTGTCAATAGCTGATGAATGCTTTATTCCGAAGACGGTTTACAGCGTGACTTGTCACGTGAGAAGTGTTGTTCATTAAAGTTATGTCACGTCGTTATCTAACGCAAGCAATTTGGCGTGTCCCCTGCTGTGTCCTCGATTCGTTCGCCCTTGAAATGAGCGAATATAGAAACACGTGAGTTTGATAATACTCGGACAGGCAGACGTCAGTCGCATTGATGTATGGTCTATTTTATTTATATATTTACATTGTATAGAGCCGTGACGACTCAGTGCATAGAAAACGTGAATTATAATCGATTAATTAAAATACAATTTAATATGTTAAAACTACTTATACTCTACTTGATGGAAGGCTCTGTGCGAGACCGTCTGGGTAGGTACCACCCACTCATCAGATATTCTACCGCAAAACAACAGTACGCAGTATTTTTGTGTTCCGGTTTGAAGGGTGAGTGAGCCAGTGTAACTACGGGCACAAGGAACATAACATCATAGTTTCCAAGGTTGGTGGAGCATTGGCGATAGTGACCACCAGGTAAGACTTACCATCAGGTAGCCCATATGCTCGTCCACCAACCAATAGCATAAAAAACCCTCTCAAATTATCAAACAGTATCTTATTCCAGCTAGAGCCAGGTTAACCAAGTCGCGACACTGCAATTCTCGAGGTCGCTGTAGTTTATTCTTATATTTTTACCACACAACGAAAGTATAACAAGACTTCTAACCAAATGGAGGAATATTTCGATTTAACAATTTCGGTAACAATCTTTATTAATATTTACAGCTAAAGAAATGTTGTTTTCGATTTTTTACGGCAAGGCGAACCACTGGATCGATATTGATGAAATTAGGTAAAGCAAGCTTGAACTCTATGACAAATTTTTGACTTTACCTGACGATCAAACCCTTAAAACGCGAGCAAAGTCGAAGAAGGCAACTAGTGTATTATAAATATATACTTCTTAATCTCTACCCGCGTTGCTTATGGTTTAAACAATGTATACCCTAAAAGGAGAGCGTAATCTCTCAGGTTTTCTACAGCTCGGTACCTTTACGCCTTAAATATATAAGCACATAGGTACAAGCATAACTAAACAGATTAAGATTTATTGAAAACGTAATACGAGCAAATATCGAACAACGTATTCAAAGATTAAACAAGGAAAATGCTTTGCAGATATAATAAGTATTATTGCACACTCCCACATTTAATCAATCGAAAGACATCGTGATATCGATTACACTATCACGTCTTATAAACATCCGGTTAGACGAAACGCCAAGTATGCAAATACACAAACCGTTAAGTCACTACGTCGGACGGCTGCGATACGCGAATGGAAAGTTCCCGGTTGATACGTTATCAGGCACGCGGACACGCCGTGCTGTGACGATGTATGCAATACAAGCTCTCGTCGACTTGGTAGCGACCTGCCCCGACTTCACACGAATTGCAGCCAATCGTACATCGTCTTACTCCTGCCGTCCTTATCGCCTACGTCTTAAGCTGCGATGCTACTTACAACTTTAAATGGATATTTGAATTTCGATTCTGATGCAAGTTTTCTTTACGATTTTGGTAAGACCCAACAATAAACGTTAATAAAATCATTATCAGCTGAACTAAATTCGGATTGTTTAGATTATTTATTCTGTGATGACAAGTAAAGTCACAATAATAATGCAATTTATAAAGTTGATTTTTAAATTAATATAATATATATACATATTATTTTATCGTATTAATAACTAGTATTTTATATGACGTAATGAATTGATCTTTCGTTGTAAGATGTAACTTAAATGGATTCATAAATAACATTGTAAAGGGAATCACGTTACAAGCTCAAGACAATAACACTTAATTTTAATTGAAATATTCTTATGTACAGATCGACGCAATACGTAGGTATTTCTTCTACAAATAGTTGATAACGGGATACGATGATATCAGCTCAGATAAATGTGACGTGTGTCAAATGTTTTGGACAGTGGAAAACGATCTCCTTATATATTTAATCGACATTTTCAACATTTGAAAACAAAATACAACTTTAACAGTTCTATGGTAGAATGTTGTCCAGATTTGATACACTTTCGTTAAATTACAGCTAAAGCCATTGTTCCGTGAGACCGTAAATAGTTTTGAAAATTACTTGAAGCAAAAAGTAATTGTGACAATAAGGGAATATAAGATCTATTAACGCACCCAATCTTGTACGATCTCCCGCAGTAGCAGTAATTCAGTCAGTCAGGCGTAAGTTCGTACGTATCCCGGATATAAGAATTCTATTATAAAGTTATATTATAATACTAGCTGTGCCCGAAACCTTGTACGCGTTTGAATTTAACAAAAAAAAATATTGTAGCCTAAGTTACTCCTTATTATATCAGTTATCTGTTAATAAAAGTCCCACCAAAATCGGTCAAGCCGTTCCCGAGATTAACCGGAACAAACAAAGACACACAAAAATTGTAAAAAATGTTATTTTGCTATATATATCGTGTATGCATTGAGTAAAAAGGGCTATTTTAATATTACAAACAGACGTTCCAATTTTATTATATGTATAGACAAAGCGGCATTTGATACAATGACAGTAACGCAATAGGGACTCTACACACTTGAAGACGACAAGTTCTTGAACATCGTCTGACGCCACCGCCTCACGATATAAGGTTAACGATTACGTCTGTACGTTACGTGACATCGATTACAAGAGTATCACCACACTATAACAGTGTATTTATAGTTACCGGTACTTTAGATAAGAGCGAAAAACATTGCAATACCCTTATCTGTTGTTGTATCGAAGTTAATTAAGTGACCTTATTTAACATTAATCATTTTTCATTTTGTTTTTATAATTTACATACAACTATAGCTGTTGCCTGTGGCTTCGTTCGCGTTCTAGTGATCTGTCGTTACTTTTAGATATAAAAAAATTATGTCCTCTCTTAGAAATTAAACTAGCTCTATATAAAATTTCAGCATCAAATTCGATTTCTTGTTTACAGCAGTTTAAAGTACAACAGACAGACATATGGTTACTTTCGCATATATTATTAGTATTATTATATATTAAAAAGGAGATGACGTCATATTACAACTAAATCAATACCAAATACAAGATTGGTTTTACTTGTACACAATCAATATATGTTATTTATTTATGTAAATCATTGGCAAACTAGTTTATGGATCGATTGTTAGTTTTGGCTTCTGTTAATTTATACAAATCGATGTATTTAACATATCATCTAGGCACAGCACTAGCCGCTTTTTCTTGAGTTATTTTTAGGTTGTTGTATACCACTGTCGCTATTCGTATTAGGAAATAACTCGTGATCTCGCTATCACCGAATGTATCGTTATCGATAAGATAATCATCATTTGCGTCAATCCATCGCACACAGTACGATTTTATCGCGCGCTATCTGATCTTGTTGATGTCAGAGACCTTTTTTTGGTACATATTTTAGTTATCGTTCGCTGCCATATCGAATCGTGTTAAGAATACTTAATTCCACACGCCGCTGATTGTGAAACGATTTGATAAAAGCGTTCGCTACACTTATACACAATATTATGATGTCGTGCTCAAATACTTTTGAGTTCAGACAAAGAAACTGTTACTGTTGACTCATTTACACAGGAAACTACTATGGGGCTTATTGAATTAAAAATGATAACAGAAATTCAATCATCAATGATAAGATACATTTCACAAACTTTATATTTACCAGGAAAATTAATCTGACGACTCTAACAATCCCATGTGATACATAATAGCACATTTAATATCCAGAATGACCCAAAGATTCTCACAATTTTAGTTGTATAAACTCTTTGAATATCCACAGGGACCTAGGTATTATGGCCCTGGTCTATGGTCTATGGTCTGTAATTATGATGGTTCACTCAACTTTCACCTTTAAACCGGAACACAGCAGCCTCAGCTTTTCGTCGATAAAATAACAGTAATTATCGAATTTCGTCTCGAAACCAATTAAAATGATGAATAATAAGCATATAATTAAGTAAATAAAGATAAGTATAACACTAGCAACGACGGTACATAAATAAAAGATAATGATGATGAAAGGACTTACACAACGGCGGTGACTTCATAATCTGAAACGTGACCTTAAAAACGTGACAGCGGAACATCAGCTCGCCTCTTGAAACTATCGCTCAGGAGGCACGTGCTCGAGGGGTCCTACTGTGTTTGTTGTATTGCAATACTCCTACCGTATCTATGCAACGGTGTGTGTTTTGAAATTAAACCATCATACGAAATATAAAGAATACTTTTGAACATGTGTTGATGAAATAAGTCATATTATGATCAAATCCACATTCATTATAATTTAAATATTGACTGCCTGGTGGTTTGATACATTCGCACTGTAAGAAACATTTACCATCCCTTACATCACCAATGCGCCACCAACATAGGAAGCTAAGATTTTGTCATATTATAACTAAAATAATAATAATAACATAATTCTATGGAACCTCTAGAGTTATTGTGATGATGATAACTTTTTCTGCTTTCATTTATAACAACTTGTTTAAAATATTCAAAAGAATTTCTTTTCTCTGAGCGTTCCTTTTGTATCGAGATTAATGTAAACTATTTATTTAATAGTGACATCTTCGTGACTTATAAAGTCCACGTCGACTGTTTTCCTTGTTTCTTTTAACGATTGTATAGGTTATTCAAGTCCAAGGCCGAACTCTGTTGTTATTGAAGTGAATGGTTTTTTATTGAACGCGCGATCGTATTTGGAATGCTGAGCAAAAATATAATTAACGAAATACCTTGAATATAATTATACGTTTAGTGATTTCTGTTACATTCGAAAACTAAAACAAAGCAAGCGATAAGGCAGCGCCTCAGACGCAGCAGGGTAATTGGGCCAGAGCTCAACGTATCACTGATTGAGGCTAGATAACTTTGGCAATTCGAGCTGGTAACGTCTTGCACAAATTTTCGCACGAACGGCGTGAAAATTAACGTATCGTAACATTTATATTTAGCGCTCGAACAATGAATGAAGATTCGCATTGATTGTCTACCGTCCTAAATAAAACTAGAGATCTGTACACGCGGCTGTACCGAACTGTCGTTGTCCAAGATGGCGGCGCTGACGTCACCGTGCGTTTCCTTTCGCGCCGCCTTCACCTTGACATTTAGATTTGATTCTCGAACGTGTCGACGCGGCCGCTCGTCCGCGACGCGCGTTGCATAATTAGAACTGTATGAATACTCGCTTCGCGCGCCTTCGTATCTCGTGTTTAATTTCGCCTACATACTTTGTGAATGCCGTTAAATAACAGCTGGTTCGAATAATATTGCCGATACTAGTAGTCGAACGCTGCGAAGCTTCGCTAAGGATAGTGGGACCGGTTATTTTTATCGCTCGAACGAGTTTGCGTTAAAGTTGAACACTATTTGCGAAATGATAATTATGTTAATGTTGCAAGGTCGATATATAAATGTGAAGGTATTCTTTTCACAGAATTGACTACAATTTCACATCAACAAAATACGTGCTAACTAGAGGAATTCTCACGTGCGTTGCTTGCGTGAGCGCCGATTGTCTTAAATGTTAAATAGTTCCCGTGCCATTGTGCGGAACAAACTGACTGGAAAATCTTACTCCAATTAGCGTCCAAAACGGAGCCGGCGATTCTTAATAAGACAAAGCCTTCTATGCCTGATTTCAAATAGATGTAACGCTTATACGTGTATTTTTTTATTATTGTATTTAGATTGAATCATGTGATATTTTTAGATTATAACTTAAATAATGTAAAACTAAAAGAATATGAGTAGGTTCGAAGACCAGTCCTACTATCTATAATTAAAAATATATTTAAAAAAAATTATAGCTGTTTTTAATTGTTAATACCCTTCGGTATATAAAGCAATATTATTTATTACATAAGAAAAACACGCACTCGTTCGAACCACGACTCATGTTGTACGGGTGCACACAATTTCATCATCATCGTTCTCGGCAAAAACTGAACGCCGGGTCGTGCCAGTTCGTCGAAGTCCGTGGGAATGCTCCCACCGTAGCCATCACCACTTTCTCACCACTGTTTTTGTGAGCCAACGACCGGTCTCGGGTCTTGTAATTGAATAAATTCATATATTAATAATGTATAATGTATTAACCGTGTAACTAACGAACCGTCAGGTATTTGGGTGCCTTCAGATAGGATATTAATCTTTTTATCAGTGGTATTATTAAATTTACTTTGATTTTAATATTTGAAAGATGTTTTTATTTAGTAATTATATAATTATGTTTTATATTAAGAATTTCAGACGGTATTGTTATACATATAGATTAAAGGTCACGTAGCTAGCTTAGTCACTAGACAAGTCAGGCCATATAAATATAAATTGTATCTGATTCGGTTTCTATAAATATTTTTCCTATATTTCCAGGAGTTTTAAGGCAAAAATCCCGGAAATCCAGTATAAAATAGGGAATAGAACTTGCATTTTGTATTATCTCTATTTGGGCATTTTCTCTTAAAAATTGTTACAAAACAATTTTCAACACCAATTTACAAAATAATCAAAATTACGATGAAAAATTTCAAGGAGTATATTTACTTCTCACAAACCTTGGAATCAGAAGGTTCTCAGGAAACGGCCTATACTTTATCTTTGGATCTTATAATAAATAATTGTCGTCCAAAAAAAAAAATGATTTAAATATCATTTAACCCAGTTTTATTTCACACAGTAAGCAAATCACTTTATATAATACTTATATGTATATACTTTAATATTTCCTTACGAGAGCATGTGACCAAACGCGCTCCAGCGAACTTGTTTTAAATTCCGAGGTACCGGTTTGTCATTTATATTCATAGTTACAATATCATAGGATCAACATTTTATTAATGTTAATATATTATGTATACATCACTTAATTACAACTATTATTAATACGGGTGTTGTTACATATGTTAAATTGAAATGATTCGAGACCGCTTGACCGATGACCACAGTTTTACAAATTTTTGAGCTGAAATTGTTATAGATACGCACTGGTAACGATGGTTAAGTATGATTAGTTCATAGTCCATAGTAATATTATACATGTCAAACTAAACAGATTTTGAGGAATTTTGGTATTAAGCAAGATTGAAACTCAAGGAAGGATTAAGGGTAATTTTTATACCTAAACTTCCAAAAACGAGAGACAATTGAATACAAAAGAATAATACCACAATACTTTATAGGTATTTTAGTACCAGTCGTTACTAAATTTGTTTACAAATACCACAATAGTTAATGGTTTACTTTTACAGTTTTTGCCGTCATTTATATTCATTATTAATGAACTGAAAATTTCCAATGATAATAGTGTAAACAAAGATGGCGGGTTACATTTCGGAGGAGCTCCACATGCGTTTTCACATGTGTGTCAATAATTTATCTTATAATTTATCACGGAAAACTTCCTGAGAACGCTTGCATATGCTCTATATGATATATGATGATTTGCTGCTGGGCACAGGACTCTTGTCCCTGTGCAGATATTTCCATTATTCTACCACCACTGGCTACAGTTGTGTCGAACGAGGTAGCTTATAAACAGATAGTGTTTTTATAAAGTTTGAACGGGAAACGAGAATTCAAAACACGAAGTAAACGATAATAGCGGGTAAGTAGATGACCTTCTGCAGACCAGTTTCGGTAACAAGCCATCTGTTTTTGGCTACGCGAACACTAATCGTGACCGGTTTCTGGCCGTGACGTTTGCGGCAACCGCATTGTACAAAGAATTAAACGACATTGGGAATTATATTAATCGGTTTTTTATGTAAATTTTGCCAAATGTTCAACAATCGAAACGTTTCAACATTTTGAGTATTAGGGCTAGGCTAGTCGACGGTTGCAGATAATTACTTTATAAATAATGTATTGAAGAAGTCGTTTCATTATCTAAATTTATTTACGATATAGAAATAACGAGTAGATTTGATGTAGAAATAAACATACTGAAGGGTTACCGTTCTCACTGAAATTTGAATGCAACACCCAATCTCAACAGTTTTAGTGGACTTACAAACTAGGCAAACCGAACCAATATGAGCTATTAGCAATTATTAACCGACGTTTAGTATTAGGAAAATCGCTAATGTCTTACTAATTTTGGGTTGATAATTTTCCGGACAAAAAACTCAGTAGCTCGTTACTGACCCAACCCAAGGATTGAACACAAACGTCTTGATCTAAATCTTTTTAGGCTAACCAATAGACTAATGAAACAGTACAGACAATAGAGGTCTTAAAACCTGTTTCGTTTCTCATTAATCGTAAGTTCGACCTTTATTTATAATAGTATCGACTTCATTAGCGTATACTAAACTATGCAGTTGTTAAACCAAAGCAAAGAATTAACAAAGCCTGGAATTTATCTATAAGAACGACTTACATATATTTAACTTAATCTTTAACATATAAATCAAGCACTTCAAAAATCCTTTTGTCCTACATCGTTAGCTGTTTGTCCATCACAGTCAAGGAAACAATAAATAACTCACGTAGACGAATACACGAACGGATTAGTGTCACTCCAATCGTTTAATAAATAAGACAAGAGATTAAATCCATAAGAAGCTTTATATGTAACGAGTGGCCTCATCTGATTTATTCGAATTCACTTGGAATACTAAAGGTCTCATTGAGATAACATTCCCGATAAAGCCTTGGATTACCTCGATAAGCCTGCGCTCGACTGTATAAGTCCCAGGATACATTTGCTTCTGGTAGTGGAGCTTTGTGCTTCTGGTTAGATTTAGCGCACTTACCAGTCATCTTATAATACAGTAATACTTGGTATTGTTGTATTTCGGTGAACAGTGAGTGAGCCAATGTAATTACACGCAAAAGGGATCTTGTAATTGATGACACAGTTTTGTGCTTTTCTTTAAATTATATTAATAGACGAGGCTGTTACTTTATTTATTTTTAAATAAATATTGGACACTAACATTACTCTGAACACAATGTAGGTTATTTATATTGTGTACTGCTTTATAATAGAATTACATTGAAATATCATTGTGAGTGTGCTTTGCTCGTCTGTCTCAGACGATAAATACCCGCAGACAGACAATCATAAACAAATAAGTAATTATAAGTGTAAGTCACGATTCTAATTATTTAATAACAGTTTGGTACTGTCTGAACGATCTTGATGATAATCTGTACTAATATTATAAATGTGAAAGTATTTCTGTCTGTGTGTCTGTCTGTCTGTCGCTCTCATATGACAAAACTAATAAACCGAAATTGATGAAATTAAGCGTGAAGCAAGCTTGAACTCCAAGGAAGGATATGGGCTACTTTTTTGTCTAACACATCGTAACAACTAGTAATAAATAAATCTAGCGGTATACCTGCGACTGACTCATCGTGAGATCTCTGAAACTACCAATTATCCAATTAATTAACTAACTCCCGATGTAGGCACGAGAAATTATTTTTAAAAGTTTCAACTTCAACGGAGAAAGTGGAAGGGATAATTTTGTATGAATTTTACTATCTTAAATCAATTTTGATTAGATATAGACGTACAGAACTGGGTACATTCATGAATATTGGATTCATATAATATTCTTATTCTTCGATTGCGTTTGTAATAGAGGGGCAGACTAGTATTTAGGTCACCTGATGGTACTACGACTTCCACACTGTTAGTAAAGGAATTACTTATATCTCTCGAACCTGCTATTAAAGCTTCAAATCGAAATCTATAGTAATAAATTCAGAAAAGTTAGTCTTGAGAATCCTATCACCAATAGACTACGTGGGACATTTGCACTGTTAAGTAATACCAAGAGTTAGATTCAGCGCGCCCCCCGAGCGCGGATTGGTGAATACAAATGCTATACTTACATTTCAGATATTCATATGAGCAAGTTTCCTCGTGAAGATTTCCTTCACTGCAAAGCACGAGGTGAATCGTAAGCATTATGCTAGAAACCCCAGTATAGGTGACAACTAATTTTATTTTAAAATAAAAGGATAATAGTGATACGTAATGGAATACATCTATACATAATCTAAAACAAAGTTACTTCCTGCCGTTGGTACACTTAGAGCTATGGTATTTAACATGGTTTCCATCAATCAATAGAGTAATAGTAAAAAAAGCGGATAATTTTATCTTTCCTAGAAGGAAAAAATTCTACGTCTTTTATCGTCTACTAGCGACCCACCATGGCTTGGCATGGTTGCAATACTGTTACTAAATATATTACAGAATTTGTTTAATTACGACATCACAGTAGAAACTTCTAAAATTGACAGCGTTTCTTTACTATATTGTCCACGTATTATATACAAAAACCTTCCACTCGAATAATTTTATCTGTTAAAAAAACCGCATCAAATCCGTTTTGTAATTTTAAAGATTTAAGCATACATAGGGACAGACAGTGGTAAGCGACTTTGTTTTTTACTATGTACTATGTCATCTATAAATAGGTACAATTATTTTGAAAGACATGACGAGTCACCACAGCTAATTGTGAGCTCACACACGAGGTGTACGGCAATTAACCTAAGCTCTTTTGACCGCTGGAGTTCAACTTTTCATATGATATTCTAAAACGATCATATAATTCACTTATTTCTGATTACTATATGCAAGAAATGATTCGTATTGCTCACGATTGAATTGTCTACCACGTGATTTAAAAAAAGATTTGTAAGTTTCGAAGTCGAATCCATGTGACATACATACTGAGAGTCTTAGCGTGCAACTTAAACAAAACTCAAAAGCGATTAACAACTGATGTATGCCATGTTTTAAATTATCATATGACACAAAAAAAAATATAGTCAACTAGGTTATATTAAACTTCTATGTGTCACCAATGATGGTATCGAGCGTGCTATATTCAATGCCGTAATTACACTCGCTCACTCATACTTCCAACTGAAACACATCAATAATTATACTATTGATGTTTAGTTTAGAATAATTGATGACCGGGGCGTACCGGCACAGTCCTACCACCAATAAAAACAAAAACAAATACCATTAACAGTAGCTCATATGAATTTCCATTTAGGTTATAATACCGATACTAGTCTTTTCATAAAACATATTTTATTCGGTACTATTAGCTTAAGCGATTAACCATGTATAAAACACATTGGTATATACAAGATTATACAGACGATAAAAAGCGTGGAATTCATACTAGTTGACTTCCACGCAGGATATATTACATACATAATATATAAGTGTATTTAACTAATATGACTGTATTTTTAATACGAAAAAGTATAACCACTGAGTTTCTTGCCGGTTCTTCTCAGAAGAATCTACTTTCCAAACAGATGGTAGCTTCTCTTAATATAGTTGTTTAATGAAGATTCAAAAGTGCTTGTAAAAGACTACTTGAATAATGTATCTTTTGATTTGCAAAATACAGTATGAATAACATTTTATATTTTGGTAGTAAACGCGATTTTCAATCAACTTCAACTGTCGTGATGAAACATCGTCGTCACTAACTAACTAACTGAGATTTCGATCTTTCGACCCATGACGCCGTATAAAAAGTATCAGCCTAAAAATGACCCTCTACTGGGCTAAGACTTTTTCTTCGTTTGAAGATTTGAAGTTTATTGCAAGCTGCTCCAATGCGTATTGATGGGTATGCATGTGGCAATTTTTTTCGTTTAAATAAGACACATGCGGTTTTTCTCATGATGTTTTTCTTCATCGAAGAGCACGAGATGAAACATAAACATTAATTTCGAATTCGTATTATTATAATATTAGTTATCATTACTTCAAATAAAATATTTATCATTAATTTTGTTTTGAACACATTCTTCATCATTATCCTATCGATAGCCGCAAACTTGTTCTCCTGACCTCCTGACTAAATGTCAAAAGCAGAAGAAGCTGTATTAGCAGAAAGCTGGACAACGTTTTATGGACTTTGGGGTCTGCAGACTTTTAAGTCAATAGACCAAACGCAATATATACCAGTATATCTACAAAAAGGTCATCGTAACAGTACCCTTTTACATCAGGAGTATTAAGGATTAAACATGGCAATAAGATTTACGAGCCGAGCTTGCGACAACAAGCGCACCTGACAAGATTGTTCCCAGGGGAAGATATGGCCGCACCTGCTTGTACGCGGTTTTCTTTCTACAATAGTTGTATTTTACTGTTAAAATAATTTTGCTATATGCAGTTCGAGTGACCGATATATATTTTGGTCTTTTACCACAGGGTGATACAAATCATAGGCTATTTCTGAAATTGCCCAAAAACGTCACTCACTTCTGATCCGTAATAATAAAAGCCTGACTCGAATCAGAGCCCGAACAAAGGACTAGCTCCCGGTTACCTGAAACAAAGGAGAGTGCGCTTATTATTCACGTTGCTGGTCACTGAACAGGACATTCATGGAAATATCATCACATGCATAGTCAATCAGTAATATACCTGAGTGAGGGTGCTGCGACTACGATATACACAATCAATGATACTTAAAGTTGCATTGTAAATCAATTTTTGCAATTATTATGTGTTATAAAATAAAAAATACAATTAATTAAAACAAAGGCAACGACTTGCCGTGTCAATGATGATAACATTCCTTATAAAATATATTTTTATCTTCAATAGGGTGGTGTATTGGCAAATGAGCCACCTAAATGGTAAGTAGACAACTTAGGTTACGTTATTAACGGCAATATGCCACCAATCTATGGAACTAAGATATTATGTACGTTGTAAAATTAGAAGATGTTTTGTAAAATTCAAATTCGGTGATATTACAAAACCGCCGTTACTTATATAATGGCGTAATTTACCTCTAGCCGCAATGGATAAATATGAATAAAGTCTACTGTTTTCGAGGCAAGAGTTAACTCTTCCTTATAAATATTAGTAAAACAATACTCTTCAATCCATTTACCAAAAACCTACAACGAGAGAAATAGACCTCAAATAGATGTTTGGACCAACTCATGTTTATTCCACTTTCCTAATATTCTGTTCTAAGGCTAGCCTAGCGTTAGCCTTTCAAAATGGTCTATTAAAAAACGGTTCGTAACGGCTTTTTTTATGTTTACCCCTAAAATAATGAAGAATTAAACTATTACAAACCTGCTCTACAAAAATCATCTAATATCAAAAAAATAATAAAATTTTCTCTCTTTCTTAGACAATATATTCCTCAATAGTTTCTTTTGCTTTGAAATACTATTAAAAATTCTTTAAAAAAAAAATTTTTTTTTGTTCATTTGAATGAGCACTGTAGTAAATAAAACTAACAAAATAACTGTAACGAAAAGTATCATAAAAACCTCTTTGTAGTTAAAAAGCGATAAGGTTGGGTTTTTGTAAATGACTACAATGAACATAGTTTAATTTGATAATGCCTTTGCCCCGAAAATGGGTTAGTTTTTTTAAATACAGCGGTTGCGGTATATTTACCAAAAGTTTCAAAGTTTAAAACATTTATAATAACACAAGTGCTTTAGCTTACATTGGGATCAGAGTAATGTATGTGATGTTGTCTGATATTTATTTATTTATTTATTTTATTTACTTATTTATATAAATGCATTTCAGCATATGTTGAAAATTCATGTTTGATTTAAAACTACGTTTCTGATGACTGCTGTAATATTGGACAATACTATCATTAAATCAGTAATTTATAATAATAGCATTGATGGCTGAAATATGCTTTAATGTATAGTTTCCTGGAATAACATATATTTGAGTTGATTCGAAGATACCACTTTGTATGTGCACAATAACGACACATGCTATTCTAAATAACAATCTATCTGCACTAGGCTACAAAAATAGTCCACTGCCCACTGTACTAGTTTCCTGGTGGCTTGCCAAAAAACATTTTACCATATCAGTACAAAATAAACTACAGCGACCACAACATTTTTGGTTTAGGTTGTCGACAAATTAAATTCAAGCCTTTTAAATGAATTTAAAATGTAAAACACCCGTTTCAGACACTTCAGTTAACATTACTGCTATTCGGGTAAGTACATAAATTTTTACGAAAACGTTACATTTAATTTTTTAACAATCTTTATAACCTCAAAACCTTTTTTTTGTCGAAGAAGCTTTACTTCATTAACATCTATTTGAGAGACAAAATCGAGGAGAAAATAGATGGATTGTAAGTGTTACAAAGGTTTTCGGTTTCTTGTAAGCCGCATTTGTGTTAATGCGCTTCATTTGAGTTTATAATTCATCTCGTGTCTCGTGATGAAGGTAAACATCGTTAGTTAATCTGTGTCAGATGAAATTCTGTGATATGCCCTTAACTTTAGAATACAGTGGTGGAATAAGCTCTGAATGGTTCATCTAAAGGAGATAAGGTCCGTGTTCAATGGGATTTTGATGCAATATTTTTGTACGCAATGTTACAACAACAACAACACAGAACAGTGGTCCGCGCCTTAAATGTATCTTTCTATTATTGGTTTATTTTTGATATTTTCATTTCTACGCGGAATCACAATCGATATCCATATCACAATGACTTCATGGGGTTCTAAATATTTATGCTGGACAGGAGGTTATTCGCCCAGCCAGGCCATGAATCGTCATCACTTTTATGGATAATCAATGTCAGATTTTAGTTCAGAATCTATTTGGTAGTCACCATTTGTACCCTGTTCAGCAGTTCCTCCGCCGTGTTTGCAGTATCTTCAGTTAACACATTTTTTTTATTACACGTAAAATATCCCGCAACCTCTAAATGGGATACGCTGTCGTACCTTTGTTACTTGAAACAAAAGGTTTATCCGATGCGATGTAGTGCACACTGTAAAAAACTAAAAAAGAATCAAATCTAAATAGTTTATTAAATAATGGATTTTAGAGTACCTACCACTCTGCTTTACTTTTGTAGTAGGAATTCATTCGGTTTTATTCCTAGCAGAGCCTGCGTCTGTTTTGTAGATTTTAGATACGAAGCTCTATTTTATTTGTAAAAAGATTCACATGTCTAGAATATTTTTTAGGCTATGTTGCATTTCAGTCTAAACAAACGTATCTACAATATAAGTATGCTGGATGCGTATTTCCATCTATAAATTTTGTCTTGTGTGTTTGTAACTGAACTTAGGAGAACTCCTAAGCTGTTGGACAAATTTCGATAACATATTTTGTGTCTATTTAAATAGGTCCCTGGATGGTTTAGACTGCGTACAATAGATGGCGCTGCGATCGGGAGGTAAATAAAATTCTTATTTCAGTCGAATTAAGTCGACTTGGACTGATGCGTACAATAGGTATAAATATTCATGATTGACAAAAAAGTAAAGTGCGATTATTTGCAAATATTTACAGTTTCAATAAAATACGTGCGCTGAAATAAACTAAGGGTTTCAAACAGCGGTATTTCCCAAGATTGCCGCTCGTTAATCCCAAAAAAATGGCCGCCGGCAGTCACTGTGAAACATCACGTGATCACAATTGCTAAGCTCTCCACTGATCACGGCAGCTTGAAAATCAGCTCGCGTGAGACATGACACAACCCATTAGAATCTCAAGAGCTACCGTAAGTGCATTTATATGTTGAAATGTAAGAATCGGTGGCTCTGTTGTGCTCAGAATTGAATTTGAATATCCTGAAACAAATTTAACTTTTTTAGACTATACCTTATGGTAAAATTATTTATTCTAGAAAATGATTCATGATTTTGCTTTTGCAGACTAAAAGAGGTAACGTGATTCAAGAGGTGAAATATTCAGATTTTCGAGTTTAATGTTTATATTTCGTCTTTCGGTCGGCGGTAAAGAATGAATGAGAATTCAAAACGAGAGTTAAAAGAGAGTAGATGCTTTAATTCTAATATTATTATAAGAAAATAATTAACTTTATAATATTCTATGTATAAAACTATATAATAAACGTATCCAAATATGTCTCATCTATGTCTACATGGTCTAATCCAAGATATACTTCTGAGTATAACAACATTATATTTTTCATATGACATAGGGGTTTTGATGATGTTATTTTTAATGTAAGTGAGGAAGGACAGTCCCGATACTATTACCCTTTCAGACATCATAGTTAAACTCCGAAAAACTAGCTGTGCCTTAAACAACCAAAAATAACGTTTATATTCCGTGTCAGAAGCGCATAAGCACCCTTGGGCTCAGATAGCGGCGGATACGAGCGGAAAACGTAGAACATTAGGAATGGCGTGAAGCCCTGAGCCCGGGCGTGTCGCACGACGCACGCCACCCCGATGAATTGGTGCGAATCATGCTACGTGCGACACGCGACGCGGGGAAAGCGTCCACATCACGCACGTTCAGAACGATTCGAGCTGGCGATGTGTCTCGCAATTGCTTCCATATTACTTATTAATGCTTCTTCGTTGTATATTTTTAAACAACGTAAAACTCAGTATGAATTTCTTTCCAGTTATTTTCGGATGAATCTGCACTCTAAATTGGTGCAAGCAACGCTTAACGACTGGGATATTCTTGTAAAAGTATATTACGACAAAATATATTTGTTTTTATTTTTTCGTTTAACACCTCTTTTTCAAATCAAATAAATTTTATTCAAGTTAACTTCACAATGAAGCGTTTTTGAATCGTCAATAACTAAATACAACCACCATTTCGGAAAGCAGCTTCTAGCGAGAAGAAACGGCAAGAAACTTACAGTAATTTTGTATACAACAAAAAAAACTACGATTGCATACCCTAAACCAGGAACTGCATTGTGGTTTTATATACTTCATTCAATTAGTGCCCAGTAGGGAAAGACAACACCAGTTTGTGAGGAAACTTGGATGTTAGGGATGATCTGTTCTGATCTGCGTCTCGAAATAACCTTTTGAAAAGAATAGGAAACTGCATTGAAAGATTCGAACAGACATGTACGTACATAAATGCCATAGTAGATAATACCAAAATCTAGATTAGTTCACTCGGAACGCGGGTGAAACTATAACAACTGAATTATATTGTAAAAGAAAAGTACCGTACCGCTAAGACGTATACGGAACACGCAAATCCAGTCTCCATATGAGTTACGATATAGTTGTTATCGCTGAGACAGGGGTCTCCAAACTACGGCCACCAGCCAACGGCTCGCTACCGCTATGATAAAGATAATGGGCATGCTTGGTATCAACACGAACATTTGCGTGATACACAAAATTAAAGTGTGTTGAATATAATGAGTTACCTGAAATTTAGAACTTTCATTATACCTAAGTGGAATCATCCAGCACTTAGATGAGGTTCATCGACCCTTGCGTTAAAATATGCAAAGCTCAGATGGTGAGATAAACACTGGATCTTATCGAAAGGTTGTCCGTTCAAAGGAACTCTGCATTTCTTACGTTTAATTAGAATTTGCATACTGCGCATCTCAAGTACGTATGTAAAGATTAGTCAGACCACCAGAGACAGGCATGTTTGGTGAGGGTTGTTGCATGTTTCCCAGTTCAACAACTTACATGTTCTGACAAAAAATCCTTTCCGAGATCTCAGATAATAAAACAAAAGACAGATAGATCGGAACCTAATAGTCACAACAGCAAATACAAATCAAAAGCGAATAAAAAATCCCGCTATTACGAATCGATGCGTCTGATTGATTTTGTATTCGCTTCTGTTGCTTTGCAGTAATGTTCCACACACTCCATATACCTCTTGATTTTGAATCTGAGATTGAGATTATATTTAAAGTAATAAGCAGTTACTACAAACTTAAGATATGATTAATAAATGTACTTAATCATATAAAAATAATGTTTTTATCATCACATCCTTATAGTTTGTGCTGAAATAAAAGCTGTCAAAAGCCATAGTATTCAACAATACTTTAATAAAACTCAAAATGGTTTAGGTCATAACAAATCAAATCAATATGTCATTACTCCCCAAAGCATTATTTATCTCTATTTGAAGAGGTACACTGGGAATGTTAAGGGTAGTTGGTATATACAGCCTGCCTTTCGTTATGTACAAATATAAGTATAAACAGGAATAAAAGCCCTAACTGAGGAACGTTATTTTTTTAGTCTAACCCTGAATCGTAATGTGGTTGAACTAGTTACAACTTCAGCGACGATCTTGACATGTTTGATAAAATCATGGAAATACATACACAAAACACACAATTGTATATCTAACTATATCCATAAATACCAAACATTTTAAAAATATCGTTTTATGCCACAAATAGAAAGAAACTGAAATGTTACATAAGCAAACCCTTCATAGAAAAGCTTATTTTTATAACATTTTTTTTAACGTAGCTTTCGAATTCGAAATTCAAGTTACAAAATAAAACTTAATCTGAAAATTCAAACCCATTGCACTCCTCCACTATAAATAAATATTTTTTATAAATAAATTTATCAAATATATTTTTGGAATGAAAAAGCAACATCTCCGTCGCAATTCAAATTCCCATTAAAAAAGGAAGGAGTTTTGCGGCTGACACATTAGATCGCCATTATATAATAACATTATACCGATGTATAATGTGATTATTGATTATTATTTGTTTGTAGACTAAATGTTTTTCTTTTATGATAGATAGATTGATATTATAATTTAAACGTCATTGTTGTAGAGGTTAGCCTATTTGTTTTTTTTTTCTTTTAGTAACTACACGTCTGGTTCTAAAAATATATATTATATAATTTTTACAAAAACGTAAGTTCTATTATGTCTATAGCAATAAAAGCAGACAAGCACATTACATGGCAGAGTTTAATGTTAGCAACCGTGACATTTCGTGTAGCGGTTCTCGTGACGATGGCTCCTAAGCATAAGCCGTCACGAACTGGAACAACGCGCTGAACTTAGGCCTTTCAGTGTAACCGTGGAGGTTCACACAACGATAACATCGCGTACAAACAGACTATTGTACTTTTTTAAATAAGTTGTCTTATTACACAACAATATACGTTGAAAAGTATAACTACTGAGTTTCTTGTCGGTTCTTCTAGGCAAAATCTACTTTCCGAACCAGTGGTAGCTACACTTATGTAATTGTAAAATGACGATTCAAAAGTGCTTGTAAAAACCGACTTGAATAAAGTTTATTTTGATTTTGAATTAGAGTATTATTAAGATTTTCAAGCTCTTTTAATCACTTAAACACAATTTTTAAGTTTGCAGGCTGGCGTAAAATATACCATCTGATGGGAAGTAGTTATTTCTGCCCAAAGACAATGGCGCTGTGATTTCGCCATAAAATATTATTTACACCACCAATGTGCCGCCATCTTGAGACACTAAGATGTTATTTATGTCTTTTGTGACTTAAGTGACACTAGCATACTCACCCTTTAAAACGGAACGCAACTATGCTGAATATTGCTCTTATGTAAATATTTTTACCGTAAGAAAATAGCTGAATTCTATGAAAACGTATCCATGTATACAGGCCGATAGAAAAATAAGATACGCAGGTACTCATACAGTTTATCGATTGTAATATTCGTATCAAGTGGGAAGCTTAATATAAAAATACGGTAATTAAATATCGTTTATGTTCAAACAGAATTCGCTGTGTATTATAATGGTTTTATACCTAGTATAAGGCACCGCTGGGGGTATTGATTTCTGATGACGTCATAAAGGTGTAATAAATCAGTCATATGCTCATACCTAAAGTAAATTTGAACGATGTCGAACGTACGCTCCGATACAGTAACAAGTAACCTATCCCTACAGTCATGTTATATAGCCTGCGTGATTTGTATGAGTTTTGTGTCTGTGAGAAGTAAACTCCTCAATCTCAGCGCCGTTATTTGAAATATTTTTTCATCCTTTAAAAGGTCCACTATCCTAGACTGATAGGTCATTATCTCTTTATTCGATACGATCGAAAATATTTCAAGCGGAGGACCAACATAACGTTCTTCTCGAGTAGTGTAAACACTGTCAAAATGAAAATTTAAATGTACTTTATGCAATACTTATACAGGCACTTTTGAAGCGACATTTTACAGAATTGTATAATCTGAAAAGCTATCGCCAGTTCGCATGTAGATTCTTCTGAGATGAAACAGCAAGTTACTGTTTTCCCATTTAAATTTTCAATTTCCATATCTTTAATTTTGGGTTTTTACTGTAATGTGTAGGTATGTTTCAACAGAAAAACTACTCTAGTCCTGGGGTTTGAATATCGGCGGCAATATAAGCTAGCCGCTTGAACCACAAGTCAGTCAAATATTTAAATAGTAGTGGTTTGGTAAAAAACCCATCAAAGATAAGATTTATATAAGTGATAAACTATCGTCAAGTTAAATCTTGACATTTGAAGTCTTCGTCGACCTGATAGGCAGCCTGTATTGACTACCGAATACAATGGGAGCCATCAGCCATGACATTTCGTGCGCAGACAACGTTTCTGAACTTATGATAGCGTGATGTTACTCTTTAAATATTTTATTTAAACATAGCCATGTGCACGATATATTGAAACGTCATTGCTTTATCGCCTCGTACCTGGAGACAGTCACACTAATTTCAGTTTTAAAAAAATGAAGTCCTGAATTCTGTAAATTGAAGATGCTGATGCATTTCTCAATAGCTTTTTGTTTGGAATCAATTTTGATAATGCCTTTTGAAACAGTTTAAATATTAACAAGGTTTTTATAACTGTTCAAAGTGACCCCATCTCAACGCTTTTCTTATCAAAAAGACCAACACCACAATTATCTCATCTTGACCGATTTTCAGTCGCGTTGGTTTTTCTAATTGGACTCCACCCAGATAAGGACGAGATTTCATACTTTATAAAATGTTAATCATAAGATGGTATGATAACATGACGTAATAGGGACAAATTGCATATTATATCCCTCGGAATCACCGAGGGATATAATACTTACCGCTAAATTGTCACTTGCAACTATAATATTTTTGGGACGGAAACCCTTATCTTTATTTACTACCATAACAAGAACCTAGTCAAAAGTAAAACGGCGAAGAACGTTCCTTCCAGAGGTTCCTAGGACTGGTTGTTAGAGACTGGCCTATAGCATGCAGCCCATTTTTAGTACAATTTATACTTTTTTGTGTCGTTAAGAATCAAATAAATAATACATGAGCTTTGCTTACCTATGTATTTACCCATATCTATCATTGTTTTAATAAAATAATCGACACACGTTGCTAGCACAAGTGTCACACAAGTATTTAATTAATGCAGTAAAAAGTATCTTTTCGCGAAACAAATAATTCATATCCACCTGCGAGTGTCTGCACACGTGAGTGCATTGGTAACTATTAAATGTCAGCCTGAGTCGGAGTGAACTATCACCTTGAGCAGACACGCGACCTCGGTCTACATTGCAACTGGGATTTAATAAATCGTATTTATTGGTTCAGTGTTGGGTCTCCATCGTTACTGTTTATAAAAAAACTGCTAAAATGTCCTGAACGTATGCTGATTGTCAGGAACGTTAAGGTGGGATCTGCACAGAGTTTAACGTAGATAGCGTCCCGAACAACAACAACAACAACAACTGCCTGTAAATTTTTCACTGCTGGGCTAAGGCCTTCTCTCTCTATGAGGAGAAGGTTTGGAAGATGGCAGCTTCCTTACGATGTTTTCCTTCACCGCCGACCACGAGAGGATTATATACACAAATTAAGCACATGAATATGTATCGTGTTTGAACCCGCAAATACGCACGCATTTTAACCACTGGGCCATCTCGGCTCTCCCAAGAATATATTTATTAAGATGGTTAATAAAATACGTGTAACGTACGCGTCAATAGCATGATTCTCTTGTCTATTTTATATCGTCATTATATTGTGATACAACTGAATTATAATTATATTAGTCACTTAAACCTAAACTATCTGATAGTCATATTTTGTGGAAGCTGATTCATTGATTAGTTATTCTACTGGATTGAGGCAGTTTAATTATATAGCTCATTTTTCTTGGTTGTTGTATGACGGTGTAGCTATTTTACATTTTGTTATTGATTGCAAAAACATTCTTTACAATAATCAAATAATTTTATTTAGTAGGAAATCGAATTCGAATCTAATTATTTAACAGGTCAATGAACATATCCACATTATGTTACGGATTAGAAATGAAATACAAAAGGAACTCATTACGAAATGAGATAATTCGAGAGGAAAATTAACATTCATTCAGAGCTTTCATCGCTGTTAACAATATCGTTATTGTACAAAAGGCTATTCACGAAAATTGATTTTATAAGATACTATTAGTCGCCCGCGGCTTTGTTGGCGTTTAAGGGGTTTATTGTCACATGTTAAGCAAAAAAGGAGCCTATGTCTCTTGTTGAAGCTTAAGCTTACTCCATACGAAAATTCATAAAATTCGGTTCAGTGGTTTGGTAGAGAAAGAGCGACAGGCAGACAGGCAGACAGAGTTACTTTCAGACTTATAATATAAGTATAGAAGTAGACTTGAGATTAATCATAAGCAATATAAAATAAAAAACATATATCTAAAAACATAGTACGTTCAAGATATGACACGTGCCATTAAACTATCAACTGTCGGAAGTATGCACGTACCCTGGCGGTCCTGCCATATAGCCCGGAATTCCAGATCTGGGTACCTTTCTGAAGGTTTCAATGCGAGAAAATAAAAAGGGCACGAGTTTGCTTTTGGAAGACAAACTAATTTAGAAAAATAAATTAATTCGTCAGATATGAAACTTTGCTGACATAACGCGTATTTATTCTATTGTACAAAATATTACTGGATTAAAAAAATTAAAGGTATTCTTCTGTCTGGGAGGAAATCAGCTGAAAATGGATATACTAATCTTACTAGTAATTATTCCACCAGCGTGGTGGAATATGTTCCAAACCTTCTCCTCAAAAAGGAGAGGAGGCCTTTAGCCCAGCCGTGGGAATTTACAGGCTGTTGTTGTTGTTGTTGTTGACTAGTAATTAAAGTAAAAAATCTAAACCTAATTTTTAACATTGTTTCTTTTTTTTACGAGTGCAAGTAAAATGTTCTTTACGAATTTTGTTTCCTCAAATAAATCTCAGAATACGATAAAATTACTTTGAAACAGAAAACCGCACCAACGACAGATATCGCAGTGGACGATGATCCCGTTTCCCAGAAATGTTCTTGTTTTAAACGAATGACGTGTCATTAATTATTAATACATGATTTCATTTGAAACTAAAAAGTCAAATACACTTAAAATTTCCCCTTACATACCTATATGACCTTCTAAAATTCGCAAGTTTATTTTAGAAGGCTATATAGGCCATCGTAAACCTAATTAACTTTTCATGACGCATATCGAAGTATAATAAAAGGTTTGGCTGAGTTGTTAAGTCATTCATAGACTTCATTTGTAAAAAGGCATAGTGCTATCAACGTACGATATATCGTTTATAAAATCAAACTCCTGCGGTATCTGACCGCACCACCTGACTGAACCAACAATGTTTTACATATTATGGCAGCACTTGGCCGGACAAAGTTACCCTGTAGATGATCTGTTTGATAATGTTTGTCTTTGATATATATCACAAAATATTAAATAAGTGTTTCAACAATTTTTATTTATTACAGTAAATACTACAGCGCTAATAGAATACGGAGCTGAAGTTTCATTACATGACGCCTAACATTTGGGAACTAAGAAAACCTTTTGTCTGTAAGCACACCGGCTCATGATATGAACACGACGGTAGTGCTTTTTAATGGTTGATCAAGTAAGATACACATCAACGGAGTATGATGTTGGCGGAGTCCACTCTCGGTACGGATCGCTCGAGCGTTTGGTCTCTTGTAAATATGCAAATATATTGATGACTTGGACTTCCGCCTTTTAAGACTTATAGGAACGAATGTTGTTTTAATAATCATGGTAAAATCATCGTTACGATCGAACATTTGTTAATATTATGCTAATTAGTAAAACGATATATTTTAAACAATCTTTTAATCTTCACCTGGAAACACATGTTCTTGTCAATATATGTCATATAAATCCGTATATTATATGAAATAACATCCGGTATATCACGGACAATATTGCTTTATATATACAGAGTACGGTAGGTCCAGGAACAGTCAAAGATTTGTAAAAAGCAAGTATAAGTATGTATATGTTTAATAGACTTTAGGTTTCTAGTAAATTACTAATTACGTATGATGTCATACTTTGTGCTATAAGATAATTATAATGGCTATTTAATGCGCGGATAATAAGTCGCCTCATAACAACCGCCACAGAAGTACAAAAAGAACATTGTAACTTATAATCTATCGGCTTAATCGTAGAGTTAGCGTGGTGTACAAAATTCACTGCTGTACTTTATAGATATATTCATAATAGGACTGATAATAAACGAGACCAAACGTCTATAGAGAAAGGTATAAATAAGTACTACTACAGACATTCTAATTTTCAATATATCGTAAAAGATAAAGACGCTTTAATAGTAGAACTAATTTATCAAAAGCTTGCAGGTTTAGTTCATTGACGTACATGTATGTTTCCCGTCGACTATCAGTATCTCTCATAAATCTGCAAAATTTTATTTTATTTTTATATTGTATTGTCAAACTACCCTAACAAATATGTGGTTCAACGATCCTGTATCATTCTAAATAAATTTGGAAGCATAAGACAAAGAAAAAAAAGTGTAATAAACAATATCATACATGATATGTATATGTATAAACAGACAGGTCAACCGATTCTCTGACAGGTTTTAATGTTTTCAATAAATAATAATTGGAAATTAGAGTAAAATAAAATGTCCGAAACGTGCAAATACATACAAATTGGTATGTTTTCTCGAATTGCCAATAACGATTATGTTGCTATTTCAATAATTTTCTATGCTAACATGTGTTGGAAATGATTTTCAATATATTTTTTAAAACATTAATTTCATAATGCAATAAATGCTTACCAGTTCTTAACTGATATATTTCGAATATTTTTCTCATAAAACGTGTACTGTAATTACTCAGTAATGCAAGTAATTAATATAAGTTACTAAGTAATGTAAGTAAGTAAGTAATGTATATGTATAAAAATGTAGTTGTAATAGAATGTATTACTAAGACATAATAATTAAATGGAAAAATATTTATTAAATCTAGTGAGCCTCAACGGCAGCCTGACTTTTGACTCAATAAGCGAAAAAAATTAGCTGTAAGCTTGAATAAGTCTCGTACTATACTGTATTATCTTGTTATATACGCTTTATAAACGTATGCTTAGATGTCAATAAAGAAAAAGGGCTGAATTTATTGGAAAATCATTACGTAATTGAATTGTTATTTGATTAATATAATTTTATAAATAACTGTTTTAACAGTCTGTTTTCCGAGTTTCTTTTTCTTGGCTATTAGAGATTCCTTGATTAAGTAATATTTTCATTTATTCGTCAAAAATATCGATCCAAGTCACTTGATCGAGTCTCGTGATTTGTAACTTAACTGGAAATTATTACATTTACAAGTTGCCAAAGCAATAACTTGCATTGTTAAAGATACCAACAGACAAGTATACTCATATACTCGAGAGACTTAAAGGGCAAGGTCGCAAGAAATAACACCGCCGGCGTTCGATAGATTTATTGTGTTCTGCGATAAAAAATGTTTTATTCTGGGGTGGTAAAACTCAAGAAGCATGTCCAGTGAATATTCCACTGCTGGGCGCCCCAAATATGTTGGTTATGTTGTTGTATGTCCAAATATGGTTTTCAAATTCGAAACTGAAACATCTGCTTGTTAAAAATACTTAAAAAATATTAAAGAATAAATCAAACCTTTTGAAATACTTCAAGCGAATGAATACAATCAAAGTGAAGAGAATCTGTTTTCAACTACAGAACGAAAACTATAAATGTCTATTCGTGAACGGTTTATATTTTAGGATGTAAAACTGTTTTCATGTTTATGTCATATTCAAAAGCAATGTGAAGGTGGTCATGTGACCACTACCCGTCTCGCTGACCTCACCGATAAGGGTTCGACCCTCGACCCAGTATTATTCCTGCAATAAGTTATGACTATGAGGAAATAATTGTTTGTTTATAGTGCAGTACGAGTTTATCCATTTGTAATTGTTATAATTAATACATGACCTAATCAATTTCAGAAATATAATATGTTGAATTATAATTAACGTAACATTATATACTACCATATTATCCTACTAGCGTAATAGGTTGATAGAACGAAATTATCGTAAGCCAAGAACTTTTAAGGCTGCGTGTAAGAAAAGTTCAAATAAGACAGATTTGAATGTTAGGTTTATCTTGTTTTTAAGTTTAATGTGAGAGGATAAATAAATGCTGACGCCGAGGTATTTATACTTGGCATCAGTATAAAGATTGGAAGATAAATTCCAAATGAAAGAGAGTTGTCTAAGGCATGTCTCCTCTAGGGCCTTGGAGTCTCGTCACGGTAGCATGCGAAAACACTTCTGTCGCGCCCGCCGATGTACCGGAGAAGGTACCGCTGGTTTTTTAATGGGTATTCCGGTGTTTTGTAGCGATCTTGGGCACCGGCAAGTCCCAATAAACCCTACGTGGGGAAAAAGGTGTAACGCGTTTCCTAGAACGAAGCTTGACCAAAAAACGGTAAACCAAATAACCATGATTAATGTATAAACTTTCAAAAACTTATGGTAAATTTTTCATATCTATCATTCAAAGGTATGAAAAAATTTATTTAAAATACAAGGACTTTAGTCGACTGAAGAAAAACGCCACAGTATTCTTTGAAATATACGTTTCATAATACTTCTAATAAATTCAAGTATGTAGCCATTGTTATTGAAGCAAATATATTTAAATAATGCGGTATTGTATAGAAGTCAAGTCAAATCACTTGAATAGCGCACATGTTAGAGAAAACGTGTTCCTAAACAAAGGCGTTTGAAAAGCAGAAACATAGTTGCAAAGATCACGAGATATCCAGCTGAAACCATTGTACCAGGTGTCTGAAAGGTTATCTCAGTAAATGATTCATGAGGGACAAACAATATATACACATAATATGGTACACATACACTCTACAAAAGCAAATTATTCAACTACTTCTCTCCGTTTGGTCCCAAATAAATGTATACTTAAAGAGTATGAATTGACTCGCGACGAATATTGAATGCAGTTATTAATTAAAAAAAAGAAAAAATAGGGCAGGTTGGAATAAAGACATTACTAAGTTCACTTGGTAGTAGGGCTACGTATAACCCATCGAGGTTGGTTCATAGTCAAATATTCTACCGCAAAATAGTGAAACATTATTCATATGTTTCTGTTTAAACGGTGACAAGAAATATAACATCGCAAATTCCAAGATTGGTGGCACATTGGCGTTTTAAGAGACTTACCATCAGTTGGGCTGCTTCCGTCCTCTTAAATATATTATTTAAAAAAATACGGAGTCCAAAGATAACATAAAAAAATCAACCAAACTGACTTTCTTAAAATTGGCAATTAATGCGATGGTGGCGGTGTCATTCTTAATAAAAATGGCCACTTATTTTTCCTATCAATGCGAATAGCCCGAAACATAATTGCTAATTAGTGTATTAATAGGTGTAGTAAATTAAAGGGCAAGTAGGCCAATTAGTATAATTACGTGTCACAAAAACAGTGCCCTAACGATCCTACCTACAGTTTCATTTCGATAGGAATAAAATATACGGCCATCATAATTAATCGTAGACGTATTACTCAATGTTGACAAATCTTTTTTCTAAAATTACCAAAACTAAGTAGCAACTTATATATGTATAAAGAGTACTAAAGAGAATCTCTTCCTGTCTCTGTATCTTCGCTTACTTCTTCTAAAACTCGCAATAGATTTTAATCTGTTTTACAGAAAAACATGTCTCAAACCAATTTGTGCCGTGCGGTCCGTGTGGGTTAGAATAGGACCTCCCCAACTTTACCCGTGGGTGTCGTAAAAGGCGACAAATAGTATATATTAAGGACCAGTGTATATCATACGCACTTTGGGTTTAACGCAAGGTGGCGGGTACCCCGATAGCATTCCCAAGGAGGGTTAGAATCAGGCAGGCGTCCGATTTTAAAATTTAAGACAAACCCTTAGCAGTATGGAAAACTGAAAGACAATTGTATATTACATATAATTTTCAATTTATGACATTCTTATATTAAGAAATAAAAGTTATAAAATAAAATAATATACGTATTTTATATTTACCTTGCCGAGCTAAATTGTCATTTAAGAAATAAATAAATATAACATAAACAAAAAGCAATAAATTCTTCAACCATAAAAACTACAAGTTAACTGATAAAAGAAGTTTCTCAGACTCGTGAAAAGATATAACATACAATATATATACAATAGTGTACATTGTATATAGCAGGAACACATTCAGGCCGCGTGCATCACGACAAATAGTAAACATTACGCTTGCGTTTGCGCGTGCGCCGTGCGCTTCGTATCTCCCTCGTACGCACAACGTGTTATCAATATCACTTACATGTTTTCGTTTCATGTGCTTTGGATTATTCTGAGATGATAAGATCTGTATTTTTATGTGTAAGCATTTTTTTACCATCACAAAGAATTTGGCCATACATAATAGACATAATTTACGCCTGGGGTGAAGAAAACCTTCTTGCGTCAAATCGTTGCAATTTAGTGGAATATTGCATGTTGTATGTGTTAACATTTATCCTGTAGTTTGTGTTATTTTAAGACAAATGTAATCATTTTTATAGGTTATGTAATTTAATTAATATTGTTTAATAAAATGTTAAAGTAATTAAATAATATTTGACGATATATCTTCCTCTAAAGTAAAAGATTATGATAACGCATGCCACAAAATTGAAATACCAAAACACATTAAATTATTTTTTATTCACATGTATCACAGATACTTGGTTATAATAACAATGAAATTAAGATAAAATAAATGTTTTTAGTTAAATTTCATATCGCATATTCTTATTATATATTTATCAATCAGACGTAATGATCGACGGACAATACGTTTGTTCACCAACAGAATTTACACAAAATACTTATGACATAACGGGAATCCGACATGATGGGTTAGAGGACCATGGGTTTACGTCCTTTCCGAAGCTATATAATGATCTGGGAATTCTCGACTAAGAACCCAATTACGTATTGCCGGCCATTGCCTACGCCCAAGAACCATAGGATCTGGAGCATCGTATCCAGCTAACATACAAACAGTAATATTATTTTAACTACACACATGTACATCGAATTGGCATCAGGATACGCAAGTTCATTGCCAATGCATGTCAATTACTCTCCGTCTCAGAATTCACGGTTAAGACAATCAAATCGGATTTGTTCCGGTAATTTCCTTCGCGTACTATTTCATTTGTTTCGGTATATTTGATCTAGAAAAAGAATGGACTCAATATTTAATTGATTCGGGTTTTTTCGATCATTCCAAGTAGAAGTGAGACAGCGAAATAGGTACCCGTTTGGTTACTGGCATTTGAGGACTAAGCCATCATTTACTGAATGGTAGGACAATAACGACTGCAAGCAGGTAAAAGTAGGTACCACTCAGACCGGCTTATCACATATTTTACATACGAACCGCAAAACCCAGTAGTGTTGTGTTCGGATTAATATGTTATTGAAGTAATGTTACAAAATGTAAAAACATAAAATGTCAGTTCCTAGTTTGGTAGTTATGAAAGAACGACTAAAATGTCTGATGATGCCAAAGTCTATGGTAGTCATCAAATCTGTGTCGCAATCAGATAAAAAAAAAATCATTTGACATCAAACACAGACAGTTAAGATATTCAAATAATATGACAGCTTCGTTTATTATTATTTCATTCATCGCTCGTCCGACATGCGCTCACAATTTGCAATTTAAAACCGTTTTAGTTACTCTATTTATGTTGTATTTTTTATCAGTGACGCGGCTCTATCGATCCGCTGTGTAATTAGTTTCGCATGTGTACTGGCGACCTTGAATTTAGAGAAAAAAAAATAACATTTGCGATACACGTGTAACCGAAGAATTAACTTTTATGTAACAGCTAAAAACTATACCAAGAATTTGGTATTTTGGGAAACATTTGTATATATTTTGTAAACATGTTTTTCCAATAATTGTGGAAAATATATAAAAAACAAACTTACAATACATTTTTAATCGAATTGAACAAAATACGATATCAAGTACATGTAAATAATAATTTCACCTCAAACAATCGAATGGACCATTACATTATTTGCAAGGTTTGACCTTGGAAATAATAACAGGTGATGATAGTGAGCCAGTAATTTGCTATAAATGGCACAAGGAACTACATTCGTTCTCATATTTAGCAGCGCATTGTCATTGTAAAGAATGGTTTGTTTAGTTCAGGGCCAATGTCTGTGGGCGGTGATGACGTTATACCATCAGATAGCCTATTTGGTCGTCTGCCATTCCTAAAAAGAATAATTATTTTCAAATCACTTAGTGGTAGGGCTTTATACAAGGTCGTCTGGGTAGGTACCACACATTCATTAGATATTCTACCGCCAAATAATAATATTTGGTATTGTTGTGTTCCGGGTTGAAGGGTGAGTGAGCCAGTATAACTACAGTCACAGGGGACATAACATCTTATTTTCCAATGTTAGTGGCGCATTGGCCATGAAAGGAATAGTTAATGTTGGTTGGGCGGTGGTGATCACTCATTTGCTCGTCCACTAACCAATGGCATAAAAAATATTATTTGTTCAATAATTCAAATTATATTCAATTATTAGACATGCCTAATAACCGAAGTCGTCACAATCGTTTCAGTATATGAACGCTCGGAATTCCATTTCGTCACGGCTTTGCCATAACGGGTAGTTTTCGGTTGTTGTGACACATTTTTTCTTGCTACTGATTTAAATGGGTTTTTAACGGGCCTTTTGGATTGGATGGAAAGTGTCATGGACCAAAAATCCCAACTAAACAAAACTAGGTCTCACAAAAAAATATAATAATGCATCTCTTGATTACAAAACGATGGTGTTTCAACTTTAATCCTCTATTTTAGTATACATACATATATCCATTTTCATTCAAAATCTATAGTCAGGTCTTCAGCCAGATTTCCTCATTGGGCACCAGCGTGTTACTTGGCAGCATGTATGTATGTATCTATATTTATTCAACATCATAACGTCTTGTGGAGTAGAAGAGACGACGCTAATGTTTACACTATATATAAATCTCGTATATAAATCGTCGGACCGTTACGGCCGGAGTAGAATCCGGTATTCCCGATAATTCGTATCACTCGACACCCACGCGTGGCCGGCAGCCAACTTACAATTGGTATCGTCCATACTCTTCTCGACTCTATCAATAATATGCTTTAATTGGAATATTTGTTATACGTTTGAGTCAATAAACATAAACGTGGATAGTCCCTCAGCGTTCTTTGGATTGAACAGTATTTATTTGCGAATGATAAAATCAGAAAGCAGACTATATGGAGAAGAACCAGAGTTAAAAATTAACCGACATAGTTTGAAAAATTAGGAGACATAAGAGGCAGTTGGCTGATCACGAATATCGAGAACTGATTGCTACTCAAACTTTAGATCTACGTTTTTAATGCGATTTTCTAATATATTTTATTTCCATAACTTTGTAAATTTACTTTTATTTCACATCCATATTTAAAAAACTTTGCCGATATTTTTAAGTCAGTTTGGCACAAATAATATGCGGTCTTCTTTATTCCATTACATAAAATGATTACTTCTCTAGACGCAAATTAATTTTAACATAAATCTAATAGTTTATAATAAATTTATACAAGCATAGGTGCGTTTTTTTTCAACACGACAAAAAAGGCCGAGTAGGGAATGAGCTGGAACATAAACGCTAGGCAATTTTCATTTCATAACAGTTAAACATCAGATGATTGACCGCGGCTGATTGCTGACGTCACTTGGCATGGCGCTTGCCAGTTGTTGCTCCGCAAAAAATAAACAGAGCTATTTATGAATCAACTAATAACTTAGTCGTAGCAAGAAGTTTTTATAACTTTACACCGACTTGTAGAATTACTTCAAGTTCTTGTAAGTCTATATTTCAATTAGATTACTCGGGTGAGATATTTTAACAGGAAAACGATATAATTACACAGTTTTTTTTTTAAAAAATATTATGCTATTCTTACGAAGTTTCATGTGATACGCTTCGATCGAGAGGTGTAAGTTGACATCTCGCAACAACGGATGTTATTAATAGGATTTTAATGGCGGTTGTTGGATAAAAAATATATATTATGAAGTAAATAAACCGACGTCAATTATGTACACATAAACTTACTCATAATATTGATTATAATGGTTATTATATTTGGCTTACTTAATGCGTAGTATCATTGGTAAGCTTACATAACTTAATAATTGATCTACTTTACGTTTTTTTTTTGAAGCAAAACTTTTTGGGCGGTGAATTGATCATACGAATGAGTAATATGATGTTACACGAGGGAGAAGAAAGATATGGAAGAAATAGAAATAGAAGTATACAGTTATAAATTTCACTTGTGTCATATGTGCACGTGATATTCAATTTTTAAATATATAAATCTAAATGAGGTTGATTTAATATCGGCAATAATGAAGCCACTCAAGAGTTATTTTAGGCAGAGAGTTCCAATTTGCAAGTTATAAATTACAATAAACCGACGTAAAACTTTTGTTTGCAAAACACGGCGCGAATATCGGAAAAGCTCAAAGTTTATGATCGTTTTTCATTTCGTTTAACGACGGCCTGTTAGTATACTACGTCGGACGTCACGGAGCGGCCGCTGTAACTGTACCAGGAAAGTGTAATATTGAGCGGAAACTTTATTTAGATGTTCGTGAAGATAAACATATTTATAATATCTCTGAAATTTACGAATCTGGACCTTAAACATCACTTTCGTCGATAAAAAACGGAAGTGTAGTTTGGAGTCATCTAAAAACGACCTCATTGTTGCCTTTATCCTTTTAAAACAATTGGGGAATTATAGAAATGCTATTGACAGTCATGACCACGTCATTGTATGTAGTAAACATACACTTTGACTTCGATTTGTTATATTTCGATCTCTCTAATAGCACATCAGGCGACATAATATCGAGTGATCACCAGGTAGAACACTTTGTATGGACCTGTTTACATTTATCCGACCGATGAGGCCGATGATAGGCTATTGTTAATTCCTCTTAGATATTCTTATTGACGGCTTACAACACCCACGGTCTGAGATCGCACGATTCCATTCTATTCTGCCGAAACGTAGATTATCATTTACAATAAGTATTACCTTGACCACGAATAGACATAAACGTATTTAAGTAATATTGTTTTTAATGTCTATCTGATATCTGATAATAGAATATCTATATCTGATAAGCTAGAGCTGTTTATTAAGAGTATCTAATAAAACATTTGAACGGTCGAATGGAAAAATCTCCACTAATAAATCTTCTCAAAAGTATTTTGTTGTGTAGGATGTGGATTTATTATTTTAATAATAAATATATTCTACGTGAATTTAACGATTCAAAAATAAATATAAGATTATCTTATTTGCGTTTAAAACGAGTTTACTTTATTTTAGGAAGGCCGATGAACAAATTGGCCATTTGACGATAGACCACAGAACACCGTTATTGTTTGACGGTGGTAAGAGTGACCAAGTTTGGGCTGCACAAAGCCTTACCACTTGTTGTTCACAGAGATTTCGACTTTGAGGAAGAAAATAGCAATATATAATAGAATAAATGGCCAGTTACCCAAGTAAGCTCACACAAGATGCTATCAACAACAATTTTTTTTCTACTTATAGAACGGGTTTAACGGTGACTAAGCGGCCGATCAATATACTTGGTTGGGACAGAAAATATCACAGAATGTGTTAAAAAAATCCATTTTAGAAGGAATGTAGCAAAAACCGTCAATTACCAACGGAAAGACGCTGGTTAAATAAAAGAAAAGTAAAAGGAAAAGCCTTCGTATAACAGCATAAGTACGCGCCCCAAATATTTCCTACTTGGGACCAATTGACTCGAACTGCCATTGTAGATATTTTGTTACGACTCTCAACATGTTTTAACTCCGTATCTCATGCAACACCTATATCTATAATAAGATGGCTATTTGACGTCAATCAAAGCTATTTCGGATACACGATAAACCCCTCCTCCTCCTGTTTTCCTTGTATAATTTATTGATCGTAATCTTACTTCCGATTCGATGTGAATCGTGCTTTACAACCGAAATAACATTAATTAGTGATGTTACTAAGAGCATTCGTTGTAGAACAGATAGATGCACAGGCATGTATGAAATAATAATAATAACATTTGTTATTAACATTATTTTTTTTTATGATATAGGTTGGTGGGTGATATGGGCCACCTGATGGTAAGTGGTCACCATCACCCATAGACAATGAAGCTGTAAGAAATGTTAACTATTCCTTATCGTCAATGTGCCACCAACCTTGGGAACTAAGATGTTATGTCTCTTGTGCCTGTAGTTACACTGGCTCACTCACCCTTCACACCGGAACACAATAAAACTGTGTACTGTTATTTGGCGGTAGAATAACTGGTGAGTGTGTGGTACCTACCCAGACGGGCTTGCACAAAGCCCTACCACCAAGTAAAAACCACCAAATAAAAATATTGCTGACATTTTGTTGATTTTAAATAGTAAGAAACGAACTACTATGGTTCCGGTTCTCGAAATTTGGAACCGGTGGTGGTAGCTTCACTTACAATGACGATTCAAAAGTTTACTCGAATAAAGTATACTTTGATTTTGATAAAGACAAATAGGTCATCCGATGGTGAGTGGTCACCGCCCGCAATGTTCATTAGAAATATCTCACGTTCAATAAAGTACCTGATATTGAGACAAAGACCGAAGTTACAAATTACGAGTTGATAGATTCAAATTAGAGATTATGAAGTCTTTGATTCACTCCATCCAAAAATCCTAATTAGAAACCTAGAGGTCATTGACATTCCCGTGCCTCAGAAAATTTGTAAAGCAGTTGCTCCTGCCGCTGATTTATCGTCGGTCGTGTTGACAAGTGCATTCTATACTCATATTTACACATGCACTAAATATTTCCTTCACCAGTTCTTGGTCACCAACAAATATTTCATTAAAATACTCATTTATTAAGCTGTTAAAATTATTATCATCTGTAATCACAAATATAATACAAAAACAAGCAAAAAAACGTCATGCATCTCGCATTCCGCATCGTTACAACCAAGAAGAAAGGAATCGTAACGGATTCGCGACTTGACAAAAGATCACGTGAATAACGAAAGATAAGATAAAATCACTGGGACCTTTTTAACGGTAAGATTATTGTTCCACATTTTAAGCCGATTGCCGCAAGATCGGATTGTATTATTTGAGTATTTACCAAAGCGGTATGCCCGCTCTGTAGTGTGTTGGCGGAAGAATAAAAAGAAAAACTGAGATCATAGTTCAGTACTTCAAAATTTTGTAGTACTGGAAAACATTTATGTAGTTTCATTATTGAAAACGTTACCGCTGAGATTTATGACGATTCTTCTCAGTGAACTATTTTTAGTAAGGAGCTAGTAAATAAATAAATTGATGTAGTTTTAAACTACACTACTACTACTTTGATAGATCCTATATATTTTCTTATCATCTCAGAGATTCTTGTACTTATACTTTGGTCAGAGACTACAAATACTTGGCTGTATTTTCATATAACGGCTTTGGATTCAAGTCTTTCGAGTCTTACATACCTGTTTGGTTATACTATGTAGCCATACATACATACATAGACATAAGTACGTACCTCGTTCTTCTTCATCGCCTTTTGTTTCATTGGAAATATTTAATGTTACTAGTAGCCACCTCCCAGAAATTCGAGGTTCATTTATTGCTTAGAAAAATAATACGGTATTCATATGTGCAATCGTTAAAATAGGATCAACTGGACGATACCTTGTTAATTTTTTAAGTTTACACGCTGAGTTTCTTTCGCCAGATTTTCTCAGGACAGGGTATTTTCTTTTCCGAACCGGTGGTACTGTTTCATTTGACCATTAATATGTAAGTGTAATATTGAATAAAGTAATTTGAGTTTGAGTTTAAAATAACTTATATTGTATGAACTATAACTAGGATATTTTTAAATGAAATTTAATGTAGTTGTAGCACATTGTATGCATTATTTTTAGCGTTCTGCACTATATATAATCTTTAAACAAATGCCAAATCTCACACTCCCCCGTGCGCGCAATGCTTTTAAAAAGCGGTACAAAGTTTTCTATTCGCGTATTAATATATATCTAGTGCGATACTTGATATGTAAGAATCGTCTGTATAAATTATTTATGTATGTATGTAAATATATCTTATCTAATAGTTGGCTTTTAGGTAGTTTTAATGTATAGCTATTGAGTATAGATCTATTCACTCACGAAGTCACGCCCATCTACGTTAAATTATTATCGGTGTTTGAAGAAAATAAATGCAAAGAATTTTATTCTTTATTTTGTTGCTGACGTTACTTTTAGTCATCTCACGCACACTAAGACATATCTCTCTCACGCATACAACTGAAAGCCGATGATAATTAAAAAAAAAATACAGACGACTTGAAAACCTCCTCATTTTTGAAGTCGGTTGAAAAGTAGAAGGACACGTCTTCGTGAGTGTATGGATCAACAGTCATCATTCCATAATTTACCTTCAAAACGGTTTGATGAACAAGAAATTAATATAATTTGTGGCATGCGTGTATTACATCTGATACGTGAAGTTTTTCTCACGATATTTTTCTTCACATCCAATTTCCAGAACCCACGATTCAGTTTCAAATGTTCTAAACCCGACTAATTCTGCTCAAAATAACTTCAAATAGGTATACTAACGCAACGTAATATGTAAATTATAAACACTGAAAATAGTATACGAGAAAAAAAACTTTGAAGTTGTTACAGTACTGACATTGATTTCGTAAATGAAAACAAACCTAACCGAGTGAGTGAAATGTAATAATTCTTTAATCATTCGATTTCCACTTAAAAATAGTTGTGGGGCGAGTTTTAAGAGTTTCGTAACATTGTTTATTTATATTGAATTACAAATTTAAATAGGCCGAAGCTTTGTATGCCTTTGAGTTTTTTATTTGTCTACCTTTGAGTAAGTTGCAGACTAGTTGTGTCGTAGATAGCTGCCATCACAATTCCATTCCTCCTGGCAAATTAAGCGAGTCGACAGTCAGCTTTAAATTAAATGTACCAACAATTTGATTCAATTTCAATTAACGCAAAGTGGTAATCGTTATTAATTTCGAATTTTATGTACTTTATAATAACTTTCAAACAAATGTATTCAGCATGTTACAAATATCAACTATCCATTTTTGCGCTATTTAAATATTTGAAAATGCCTCGGACCAAATTCAATTCTGCTAACAAAATGTCACTTTATCACAATCAAATCTGAAATAACTGTTGTCGTTCAGCCCTATTCTATTAAAAGAACGATCCAGTTGGGATTCAAAGTTGGATTTACATACAATATCCTTCGTATCACAACCGATATAAATAATAAGAATAAGCCCTCAGTTCCGATTAAGCAGATCAGCAAAGATTGAAACAGAATGAGGTACCCATGATGCGTTATAATAATATAGTAGAATAAGCCCTCAGATCTTGACTAAGCAATACGTTAACACTAAAATGCAATGATGTTCTAGTAAACAGATATGTTATTAACGCGCAAAAAGTGAAGACCAGAAAACGTCTCAATTGGGACGTTTGCCTTTAGTCTTTTTACGTAGTAATACGTTATAGTACATCATATTTACGTAGTAATACGTTTTGCGTAATTAAAACATCTAGTTATCCCTTTTACTTATTGTTTTTATCAAGCTATCATTTTTAATTGTAACGAAATGTGAAATAAACAGTCCCCGGCGCGGCACACTTTTTTCTGTTGTTTAGTATGGATATAACATATCTGTTTATTAGAACATCATTGCTAAAATGATGATGAAATAAATACAGATGTACAAGCGATAGTTACAAAGTTTCCCCCGTGGTGTAGGCGCGTGCACCGCTCTCGTGACGTCACAGCCGCACTCAATGCCAAGGCCCCGACGTAAATACGATCGATCGATCCCGCATGTAGATAGCTCACACGATATTGTAACTTTTAAAACTTGCGACTATTGATACAAAGTATTTTCGCATATTGTGTGTACTGCTTGTGATTTGCATGTGGACTATTTATGTGTGATAAATAAAACAAGATAATATTTACAACAACAGCCTGTAAATTCCCACGGCTGGGCTAAAGGCCTCCTCTCCCTTTGAGGAGAAGGCTTTGGAACATATTCCACCACTCTGTTCCAATGCTGGTTGGTGGAATACACATGTGTCAGAATTCCTATGAAATCTGCACATGCAGGTTTCCTCACGATGTTTTCCTTCACCGCTGAGCACGAGATGAATTATAAAGAAAAATTAAGCACATGAATCAACGGTGCTTGCCTGGGTTTGAACCCGCAATCATCGGTTAAGATGCACGCGTTCTAACCACTGGGCCATCTCGACTCTGAGATAATATATAATAGATAATATTTATTGAGACTAAAATACTTCTTGAAATTATAAAACATATTTATCAAAAGTGAATATTGGAAACAGAAATTCGTCACGAAATCACTGGCTAAGGGAATCCCCTTTAAAATAATTTTCGGCGACTTGTTAGTTTTTACGATAACACTAATTTTTAAGGGTCATTATTCGGACAGCCGAATGAAGTTATGTAGAAGACATTTCCTTTGAATATCCAATATATAGGATTTGATCTATGATACTCACATACATGCATACACACATTTGTTATAATTTATTGATACTCTGATAGCACCATGTAACCAAAGACCTAAATCAAAGTCGAATACCAATTAAGTAACTACATGGAAAACTAATTTTAATTTTAAGCTTGAACTTGTAGTCCACATTTGTATCCATCAACCTCCAAGTAACCTCCAAGTCTATTCAAAGTAAAATTGCCAAGCATGGTCATGGTCATTTACAGTTGTTACCAATATTCAAAATGGACGATACTAACAGACAATAACTAACTTGTAAGGATTAGAAATCACAAACAGGTAATGTTGAATGGTGTACAATACAACATTTTATTGTTTTCGAAAGTGTACATAAAAACATGGAGTGCGTATTAAAACTGACTCTATTCAAATGATTTACAATAAAGTCGGTGACAAAGGCGTTGTGAGCAATGGCCTTGTACAGAAAGTTGTATTTGTTGCAACTTTCACCGTTTAAAACAAAGACACTGATAATAGAATTAACAGAAGACTAGCAATAAAAGAAAAAACTAACGAAAGTGAGACCTATATATCTATAATATAACTAAATACGCATCACAATGACCCTCGCAAATAATACAGAATAAATAAAAAAAAAAAACGATTGCGTATGGAAGAAAGAAGAAGCATTTGTTAATACGTATAACGGTAAGTCAAATCGAATATTTTGATTAACACCTGCAACAATGCAAGGGTCAGGGATTCCATAGCCGCCCCCGGGCCATCGCGTTCGAAATAAATAACAGAAATGTGGCTTACAAATTGCTCAACAAAACCAAAATATCATCACTTCCAGCCATCTATCACGAGATTCACGACTCTATAAAGAAATAACTTAAATGTAAAAGAAATAATAATAACTATTTTTGTATCGCTTGCTTTTAATTTAATTCTAAATATAACATACATAAGGAAAAAGTCAAAAACATCAGACATAAAAGTCTGTCAAGATAAAAATAACAGTTATTAATAAATACTATTCGAGTCGACACCTCTCGAAACGATATACTATCTGATACAAAGTATTAGGTCGTTCATCTAATCCAATACAAATACATTTATCGTTTCCGGAAGTTATATAACACAAAAATAACTAACAAAACAACATAAACAAATTCGACACGATACCGAAAACTTTCCATGTTACGCATAACAATATATTTATCTGACGCTCTATTCGTAACTGTTTCGTTGAAAGGATAACGGTTTTTGGAACTGTTATAAACTTTATGACGTACTTTTACTTTTGCTGATATCTTTGTGTCTTTTACTATCTCTTTTTTTCCTGTTATCCTTTCAAATAACGTTCAAAGGATTCCGCCGACATTTATAGTGATGTTATTTTGTTACTACTAAAACTGTGCTCATTGCTCATGTCCCGTTGGTCTACTAAGCTAGTTTACCATTTATTGAGGCCGCATAAGTGTTGTTTAAAACATATGTCTATAGGAAAATTAAAACAGGAGCATTTTTTTATTTTTGTCTTTAGTAACCAAAGGGCGTATCTACATGTTAGTAGATATGTTAAATAATTAATTGATGCCGGTATGGTGCAATATACAAAGCTGTTGATGGTGATTGGAAAGATATTATGCATCTTAAATGTTATGCTTATACTATCTATATAAAAATAGGCTACAAACTTGTAGAGCTGTGCTGTGTACTATCTTTATTGCGTCTGCTACTAAGTCCCGTCAAAATCGGTCCAGCCGTTCCAGAGCTTAGCCGGACAAACAGTATGACCAAAATAGTAAAAAAAAATTTTGGTATATGTACTGCGTGCATATACGTGAAGTGATTATTTCGATATTAAAATGTATAGAAAATAAGTACAAAACAATCGAAACGGCTTAACTATCAATACAGTGTTTGCAGATAGACTATAACTTTTCTTTATAGTTAAAATAACAATAAGGCTTAACTATGAATAATACGCGTTGCGCGTTAATAAGAGTATTATCAAAACAAAGTGTAACAGTGTATTAAGAATTGAAAGTGAGTCAGTGTCCGCGGATACCGGCCGGGTTAGTTACGTAAAGTGCACCTGAGACAACATTACTTGCGCAAGGCTGGAAGCAACATTCGCTTTTCACACATCTGACGGAATCCGAAGCGAATGATTAATCGTTACAAATTTTAAAATTAGAACAGAAATATAAATGAAATCGATGTTTTATAACGGATTATAAATCTCGAATCATATCGTGAATCAAAACATATTTTTATTTCTCAGTAAACTCTTGAAATATATCAGAGAATAGAAATGATTCATGAGGTTTTGTGAGCGCTTACTTCAACAATTTAATTTTGATATCTAGAAACTTACGAATTGTACATGTGTAATTATCAAATTTGTATACTTATTCGCGACCAAGTCTTCTTTTGTCTTCTGTCCTTATTAAATCAAATCCGATCTGAATTGATTTTTCAAGTAAACTTTACAATGAAGCGTTTTTGAATCGTCGATAATTAAAAATTACCACCGTTTCGGAAAGCAGCCTCTAGCGAGACGAAACGGCGAGAAACCCGTATGGCCATGAGCTACGTTTCAAATTAGTTGTTAACCGTGGATCCGCTCACGTTTTAGGGATTAGTTATTAAGCTTAGAAAGCTTACTTCACATTAAATATCAAATTTTGGATCAATGGATTGGTTGTGAAATAGCAACTGAGAGACAAATTTCCTTTGCATTTATGATATTGGTGTGGAATCATAGATTCCAAGTATTTAATCTTCAATCTTCCGTAAGTTAGTTGCAATTCAATAACAAAATTCCGTCACAGACATTGCTCAAAGCGAATTAGTTACAACGTGATATAATAGGTTGATATTTACAATGTACTGAAACGAATAAGATTTATTGCTATTGTTTTCTCCCTTCTCTAATAGTGTATGCAAAATGTTAGCTCAATCGATTAGGTGGAACTTGTTTTTTGCACAAGATTAGACCGACACAAACTTACAGATTGAGTCGAACTGGAGTTTGTAAATGAAACTCATTTTTGTAAAAAAAGTGGAAAAGTTGATGCCAGATGCCAGAAAATAAGATTCAATAAACTGACATTTTCAAGAATTTCATAGCACGTGTATTAATAGTAAAGACCTGTGAATGCTAGGCTGGGGCTTCATATCCCTTTGAGGAGAAGGTTTACTGTTCCAGATACTGCTACCGAAACGCAAAATTTAATGAATCTCTCTAAACAGAGGAAACTTCAACAAACAAACATACAAAATATAATAAATATAACAAACATTTACAAAATTAAAAAATGAAACGTATCATAATATGTTATTTAAAATTCTGTATAAGAACACCGATGCTTTTAAATCGTACGTCCTCAGCACATTAATAATAGATAAACACAAGTAATTACGTCATAAAAGATCCTATTCCACAATCTTTATCGTTGACGTGACTGGTAATAAATCAACTCATGACATTGACTCATAATCGGATTAAAAACTTTTTATACAACTTCTATTATAGATAAATTAACTTAATGTTTACCGCAAAGTTTTTAGATATCACAAACATATTTAATTATACATAAGGTGGCAAAATGTTGGCACTAACGTGAACTAGTTTAGAAATTCAAGGTCACTCAAGTGATCGGTGAATTGAAGGTGGCGGGACGTGATCTGGATGACCTACAAAAATCGCAGAACCGGGTACTTTGCGTATCTTAGAATTTCACTGACGAAAATACAAATAAGCATTATAATATTTAATATTAACAAACGTAAATAACAACAACAACCTGTATATTGCCCACTGCTGAGCTAACGCCTCCTCTCCGAACTGAAGAGAAGATTTGAAACACATGTGGCAGAATTTCTATGAAATTAGACACATGCAGGTTTCCTCCCGATTACTTTCTTCACCGCCGAGCATGAGATGAATTATAATCACAAATTTAGGACATGATTATTCAGTGGTGCTCGTCTGGGTTTGAGCCCGCAATCATCGGTTAAGATGCACGCGTTTTAACGGCTGGGCCATCTCGGCTTCATATTAAAAATCTCATTTTTTTTTAACAAATAGTAATCACAAACATCAGATCGCAACGAATACCTGTATCGCCAATACAAACACTTATTAGTTTTGAAGAGGGACCCCTCGACCTAATGGCATGAACAGTGGAAATACCCTCTAATCAAATAACACAGTCGAATTTGAAGGTTATATTTTCGACAAACGTGTTCCGATTACGTGATTCGAAATACATTTTATAAAAATAAATATAAAGAGGCATATTAAGTGCTACGAGAAGCTCTTACAAGCGCAGGTAGTGTCCTCTTCGCGTCGAATTAGTTTCAACTTTATTCGATTACATTTAAGATGATAAAGTGGATATATCTTACCTAGTCGCGGCAAAACATCGTGAATTCCAATATTAAGGGATGTTCGAGAACGAGGTCTCGGAGTTTAATTTAATTATGAACATCAAATCAATTACTTTAGATAGGAATGAAATACCTTAGTCGGTAGCGAGAGGCGCGAATAGAGATGCGGTAGGAGGACGTGAAGCAGTAGCGCAAGGAAAGTGGGTTCGGATCTACTCCGTCGAAAAAGACTGGGAAAACCATCCGTCAGGCACTTAAAATAGCGCATCTTGTTAGGCGGAGCGGTAATCTGGTTTTAGTGGGTATCCGGGGCCAGAAGCACCAGGGAGCCCAAAGTAATGCCTTCTACTACCGCAGCCGAAACAGCTAAACACAATGTTGAAGAATGACAATTTAATATTCTTAACCATCAGATACTATCCGTTAGCCTTCGGTCTATTTGCGTATTTATTATGTCCCTTTTCAGGACACAGACTACCTTTCTGGCAAACTTTATTATTGTTATTATTCATTACCATTAACCAATGGTAATTAATAATAATGTCGTAAAAAAATCTTAAAAAGTAACCTAAATTAAACAGACAGAGTAACTTTTGTATTTAAAGTTGTCAATTTTATTGACATTGAAAGCATTAATAATCATATTCAAGTTATCAATGTAAATAATTATTGTGATGCACTTTTATTAATTACAATTTTCTACAACTATTCATGTAGCCATATTTTTCTGACCTAATAATGGGGTCAATCCAACTTTTTTTAAATCAGAACACCGATTTCAGTACCTTCGACATTTAACTAAGTTCATGTAAAAAATATTAAATCAAATGGTTTGTTTTAAACTCAGCGGCGCTTTCATGAGTGCCGTTTTTGAGGGGAATTATTTTAATAATTGCTACAACGTTTTAGCAATGTAAAAACTAAGCAAGAACGCATTTGTTTATGGGTTATATAATAGTTTAATTAGAATAATAATTATCAAGTTTCCTTAAAGATTGGTCACGGAAAAACTCTACTACTCTACTGTTTGCAGGACCCAATTTATTACTAGATATAAATCAAGTTTTTTAGAATGTCATAATTAAGAACAGGATTCTAATAGGCTTTTTCTAAGTGGTAACGTAAAAAGAAATTGCTGTATCTTATTAATCGGAGATAACTAGTTACGACATTAAGGAGAAACGATAGGATACAATAAAAACGACACGTATCAATATTGTTTTTGCTGAAAACCTACTCTCAATAATCTATCATATTAGACATGGGTGACTTGGTGCCGAAGAAGCGCTATCAGATTGAGGGCACGCCTGTACAAAAAGCACGCATCAAACATTTTTAATTCATCGACAGCTACGTCGTTAGGGACTATGGTCTATCGCTTCTGGTTTATCGATTACCTTTTTACTATTTACCTATTATCCATCCAGCACTAAAGCATATTATACTTGACAAGTACCACAAACATAAGCTTAAAGATATATTTGATAATATCACTGTCTAGTATTGGCTAATTATTTTCGAACAATCATGAAGTATTTTTCTGAAATGTCTTAAAATTTGGTTAATATCTTGGCTCCATGAAGGACGTTTAAATTTAGAGACGGATTTCCTTGCTACGTGAAAATATTTGTGCAACTCACTCAATTTATTTATTCTACTGTCACATTTAATGCTGTATGAGCAGTCCAATCACAAAGCACAAGTAACTTACTACATAGTGGTTTTTCTTACAGTGACAGTCTTTGGGAAGAAACACATTTCCGGGTCGCCCGATCCTTTCTTTTCTAAATATAACAGACGTTGAAGTAGACAGCGCTAGTATTATTTAAAATCATAATTATGATAGTAGAGAATAATACGACTCTGATAAATGCTTTTAGGAAATTAAATTTGAACCTCATTTCCCAAAAGTACCCACGCGGCGCTTGAGCTTTTCTTTGATTCTACTGATGAAATAATGAAAGTAGTTTAAGCTGTACATAGTAGTTCTCTTTCTTTAGGAAGGAGTTAAACAAAGAGAGGTATAAGGAAGTTATCAATCATTGGTGACAAGTTACGTTGTGACGGGATTAGACTCAATGACACCAGCGACACTTCTCGCGTCATCACGTGCGTCACCGGTTGTGTCACGGACTGCTGACTGACCAAAATATTACGAGAATGCATAACGATTATCTGACTAATATAAGTAATGCGAACGAACTACTATCTGTTTCTTTGTTAGATCACCTTGACTGAGCCACTTTTATAATAAAATTAAACGCAATGAAAAATTATTCGTTTTTTTTTGCGAAAAAAACACCATCTAGAAATTTATTGAAACCTGCCAGGTATCAGAGTCAGTCGATATAATGACATGGTCTAGCAGGCAGGATATACTAAATTGAATTGTTAATAATTAACTCATTAACATTTCCTAACCCGTATAAAAGTAGTTAGTTTCTTGAGTATGCTTGTAGATAAAACCGACCTTCATTCCGATTCGGTTGAGTTAATTTTGTAATGTTACGATTCTTAAAATGCTAAATAAAGTATGTTTGATAAGTGACTATTATTTATTACGTTTCCGAAATTATTTTAATAGACAACAAATATTTCCAGGAATTCTTAACAATTCAGTGAAACCGAAATACACATAATGTAATAATTTACATAATCTAAGTTAAAGTGCTTGTTGATTTGTCCTTGAGAAGGAACAAGAAATTCCAATATAGATATAGCACAGATGATTATGTTCTAGTAACAACAAACGTTTTATGCAGATTAAATTCAAACGAGTAAAAAAGCTATTCGCTAAGAGATATGATTTAATTGAATTTGTTTTGTTATTTTTGGGTATTAGTTTCAATCTGAATTGCCATTGGTCAATGGTAGTCGGTAAAACAAGAGACGACCAATGAGTGTTTAGTAATTAAGCAGATTATTAAATCTGACTTCCAAGCAAGCATGAATTGGTCTGATGTCCAACATGAAGGAATAAACTATAGTATGTGCTGTAACAGGTACAAGTTGAACATATAAAATATAGTACATAGATGTATATGTAATGACTGAAAAACCGTCTGTGGTCATACTCCTAAATTAGATCAATTAATTTCATGTCTGTCATCGTCTAAGGGGCTACTCAAAGAGGACTCGCCATTACCCAAGACCCGGGTCCGCCCAGGCAAACCGGAATATGGATATTCCCCACGGTTTATCGTTTATCGCATGCTACTGTGAGTGACTACTCAAAATTACCTGGTTTATATCAAGCAAATTGCAAATGTTACCTATAACTTTGTTATGAAGACTTGATTGTTTAAGTATAAAAAAAGGTTAACTTAAACTTTATAATTTTTTCCAGATAAAAATGTTACATTTATTATTGATTAATTTTAATTGAAATGACACAAGGTTTGTTTAATTATTATTTACAATGTAAGAAATCAGTCAGATACAGGAGAACAAAGCACATGGGTTTGCGAAGACAAATGCACTCTCTGTATCTTATAGTTTCACGCTTATATTCCAAGAACTATTGTGTCCTATAAGACGGAAGTCCGATACGGATAATAATGATCAGCCCCATATTCTTCAGGCAAACACCAACACTTTGTATTCTTGTGCTCAGCCTTGAAACCGTCCAAGGCTGAGTGAAACAGTGAAACTATAGGCAAGTTTACTCAACCTGATAACAACCAAGGCTGAGGTTCATTGACGATGTAAGGAAAGTTTAACACCTGTTAATACATCAAGCCATCGGTGTTGCAGATGTCCGGAGATGGTAATGAATTTTCATCAGATGAGCCTCGTGCTCGTTTGTTCCATAACATAAATAAAAAAAGACGAACCTTATTCTCATAAAAAGATAAGTAACCCTCTAATACCGGGCAGTTACTACGACAACCTAACACACTTTATTTGACGTACTCCGTTGGTCCAGTAGTGTGTACACCGACTGATATGGGTACGCCACTCCGAGGTCCTGTACTCGTTTGTCCCCTGTTGTATAACTAAATGAAAAACATACCCTATTCAGATAAAAAGATATAACTTTCAAACACCGGACAGTTACTGCGACTACCTAACATATATTATTTGTCGACTTCGAGTCGAGTAGTAGTAGACGCCACTCAGAGGCCAGAGGTTCGATTCCCGAACGAGTCGATGGAGAAAAATTTCATTATTTTTCTATGTTGTCTTGGGTCTGGGTGTTTGTTGTGCCGTCGTTACTTCTGATTATCCATAACACAATTACATTGGGGTCAGAGTAATGTGATGTTGTTCAATATATTTATTTATAGTTCCTTTCGAGGATCTCGGAATTTAGTCGCTAAATAAGCTCCATTAGATAAACGCAGTTTGTTAACAAACAGCCAGTAGAGTTCAAGCATAGTTCGATAGTAGACAATGTAATGATCGTTTTGATATGACTTCATTTATAAACATTACTCGGTGAAGGTGAATAGTGCAATGATGTTATCGTAGCTAATATGCAAGTAATAAATTATTATCTAATAGCTATGAACTAGAAACAGTGGTTTGAACTGGCTATAAACAGTTATATGCATCTTTTTCTAAGGATACATCAAGTCGTCACGATCACAGCTGCGGAACAAAGGCAACTAATTTTTATAAATTTGTAATGATGCTTCAGGTAGCTGAAGGTTAATTCGGTATTATTAATTAATACTACGAATGTGAAAATAACTCTGTTTATCTGTCGCTCTATCACGACCAAAACACTGAACAAGATTTGATGAAATTTGGTTGAAGCAAACAAAAAAAATACAATCAAATAAAAATCTTGGTTTCTTTTGATAAGATCTATAAAATAACGGAAACAGTTAAGCCCAATTGAAAACCTATTTCTTTGACGTCGGCTAAGAGCACGTGATAACATAATAATTTCGTAACAATCCTCTTATCGGGCCGTATTGAAATAGTTCTGTGTTTGTATCTCTTAAACTGTCTTAAGTATAAACACGGCGACTTTGCATTGACGCGGGAACGTCGTCACAATCACGAGCCGGCCGCGTGGTACCGCGCTGTCTGATGTCGTTAGAGATCCAGATAGTGTATGAGACGATAGCGCATTCACTACTCACATTTATATACACATTATTATTTATTTACTGTCAAATCTTACACTATTTTATGTAGTTATCGTAATTGAAATCAGTAGTATTATATTTACGGACAAAATTGAACTATATTTGGCATAAAATTCGAAGACCTGCGATTAAAATAGTAATCTATTTACTTTAAAAAAAAACTATCCGAGCAAAGCTACTTGTTAATAGGTTTGGAGCAAACAGGCTAACTGACGGTGAGTGGTCACCACTGATCATGCAAAGTAAATTTCAGTCAGATAAATTTTGATTAATCCTCCCATCGCCAATTACTAAGATGTGATGTCCATTGCGCCTGTAGTTACACTGGCTGACTCACCCTTCAAAACGGATCATAACAGTACCCAAACGGGTTTGACAAATTCCAACTACAAATTTGAAATGCATATGCTTGTTAAATAAAAAATAAAATACATACATAATTCAATTGTTATATCATGTATGTATGCCGACAAGAAAAAAGTAACTTTGGTGTTAAAATAATGGACTAGCAAAATTAGTACTAATGATCTTTGTCACGAATGTGCCAAAAACTGCCAACGCAGGAGCGCACTCATGGGTCGACAGTTCCGGTCGCCATCTCTTGAACTAGGAGCGCGTTACGTGCGGCCGCGCTGTGGCCGCGCTGCGCCCCGCGTCTACGTGAGATGCGACAGTCAATTGACATCGCAATTGGCGCAATCGTTACACATTAAGCTTTGCATACATTAAACGAGATTGCGGTATTTGTAATGTAAATGCAACTTTGTATGCCGAGATTTTATTACATATTAATTTTATGTTAACTTAGTTGCTCCGCGCGGTTTCACCTGCTCTATACGATACTGCTATTTACCCGTAGGTAGCAAAATAATCTAAGTATATGTATTAATATTAGAAATTTATTATGAATTTTATTAATATATAACTCTATCTGTAGCTCTTTCGTGACCAAACCGTTGAACCGAATTGGGTGAAATTAGGTATGAAGCTTTTGCCTAACACGATACAACCAATACCCTAAAACGCGAGGGAAGGCGTCGGCAATTAATAGTATTATATAACTTTATAAACAGGCTATCTTTGTTATAGTGGTAGTAGATCTCGAGAGAGATCGTTGAAACAAACGAAAAACTTCATCAGATTTATATGTGATATTTATGCTTATGTATTACTAATGTTAGTTACTGCGCACTTGGGTCATATACATAGTTACTGCTTATTAAAGCAACTTAATTTATTGTAGCTGATTGGCTATTAGTTTTTAATGTTTTAACCGACTTAAAAAAAAAGGAATTATAATCAGTTGCATTATTATTCTCAGCACTCCTTCTTTTATGAACTGGTTTCAAAAAACCCTTTCGTCGTAGTTACGTAGTTACTTCCATTTCGCATAACTCCATTCTCCGAAAACTGTACAATCCTGAAAAAATACGAGTTGGCTTTTTGCAACCAATGTAACGTCACAGAAGGAGCAAATTTAAAATGTAAAGTCAGAAACTTGTCATTTTTCTTTCTCGTTGAACTAAAAGTTCGTTCAAAACGTGTCATACAGTCGAGCGAGGCGGTCCAGTGTCAGCGAGCTATAAATCTGTGGAGCGCATTAAGGCAATTCCGCAAGCGCGCCGCGTGCCGCTCAAGGCAGTGGGCGATGTGGGCACCGGCGTCCCGTCGGTATCGGTATGCACAGTCAGGCGTCGCTCGCCGATCCGCAGTCGGCGCGCGTAGCCGCACTACGTCATGACTGTACCAAGGTGTATAGCGGTACAGACACGGATTAAGTGAACGAAAAGTATTATTATTGAGACGATAAATACAAATGTATATATAAAAAAGTCTCTAAAAAATTAAATCATAAGTTTTAAATATGGCTTCATAATTTTCAATTAAACATATACACATTAAATAAGCAAAATTAAATTATTTTAGAGTATTGATTGTAAATAAATTTCTAAAGTTAAAATCACTATTTTATAGTACAACGTTTTGATTTCCTTAGGAATATATTTGTATAAACGATATTTCGTTAAACTTTAATGCGACGATTGCAACATTTTGAATGCCAAAAGTTAGCAAAATATTGCAAAAAAACTCACCCATACATTATCATTGAAATGGTAAATGCAAGTTGCATATGTTTTATTAGATTCTTGCGAGGATAATGCTACAGCAAAAGTAGTTACTCAGTATAATGGAATCACCATATATGGTGATGGGAGTCGCACTTTACATCACACGTTCAGAAGTTAATATACAAAGAATAAATATAAATAAAATCAGTATGCAAACGTTTTCATTGAAGATGACGCGCTCAGCATTACAATAATCGTGACGATTCGATTGCAGCGAATATATATCATATCATTGTTAAATATAATAATCGAACTCACGCGGAATATGCTTTTGTGTAAAAGTTAGGGCATTTTGCGTTAAGACGCTAACCGCTTCACACACAGCGTTTGACGCACGAACGATATAGTAAACTTTTTTTCCTGTTATCATCCTTATTGTAATTACAATATTATAACGATATATTTTGTGTTTTTTTTTTGACACTACGTCAATTCCGAATAAATGGGTTAAGGGCAAGCGAAAACACAATTTGTTTTGATTATTAAATTTACATCCAAAAGCTACTAGCGGTTCGGAATGTAGAGTCTATCAAAAATCCAAAAAGGACCAAAAAATGCTGATGTCGTTCTCATTACTACATGATACATATTAAATATATGTTAGTACTAGCTGTTAGTACCCGTGTCTTTTCTCGAGTAGAATATGAATATATTTACAAATTTTCTTTAAGTATTACGTTGATGAAAATACAACGAGGTCTTACCGCTTTGTTTCCAATAAATGAACCTATGTCCTTTCTTTTTATACCAAATTTCATGTAAATCGGTCCAGCAATTACAATGACAGACAAACAGACATTTATTTTCATTCATAATTTTACATTACATACATTTATAATATTAGTATGGATTGAGTAGCGCGCTTTATTTATTAATGTTTACCATTTGCAATTGCATACGAAACTGTTGTTCTAACTGCGGATATATTACATCAATCAGTGCGGCTTTACCTTCGTTTTCTCTATTGCATCTCGAGCGCGTAGCGGCGTGGCAGCGCTCTATTAAACCCAGAAAAAACACGCTAAGCTTCATTAAACTACTTCTTTCACGTAGCAGTTTGAACACACAAAGATTTAAATAATGTGCCTTATAAATTTCATTACAAATATTAGTTCTAAATAGCGATTATGCGTGTCAAATATGCCGGTTTAATTAAACACAATAGTAATGAATGGGTGCAAACTTGAAAACATTTGTTTCACGCGCCGCACGAGACGTTAATTTATAACGCAAACTGTTTTATTTGGAGAGCAGGAATTGGCAACTGTCGGTGCAAATAATTACATTAGCGGGAAGACACATCGGATCTCGTAACTGTCGAGACGGTGGATCATTTTTCATTTCTTTAACACGATACTGAGTTTGAAAATGACCGCCACTGAAAGATTCTTAGCCGTTATAGATTTAACATTTCAACACATTATTACATTGAAATAAAGTTATATATGATCGCTTGGATCTCATCCAGTTAAAATATTTTTATCTTTTAAAATTTATATTAAAAGCGATTATCGGATGAGTTTTACATTCAATTCCTTTGAATAATGTTTTACCAATTTATTTTCTTTTTTCTTTTAAGAATTTCGCATTTGTTTTATTAATATAAAAATAGTTAATTGAAAGAGCCACCTTTACTGTAATCCGGTCACATATATATAAATAACACGCCTGCACGGTACAGAGATGTGTATGCAAATATGTATTTACTATTTAAACACTCTCAAGATACAATGTGACGAAAATTCTGTACAACCGAGGAGAAAACAGACGCAGACCTTCCATCTCAACGTGTTTTATAAGGCAAGGGGTGGTAACGATTAATAATTCAACATTTAACCACCAAAACTCAGGATCTTAAAATAAGCAACTTTATGAATGAGAGTATCAACGATCCTATCTGGCCCGACGCCGTTTATCATGCATGAACACCAAATAGTTTATCATCATTTTGTTTATGACATAAATTCAAAGATATGCAAACTTGGGGTTGGTAACACCCACTTATCATATAATTTTCCTCCAATCAGCAATATTTAATATGAGTATGAAGGAGGAGTAGCAATGAGCCGACGCCAACACCAATGTAATATAGCTGTGACCACTTATCATCAGGGGAACCATTAGTACGTTCCAACTTATACCATAAAAAAGTAAAACTCATCTGTATACAACAACAATATCAGCCTGGAAATTTCCCGCTGCTGGGCTAAAGCTCTCCCTTGTGAGGAGAAGGTTCGGAACATATTCCACCACCCTGTTCCAATGTTGGCTCGTCGAAAAAACGAATCTGTGTACTATTAATGAAAGTATTTTCAAACATTTCAGGAGCATCGAGTTCGTCCCTGCACTGTATCGGCACAAAATTCGCGTCGCGTTCGATGGAAGGACGAGGAGGGGGCAGATGCGCTTGAGTAAATCGTGATCCGAAACTGTTCTCCTTCCAACACCCCGCCCCTTCCCCCGCAACAATCACTCTGGAATTACATCGATCCACATTACATTTCCAGCCCGTTATCAGATTTTGCTATATTATGGCACTTGTGTACATGGGCAAATGGTACTTGAACGTTGCGCCGATATGCGTCCTTGTTTAATTAGCTTTCCTTTTAATTAAACTAGGTAACACAACGACGAGACGACTCAGCGGATAAAACACGTTAATCGAACAAATTCACAAGTTTAAACCCCGTCTGAGTGTTAATTTAGTAAATTTGTATTTTATAATTCATATCGAGCTCAGCGGCGGGGAACATATTATACATATGGTTACAGGTTACAACATAGGTTAGACTTAAATGTATGGTATAAGTCTTAAAATTTTTTATAAGGACGACCTTTCTCAACACTGGAAAATTTTCGAACTCTAACTTGAAATGAATCATTAACAAGTCGGAATACATATACACCACTGACCTTTGGAACGTATTGACCCACTCATCCTTAATACCAGTACCATGTTGAGTATTACGGTTTGATGGTAGATATTTGACGAGTGGGTGATACCTACTAAGACGGGCTTGTACAAAACCCATAATCTTCATTACAGATAACATAGAATAACAAAATATGTTATGGAGAGATCAGCATTCCGTAGCCAAATGTGAAGTAATTTGTTGTTGAGTTGTATTTCATACGTTTACATCCTTACAAGCACATGGAATTCGCGCTTTTCACTTCTATAGCGTTAATTAAGAGCAAACTGAAGGGCAGCTCCTTGCATAATAATATTACAACCAAAACCTTCTCCGAAGCATGCTGCATCATCATCATTACCATTACATAGTATAAAACAAAGTTGCTGTCTGTCCCTATTTATGCTTAGATCTTTAAAATTACGCACTACGCACTACTTACGCACTGGATAGAGTGATTCGAGAGGAAGGTTTTTGTATATAATACATGGACAATATAGTAAAGAATCACTGATAAATTTAGATGTTTCTAATGAGATGTCGTAAATTAACAAATTCTGTAGAATATTTAGTATCATTATTGCACCCTTGCGAAGCCTAGTTTGCTATAAATTTTATGCACAACGTTTCAACGTTAAGAAAGCATTACGAAAAAACATCTTCTTGTTCGTATATTATATCTGACCTCATTGATAAATATATGAAAATTTTATTGAATGCCGTTTATCGAATATCTAAATACCTATAAATCAAATTTACCGTATAACTACATTATTAAATGAAGCTTACTTATATCGGTTCCAATATAAAATTGTACAGAATAAAATTCAATCGGGTTTTATCAGGTTAATTCAAATCTAATGACGGATTGAAGGCTGATTGATTTATGATATAAATCACTTTTGACAGCTGACCTTAAATTACTGTATGAGCACAATTAGCATCTGACGAGGCGATTAGGAGCAAATTACCAATTGAAAGTCGCTTAAACGCGTTACTTAGTCAGTCCAGAAAAAGATTTACCAAAGTAACCGTTGTAGTCAATGCTTTTGTAAATAAAAACTTAATTATGTGACCCAGAATAATCGCTATTCAATCAACACAATCAATAATATGTAAATTGCAATACACAGCTGGACATACGATCTCCAAAGGTTCAAAAAGACTCCGGATTCGTCTGCAGCTTTCATAAGAAGAATAGTTACACAATAACTTGATGATAGGGCTTTGTGCAAGCCCGTTTGGATGGGAACCACCCACTTATCAGATATCCTACCGCCAAATAACAGTACTTGTTATTGTTGTGTTCCGATTTCAATGATCAGTGAGCCAGTGTAGCTACAGGCACAAGGGACATGACATCTTAGTTCGCAAGGTTGGTGGCACATTGGCGATGAAAGGAAGGATTAATGTTTCTTCCAGCGCCATTGCCTATGGGCGGTGGTGACCACTTACAATCAGGTGGCCCATATGCTCGTCCGTCCAACAATAGCATAAAGAAAAAATTATGACCTTTTCTATGAAAAAAAAGGAATAACTTAGTTAATATATGTGTCAGCGATGAAGCGGTTAGGTTACCTAAATTGTGATAAAGGAATCGCCACACTCGACGCGTTAACGGTCGATCGGTGATTCGGCGGCGCGCTGGCGGGCCCACGCGGCGCTACGCTCGACGAGCCAAGCGCGAATTACGCGCTTTCTAAACTCAAGACGCTCATGAGTGTAACGATCTACCAGGTGGCCTTATCGTTATCTTCTGGTTACTGGGTCGTGAACATTTTTAAACTAATTATGTTAATAAAATATTAAATCCTACTTTCATATTTTCGAACATAATATTTATTTACTTCATTCGAGATTGCGAAGATAAGTTGTAATTTTAAGAATTAGGAAGCGTGTTTGATTCAACAATAAAGATAAATAAATGTTTTAACTTTACATTCGCTCCAAAGTAGGTATTATGCAACTAATTATTATTGTTCTTTCGTAGGAATTGCTACATTAAACGTGTTTTTGCCTTTTTTTGGGGTCAAGGCTTTCAATGGCGAACGCAGAGCATTTTACATACATTTTGTCACAATTTAATGAACAGTTCAGGTATCATATAAGACAAATATCCATTTAGTTTATGTACTAGCACCATGTCGTTAGGTCTACCATTTCACAGAAGATTTAGCGCAAAATATGATGGTTCAATTAATAAATAAAAAGTAGGCCATTCATTTTATACCGGCGCAATCAAACAATTAGAACAAAAAAATATATAATCGAAACGCACAATCAACTGCGTTCTTTGTGTGTGAAATAAAACATACCGCTTTAAAAGCGAGTTTCGAAGCGTAAAAAAACAAAGACTAATAAATATGAGGTGATTCGAATGCGAGTCATGGTGCCGGCGAACGGAACGGTCACGCGCGGCGGCCGAGCGCGGCGTCACGGGACGTGACGCTCGTCACGCGTCGGCGGGCCGCGAGCCGTCTGGTGTGAACGCGTCTTTAAATTTGCAAGAGTCGCCTTCAAATAGACGTTTCTATTACGACTTCGACTTTTTACTTCACTGCCTCTACTTTAAATTTACATTTACGTTTTTCTCACACTGAAACTCGTTAGAATATTAAGAAGCTTTTTTATAATTAAAAAAAAATAGATTCACATTATTATAATAACAAAATATTTTCTACAGATTACACATCATCATAATCAGAATACCTAATACATCGTTTTAATATATGCATACAAATAAGTTTATTGCATTTTATTGCCAGGCAATACGCAAAAAGTATGCATGAGAGATTTATGCAAAATAGACTCGCATAAGATAAGATGTAAATAGAAAAATAAATGTACTTAAATGAACGACTTCTTATAAATCTTATCTAACTACATATTCTTACAAAAGACAATTCAAAGTAAATAAATATATTATATAGTTATTATAATTAACATTTACGCAAACCAAAGGAATATAAGAAAAACTCTTTAGAAAAAAAAACAAACGCTTGCTTATACAGTCGTATATCGAATACAGAATGCTTTTTCGTAATAGAACTTACACCTCTCTTTGTTATTGTTTTAATGACCTAGATTACCTTTTGTAATTCTTAATACCACACGTCACCGCGATATACCTAGCTACCACACATTTAGTATTTTTTTTATAATACGAAAATTCCTTGAAGACAGGAATTTTCGTATTAGTTATCATGAGTTGCTTACAAAACGGCAAGAGTATTCCATATCCATCCATACATATCCATCCCATACATGAACATAGAACATGTATTAATAAAATATGAAGGCAGTAAAACTCTGGACGGTATATGGGAACGACGAACACTTTCGTTTTTGGACCATTTGCGGATTGTATGTCATAATACAAACAAGCTCCACGTCAGCGTGAAATAATTCGAGGCGCGATGCGTGGAGGAATGCGCCCGCGCCGGCAAATATTGCCGCACGCGATAAGGCTCACATCACTGATAACGCGATAACGCGCCTATGCGCCGCAATAAATACCGAATAGCTTTAGAGGCTTGAATTATACACATTCCGGGTTAAATGTCTGAAGTATATTGGCCTTTTTTACCAAACGATTTGAGATTTGTTTTAATGCCTTTAATATTGGACGTTTACATGACGTACGTGAGGTTTATTAAAGATTTCAATTAATTTATAATTAGTAATAGGCATAAAAACCTTTCTTATAAACTTCACTCAAAATTTAAGGGACTGTTTTTGGGTGAAGTTTATATGCAGAAATAAATTATTTTTAAGGTTGATTTAACATGAATATTGGGATATAATCGAACCCACTGTCAAATTAGGTAAAGCGATGTATTTCAAGCATCTGACAGTAAAACGATTTATTCATAACGTTCAATTAATCTTGCATCGGGTGTAACAAAATATCTTTATTCAATCGGCGGACACTTCGGCGACCGACCGGATCAGTATTCAGAGAGACGAGCGCCTCACACTCGTAGATCACAGCGCTGGCACCGAGCCATCAGACATCGCAGCGTGCAATTTGATTTAGCTCTTGTTTGGATACTTATTTTTTAAATTCTCTCCATCTTTAAATTTCAATAAGTTTCCGTAAACTCAATTTAGTTCGAAAGTTTGATTTATTACATTCGAGCAAGTTTTAAGATTGGAAATAGAAGATGAAAAGACAACAAGATGGGCATTAGTAAAATATAAATGATTATAATCAATCTCAATCTGAATGACACAAAGAACGCTTTGCTGTCTCTTCATCACGACTATTTAAATGACAGGAGACGAATGAAAAGAGCTGATAACAATCAACGTGCAGTTGAACAGGCGAACGAAAGGCTCCATATTTTAGTTCATTCGTTACAAACTATCACGTCATGGCTCGAACATGATTTGACTTCCCATGACAAAGGACTAATAAGAGGCACGTAGTCCCAAAGCCACGCATTCAAGTACTCTGAAGCGGTACGGCGAGTGCTGTAGGAAATAAAAAAAGAAAGTCCGTGTACCGTTCGTCGACCCACATGCACGAGCGCGCCGAGAGCGCTTCCACAGACGTGACTCGGAATAAAAACGAAATTGAAAAATTCTATAACACGAACCTAAAAAATTACACGTTTGCTTTATAATTTCGATATAATCGTTCTATGTAGGTCTCTCAGGGATTTGGAAATATCAAATGGAAATTGGGAGTTTTTTTTTTCCAAATAATAATGGACGTAATTGCCGCCTGCAGACGTAATCTGCAAGGAGAGTAGACGTGACATCCAAACCGTTGTGATATCATGTTTATAATTGCCAGACAGCATCACCATTTCAACTTTTGTATTGCAAACTGACGACGAAAAGTTTGCAATGAACTCGACGACTGCGTCATTAACTCGGAATTCGTCTTCGTTGAGCAGACTTCATTAATGTTAAACATATTTCTGAAGAGCACTTTTATAATTCGTAAAGAAATAATCTTCAAAATTAACAAACGAAATATTTGAAGTACAATTCGCAAAATCTTTCGTATAAAACAAAGTCGCTTACCGCTGTCCCTATTTATGCTTAGATCTTTAAAATTACGCAACTGAATTTGATGCGGTTTCTTTTAATAGATATATTGATTTATGAGGAAGTTTTTTTATATATAATATATACACAATTATTGCGCTTACATTGCTAACATTAGCATTGCACCTGAGCGGAGCCAGGGCTGGTCGGTAGTAACGAGTATCAAGTGTTCACCTTCGTAACATAAAAACCTCAGACAATGCGACATGTGTTAATATGTGTTGCGGCAAGCGGTCGCAACATCTCGGGTCACAACTGACTGTTACGTGCTGAGCTCGCGGACACGATCATCGAGGCCGCTGCGATACGTGATTACAATAGGGCTGGCGGCGGAGATGAATACCAAACCACCACAAATACCATTTACACATACATACATGTAATACACGCACATACATGCACACAGACACACGCACACACTTAATACAATTATAATATTATTATAAAAATAATAAGTAGGAAGTAAGGATGACGATGTGACTCACATGCAGGTCGTTAGCGATTGTAAACTACAACAAAAGCCATACAATAATTCATGCCAGAGATTATTTAACAAACAAAACGATTTATTATATACAAGAACGAAACCATCGTTAACAAGGAAAAGTTGCAAGGGGCTGCAGATCGTCACGAGTCATAATAAATGTCGTAGGATACAATTAATACGCGGAATACTCAAACAAATTCGTTTATACATATTGGACGTTAAGATATCGTAAATTGTTGAATGTACAACATACCTATAAATGTAATCATGTTGAGTGATTCGAGTGCTTTATCGACTAAGGAGTGTTGATAAAATAACATTTTCGTAACAACCCTGCATCGCATGCAACGCGTGTGTCGGGTTAACGAACTCTGCGCGGCGTGACGCAAACGGTTAACTTTCTAACCGCGCCGCGACGTCAGCGCCCGAGCATTCTGGTTAAGGCCGTTCGTTCTACCTTCACTTGAAGCTTTAAATATCACGCCATACCAAGGGCGTTCCTCCCGGCGATTTGTATTAGCTCGAATCAATCGTAGTTAATGAGCAATTATTGTGCAATCGGTTAATGCCCAATAATGATAAGGTGATGCGATCGATTTTAAATTTAGAACGATTAAGTGAATCGTTGAAGATATTACGGTATGGTTTAATAGTATTTCAAGAGGTTTCGATAAAGAAAGTGGTTACGTTTTAAAAATAATTATAGACTAAAATATGTATCACAAGTCTATTGTGCAGAAGAAATGTCTGCAAAATATAGAATCAAAGGTTTGGCATTAATTTGTAACCTATGAGTTCTAACATAACGACAATGTTGTATCTCATGAAATAAAATTTAAAGAATCTGTTCCAAAATATTTGTAGCTACATGATCTCTTTTAAATATTTAGGTGTTAGTGTGAATTCTTTGAAATTGTTCAGAGACAACCTATAAATGTGTTGTAGTACTGCTAGGGCAGATCCCTATAGCTTTTGAGTTTGGAACTTATTCCACCACATTGAAGCAATGTGAGTGGATAGACACCTATCGCAGAATTTCATCCGATGTACATAGCTTAGTTTATCTGCAACGCTGACCACAAGATGATTTATAAAGACAAATTAATTCGGGGATGTTTCCACAGGTTTAACCACAACCACCTCAGATTGGGATTTACGTGCCACTGGGTCATATCCGTCAATATTGTTTATAATTGCTGTTATTATTTTAAAATTACGATCGATAATATCTTTAAAAGAATTTGCAAAGAAATCCAACTCTGTGGATATTGAGACCTAGCGTTCATGTTACGGAGGTCTGGTTTAAATTGCTGTGTTAGTAGGGTGACCAGAAGACAGAATACAGCAAATCTAATACAATTATTTGTTTAAAATGCATACAATAGTTACGGTTAATTGTAATACATTTCACTGAATCTATCCGGAAGCCAGACACGACGGAAACCTTTGAAGACTGTTTACATAGATGTTACTGTCTACACATTTACTAGTAGACTATGTACTAGTAAGTGCTCAGAACAATTTATTCTCCCTTTTCAGGTCGAGGACATTGCTACAGGAGCATAAATGTACGGCTCAACGCCTGAACATGCTTCCAACACACTGCGAACATTCTGCCGTCGGATACTCGACAGAAAGCATTCAAATTCAGAGTCTCATTATCAGCAGCAAAAAAATCTTGGGACATCTTTATATATTATATGTATACCCTTAATTTTATCAGTATTAATATCATAAATGTGAAACTAAATCTTGTCTGTCTATGTGTCGCTCTTTCACGACCAAACCGCTGAAACGAATTTGATGAGATTTTGCCAAAAAGTAAAATCATTTTGGTTTGGAGCAAACTTGAACTCCAAGAAAGGACATAGGCTACTTTTTTGCCAAAAAATGAAGCCGCGGGTGACTACTAGTATTTTATAATTATTATTACCAACCAATATTACAACCAAAGTGTTACTAAACCAACACCCTAAAATGCGAGCGAAGTCGCGGGCGACTACTAGTTCTTAATATAAACACACTATTTAATACAAGCAATGATAATATTCCACGGGTACGAAAAAACAATCAATTGTACCTTAATGGAATACTATAACCATATCTTGAAAATTGAAGTATTTTTTTTATGACATAGGTGGCGAACGAGCACGAGGCTCACCTGATGGAAAGTGACTACCACCGCCCATAGACATCTGCAACACCAGGGGGCTTGCAGGTGCGTTGCCGGCCTTTAAGAAAGGAGTACTCTTTTCTTGAAGGTTCGCATGTAGTATCGGTTCAGAAAAACCGCCCGCGAAATTTTGAATGTCTCACTTCAGTATCTTAATTCTTAATATTAGATAGATATATATTATTCTAACTCTCTTTTAATTTTTCATAGTCGAACTTTTATGGTAAAACTTTGTAATTATTAAGTGAACCAGTTTTCCTGCTTTCGTATTTCCATTTAACAATACATATTTATGATAAAAGTCCTTGTCCGAGAAAAGATAATTATCTGGTTCACCTATCGTGACAGGTCTCGGTTCGACGGCCAGCCTTAGCCTAGTTGAGTGACGTGAAGGGGCCCGGGCGTAAGGCGTTCCCCTCCAAACGACTCGAACCGACTTGTTTAATGAAATAAGGTCACTACGAGCTCTTGCTTGGCCACATACGAACGTTGATTACCGAGGCTTTTTTGTAATTAAAACTGTGTCACGTGTTCGCAGACGTCAAATAATCGTTTACAAGAAGACTGTCACTACTGAAAGTTTGCTCACCTAAGTTACATCATTGAAATTTTACAACATTTAACTTATTGGTTAATTCTATGAACATAGCAGGTATAGTTTTGGTAGGTTTCAGAAGTCTGGGTGTTCTTCAAATAAATGTATCGTCATACTGTATATAGTCTGTTACTGCAGAAACTATTCCAATTGCTCTTTCAAAGTTGGTCTTGCATTCAGAACAGAGTCCAAGTAGTTTTTCCGTTTGGTTTGAACCTAAGACATCGGGATCAGCGGCCTTACAAACTAGCCACTAAACCACGATGCAGAGAGAGAACGAAGCGTAACTATTACATCACTGTTTATTTTAGTAAACATGCCAATGAAAGACATGTTAGTAACCGGAGGATCTTAGCTAACAAGTCTAGCGCTGTAACTTGCATAACTTTAACTACGTTCCGTAACAGAAGCGTTGCGTAAATGTTGTCGAGATGAGTTTGAGATCGTGCGAGGGATGCTAATGTAACTATTTATATATAAACTCTTAATTGGGTTGTATGTATGTATGTTATACCCTTTTAGGTAGTTTTAATAATTACCAAAATGTCCTGCAAATTATAGGACACTAGTGGACGAGGAAGGCGGTGATCTGGTTGTTTTATGCGCAACTGGGGATGTTTTCTTTGTGTCATCGTGTAATGATCGATCGTTAAATGTTTAATTATTTCTCATTTGCTATCATAACTATTTATATGTGTTTATGGACTTATTCTATTTCAAATGATAAATAATAAACTAGTAGTCGCTCTCGGCTTCGCTAGCCTTTTAAGGCTGTTGGTTGTCATGTGTTAAGCAAAAAAAGTAGCCTACGTTCTTTCTTGGAGTTCAATTTTGCTTCATAACAAATTTCATCACATTCTGTTTAGCGGTTTGGTCGTGACAAGACGACAGATAGACAGACAGAGTTACTTTCACATTTATAATATTATAATATAGATTAGCAGACTTTTCGAGACAATGTCATGAAAATTTTTTTAATGTCAGATCCATTTCCTGGAAATCTACCAAAGAATCTATTTAACTATTGCAGTAAAATTGATCTCAATGCATTGATAGGGTTAATATACAAATTCAGAAATACGAATCGATCTGTACGAATTCAAGTCGTATCTCACTCGTAAAGTCACGTAACATGATATGCCATTTGGGTATACTATAAAATCTCATAATGATTACAGCCAATGTCGGATATCACATTTATATATTTGACGCTCGTGTTCTCGATGTGTTTCGAATTTACTCTAAGAGAATAGGTATATCTAATGATCACTAATGATGAAAGAAACGTTAGAAATTACAAAACAAATATGTTGTATTCACCACCGAAGTTTATTTTCTACTGTAAAAAAACAGCCTAAGCATTTTTTAAAATATATAGTTAGGTTCAAATTAATTTGTAGGTGTCCACCATCGCCCATAAACTTTGGTGCCGCAAGAGATATTGATCTTTTCCCCCAAATAAGATGCGCCAACCTTAGGATGATGGTGTCCGCTATCCTTGTGTTACCCTCTTTCTCAACCTTCAAAACTAAACATAAAATTGCTGATACCAATCAGCAATTTTATGTTAGGTATAATATGATTAGGTAGAATATGATGGTTCTTCACCAGACGGTTGCATGTACCCCTACTACCAAGTGACACCTACGTAATGTGACACGGACCACGGAAACTGATAAGATGAATTAATTATAAAATCTATACCGATATTATAAATGAGAAAGTATCTCTGTCTGTCTGTCATGAAATTTGGTATGAAGACAAAATAAAGTCCAAGAAAGGGCAAAGGTTACTCTTTTTGCCTAAAACATGACAACAACAACAACAACAGCCTGTAAATTCCCACTGCTGGGCTAAAGGCCTCCTCTCCCTTTGAGGAGAAGGTTTGGAACATATTCCACCACGCTGTTCCAATGCGGGTTGGTGGAATACACTTGTGGCAGAATTTCTATGAAATATGTCACATGCAGCTTTTCTCACGATGTTTTCCTTCGCCGCTGAGGACGAGATGAATTATAAAGACAAATTAAGCACATGAATCAGCGGTGCTTGCCTGGGTTTGAACGCGCAATCACCGATTAAGATGCACGTGTTCTTACCACTGGGCCATCTCGACTCAACAAAAACATGACAAAACGCGACTGAAGCCGCGGGCGATTACTACTATGTATTTTATAATTATTATCGAGGTACATTTTTAAATATTCATTTGTTTTAATTTTAAGAACGACGATTTCAAACTAATTTTAAACAAAACAAAAAAATAGATAATAATCTATATCTTGGAAATGAAAGCATTAACAATGCTCAACATGGCTCAAAATACAAGCTCGAAAAACATTAATTATTCTTTATTATTACATTTCGCATTAAAGGCAAAACATCTGCCTCAGCTTGTGTTAACATGAGTAATATTATTGTAAATATACTAAAAGTAGTACACGCGGTGTAATTATTACAATTACTTGTAAAAGTGGTACATTTATGCGACAAAATCAATTATTTTCCACCTGTGAATACTCTTTCATTGTTACATTCGTTTCTTTGTGTTAATGTTTTAATCATTGGATTTATACAAATACTATTTAAAAATAGATAACCTATTTATTCAATAAGGTCATGTAAGACTTAATATAATAAGAGAGTATCGTTCTTTACTTCAAATATGATTATTGCTTTTAATTACTCAAATTTACAACTAAGTTAACAATATCTATACTAATGAAATTTTTTATTATTTTTTTTTATTATTATTTTTGGAATAGGTTGGCGGACGAGCATATGGTCACCCATAGACAATGACGCTGTAAGAAATATTAACTATTCCTTACATCGTCAATGCGCCACCAACCTTGGGAACTAAGATGTTATGCCCTTGTGCCTGTAGTTACACTGGCTCACTCACCCTTCAAACCGGAACACAATAATACTGAGTACTGTTGTTTAGCGGTAGAATAACTGATGAGTGGGTGGTACCTACCCAGGCGGGCTTGCACAAAGCCCTACCACCAAATTAATATATAGGAATACGTTTTCATTGCAATACCAAACCAATAAAACTATTAAACTAATATATGTACATATAACTTGTACCGGAAGTTGCAACGCATTTCGTGGATTTACGTATTAAAATATAATTATACATATAGTTTCACCCGCTCCAAATTTATTAAGTTGACAGGCATTCATTGAAATAACATTAATTGACACTACGTTTTTACGATTGTTATTACGATATGAAAATTTTTATGGGTAAGTCCATAAGTAACCTTGATGTCAAGATTACGTTTTTCTGCTTCACAAACACCGTACAACTTATACACTCGAGTGTTAAGCTAATATTTATTTAACTTAACGAAAGATTAATCTCACTTCTGATCATGTGACATATCCAAACAATTTTTAGATTAAAACATTATTTTTGAAGATCGTAATGAGCTTGAGATTATAATCGCACTAAGCTTACCTCTATACTAGCAACAACAAACAACAACAACAGCCTGTAAATTTCCCACTACTGGGCTAAGGCCTCCTCTCCCGCTACTCCAAAGCGGATTGGTGGAAGACACATGTGGTACAATTTCTATGAAATTAGACATATACAGGTTTCCTCGCGATAATTCTCCTTCACCGCCGAGCACGAGTATTCATAACACTTGGCTGGAATTAATCATCCATGACAGAAATAGCGATGCATTGAGACGAGACCATGTGCGTGCTATTTCGACGTCAACAGCGCCCTAAGCCGAGGTCCGTCCCAGTAGACACTCTTAGGAAGCACGTACTCTAAGCCATTAAGTGAGCTCCCAAGACCTAACTTGACTATTTTAACACGGCTCCCGCATAGTGAAGCTGCAGTTCACAATACACTGACCATCTTTATTTTCTAACAAATAATTCAAAGAACCACAAAAGCGCAAAAAAAATATCCCTACTTAAAAAGACTCGAATAAAAACAATTGAATTCTTATTTACGTACATAATTTAAAAGAACGTTAGTTTTACAACACTGCTTCGAAATTCAAATTCTTTCAATAAGAATTAACGTGAACTTTACTCGATTTTTTGTCAAATGAAAAACATAGTTAACTTTTTTATTCTCTTATGTATATAATCATCACAGTGGTCGCTAATCTAATACAAAAAAAAATACGACAGTAATATATAAATACTTGTATAATCAATATTGATTGTCAATTTCAAAGTAAACAAAACGAAAGCAGATTCTAAGTACCTACCAGTGAAATATACACGTTGGGTAATGTTCAACGCACAAAGAAGCCTTACAGCAAACATTGCAAACTTTAATAATAAATAAGACAATCTGCAATCCTATGTAAAGACATGATGATAGATGTGTTTAAAACACATCGAGTGACTCAAGCGCCGTCTATTTTCTAGAATACATAAGGCTTAATATATACGTACGTCTTAGTGCGAGCTGGTGCCGATATAAAAGTAGGTATGGTGTAACGATGAGTCACGTTCGTTCGACCTTGACAAAGACAAAGACCACAGTACTGTGCTGAATTGCTAGGTTACACATATGTTAGGCCATGTTTAGGACAAGGTCCTGCATTGATCGTTTTCCGCAAAACGTAATAACTTTTATTAAGCCATCTCGAGGTATGATCACAATCACAATCTATATCTTCTTTTTTCTGTATTGAAAGAGTTTGGTCTGGTTTGTTTTGTTTTTGGACATTAGTGACTGAGGCACTCTATAAGTCTTTCTTAACCAGAAAATTGGGTGTGAGATATGATGATCAGAATCATCTTACCCTCAAACCCAGAAGACAACCTATATCTTCGTAATAGTCAAAAAGCAATGATCTTGAATAGCGTTATATATAGTGTTAAAGGTGATTATGAATACAACCATGAATAATCAATTCTATAAAAAAATACTTTGTATTACAATTGTAATGTTGAAAATCTAACTAAGGTGTATAGATAGATACGGCATTTAAGTGTATCTGATAAACGATGGAATTATTAAGTACCCTAAACAATTTCTGACCTTGCATGGTCCTTTTCAAATAACATACAAAAAAAAATACCATTATATAATATCATATATTAAGGAAAACAATTGTCATAAAAAGGACGGTCCCACATGTTATAAAACCAATGTCAACTCATGCAAAATAAACAGTATTGCAATGGCGATAAAAGTATACCTAAATAGGCAGCCAGGTCTGTGTTAAGAATTTAAATTAGCATGCAAACAATGAAAACATTTGCGAATTAATAAAGGAACTCGGTATTCAAGATAGCGCTTACAAATGATCAATAACTATTATACATATTCATGAATGATCGATTCGACTGTTTGAAATTTTAGTTACAATTTAGATAAAAGAGTTAAGCCATCTTTGCATAAATAACTATTATTAAACAAATATTTCTTTACCGTTAATTTATTATTTGAGAGCTGAGATGGCCCAGTTGCCAGAACGCGTACATCTTAACCATGATTGCGGGTTCAGATCCAGGCACCACTATATATATGTGCTTAATTTGTGTTTATAATTCATCTCGTGCTCGGCGTTGAAGGAAAACATCGTGAGGAAACCTGCATGTGTCTAATTTCATCGAAATTCTGCCACATCTACATTCCACCAACCCGCATTGGAACATCGTGGTGGAACATGTTCCAAACCCTCTCCTTAATGGAAGTGGAGGCCTTATCTCACCAATGGGAAATGTACAGGCTGTTACTTTTTTACTTAATTATTTCAAAAAAAAGGTCCTAATCTGAATGTCAACGCTGGTTTCAAGGATAAGTCATTTTATGAACAACGGCTCAAGGAGGTCTTCCGGCGAAAATTTCTCTGTCACAACTCGGAGTCCAGAAGATTACCCTCATGCGCCTCGGAAAGCACGTAAAAACGTTGGACCATTGGATTAAGTGAGTTTAGTAATAGTGTTTGTGGTGGGAAGAGTTGATTTGTTTCTCATGAGAATGACTGCCTTGACAGAAATCGGGCATGAGGACATAATCATGACTTTAGTGTTACTTAACAGTTACTTAGTTTACAGAACACCATCAAAAGTTCAATTTCTATATTCAAAATTGTAGCAATAGCTTCCTGAGACTAGGCAGTTCTATTGGAATTTTTTTTCTTTGTGCCAAGAGGGCACAGATTATTTCGCCAATGTCACGTGCGACGGAGAAGACACGATGGAGATTGAACGGTGCAGTCGAGATTGCCTATTGGAAATAACTGGACTCGAGTTAGATACCAAAATTAGTCTTAGATGCGCTAATTTAATAAAAATATTAAAACACAAATTTACATTATGTAATTAAAAGTAATAGGTAGTTTATATATAACGGTATTAGCATTAAATCTCTGATTAATAACAACAAATATTTACATAATGATATATTATGGTTTAAAATGAATTCCTTTTTTGTCAAATTATTTATACTTTATTATTCAGGATTTCTAGTATTTTAGTTGAAATCAATAATTATTACTTGACCTTTGTGCATTTCAATAATTGTATTATACAACGGGCTTTAATATTTCTACAATTATATAACAGTAGATTTACATTATTATTTAACTCAAATCAACTGAGAACAAGCAGTGAGGTATTATGCGTTCAATTTGAGTCTATTTTAAGAATGTCTATCTTCAAAATCTATTCAATATTTACAATGTTTACGTGTACATAGCAATTGACACGTATCTGTGAAAATATGCGTTTATTCATGATATCGTGACGAGCGGCTGAGCTTATTCAAACCACAAATTAACAAGTAGCCATTATTGCTCGGAGATCACGTGGTACATTAGCAGCACCGAGCTGACTTACGTAATCAAATAAACAGAGTACAAGACAAATAATACAATATATCCTATGTATTAACTTTGTAACTGAACGTACATATATGTTCAGCTGATGTTTGCTGTAGTGATGTAATACTTAATGTTGGTGCAACAAAATAATTGTAACTCATGTCTTTAATGTTATTCTCGGAAGTCGTATTTAAATATGAAATCATCTTAGTCATTAAACACCTACCTCACTGCGGTTTTGTTGATCTCTCATGCCATGACATGACGGTGGCGATTTAATTAGAATGATCGATCACGTGAAAAGGACGTTTCCTTGTTGTGCTTAAATTCATATTTTGTTCCAGTAACCTTGACAGCACAGCGGATATATCGCAAAAACTTTTGAAATACTTTTCGTAGAATCAATTTACCTATTCCTTAGCCTTTATTAAATAACTTCAACGTAAATACAAATTATTTACATAACATATCAAACGGTAAATATTTCTGTAAGTATAGCTAACAAAAGGCGCGGTCACGCTCCATCCGGCATATCGTAATTTCTCCAAGTCCAAGGTGCCAATGTCATTGCCAAGGTTACAGATAAGCGGTTCGTCACGGCGCACGTTTAATTGCATTCCAGAGTTATCGTTTGTTGCATCACTGCAACGTGATATCGAAGTGCGCCTTTTATTGCGATTTCATTTGCACCGTAATCACTTTTTCTTCGTATTCTGATTGAAGCGCGATGCCAGCCGTAAAAAGAGGCCACAAAAGACTTCATTTAGATATTCCCGTCTGCTGACTCTGTAGACGATGGAGTACTTTGAATTTATTTATGTTACCGAATAATTTATAATCGTAATTCGCTGATTTTGGAACATTTTACATACTGTCATATAATTTTATTATTAATGTAAATATGAGTTATTTTGTCTGTTTGCAATTGTAACTTATTTAAGAAATATCCTTTGAAACTTATTATACGAATCAAACGAATACAATCAAAGTAAAGTTGTTGGCAAAATATAATATCATGTAAATTCAGGCACTTTACGGCTTATTTATATGGGAACATTAAAGCGATGGCGCTCTAGATGGCGCGTCGGAACCATCAATAGAACTTTCTAATGTGTTTGTGCAAAACAATCGGAGTATCCGTGAGACGTCATGTGGAAAGTCACCTTCAGTCACGAACGGTTATGTCACAAGTTCATGCATTCCGATCGCTTCCACGTTGTGCATTCGCCACGCTGAATGCTGCGCCCGCGCCGCGTGCGTGGCGGCCGCACGGCGCAAATGCTTCGTTTATTGATTCAATCAGACGATATTGCAGTCGTTATTCTTTTTAATTACGACGTATGTCGCAGAACTGTTACGAATTGACAATTTTATATATTCATTACAATTTTCTTCTATTACATTTATTACTGTTGAAAATCGCCGTGTCAACTTGCTTATGAATTATTTATATAAGATATGACATTTACACATTCCAAGTATATGTCAAAAATCTGCACGAGTTCGGCTAGGTAAACATTACAGACACTGGAGATCCGGCGATAAAAACTAAGATTATATCACTTTGATAAACAGTTTGATAGTGATCGTATCTTATTCGGTGATACGATGCAAAACGTACAAGGTGCTTATCATTTTAATTATTACGAATTATGTAATTTGCCTGAATCTTTTCGCGCCAAAGCCAATTTTCCTTTTTAATTCGGTATGTTTGACTGGTCATTCTTACAAATGAACTTTTTAGACAATTCTACCAAAACAATTTAACTAAAGTTTAACTTACACTTATGGTAATTGTAACATTACATTTTACTCAAATTACACACCATTTCAATAATACCAAATATTATTAGAGGTGCTCAATTCACTTATATGTGATGGGTATTTTCAATTATAACTTTTTATCTTATAAACCGTTTCTGTAATTTTTTTTGTATTTGTTTTATATATCTATAATCCAGTTGAACTCATCAATTTGATTGATATTGGACATTGTTAAGCTTTTATTTGAAGCGTACATTCTGGATTGTTTTTTGATTATCTATGCACAGATTAAATAAATGTTTATATTTTTATAAATAGATTTAGTACAGTTTAGACTTTTTATTAATTCGTTCCGTAAAACATTCGATATTTAAAAATACATGTCTAATGTTTCTTATAAATATTAACGAGACGATGAACTGAATTCTAAAAATACTATTAACGCAGCAGAAATAAAAACGACTCTAGGCTAGATTGGAATCGTGACTGGGTTTCTAAGAGCCAATTATTATCGTATCGGAAGTGAATTCGACTTGTGGATGTGGTCACAAGTTCCCTACGTATCCGTTGATAGGATCAACACTAGAATCTTTAATTATATGAAACCAGAAGCGTTAAGTATATAAATCCAGTATTTAAAATGTCTTAGGGAAATATTTGTAAGGAATTGCATCACATACATTAGTGATCTAAAAAATTACTATTGAAATATAGGCTCAATATAACTCCTTTTCAGCAGTAAGTCTCCGTATTTTTAGTGCGAATTTTTCCTTCGTCAAATTAAATAATAAATAAATATATAAATATGAGACAACATCACATACATTACTCTGATCCCAATGTAAGTAGCTAAAGCACTTGTGTTATGGAAAATCAGAAGTAACAACGGTAACACAAACACCCAGACCCAAGACAACATAGGCATAATTGAAACAGCTATTAATATTTCCTACTGCCCCCATGTATATGGGCGGTGGTGACCTCTTACCATCGAGTGGGACATTTGACCATCAGCCAAGATATATTATAAAAAAGACAGCATATAATTGTGATTACAGGTTTAATTTACGTCTGTTTATGCAATCGAAGTATGTGTTTCATTTAATTTATTAATGAGATTACAAAAATCAGTAGTCTTTCTACGCAGCAATGGAGTTAAAAATTAAACAAACATATTCGATAAAAGTCTAAGATACAGGACATCGTTTACAATAACTTCTTATTCTAAATATTCAACGCAGCTGTTCGTATGCGCGCGCCGTAGAGGTGGAATCAACAATGTTTTACATATGGGTTTTACTTGGCTGATACCCAAAACGGGACGATTTCCAACACTGTATATCAGGTAAAGTTCATGTCACATCAAAACTACAAACCAGCCTGCGTAAGATAGAATAAGGCTTATATAAAAACTTTAATTTATAAAGTACAAACTATATAAAAAAAACTTTTGGACAACCTAGATTCAAGGATCAATAGTTTTAATTTATTTCCCCATTAGCACACTCATTTTTATTGGAACATATTCTCCATTTCGCATCTATATTTTCTGCTTTACGACTCCACTAAATTCCTATTACAATATCTTATTTAATTAAATTTTTTGGTTCTTCAATTAAGATATTAGCTCCAAAAGTTCACATCTTTCCCGTCTTTGATAATTTTGTCCTCACAATGACTTCTACAATTCAAACTACAAAACATGCACAATCTGAAAGGTAAAATTACTTTTTATTCAGATATATTTTTCTAATTTAGACTACATAAATCATAATAAACATTAAGTTTTAATAAGCTCATCGCCACTCTCAAAACTAGGAAACATTTCGAGAAATGTTTGAAAATCTTATGGGCCGATTATTGATTATTGGTGACAACACCAACAAGCCTAGCATAAAAAGTGTGCCGATCCAGCTCAATAAGATTGGAAGTATTACATTTCTTTTAAAATTTACTATCACTTATTATATTTTAATCAATATTTGTACAATGAAATCTAATTTTATAAATAGCATTGAACTCCAACGTTCCGGGCTCCGACAATTTTAGGTGTAAAATTATATAAAAGCTTATGAAAACAAGCTGATTCGAACGACCTGGTGATTCGGATAAAACGTTTTAAGTTCGATCTATCTCTTCATCGCTTCGCTCGATCACTGTGATCGTATCACCCGCTATCGGGCGCGGCGTATCATTATCGGCGATCAAGTACGTGGTCACTTTACGAACCATTTGTTTATATGCACCGGCTGACTGCGGACCGATTACCATTGTATCCAAGTATGAATATAAGATTATCCTTTTATATTTTAGAGGACATTAAGAATAAATTACATTGGTGATAAGGTATTGCTCGGACTTGTCTCGATAGCTTCCACATACTCATCAGACATTACACTGTCAAACAATACCTAAATATGTCAAATAATAAAGCATTGACATGTAATTTTCTCATTCGTCATTTTCGGATTTAAGAGGTTTAAGTTGCTTTGTGGACCATTATATTTTTTAGATTGACTAGTACTTATTCAATAGTTAGTGATTTATGTGTGAAATGTTAAAGGGCAAAACTTTTAAGATTACGCTTACACGGTCACCATTTATGGCTAATTGGGGTAAAAAGGTGAGTATCAATTAAACTAATAATAATTCATGACTTCCGTTTAATGTCTTTTATTAAATCGACTGCTTACATAAAGTAAACATTACATTATCTATTTTACATAATTGTCCAAAACGGTGAGATGGTTTGGAGTAAATAGCACAAAATAATGCATATGACGCAAGGTCAAGGATGAATTCGTTACTAGCATTTTTAAATTATAAACGATTTCCAAAAAAAATATAATGATATAAACATTGCTATAAATACTAAAAACAAACATTCTAACTCGAAAAGAAATCGTAAAAAGTCTAAATAAAAGAGTAAAAACTTCAGGATAAACTTTGCTAAACAAGGCTGCACGTGAGGTGCTCTGTAGGCTGGTCACGTTGAATGTTGGCGAACATTTGGCGAAGTTCTTCGAGCACGTGACCGACGAACGTGACCGAACTCCCGGGAGAAAACTAAGGGAGGTAACTTGGAATACTTGGAATATTCAGCGAGGTTTTATGAATATTTATGTTATTGAAAGTAGTTTGGATCGATTGAGAATGACGCAAGACAGACCTGTACCGTAAGTACAATCATTATCAATTTGAAGACTAAGACTAACCTTTACAGTACAATTTAAACTCATTAACGCCATCTTGATTTAATGATATCTTTGTTGTTGCTTATTATAAATTTGAACAAAAATATGTCAACCTTTTTGATATTTTATAAATTCTATTACAATTTAGGTATAAATAAATCGGACCAGTTTTCTTTGTCCTGAATATATTTTTCTGGAACTCTGAATATAAAAGTTTCAAGGGTTGAATGTTATATGACTTCGTGGGCTCGCATACCGAAAATAGAATTGGTCTGATAAATTCAGCCGGTTTCCTGTCCCTCGTGGAGCTGAATAAATTCTTTGTTTCTTTGTTAATGTTATATCGCTATTGTTATATACAACAACTGTTGTGTTATAAAATATTCTGATGAATATTCCCACAAATAAATTGGTTATGTATATATAGGTTGTTAATGAGCAAATTAGCCACCCAATGAAAAGTGGTTGAAAAGACATTGGCGCTGTAAAAAATATCAACCGTTGCTAACATCGCCAATGCGCCACCAACACTGGAAGCTAAGATGTGCCTTGTGCCTGCTAGGTTATATGACGGTTAAGTCGTAAATACCTAAAAGGATTTGCAAACCCTAACTAAACCCTACTATCAAGTAAATGTAGGAACTTACACACTGTACATTATTAAATATTACAAATTTCTTAAAATAAAAATGAATGTTGCTATATTAGAGATTAATAAATGTTGACAATAAATCAACGAAATACTCTACAATAAAGATCTTATAAGCTCTTGTATCGTCAATAGACGAAGTTAATTTTAAGATAAAACCAAACACAAAAAGGATCATCGTATCGAAATATAGATTATGCTACTAAAACCGCCAAGAAAGTAAGTAGCTACTCTTTGTGACCAATCAAAAAAATGTACATGTAGTTAAACATGTGGTCACCACGAAACCTGGCACAAACATATATTTATTTAATGAAGATATTTAGATACTGTTTTTGATGTTATAGATCGCCATTGTATACAAATCGCTGTAACTATGGCATGATACGTCTAAAAAAAAGCATTTTCCATTAAGCAAACACATTACGACTCGATATTAATGAACATGTGAAAAGAACAATACTGCAAGCCAAGGAAAATAAAACGTTTCAACGCGAATATCTCAGACCGAAGTTATTAATTTAGTCTAGATATTTACTATCTCTGCCAAACAATAAATCAATAACCTCCGCATAAATAACATAAAAACCAAAACACTTTGGCTCTTGATCAAATGCATTACTGACTCATTCCACTAAATATATTTCTGTTCCAATATTAATTATATCTTGTCACTCTCTCTTTATCCTGTTATATGAAAGAGAGAAAATACTTACACAAGAAAACCCATACTTAAGGGCGATAGTCCATCAAATGAAATCAAAATAATCATAACGCACTTGAGAGCCCTTTTAAATCATTTCACAGGATTCGATTAAATTTATCATTGGTTTGAAATATATTATCAAAAAAAAAAAATCCTACAAGTAACTCAGTAGTTATTCTTTTCTGATATATTATTATCATATTATTAAATACAACAATTATCATTTATCTCGGACGGAAATCTACGTCAACTAACTCAACATTTTTTATTTGAGTAATACGCCTTATTCATTAAATATTTTTTAACATGTGAATTAAATTTAGTAATTGTCAAAGCTAAGTCTGCTGATTTCGTTCGTAAGTGGTCGAGTTGTGTGTACACCGGTTTTCATAGGTATGCCACTCCGAGGCGCCGAATTCGATTCCTGGCCGAGTCGATGTAGAAACAGTTCATTAGTTTTCTATGTTGTCTTGGGCCTGGGTTTTTGTGGTAACGTTGTAACTTCTGATTTTCCATTACACAAGAGCTTTAGCAAATTACATTGGAATCAGAGTGATGTATGTAATCTTGTCCATGATGTTGATGATATTTATTTATTTAAGTGTGTTTTAAGGATTTTTATTATAGAAGCGAACATCTTGTCCAAAGCAGGAAGAACTGACTTCGCGGAGATGGAAACCTGTTACAAGTTTTTCTTTACTTCTCGTGTTTCTGCAATGTTTGTTGCATATACATATATGCATAATATTTTTGTAAATTAATGTGATGCCACCATATGCGTGTTTTGCCACTAAGTTTTTATCTATTTAAAATTGACTGAAAGCTCTATTGTTTTACATTTAGTATGGTAAACTAAGCACTTCGTTTCACAAACGAACATCACCATCGAATAAACCGAACGGAAAAAAATGCTCTATTTTTTCATTGATGGATATTATTTCTGGGCAGTTTTATAAAGGCTCATTTGTTCAGTCAGTCCGGCGGGTATAAAAGCTAGCTGAACCAATTATATTACAGGCACAAGAAGTATAGCAACATCTAGGCGTTATGTTAAGCTCGCGAGCGGTTAGCAGCACGTTGAAAAATGTGGCTGATGCCTTTTACGACGCCAATATCAACGGACAATTATCCAGCAGGTGATCCATTTACGACTTGTTCTGTACTCTATAATTTATTTCCTTTACATATTTAATGTCGCAACATTTAAATACACAACAAAAGTAAATAATCCAAGCTAGAGCCGGAGAAAGGTTTATCCACTATGCTGTTCCAATGCGAATTGGTGGATACACGTGACAGAATTTCGAACAAATATATCAGATCATATAGACACACAAAGTAAGCAAAAGATAATATAATTTGGATCTCGAGAACCCACATGATTCACGTGCTGTAGTCACTAAATCACGTAGAGATATAAGGGACGAAGCTCGCTCTAATAGTTAAAGTTAATTTAGCCTGTACTAGTAATGTCCCTCTTGGGCTAAGGTTTCTATTACTTTCTTGAGCAGAAGTTCTTGAGTTTTCTACTGCATGCTGCTTCATTGCGAGTTGAACACAGGAAGCAATCTTATCTACCGCTTGTATTACTTCACGGCTGAGTACGAAATAAATCGTAAACAAAAAATAATCACATGAAAATTCGGTGTCGCTCGCCGGAGTTTAGTTTAGATTCACGTATTCTAATTGCTGGGCTATAGAATTTTTTGAGAATCTCGACTCCTATGTAGATAAACTTAAATAGCACCTTATAGAAATACTAAACTCTAGCCAAATCATTGGAAGCGCTTCCGAGATTCACGAAATAAACGTATAAATAGAAGAATTGCTCATTTAATATTATGAGATATGAGATAACGAAAAATAAGTGACGTATTGGACAATGTGAATATTGTGATCATTAGTCGTCTCTAGTAGCGATGGACGCTCAGCCTGAAGGGCCAATGCAGATGACGCCAGCTTCATTGAGAAATCTGCGTCAGTAGTACGTGTGCCGGGACGTTGCCCTTATACGGTTGCGAGAGAAATGTGAACCGTGCCAATTTTCAGTCGTTTTCCTTTTGTTTACTAAACTATTATTGGAATAGCACCTCAGAATCGGACGCGGCTTGATTGTACTTACAACATCGAACTCGCCAAATAATTTGTTTTGAAAATGGAAATTGACAAATATATCACCACTAGTGGTTCAATTTGATCATAATGAATTACTGATAAGGATAAAAAGATACATTAAGTCAAATGTCGAAAAATTTGACTCATCTAGCTGATGCTTTGTCATTATTACAATTTAAAAAAAAAAAAACAAACCTTACAGTTATCGCAACTATAACCACCATCGAGAAATGCATTGGTACCATCATTGGTCAAATCAAATAGCGCGCGGTTCTCTGGTATTCCTTTTACACACCTTCCCGTCCCTTTTCGCAAAACTACTCGGAGAAGTTGCATCAAATATATATGATATTTGTGTCACAAATCAACGGTATAAACACTAGATTATTGAACCTTCTTCATAATTTAGATATTTGTATATTCTTTCTTACTCGAAAGTCCTCGTTGAGACTTTGATTATAACCAAAGTTACAATACGTCTTCGAGGCTCATTGTAGGGGACGGCCTAAAATTTGATAATCTGTGGCAGTTAAACAGACAGTCATTTGTACATTTGATGTATTATTTGATTATACTATCTGATTTGATATAAATATTGTTGACCTAGGTCAGTAACAAACAACAACATCATAATACCATCTATGAAAGTGGAGCAGTACTAACGCTTAATAAAGTTTAAAGCACGCGTAGCAGATGAAATTCTTACAAAACAAATTACATTACGCCTATGTGACTTATCAAGCCAAGACATCTTGATCTTATTTAATATAGCAAAACGTAGTCAAACTTAAAAGTACAAAGCCTACGCGTTTTTATGGGCTTTATAATAATTGTGTGTGATGTTCTGTAACAAATAACTTCGGTTCTTTCATTGGTAACATATAAATAAGGGTTAGTATAGTAGTGGATACTATTATCCATTAAACAGTGTAGAAAAAAATAGTTGTTTCAATTTTTTTTTGAGGTTAGGCTTTTAAAATTTCATTGTTAATAATGAATGATGTAGGAAAATATACTTTAGGCACTTTTGCCCTTCCATACATACTTAACAGTTAATACACAACGCAGCTTTTGATTAAAATATCTTTTTTTACGACACCACGTTACTAACTTCTAAAATTGTCAGTGTTTCTTTACTATATTGTTATGTATTATAAACAAAAACGTTCCTCCTTAACCTTATCTATTAATAAAAAACCGCATCAGAGTCCGTTACGTAGTTTTAGAGATTTGAGCATACAAAGGGACATAGGGACAGAGAGAGCAACTTTATTTCATACTATGTAGTGATACAACACTATTCCACCTAACCTCTCATAACACCTTCATCGATTTTCAAAAAGCAAATCCAAAATTCAATTAATATCAGGGTCAGCTCAATATCAAACGTTGTATATTGGAATAAACTAAAGGTCGAGGAGATGCACAGTACCGCGTCGAATGTAAGCTAAAAGAATGATGGTGAGATCTAATATTAGTATATAGTATTACTATATTAGTATATTCAATTCGTAGCTTCACCAGCTTCATATTTGTTCAATTGACGCGCGTGACAAAGGTGAATTTAATTTTCTATACTATGAACTTTACATCACATAATCAAAAAAATTCAAAAATGCCAATATTAAAATTCATACAATTAGATATCGTTGGCAATAACAGAACAGTAATTAGATGCGTCTAATTAAAACTGGCGTCAGCAACGTCGGATATCGGTCAGGAATAGCTTGGAGACGCGCCAGGCGCGGGCGCGCGGAAACGGATGTGACGTCACACCTGTCAATGGGTAATGCAATAGCGACGGACGATTAACATTGAAAGTTAGACATTCTGGTCACGTACTCAATATTTATAGTCTCAACATGCACGTATCAAATTAATAACAACTCGCAATAACGCCCACGTCTGTTGCTAATTAACTTATTTATGTTTCTTATTCATTCAGTCGCCCACGACTTCATAGATTTTTAAAGCCTTTTTAAATACCAATGCATTTCCTAGTTCAAGGATTTATTCCGACACACTCCGTCGTTCTGAATTTTTTTATGTATGCTTGACTATCTGGCCTTTAAAATATTTGATTCCCATGATTTATTCGAAACTTGTTGTCCTCTAAAGCATCGCTCGCGTCGTAGGAGTTAGAAGTCAAGTGTTAGGCATACATATAGTCAATGTCCTTTCTTGAAGTTCAAGTTTGCTTCAATGAACAGAGGACATCCAAAGTTACATTCGCATTTATATCGGTATAAATAATTAAGAAAACATTTTTTTTATAATATCGGTCACGGAAGAGCAAGTGGCCACCTGATGGTAAGTGGTCACCAACCATAATCAATGGCGCTGTAAGAAATAATAACTATTACTTACATCACCAGTGCGTCACCAACCTTTGGAACTAAGATATTGAATTTAACAATGGAACACAATACTGATTACTGTTGTATGGCCGTAGAATTTGATGAGTAGGTGATACCTAACAGACAGTGGAAAGCTCTTTGCACCAAAACACCTGATGAAATTTTGAAACGTATATTTCAGATTGAAAAGTTGCTCTACAATTTCCTGAAATGTTACTCATAATACCCAAACAAAACAAAACAGTTTGTAACAAATATCATTTAAATATGACATATTATCTCTACATAGTATAAAGCAATATCGTTTGTACGCCGTCTGTGCGCTTATCTTTTAAACTATGCAACGGATTTAATGCGGTTTTCGTCAATAAGCAGAGTGATATAGGATTAAGGTTTACATAGGCAATACGTGCATATTATTGCAGAGAAAAATCAGGACTTGTAACTTTTCCTGACCGGATATTAAGCAAGAGTTTTTCTTTATAACATTTTGAATTAACATGGTTATTTTATCTATTGAGTTCGATATTTTGGCAATATCTAAGAATTTGACATATATATCCTGTAATAAGTGTTTTTCCTTTTATGTTTGTTATTCAATCTTGACGTTATATTTAGAAATTTACTATATTCGAAGCCGGGAAGGATACCTAGTTAGCTTACTAGTATTATAAAGAGATAAACTTTGAGTCTGCTTTTTAAATATTCGCGTAAACAATTCGAATCTCATTGATATGGAGTTTCTTTACTTCGTTAAGGAGTTTTGTACGAGCACGCGGGTTAAGTGCACTCATCATATTCTACCAGCAAATATAAATTCTTTGTATTATTGTTACAGTTTGAAGACAGTATAACTAAAAGTACAAGGGACGTAATATCTTAGCTTCCAAGGTTAGTGGCGTGCTGGAGATGTATGGAATGGTGAATAGATGTTACAGCGTTTATGTGTGTATTGTATGTGTGGTGGCTACTTACCATTAGATGGCTCATCTGCCAATTTGCTTAATTATTTTAATTAAAAAAAGATATTATTTTATTAGATAGTTTCAGGTAGAACATAAGTCATAAATATATTATATATGCATACTTTTTGAGATATAGCTTAATATACCGAGAGAAAATTTTCGATCCGAGCGCTGCCAAAACTACAGATAAACATAAACACTGTATGCGTGACATGTAGATCTTCAAGATGTCTGAAGACACGTTGGCGACGGAATATACCCACCTTTTATTTACTCGTAACTTTGATTCATTTTTTAAATATCAATTATAAAACGATCTAAGCTTATCTCCAATTAAAGAAGTATATAATTAAGTATCTCCCTGTTTATTTGCCTGTTGCTATAGTTACATAATTAAAGTAAGTATGTGACTATGGCCTTTTATAACTTATGAATTTGAAACCTATTAGTGTATATATTAAATAAATACACCGGATTAGTAAGCTGAAGTGGCAGTGGGCTGGTCATATTTGTCGTAGAACCGACAACCGTTGGGGGAAACGTGTTCTAGAGTGGAGACCGCGTCTCGGCAAACGTAGTGTAGGACGTCCTCAGACACGGTCCACCGTGCCTGAGGACGTCGAAGTGACGATATACGCAAGGCGGCAGGCAGGAGCTGGATGCGAGTAGCCGGAGAAAGACCACAGTGGCGTGCACTGGGAGAGGCCTATGTCCAGCAGTGGACAAAACGGGCTGATGGTGACCATAATATAATGTCTTGGATAATTAACCTTACAATTGTCTACCCGGACTGTAGTACGGATAGACATATGACTCCACTCCACCTGATGGTAAGAGTAAGTGGAGTCCAAACGCGAAGATGAGTACATCACCAATAATGAGCTGCACTAGACTTCCTCGCCATGTCGGCCCGCAAATTGCCTATTAGTTAATCATTTTATTAAAAAAAATCTAATCAAAACTACTTCGTTTTAAATGTTTTACGTAGATAAATACTGCCTTTTAAACTTTGCAAATTGATAAAGTATCTTTGGAAATATTACGACATTATATGATACGTAATATCATAATACATACATAGTAAACGGAAGATGGACGCGCAAAACACTTTAATTTTATTATTAAGACGCCAATTTTCGCACCTCAGAGATTTTGTATTTGCTTTTGATGCTGCACTTTAATATTCCGAACGCTCTATCTGCTGTTTGTTTTATAATATGAGGATATAGTATGCCTTTAAACAGTAGCACGGTTGAAAAGGTCGACTAGCGAATGCTTATCGTATCTTAAGATCCTTTAGCTTGTTTTATAATAGTTACGATAATATTATCGTTTTATTACATTTAGTCACTTTAGTTTTAGCGTTATCAATAACAAACAGGAACAAACAAACCCAGATTCTTACCACACAGCTCCTTGTAATAATAAGTAAAACATCCACAAAACTCGTTTGCACCCGGTCGTTTAACCTGAACCTGAGTAAACACACAGGATCGGGCGTGGGAAGTAGCGGCGCGGTAACGGGACTGCACGCAGGGTACGGTAGCCGGTCGCCCAGCGCACTGGCAACTATGATAACTTTTGGATTTAAAAATAAGTGCAATTTAACAATAACTCATTGTTAATAGAATTAACGTTTTCATTTAAGACGTACCGGAGTGGTAACTTTGAATTTTGATATCTATACATATAAAAAAATTGGAGTGTCTGTTTGTAATATTAAAATAGCCCTTTTTTACTCAATGGATACGTGTATGTATATACGGTACATATATCAAAATTACATATTTACAATTTTTGTCTTTCTGTCTGTCTGTCTGTTTGTTTGTTCCTACTTCTGAGTAAATTAGGCTACAATAATTATTATTTTTTTGTTAAATCAAACGGGTACAAGGTCACAGCTAGTGTCAAATACAACTAAATGAATAATTTGCAGACTAGCCAACTTGGTGATATTTTAGTATATATGTATTTGGGAACATCCACAGTTCGATAGGACGATACCAGGGAGAGATCGACCGGAGGAACATGAAACAGTTAACTTAATTACTGAGCTGATATTGATAATTGAAATAAAAATGTCATTTTTTACGCGACAAATTATTCTAATCTAGAACCATGTTTCTCACATATATATACATATATATCTGGAAAAACAAATGATGTATTTAATGTTAACTATCATTATTATTAAAGGGTCTTAACTTTTTTTGGTAATTATCGGGAATGACAATGGATAACAAAATGAGAACAAATTGTAACAGAGTGATAACCAAGGGATGGAAAAAGTGTACTAGGCTGGAAACAAGATAGACAGACGACAATGAGTAGAGTAATAGCTTGTAACAAGACACTCATCACTAAGACTTTCGGATTTATAAAGTACTAGCGACCGCCCCAGCTTCGCTTCGGTGGAATACTGTTACTAAATACACTACAGAATTTGTTTATTTACAACATCACAATAGATGCTTCTAAAATTATCTATTTTTCTTTACTATATTCCTATAAATTATATACAAAAAACATCCTCTACAATCACACTATCAACAAAAAACCGCATCAAAATCCGTTGCACAATTTCAAAGATCTAAGCATACATAGGAACAGACAACGGTAAATGTTATTCTATGTAAATACTATGTATGTGGATTTAAAATTTCAAATAAATTGAGTAACTAAATGTAGTAATGTTACCTAGTAACTAGTTTGTGCTTTAATATTTTAGTTGGATCCCATCGTACACCGACGCATGCCTGACGTAAATATTATTTTTATTCAACGCAGCTGATATAACCGGGACACCTGACAGTAGGGCCCTTTCGTGTGAATTGGGTGAGATGCACTGACGTAATTTGTTTCGAACTTATTATTGTATACTATTTCTGTCTGCCTCATTGGCCTATAGTGTAATTTGATTTAAGTTTTCTCCTTTATCTACAATACAAACTACAATACATGTCAATTTTTGGATGTATTAATATTTAATATGTAGACCGTAGGTAATATGTCATATATAAAATGATTTAGAATCGGAATAACTATCTACGCACAGTAAACATTTTCAGTCAATCAATAAAAAAAGTTAAAAAATATTTTTATACAGAAAAAAAAACATCCCAATTACAAAAAAAATATTATTGTTTATAAGTTGAAGAATTAAAAAGAAAAAATTATACACGATGCCTCCTGTGAGGATTGAACTCACGACCCCTGGTTTACGAGACCAGTGCTCTACCACTGAGCTAAAGAGGCGATGAGAGACTTCGCCAAATAGTCGTTCATATTAAACAGTACAATATATTTGAAATAAGCCTCAAAATAATATAAAATTTAGTCACAATTATATTATTATTTGTTTATGACCAATTATTTTAATTCCGCGAAATGTTACAACGGTCTATAATTAATAATCAATTCTTAAAAGTCATTAAAATTGTTTTTATTTTAACATTTTACTACGCTTAAATTTTTATTACAATTCATAGAAAATAATAATATCCACATACCTTGTATCTCTTAATGTATTATCTGTAAAAGAAAAATAAATTATAAATTGGTAAAAAGTTAAAAACCAATTAAAATGAACAAAAAATTTGAACATTAAAAAATATATGTATACCCAAAATTTACAAAATTGAAAATAAAATTACAAAAGGTTTGCCGAAACCCGGGATCGAACCAGGGACCTTTAGATCTTCAGTCTAACGCTCTCCCAACTGAGCTATTTCGGCCGATGAATGATGATTCAAAATAGTGCTACATATAACAGTTTCTTAGAAAGTTTATATTTTTTTATAATATTTAAATTTAAACTAGTTATTTATATCATCATATCTGTAAAAAAATTGGAAATTGAAGCAGGACAGCATAAAAACACATCTAAAATCTATTATTGTGCTACCTCTGGGAATTATGCAAATATAATTCCAATTGTATCTTTTAAACATACCAATGATAATGCGACTCTTGCTTTAGAAATATTAATATTATATTTTATATTCCATGTTCCAAAATAACTTCCACTACTTGTTTTTACTCATAATTTATCACTACATTTAGCTATATAAATGTTTAAACCAAGTTCTTTACTGTCTTAATCAATGATGTTGTAGTAAACAGATATGTTATTAACGCGCAAAAAGTGAAGACTAGAAAACGTCCTAACGTTATAATACATAATAATTACGTAGTAATACGTTTTGCGTAATTAAAACATCTAGTTATCCCTTTTACTCATTGTTTTTATCAAGCTATCCTTTTTACTTTTAACGAAATGTAAAAATAAACGGTCCCCGGCGCTTCTGTTGTTTAGTATGGATATAACATATCTGTTTCTTAGAATATCATTGGTCTTAATGTTTCAATCTTAGTACACAAAATAAGTAATTAAAATAAAACAAAATTTATTATGTTGTTTATAACGCCACCTATCAAGGTCTGCATACACTGATACAGCAGGCGTTCTAAAGATATTATTTTATCATAGAGGGCGCTGTATTAAGCGAAACCGTTAAAGTATCATTAAATCGTATATATTCAAATATCAAATACTGCAGTACTTGGTTGCATTTATTTTATAATAATTATTTTAAAATAATATCAATTTCACTTTTAGGACTATCATGTCTGAGTTCCAATTCAAGCTTCCACTTTGTTTTAGAGAATACCTCACAGCTTTCTTGGTGGTAGGGCTTTGTGCAAGCCCGTCTGGGTAGGTACCACCCACTCATCAGTTGTTCTACCGTCAAATAACAGTACTCAGTATTGTCGTGTTCCGGTTTGAAGGGTGAGTGAGCCAGTGTAACTGCAGGCACAAGGGACATAACAACTTAGTTCCCAAGGTTGAAGGCACATTGACGATGTAAGGAATAGTTAATATTTCTTACAGCATCATTGTCTATGGGTGATGGTGACCACTTACCATCAGGTGGCCCATCTGCTCGTCCACCAACCTATACCATAAAATAAAAAAAAGCTACAAATAGCCATACCACAGTGCTGCTTTGATTGTGAAGACCACTATTATAAAGTAGTATACAGTATATAGTATAAAGTAGTATATACTATTATAAAGTCTGCCCTCCTAACTAAGATGACCGTAACTAACATTTTTATGAAAAATGAGTTAATAATTGATTCGGAATCAGCGTGTTGAGATCGACAATCTCTTCTTAGTGATGTTTTTGATAAAACTTACACAAACCGAGATAATGTTTATTATAAGCGCCGTAATTACATATTTTTATGTTTGTTCCTAAATTTAAAGACCGTAAGATCGCCTACGTTCGTTATGCTTAAAATGTTTGAATGAGCTTGATCATTCGTTAAAAATGTTTACCAAATATAAACGCCGTAATATGATATACCGCTGATATCTGAACTAAGTTCATTAATTGTGCAAGGCTAATACTAAACATAAAAACAGTAACAAACAATTTACGGTCCTTTTGCCTAGTAATGGTAATAATAATCGGACTTTTTAACTACTGAAAACTAGGATATTGGATCTTACCGTTTTCAAATGTATGATGCGATAACCTTTTTGATATCCTTTCTTTATAATTTTACTACATATAACAATCGTTAACGCGGTTATACGTCTGTTATATTTTGTATTAATATTATGGGTTTTAAGACGCGAGGGGATGAGTTACATATCCGCTTAGAGGTCGGTGCATCGTCAGAATTCGTGGGTTGTGCGTGCATTATTTGAATGTGTGAGGCAAGAGAAAACATAAGTTAATGTTTGTTATCTAGATAAGCTTAGTTCTATGGATATTCAGAAGATATTTTTATTGGATTATTTTGTTGCATTTTGAAGGTAAATGCTTAATATGATTGTATTTTAGTTCGGTTAATCTAGCCAAATTTGATTTGTTTGTGATAGTGTAAGTAGTGTAATAATAAGACTATAAGTATTTTAATGTAAGTATTGTATAAAATGTTAATAATGTGCATAACACCAAAACATAAAGTTTTGGTGTTATGCACATTATTAACATTCGTTTCAAATGTTTTACTGTTATAAAAATATTGTATTTTTGTTGCCGTCCCAAGACCGATATGACCAAATATTTTAACGACTAAGCTTAATGTTATCTTAATTCTAACATAAAGACACAGGAAAAATAAAAAAAAATGAATGTAGAAAATATTTTCACATTATGCTAATCTGATTTTAAAAACAATGTGGAACAAATAACACAAAATATTCACTTACATAATAAAGGGGCCCTTATTTATTTTACAAAAAACATTTAGGAAAACATAATATAAAAAAAATATTTAGGCGTTGAGGGAGGAAGCAACGACAAAGTCAAAAAACCGAGGATGTGGAGATGAGATGATGAGGAGAATCCCATGATATTCAAAGCAAAGATCATGGGACTAAAAAAGAGGAAATACGAAACCAAGAGAAAGACACTAGAATTAGAAAGCACAGAATAAAAATCGTAATACTAAAAGATAAAAGACAAATACAGATATAAAGGACCAAGATAGAGAAAAAAAGACGCCAAAAATATGAGACTAACACCACCTTAAAACTTAAATTTATGTTTTATATTTTTCTTTCTTATAAAGAAAACTTGTTAAAGTTTTTTTCATTTATTTTTGAATATTTTTTCTACTACTGATTGGTAATTAAAAGTAAAGTTACCGCTTATATGACTAGTAAATATTTAGAAATGTTTATTTGTTAAACACCGTAACAGCAATTCCTAGATATAAGAACCGTAACCCCGACACATAAGGCACATAAGCTTAGGAATTGTACATTATAAAATTAAAATTAACTACACATAAAAATTATTTGCTAATTAAAAAATAAACAAATGATTATATCTAAAAATAATTAATACTACTTTAAAAGAGAGGGTCATTACTATCCAATTCAATAAAAAAATATTGTATTTTTCTTAAACTATAGTAGTGACACCAAATTTTCGGTAAAAAACTTTAAGCGCCATTATCTCGAAATCATGTTTTGTGCAGTTACGGTTGTCTCAATTAGGACGGCAGAAGTACTAGATGATAAAAAAGCTTGGAATTAATACCTGTTGACTTCCAGGCAGGATACATTACGTACATCTATAATTGTATTTAACTAATATGATTGTATTTTTTAAATGTTGAAAAAGAGTAACTACTGAGTTTCTTGATGGTCCTTCTCGGTGGAATCTACTTTCCGAACCAGTGGTAGCTAGACTTAATTGTTAAATGACGATTCAAAAGTACTTGTAAAAGCTCACTTGAATAAAGTTTATTTTCATTTTGATTTTGATTAAATAATTATTTCTAAGGGGCTTAAGCTTCTGAGTTCTTTTATGACTGTGAAATCTTAGTAAGATATTGCTAACGGTTATCATACATAATTTATATTTAAGATAACTTATAAATACCTACTCCTTTATTGTTTGAAAAAAGAAACCTATATGTTATGTTGTTATCAACTCTACAATGTGATTTATAAAACTTCTGTATTAATTTCTTATCTTAAAACTTGATTTTGAATTATAAAATTATCTTAAAACTGTGCATATGCATTACCGGGCTCCTCGACCTGGATAGCCTTGTCTTCAGCCACCACTCCCGCTTCATCTAAAACAACACCACATTTCTTGTAGAGGTTGCTACGAAACTGCTTTAATTTCTGACCTTCTTGAAATGCTTCTATTTCATCCTGTAAAAACAATGTTACGTTATTGAAAATATGAATAATATTTAAATATGTAATTATTTATCAAAATAAAATTGTGTTTGGTCATCTGAGTAAATAAAACCAACTCAAAAGTAACATTACGACTCAATACTCATTGATGTAATATTCCAAGATGAAAAATGAGTAGTCGAAAATTGAGAATCAAGATATTGGTAGGAATTTTTTTAATACCCATTTCTCCCTTACTTGGTCATTTTTCATTAATTACTTATATTCACATAGTTCTATCATACATATCATATCATAAGTTGTGTAATTTACAAAGATGAGCAAATAAAGAGAGGCATTTTTTAAAATATCTAATTGAAAATGATGTATCGCGCATTTTTGTACTCTGCTCTTTCTAGCTTAAACTATCTTAATGGAATTTAGTACAAAGATAGAATATAGAAAAAATGAAATAACACCTACACTACTTAACTCAGATGCGGGTGAAGGCACGGACAGAAAGTAGTATATAGTTTAGAGTGTAATATGCCATTTGACAAATGAGGAGAAAATATACGTTTCCATGACTTTACCTTAATATCCTTTAGTCTTGTATGTGACCTGCTGGAATAACACTGACGAACGTGATAATCTGACCAACTAACTGGATCAGGTTGCGTTACACATGGAGCTGAATTGTGAACACTTATGCAAGGCACTTTATCACTAAACTGGCGTAACTTTTTATTCATGATAGGAGATTTAGTTGTATCTAATGATTTTAAAGTTTTTTTCGGTTTTGCGACATACTTTAACTTACGAGGCTTATTACGAGGCGAATCGGGTTCATAATTCTGTAGCACAAGAGGTAGTTCCCTATAAGAACCCGAACAAAAATTTGAAGAACTGGCTTTCGCGCCATCAAGCAGAGATGATGAGTTTTCGTGGCGCGTAACATTCGAATTCGTCTTTAAATTTGGACGCGACTGGTGACCAAAGACATTATATACTCGTGGCATTACTCTACCGTAAGCTTTATTACGTTTATTATTATACCCATCCATTTTATATAGCAAAAAATCATACAGTAAGTAAATATGTTAGAATAACAAACTAATTGAACCTAGCGCGTTCCTGTTGTTATGACATATTAGCTTTTGACAACACTGTTTGAAACTAACATTGTGGTTTCATAAAAGCTATTATATATTCTGTATATGCAAAAGTCTTAATTTTTACAGCCTAAATTCTAATAAAGGTATATTATAATGTATACTTAAACAAATAATTTTATAAAGTATAATTTATAGAACCAGGTTTGGAGTATAAATATTTAAAAATAAAAAAGTGATTCCTTGGTATTTTATTTATTATAAGTTCTATATATAGAAAATAATCACTCTATTTCATCAATCATTTAAAAATTTATTTTAATTATGTGCATGATTTGACTAGACAAAGAAATTAATTTAATTGATACATTGGGATATGTAATTACATATTTATTTTCATATAACTTAACTCAAACAATATTATCTATGCTATTATATGTCACATAGTAAAGTAACTGTCTGTCTGTTGCTCTTCACGGCCAAAGCATTGCACAAATTTGATGAAATTTAGTATGAAACAAGCTTGATATCCATGGAAGGACATAAATGTCTAATATCTGACCAATCTCTAAAAGGCAAACAAAGCACGTTTAATATTTTAAATATGCCAGGCTGTTTTTAATATGAATCACATGAGGTGATAAAAATAAAAAAAAACAAAGGCACTGTTTAAATGTTTTTAGGATTTACATATAGGTACTACTAGTCTATACTTTATTATTATTTTACTATATAAATCTGTAGAGTCTGTCTGTACACTAAACTTTTTTGTCGAATTTCGTCATAAGTATTCATTTTATGACTGACTGATATCAGTTTTACCATTTTTGAAATGTTTGTCTGTCTGTCTGTCTGTATGCAGGGCCGCCGTAAGCGGGGGTGCGACGCGTGCACCGCACGCGGGCGGCACGTCCAGGGGGCGGCAAATTGAGCAATACATCACGTACCTAATTCAAGTCATTGTTATAATTCCCACAAATCCTTAAGTAAAATAAATTATTCAAAGCATCGAAAAATATCGCACTCAGTAAAGTTAAAAGTCCGTCGTCTGTAATCCTATGAAAAACAATACTGTCGAAGTTAGGAGAATCCCCTTTAAGCTTCCTTATCAATTGGTAGATTAGGTATCCGTTACTTGTAGTAGAGCGTTGTCGTAGGGCGGCTTGAAGGGTATCACGCCGTAAGTTATATTGGTGGTCGCTCGAAATAGCAGAGCTACGGGCACCGTTAAACAGGGCGCGGAGGGCATACGTTCGCTGTCGCAGGCGAAACGTGCTCAACGCAAACTTAGAGGTACACCTGTGGGCTGCACATCGTCAGTTGAAAAAAGAGTTAGAAAAGGCGTTAAGTAAACAGAGAGCAAAGGGGCGCCCCTATCGTGGTTTGCGAGGGAAGCTCCGAACATACGGCGCTCCTGTTACGGAATAACTACCGCCAGATCTCCTGGGACTGATCGGGGCGCTATTTCCGGGAAAAAGGGCGGGTCATTCAACCATCGGTGCCCTAAAACACCCTGAAGACCCGGACAATGGAGGCGGTGGTCCAAGGGAACGTAGTCCTAACGGTATCACCGGACGTGGCGAACGACTTCAATAGTCTTCCTTTCTTTTTTTCTTAATTTAATTTACGGCATCCACGGGCTCATTGGCCCATGCCTTTTTTATATTTTACATTTATACACTTTGACGTTTTATACTTTATATTTTTACTTAACATCAGCAGATATTCGCTAGACTTCAAGCTCGCCGACTTCCTTTCGAGACCATAGGACCATTTCGATATCACGAGTTGCCTTCCTATCTCAGAAGGCCGTTGGGGTATACCTCCAGGATCAGGTGATCCTTTGGGAAGGGGCGATGGACGACTTGTCCGGCATTTGAAGTTGGTTTGACTGGCTCCTGCGGGCACCGACCTCGCCCGGGATGGGTGTGTTGTGTCACGGTGACGCGGCGAACCTTTCAGATGGCGGCCCTAAAGTCGGAGTGTCGCTCACATTGGATCGAATCGAGATGCTGGTCTTGATGGTTTCTCTAACTAAAACGGAGGGTATCCTAATCCACGGTCCTTGCTGAGGTCTCCTCGAGGAGCGTCTACCGCCCTCCAAGAGACGACAATTAAGGCGCAGACACATATGAAGGATCAGGGCCTCATCCTGGATGGAGCTTCGTGCAATATTTTGTCCAACTCAGCTTAAAGCTCATCAATGCCAACGTAGGAGGACCTCCTCAAACCAAACACCTTGCCTGCGTGCGCTCAATGGCATTGTATTTTTTATTTATTGTAAATAAATAAATCTAATCCAATCCAGCCCATTTCCGGTCACTTCTGGATATGTCCAGTCCTCTCCAATTGCACGCCACTGAGATTGTTCTTGGGCTACTCGCATCCAGCTCCTACCAGCTGTCTTGCGTAAGTCGTCACTCCACCGTACCCGAGGACGTCCTACACTACGTTTGCCGAGACGCGGTCTCCACTCTAGAACACGTTTTCCCCAACGGTTATCGGTTCTGCGACAAATATGGCCCGCCCACTGCCACTTCAGCTTATTAATCCAGTGGTCTATGTCGATGACTTTGGTTCTCTGGCGGATCGCCTCATTTCTTCTGATCCCGCAGAGAAACGCCGAGCATAGCCCTTGCCATAGCACGCTGAGCGACTTTAAACTTGTGGACCGGCCTTGCCGTGAGTTTCCACGTTTCGGCTCCGTATGTCATGACGGGTAGGACGCACTGGTTGAAGACTTTCGTTATAAGGCACTGTGGGATCGACGATGTAAAGATTCGACGTAATTTTCCAAACGCTGCCCAACCCAGCTGAATTCTTCTATTCACCTCGTCCTCAAGGTTGTTTCTAACTAATCGCAAAGTTTGCCCATTGTAGATATATTTTTGAACAACTTCGAGGACGGTACCGTGTACCGCAATCGGTTCCGGTAGAACATGTTCATTGAACATGACCTTGGTTTTATCCAAGTTCATCCGTAGGCCGATACGCATAGAAGAATCAGCAAGCGTCTGCAAATCTTAAGTGAGAGATGTATTTGCCATTGATGTTGATGCCACGTCCTTTCCAGTTCAGCGTCTTGAATATATCCTCCATTGAATTAGTAAACAATTTGGGGGAATTAACGACCCCTCGTCTCACACCTTGATGCAATGGTATGGGATTTGTTTGCTGATTCTGTACTTGGACGGAAAAGACACCTATTTGGTTGGACTCCCTTAATGCTCGTAACAAGGCTCTTATCTTACGGGGCCGTGGGAACAGTGCTGCTGACCCGCTTCGCCGAAGAAGACCAGTAGAAGGGGTCTTCGCTATGGATGTCTTCTCCTCCCGCCATAAGTGTCCCGGGGTTAAGGGTTTCTGTACCCTGAGAACTCCCTAGGAAGTGGAACTCCGCAGAGGTGAGCCTACCGTTAGGACGTCACGGTAGTATGCACAAAAGATTTCGTAACATCCTCCAAAAAGATAGAGTGGGTCGCTAACGTTGGTTTTTTAGCAGGTATACACCCCGCCCCCCACCTCATGTGGAGGAATAGTGGTATGCGTTTTTGCAGCAAAAAAGGGCGGCATAATAGGTATTGCACGCGGGCGACAAAACAGCTAGCGGCGGGCCTGTCTGTATGTCCCGCTATAACTCGAGAACGGCTTAACTGATCTTTACAAAAATTGGTATACTGTAAGAACACGTGATTGCGCAAATGATAGGCTATTTATATATTTAAAAAAGGATGTGTTTGTATGTCTGCCATCTATAGATTCAGAAACTATTTGACCGATCATTATGAAAATTGTTACATATGTGCCTTTTGAAATAGGAAGCGATTATGCTATCTCTATAGATGTAACTCGCCACCAGGTGGCGCTGCGATAAAAAGACTTCTACACCTTGTCATGAAAATGAGTATGTACAAGTATTTTTATTTGATCAACCGATAAAAAAATAATGAAATAAAAAAATAAAATCTATTCAAAAAGCAAAACATCTAACTCAATTTCCATCATAAGTCAATAATTTTAAAATAATCATAACAATTATAATTTTCATTTTAAAATAAGATAATTATAAATTACATATACGGGAAAAAATGATTAGCTAATTTGATTAGGTATAAGAAAGTGAACAATAATCATAATTGATAAGTATACTCGTAACTTCAATAACAATGAATCTTTAGTTTAAAATGTAAACGTAAGACAAATAACCAAAACATAAACTTATTTGTATAAATATAAAACTGGAGCTTTACTCTTCACATTATTTAAAATACCACCGAAGAAACAACATATCGGAACATCGACAAGATACGTACAGCGTCATAGAACCAAAAGAGCTACTGAAACAACACACCAATAAAAAATACGTTTAGAAGCAAACAGAATCCAAATTTCTTCTTTGAGAGCTGCCGAAATAGTTAGTCAACGTTATGATCAAGTTTCAGATCTTCGAACAAGAGCATCTTCATCATCATCATCCTCCTGCCCTTATCCGAATTTTATTTGGGCTCGGCGCAGCATGCCTTCTCCTGCCATTCCTCTTTGTCAGACGTCATCTCACAAGTAACATTATTTCTAACCATATCATCTTTCACAGAATCCATCAATCATTTCCTTGGTCGTCCTCTACCTCTATATCCATCCACATCCATGCTCAAGGTCTTCCTCACAATATGTCCCTCATTCCTCCGCATACCATGATAGCTGCCTTTCACATAACTTCTCGGCTATCGGTGTCACTTTCAAACTTCCTCTTATATACTCTTTCCTTACTCTATCCATTCGCGTAACACCACACATTCCTCTCGGCATTCTCATCTCCGCAACATGCAAATGTCTTTCAGTCATCCCTTTTGTAGCCCAACACTCTGATCCATAGACCATATAGAACAGCAGGTCTGATCATGGTCTTATAGACCTTCCCCTTCAGTTTAAGGGGAATACGGGGGTCACAAATTGTTCCCGTAACCTGCCGCCATTTCATCCATCCTGTGTTAATCCTGTGCTTCACCGTTCGATTTATTTCGCCATCGCCTTGAGTGAGTGAACCGAGATACCGGAAGTCGGAGCAGACTGGAAGAGCTGCGCCATCAAGTGCTACGGCTTCAGGACCGAAGAGACCGCCGAAATCGCAGAACATGTATTCAGTCTTCGTTCTACTGATTTTCAGGCCAACATTCTCCAGTTTCCGTTGCCAATCCTCCGTCGGCAAAAAGCATGCACCAGGGTGCCTCCTCCTGTATGTCCGCTGTTAGAGCGTCCATAATCAGCAGGAAGAGGTAAGGACTTAGAGCCGACCCTTAGTGCAAACCTACAGCCACATTGAATCGGTCGGTGTTACCGGCAGACGATCGGACGTAGGTACAAGATCCCCTGTACATAGCACGGACTAACTCCACTTGCTTCCCAGGCAAACCTTTCTCGTTCAATGCCCACCATAACACCTCACGAGGCACCCTATCATAGGCTTTCTCGAGATCACTGAACACCATGTGCAGGTTCATGTGAGCACGTCTGTACTTCTCGCACAATTGGCGGAGTGCAAAAATAGCGTCCATTGTCCCTCGACCTGGCATAAGCCCAAACTGATTTTCGGTAAGAGCATCTTCATCAAGAGCTCATTAAAAACCTGAAGAGCGAGTCCAACGACTGGATGACCAACGATTAAAACAGACTAAGTCAAGAACTAGAACAAATTTACTCAATAAATAAACCTTCAATTATGTTAAAGGTTCTGATAACAAGATGCATCCTGATGTGATCATTGGTTCATATCTGATTTCGGACTCAATAAAAAAAGACGTGATCTTGAAAATAAGTTTATGGGTCTCATGAACAATATGCACCCTATCAAAAAATCATTGAAGAAGATGAAATAGATATTATTATTAAATGAAATAATTTTTAAGAATTTGGTTATAACTCATATGTTTTTGAATTGTTCCTTTATTATTTGTACATTGTTATGATCATTAACTGGTCTTAAATGCTACGTGCTACTACGCTACTACTACTACGTACAACGCTTATAGACGACATGGGTATACCTAAGCACCTAACATTCTTGGTTCAGAACTTGTACCTTGATGGGCAGTCAAAAGTAAGGTTAGAGAACACCGTCTCTGAACCGTTTAAACCTAGACGAGGAGTCCGCCAGGGTTGTATACTTTTTTAATCTTGTACTCTTATTTTTAAACTTGACTCTAATCTTTTCTATCTTTTTATGTCTCCGAAACGTGGACCCTTAAAGTAAGAACAAGGGACAGGATTAACGCGTTCGAAATGTGGTGCTGGCGGAAAATGCTGGGTATCAATTGGACAGATCGCCGCACAAAGGAATCAATCCTGAACCAGCTAAAGATTAGGACACGTCTCTCCACCATTACTACTCAACGCGTACTTTGTTACTTTGGCCATGTAGCTAAGCAGGAGGACAGCCTGAAAAAACTTATAATAGTTGCCCACATGGAGGGGAAGAGGGTAGGAGCGCCGTCCCAGTGGATAGACACGGTAAAGACTAAAGACAGCCACAGGATCTTGTGCCCAGGCTTGCCTTACGAATGGCACAGAATAGGAATGGCTGGAGGAAGGTGGTACGAAGTGTTCAGGAGAGCCACACGCATGGTGGTCACAACCCTCAGTAATGAGGAAACGACTGGGAAGAATAATGATCAAACATTTATTTAAAAAATAAAAATTATAAATATATTTTGCTGTCACTAATGCCCAGCGAAGCGGGTGGGTAAAGCCAGTATTTCTTATGTTTTTTATATTTTAATGATATAGTTTTAAGAAATTTAACACTTCATAGTTTTATTTATTATAAGCAATTTTAAACTCTATAAAAAAGAAAAACATCTATTTATCTACATATGACCTTTATAAAACCTTAAACATAAGTAATCTAAGACAATCAAACATTTTTATTTGCCAAGCAATTCATTGTGTTTTGTTTCATAAATTTTTTTTGCTTCGATAAGGTATTCATCACACAGAGCCGTTATTTGCTTATTTACACTAAAAATTAAATCTTCAGATACAGTGGTTTGTTTTTTGTTCTTCTTGATATAGTCATTTTGGATGTCCTTAACAGCATCTCTACATTTAATATACAGACTTTTAGCACTTTTTGCTAGGACTTCTCTATGTTCCTTCGTCACTTTAGGAACAGGGACATATAATGTTGTTCCATCCTGCTGTGGATTTAAATTAAGTCCAGAGTTGTGTATTGCCTTTAAAACGTCTGGTATAACTTGAGGAAAGGATGAAAAGTTTATGACAAGAGTTTTAGGGTTTTTCCTAACTATTTGAGCTAATTCTTGAAGTTCGTAGTCTTTACCATCAAACTTAATTGGTAATGTATCTATGGCTCCTGTCGTTGACCTCAGAGATAGGTTTTTTGCAAAATCCTCCTTCATTTTCTCAATAGCATTTTGACATCTACCTTTTAGTTTATCAACAGCTACTAGTTCTGACATCATTGCAGGATTTATCTCAATTTTACTTTTATCTTTCTTGTCTTTTCCTCTATCCTTTCCTTTCGCATAGTTTCTTGTTATTGTAAAATTCGTCCCGGTGTAAACAACTTTTTTGCTCTCTCGTGTAAGGTTAGGTAATAATCTTGCGTTAATAAATATTGGGACAATTATTTTACTCAATAATCGTGTGCCCATTTTGATTAGTTAAAAACTTAACTAGTTTTATTAATTTATGCAACTATTTATTTCAAGTTGGAAATATAAATACATATATACTTAACACGAGACCCCGGCCCCGAACGTTTGGTTTTTACTTACTACATCCTAGCCTCAGTGATAGTTCCTTCACGTTTAGCTGTTAAAATATATACTAATATTAAACAAAGATTATATTCATGGCTATTGTTTTTACAAGGAAATTTAAAGTGATGTTTGGTACATAATTAAATAGAATACAATCATTTTTATAATATTTTTATTTTCTAAATTATTTAGTTAATAGAGTGATAATTTTAAAGAGAGGGTATACATTGAGTTACTCCTTAATGAATTTAACGGAAACGTGAAATGCTATATTATAATTTTTTAGATAAAAGCGTAAAAAAATATTTCATGTCTTCATATAAGTTATTTTTAAAAACAGTTTTTAAACAGAGGTGGTACTTGTTAATAACAAAAACGACCAAGACTGTCACAATGACAAATGACATGTTTAGCTCTTCAGGATTATAACATTTTATTTGTTCAAAAATGTCTGTGTTATTACAGACAAGTAAATGTATTTTTAGAAAACCGTTTAATAATACCTTTTGTAAATATGTATTTTTCAGAAAAAACTCCGGTAAATTAACCTTAAAAGTAATTATACAATCGTATCACAAACAACATTTATAGGTTATGTTTAACTTTCAGATGTCCCTAAAAAGTTTATAACGTTTGACGAAGTAGTTGCTCAAAGAAGAGTGGAAGCAAGGCGTAGTGTTGTCGTTCAAGTTAATTCCGATTCATCCTTCAATGAACTCTACGGTTACTGCTCTAAATATGCACCAATAAACGACATTTATCATTACAAAAACTCTGGAGGAGAGGTAGCTTGCATCTTTATTCGTAACTTAATTGTATTTTCATTATCAGTGGCGGATCCACTATTTTCTTCTGGCATCAAACCTTGTATTTTGATATTCTGTATCCACGACTGAAACTTTTTTTATATATTTCGTATTAGTATGTATCTAGACACAGTACCTATGTTAATACTATTCAATTATTTATATTTCAGCATTTTATGGTTATAGAATTTGCATCAGAAGAAAATCTTAAAGATGTGTTGAAGTCTTGTAGTTCCCATAACAAAGACCATGATGTTATATCAGTGCAATCACCTTTTCTTTGGTTCAGAGCGGCTGTGGGCAATAAAGAAAAGTATTCAGCCACCGGGAAAAAGCTTGCTATAAAAAATGGGACTGAGATTTGTAATGATGATGTCTTATTGGAGGATATATTAAATTGTGAAACTGTATCAGATCAAATACAGTTACTTTATGATAGGACAACTTTAAATGACTTGAGTATAAGACTCCGATATATTGTGGCAAGACAGGTAGTGTATAACATATCTAGGTGGTATAATTCAGTTTTGTTTCTTAATGTTGGTATCAAAGTGCTATAATGCTGCCAAGCAATTACCCAAATATAGAATGTTCATTGTACAACAGTGTGTACATCTTAACTATGTTAGTAAATTTGCTACTTTTTATTTATCATGTCTGGGAGGATAATTTGAGTATTCAATATGAACTCATATTTGAATATGGATAAAAATACTTAACATTAATTTGACTTAAGTAAAACTAAATAAATGTGGGTATAATTCAAAGCAGGATTGAACTGTTGTTAAAATAAAAGAGCTTGTGAACAGCACAGAAGCTATACTTATATTTATCTCTTGATGTGTTAGCTTTATTTTAAATGGAATAGTCTGAAATGAAGATTTTTAACTGATGTTATCATTTATTTTTGTTTTTTCATTGAAAATGAACACAATTTCATAAATTTAACTGGATTGCAGTTGGAGATGATATTCAACAGCCTGTACACAAATGTCAAAATTCAGCCATTCGGTTCCTCTGTCAACGGATTCGGGAGGATGGGCTGCGATTTGGACCTCGTGCTAATCAACTCAATAACCGAGGAAACGGTAAAGCAGCTTAGCACGGAGTTGGCTCGTAAGTGTAATTGACGAGTCCTCTGAGTAACTGACGCGGCGGTGACAGGACGCGGCTGCGCGGCGCCTGGTTTTCCAGGAGAAGCGCAGCGCGCGGCAGCTGGAGCTGGCGGGCGCGCTGCTGGAACTGCGCGTGGCGGGCGTGGCGCGCCTCACGCGGATCCTCAACGCGCGCGTGCCCATCGTGAAGTACGCGCACGAGTACGCGGGCCTGCACTGCGACCTGTGCTACAACAACTCGGCCGCCGTGCACATGTCGGCGCTGCTGTGGCAGCTTGGCGAGCTGTGCGCGCGCGCGCGGGCGCTGGCCGTGCTGGTGCGGCGCTGGGCGGCGGCGGCCGGCCTCACGCAGCCGCACCCGGGCCGCTGGCTCACCAACTTCCCGCTGACCCTCATGGTGCTGTTCTTCCTGCAGCGCGCCGGCTTGCTGCCCTCGCTCAACCGGCTCGTCAGCGAGGCGGGTCGGTGGACTTTATACTAGCTTACAACAACAACAACAACAACAGCCTGTAAATTCCCACTGCTGGGCTAAAGGCCTCCTCTCCCTTTGAGGAGAAGGTTTGGAACATATTCCACCACGCTGTTCCAATGCGGGTTGGTGGAATACACATGTGGCAGAATTTCTATGAAATTTGTCACATGCAGGTTTCCCCACGATGTTTTCCTTCACCGCTGAGCACGAGATGAATTATAAAGACCAATTAAGCACATAAATCAGCGGTGCTTGCCTGGGTTTGAACCCAGTTCAATCATCGGTTAAGATGCACGCGTTCTAACCACTGGGCCATCTCGACTCTTTATATTATACTAGCTTGAATTTCTTTATTTAAAAATACATTTAGAACTCATGTATTTTGTCAAATTGTGTCAAAAGTTATGTGTATAATATTTTAATAAATATGTTATATTACATAGAAAAAGATGAAACAAAAAACCGTGTATGATTTATTTTAATATGATTGCAGGGAAAGAAGATATTCGAATAGCCGAGGAGAATGTCAACTGCACGTTCCTTCGCGATCTGAACAAACTGCCCGCGGACTCGTACGAGCAGAACGACGACGATCTGCAGACATTGCTCTTCAAATTCTTCGAGTTCTACTCGCAATTCGACTTCCAGGAGAAAGCTATTTCGATCAACGAGGGTAAAGCTATCAGGAAACCCAACTCCCTCCCCCTGTACATAGTCAATCCCTTGGAGCAGTCGTTGAACGTTAGCAGGAACGTCAGCTACGAGGAGTGCGAGAGGTTACGCCTGGAAGTGAGGAACGCAGCCTGGCACCTGGAGTCCTGTCTCGACGGCAAGAAATCGGACGACTGGGGCATTCTAGGACTTATAGAGCAGAAGTCCTCTAGAGGATTGAAGAAGTTGTTGCGCGTAGGGAATTCCCATAGATTAGTATCAATGAAAGACTTATTCAGTGATAATGATGACGAACCTTCGGTGGAAGGCATACGGTCGAAAATGCAAAAATTTGTCAAGACTGATAAGGAAGTGGAATCGAGTGTGAAAGAGATGAAGAGTGAAATGAGTAAGGAACAAAAGAGTGAGAAGATGAAGTTTAAAAATAATCAAACTGCAAGTGCGGTGTATAGAATAAGAAGGGATAAAATTATTTGATGTTTTGTGTAACTGTAGGGTGTGATTTAGTAAACAATTAAAGCATATATTCATTATTTTAAAGATCACCAATTTTATTGACTAAGGATTTATTTGTTTTTTTTTTAAGATTTACATGTTATTGAAGATCTCCCAACACTATTGGCCCATAAGACAATTGCGGACTCCATAGTATCCAAAAAAGTAAATATTTAAAAAAAAATTAATTGTGCAGTTTTTAGGTTTTCTTAAAGATGGCGTAATATTTTATTTCCATAGTTATCCTAAAACAGTGTTTTTTTATATATGTGTTTGTAGAGTAGTTTTTGGGCACTGTTCCTAAATTTGATATATTTAGACATAGAAAAGTCACAAGTAGCTTATTTCCAAACCAAGCTTGTCACTGTTCCTCGTGTTGATACCAAGTTTATAATTTCTAGACACAACTAAATATTTTGTAATGAACATACAGTTAATTTTAAACTATCTATTAAGAAATGTTATTAATACATAATTATATATGTATTGTAAATTTATTAAATCTCTAAAGTAAAATGGTATTGGATATAACACTGTTGAAATTACTTTAAGAAATGCCTCGTTTTTGTCAATATGAGACCAGTTGACCAAGGTATATGGTTCATTCTACTCTCCAATTATATTGCATACATATAATATACTCAAAAAAGAAACTTCTTTAAATTTCTAAAGCTCCAAGTGTTTTCTTCATCAGAGGCGAGATTTACCTTTTCTGAGTTCTTTATTCAGTATTTGATATGGTCTGTCCACGCCGTAAGATTGGTGAAACCGAAAAAAGTCTGCCACTTTAAAATCAGATGTAAGTGGAAATATTATTTTGAAGATTGTTGGAATTGATGGAAGCGAAGTTAAAACTAATGTTTATATCAAAACCGTTTATTTGTAAATAAAATTCTTTATTATCAATTATTTTATTTATGTTAAATCACCCATTAAAAACATCGTTGTATACATTAGAATGCAAAATAATTGCTTAATTGCTAAATAGAAAATATGACATATTTACAAAAGTCGTATGTGACTCCTATTGAGTACTTTTTAACGTATCGACGAAAATCTTCACTTTAGGGTTGATTTCTCCTTCGACACCTTTAATTAGCTTTTCGAACATAACTAAATTGTCGCCACAGAGGTTTTCAAAAGTCTCCCTATAATTTTTTACATTTATCAGGTCATATATGTACTCGTGGAGGTTTTTCTCGTGGCATATCTCCTTTATTCGACGCGCACAGTCGCGCGCCCAAAAAGTTTCTTCGAGATATATATTGTACGTCTCGTTCTGATCAAACACACGAGTCTGAAAAATAAAGTACACAAATGTTTAAGTCTACAACTACACCGGGTCACGCGCTTTAAACTCGGAACACAGTAACAACATTGTACATTTAGAAGCATTTTGACAGGGGTCAATCGGGCGGGTCTGCACAGAGTATTGGAGCACAGATATAGGTACATATGGTAAAGTAAAGTAAAGTAAAGTAACAGCCTGTACATTTCCCACTGCTGAGATAAGGCCTCCTCTTCCATTAAGGAGAGGGTTTGGAACATATTCCACCACGCTGTTCCAATGCGGGTTGGTGGAATGCACATGTGGCAGAATTTCGATGAAATTAGACACATGCAGGTTTCCTCACGATGTTTTCCTTCACCGCTGAGCACGAGATGAATTATAAACACAAATTAAGCACATATATATATAGTACTGCTTGCCTGGATTTGAACCCGCAATCATCGGTTAAGATGCACGCGTTCTAACCACTGGGCCATCTCAGCTCTCAGGTACGTATGGGAAATCTGAAATTTCAAATCGAGAATTCGACTTGCCGCAACTCACCTGCGCATCCAGCGCGTCGCTGGCGCACACCTCGGCCTTCCAGTCCAGCAGCGCCAGCGCCGCCAGCCGCCGCGCGTCGACGCATGCGCGCAGTGCGGCCCGCGCCGCCAGTGGCGCCACGCCGGCGCGCCGGGAGAGCGCCAGTGGCGCCACGCCGGCGCGCCGGGAGGGCGCCAGCGCAGCCGCCGCGCGCGCGCGCAACTGCTCCTCGTCGTCGTGCAGCGCCACCGCCGCGCAGCCCCACCACGCCGTCCGCGCCGAGACTGCGCCGAGCGAGATTTACACGAGGTAAGTTAGAGTCAGAAGTCAGAAATCGCTGATAAAGTGGGGAGTCGCTCCACAGTTCGCAATCGTGACAGAAGTCAGTGCAACATAGGCGTCGATAATGCTGATCCCCCAACGCGTCTAAATACTTTTGGAGATATTTTACGCATTTTAGTCTCGAGAAATCCTCTAGTACTCCAAAATAAGTTTAATCATATTACCATAAAGGGACAACTACCTAGATAAGTTTTTCCGAACGACATCCAGCTCAATCGCTTTTATAAAATCGGACCCGCTGGAGTATTTAAATATGTCGATATATTTGGTTTTTTTTATAAATATGCCACATTGCGTCTCTTCCAAATCGTCAAGAAAAATTCAAGAAAATGTAAGACGACTTTAAAGGGTTTACTAAAAATTCTGCCAATAAAAATTTGAAGCGCATATACGCGAATATATTTTCTACTATCGCCATGATGCAAGAGGACACTAATTTGTTTTACCTTGCTTGGTGGTGCCGACGTACACGGTTACATTTAACAGTGTATATCTGACGCCGGAATAAACTAAGATTATTTATATTAATATTTCCAATAATATAATGTTTATACTTACATTGCTCCTCTTCACTGAGACTTTTCAAATTAATATCCTGAAACACTTTCTGACTGTTTTCGAGAAACTCTACGACCACCGTCCTCGTTTCGTCGTTGTTGTGAGGCAGGCTACACGAGAAGATCACATTCATCGCATTCACGAGCTTTGACTCGTTGAGGTCACCGGCCGCCATTTTGGGGCACAGGAAGTTGCACAAGTTGCCTAGGTAGAAATGCATCAAATTCTCATGTTCGTTATCAATGTAGTGGAGAAGTTTGTCAATGACAAAATCGTCAGAAACGACCTCGTCTCGGTCCATTTTAGCTTGTATTATGATCTTTGCCGCGTCACGTTTGAGAGTTAATAGTTTCAAGCACTTTTGGGTGCACTCCAAGTATTTGCTAGATTTTAAAATTCGACATAAGCTTTCCGTATATGCTGAGTCGCTTTCGAACATGTCCAATCCGCTGCATATTTCAAGTAAATGTTCCTGCAAACTATTTTCAACTTCGAAAACTCCGTGAAGCATTAGGAGATAGTTTAAGGCAGTTAATGTAACTTCGTAGCACTCGTGCGCGAGGCATTTGTAGACGAACTGACAAATGTCGTTGTTTTTTTCATATCTGTGTGAAATGACCAGTCGCAAGTAGGCTGCGTTCGCTAAACACAACTCTCTCCCAGGGTTTATTTCGTGTTTGTTTTCAGTTACTTTGAAAATAAGCTTATTTAAAGTGATTTGGATTTTGTTAATAAAATCTTCTTCAATTAATACATCGAATCTGAAACAAGATGTATTTACCTTTAGTAAAATCTTATATACAGTAGATACTTTTGGAAGTACATAAAAAGAAAGATCTTTCGTATTGATTATTTGTAATCAGTAGTGGTACTGACTTACAAACGCTAAATGCTAGTGGATGTGAATTATAGTTATCTAGTTAATTTAACTCCAAATTATAAATTCGAGTCTACTTTTTTATATTTTGGAAAATGAGAGTTGTCAAATAAACCACCACCAGTATAAACATTGGAATTGAAGATATATGAACTATTCCTCAACTGCGAACTGGTAATATTGATACAAATAACTAAGCACTCACCTCCATATAAGGATATTAATCATCTTTATGTACTCGTCGGCAATCGGGTAGCAAGCCAGACCTCCTAAACTTTGCCGGAGGATCCAACTCGTCTGCTCCAAGAGCTGTAGCAAGCGGGTCTTGGACTTGTCTATTGCGAGTTTGTCTGGTTTCGCTTCCAACAGTTTTATTAGCTGCAAGTTATCAGAACTATAATTTGATTTTCTTATATGGGTACACACCTAGATCAAAACTAAAAATCAGACAATCTTTATTCAAGTATGCTCAAAAACGCGCTTGTGAATCGCCATGTTATCGTGTTGATTTAAATGGAAAGCTACCACCATTTCTAAGAGTAAGTTTATATCGAAATATTAAAAATTTTGAATGGTGCTGTCGTTTCGGTAATATATGTATGTATATTATGAAATTTTTTATATCTATTTAATAGTGAACCAACTATTTCTCTTCCAGACGACTGAAGTTAAGCAACTTTCAGCACTTCGATGGTTAGCCGACTAAATACTAATCGCTTGCGCAGCATTAGGCTCACCTGAAGCAATATTCCGTGACAGTAGTTCCTTTTGATTTTCACGTCGCTCAGCAATTCGAACATTTCTTCAATATGCGGGATATATCTAAAAATATTTATTATTTGAATATAACTTAGATTTGATTTTATTTTAAAAATTTAACAACAACAACAAACAACAACAACAACAGCCTGTAAATTCCCACTGCTGGGCTAAAGGCCTCTTCTCCCTTTGAGGGGAAGGTTTGCAACATATTCCACCACGCAGTTCCAATGCGGGTTGGTGGAATACACATGTAGCAGAATTTCTATGAAATTTGTCACATGCAGGTTTCCTAACGATGTTTTTCCTTCACCGCTCAGCACGAGATGAATTATAAAGACAAATTAAGCACATGAATCAGCGGTGCTTGCCTGGGTTTGTACCCGCAATCATCGGTTAAGATGAACGCGTTCGAACCACTGGGCCATCTCGACTCAAGACAACAACTACTCCTAATTAAATAAACCGCTACACCGCATCCGGCGTGGTGAGCACCGCACTGTTCGCACACACGGAGTACTCACCGCTCGGACTCCACGAGTGCGGGCGCGGCTCTGGCGGCGAGTCTGCGCGTGGTGAGCACCGCACTGCGCGCACACGAGCGCACTAGCGGGACGAACGCAGTCAACTACAAGTTAAAGTAAATATAGATAAAGTTTTTATATGTTTTATGATTATGAATTCCTATTGGTTCCGTTTACTTAAGGCAATCAGAAAAGAACTGGAAGAACAAAGAATGGAAATCCGGGAAAAGCGTCACAGTACAAGTTACGAACAATATAAACAGTCTGCTTGAGGAAAAATTCAGTGTTAGAACATAAACATGAAAATCTGAAAGAAAGAGTAGAAAACCAAGAAAAAAGACTATATTTCATAGAAAAACAAGAAAGAAGAAATTCATTATTGGCTGGATAGAAAAATAATTTTCCATAATTGTCTTACAGTGACATACAAGAAGACCAATGGTGGTAACTTTTTCTACATTAGGCATAAAAATAAGAATATTAAAACAAAAAGAAGCTCTAATGAATACATCAAGGAAGATTATCCAAAACAAGTACTAGAAAAGAGGAGGGAACTGCAAGACCAAGTGAAAAGGGAGAAAGAAAAGGGAAATATAAGTCGCGAAATAAGAAACAAGACAAAACTAACAGATGCATTACACCAAGTGCCAAACTTTAATGGAGCTGGGTCGGACATGTAGCGAGATGCACCGACCAGCGATGGACTCTCGAGAGTACGAAATGGTCCGGACCACAAGCAAAAAGAACTGTGGGCAGACCACAAAGAAGGTGGAGAAACGATATAGAAGAAACCACCGGGAAAGACTGGATAAAATTAGCACAGCATAGGAAAAAGTGGAAAGAATTGGAGTAGGCCTATACCCTACGAAGGGGTTCCTATAGTATAATTTAACAAAAAAAAACAGAAATAATACAACACTGACATCGATAGATATAGGTATTTTCTTTTATAAAGTATGTTAACATTATAGGAAATAAAAAAGGCTTTATTATTATATTAAAATTGGTTTTGTTATTATCGCGTTAAGTATTAATTGTCCGTGCGTCTAGTTTCTTATTTAACACAAAAAATATTATTTTTTTAGGAAATTTATAATAGATACATTGATCGTGGTACCTTCAAGTTGGAGACGGTCCCTTCGAGTGAGGAGGGGTATAGTCTGGCCAGCAAAAGCAAAATTGGGTAGAGAGATGGACGTAGCAATCTTTCCTCGTTGTCATCGTGGACCTCTTTTAGCTTTTCCTGCAAAAGGAATTATTTATGACACGAGATAACATTATTTTGTTCAGGAAATAAACAAAAATTTAAGCCCTCTATAGATATAAAACTAGAAATAAAAAGTTTAATTTACTCACGAGCATGAAATCATAAAGTTTCGGATATTTTAGGAAGAATATCCGTCCAGTCATCCGGTTCCGCACGCACAAATTCTCCGAATCTTTATTGCGCTGAACCCCAAATATGCGCACCATCAATGCGCTGAACAGCAACGTGGCCGAATTACGCTCCTGGAACCATCAAACACTTGTAATGTAAAAAATGTAGTTGCGTGTGTTACAACCCGGGAGCGACAGCTGGCACCGATTGAAAATGTCACATTCCGAAATCGCAACTGTATAATCAGAGATCAACAACAACAACAGCCTGTAAATTCCCACTGCTGGGCTAAAGGCCTCCTCTCCCTTTGAGGAGAAGGTTTTGGAACATATTCCACCACGCTGTTCCAATGCGGGTTGGTGGAATACACATGTGGCAGAATTTCTATGAAATTTGTCACATGCAGGTTTCCTCACAATGTTTTCCTTCACCGCTGAGCACGAGATGAATTATAAAGACAAATTAAGCACATGAATCAGCGGTGCTTGCCTGGGTTTGAACCCGCAATCATCGGTTAAGATGCACGCGTTCTAACCACTGGGCCATCAGAGATCGTCGGGAGAGAACTGTCACTCACGAGCCACGACTGGCGCTCGAAGCCCCGCAGCGCCAGCAGCAGCGCGTCGGCAGCGCATGCGGCGCCGCGCTCGGTGGCGGCGCGGTCGCGCAGCAGCGCTCGCAGCACGTTGAGCGCGTGGCAGCGCGTGGCCGCGTCACCCGTGCGCGCCACGCGCAGCAGGCGCCGCGTGCACGCGTCGAAGCCGCCGGGATTACCGTGCGCCTGCAGCTCCGTCATCACCAGCGCCTGCGGTGCATCGACTGGTGCTTATCGTGACGTCACACACGGCGACCGGTCCCGCAAGCATCGGCCGGCAGCGCTGCCCGTACCTGTATCATGAAGGGCAGCCCCGCGCTGCGACGGGTGGCGCACAGTCTATTCTCGGGGTCTCCGCTCTCTATTGACGTCAGCAGCTCTTCCAGCCACAGTTTGGGCAACGAATTAAATTCGGGATTCCGACTTCGCCATAAGCTGAAACATTTATTTATACCATAGGTGCTAAATGAGCTGGAGGCGCTGAGGCAGAAAATGCCTTAAAATCATGCTATTATAGATACCTAAGCGGAAACTACATAGGTTCGACACATCAACGTCAAGTATTCCGTTAGAAACTGTGGCGGCAATGTTTTGAAATCGTGGACATACGACAAAAGGTTTTCTTAAGGAATTTTTAGCGATTATCGCGAAAAGTTGTGTCTTTTTGGGTTCGTATTGGTCTAGGTTTAGCCAACCCCGTCCAAAACTTAGTTTTAAAAAAGACACAATTTCAGCCATAAGCATTCGGTTTTGCTTGTTGTTGAGAAATATTAGCGCGGCCGGTTTATCAGGTATTATGGAACTGTGTCGACTGCGGAACATCATATGCTACTTATTTGCAACAAGTCATTAAATATAGAGAATAACGAAAGTAGAAGATAATATGCAGCTTCGTGGAACACCCGAATTGATAAATTTCAAGTCAGAGCATACACCGCCGACAAAGACAAAGTGAAGTTGGGAATAAGGGCTTTGTACTTTAAGCGATCGAAACCTTCACTATGTTCAAGCTGCAAATGCCTCTCTTTGGACTCAACTGCCTTCACCCATATCTGTCAGGTAAACTAGAATATAAATGGCTGACGACTTCGCTACTCAGCTGGTGCTTATCTAGGACAGTTAATAATGAACTCCACTCTCTTGAAGAACAAGGAGGTGATGATGTCGATTATCATGACACAGCAATTTTTGACTTAAAAAAAATACCTCCTCATAAAAATGATATTTTTTGAGTAAATTAATTTTTTCAAGCGGCACATTATAGTACGTACTGGGCACATTTTATTTTAATAGAAATACAAAAATTGCTGTTTCATCATAATGGTCATGACGTGATGGCTATTGAACATATATAATTATAAAATTATATAACTGAATAATTGAAAGTCTAAGCGGTTGCTTTTTTAGGGATGGGGTGCACCAAAGCAGTCAAGTCAGTAGGCTTGCTGGAAAAGACGCGTGGAAATCGGTACCAACTCGGGAAGATATGTCCTAATCGCGCTCAAAGAAATGCCTTATGATGGCTGCTGCGTTTAACTTGAACAGTAACGATATATCTTTGTCAACCCTATATCTATATACATACCTCGTTAACATCCTCGTAAAGCCGACATACACTTGTTCGAAGGCCCCCCTATGTTTGGTCTCAGTGAGCAGGGTTGTGAACATCTCTCCCACTTGACGTACGAGAGTGGAACGGAGGGTCGCAGGTTGGAACTCGTCGTGGGTTAACACTTGGCTTACTAAACTGCTAAGATTTAGAGACACCTGCGGAGTTCATTACATTTAATTTGGATCAAACTCAGACTCAAATAACTTTATTCAATATAGAAGTATTTAACTTTCTTAGTGATGATCAATTGAAACAGTACCACCGGTTCTGAAAAGAAATTACCCTGACCTGAGAAGAACCGGTGAAAGAAACCAAGCGGTTTTTTTTCCTCATATATTATATATGAACAATTTAATATGAAATAAAATAGCCAGGAGGCGATCCTTTCATTTCTAATGTGTGCTATCGATAAAATCATTGTATAATAACCTTTTGCACACAAGCGTTCCTTAATATTTTTTAAATTTGGCAACAGAAGCATTTTGAACGCTTTCTGAGATCCTGTTGTAAAACCGTATACATTGCCCCACAAAGGAGTTACTGACTCTATGCAGTCGAGTAACAGGAGTAACAAGTTTGTGTTTGTTCTTTATACCAATGTTATGAGTATCACATTTTCTCATAAAATCACCAATATTTACTTGGTGGTAGGGCTTTGTGCAAGCTCGCCTGGGTAGGTACCACCCGCTCATTAGTTATTCTACCGCCAAATAACAGTACTCAGTATTGTTGTGTTCCGGTTTGAAGGGTGAGTGAGCCAGTGTAATTACAGGAACAAGGGACATAACATCTTAGTTTCCAAGGTTGGTGGCACATTGACGATGTAAGGAATAGTTAATATGTATCATCAGCACACAATACTATATCATGTTTGTTCCTAACCCGAAAGGGCAAGTCATTTATGTATGTGAGAAACAGAAAAGGTTCAAGAATTGATTCTTGAGGGATCCTCATATCAACTGACACCCCAGGAGACCTTTTTCCTTAAACGTCAACCCTCTGAATTCTATTTTTAAGATAAGAAGTCAGAAGGTTGAGTGCACATATGGATACTGGAAATTGTATTAATCGCAATATAATTAATGAAATTAAATATATATACGAGTAAATAAAAATATAATAAAAAAATTATGTAAACCAAATACAAATAAATGAATATCGTTTACAGGATGCCTTTCTTATTAACACATAAACCGGACGAGTTAACATTTGTTAAAGAATGTTACTAGTACGATATTCTAAAAAGAAATGGTATTTTAAAAACAGAAAACCGAGTTTGAATTATAGCAATATCAGATGTTATATAGTTTACAATGTGTATTAAATTACAACGACCCAAACCTCCTTGATTGATCTCCACGCACAGAGCAGGACCATCTGTGCCGTCACCTCGTGACCATCTTCGAGTGGGATGTGCCTGCAAAAACATTTGACGTGATACTTTTGTAATTCAGAACCGCTGCTCGTACAGTGCAGTGTCTCACCCCATGTGGCCGGTGGTGGGCAGGTGTCCCTCGGGCGCGGCGCACGTGAGCACGCTGCGCACGCACGCGCACACGCGCACGCACGCGCACAGCACGCGCTGGAGGCCGCGCGCCCACGCCTCCGGCGCGCCGCTGCACGAGAGGAGTGAGTGAGACGACATATGCCGAGGCGCTCGGTGCCAGAGCGAGACGCGCTACTCACAGCGGGCTCAGCGTTGGCACGGCGTGCGCGAGGCAGTGCAACACGCCGTACATGGGCGCCCGGCGCGCGCCCAGCACGATGCTGCGCTCGCAATCGCACAGCTGCCAATCCAGCTCGTCCAGCAGCGTGCCCAGCAGAGACAGCGTCACGGCGTTGGGTATGGCACTGGAACATATTGACACCCGGTCGGAACGAAGTCGCTTTCGGTATAAGTTGTTTATGCCGAATTAAGCGTGTTCACGATTTTTTTTTAAATAAAAAAGGATTTTCAATTACCTACAATAATATACATCCTACCTGAAAATCAACAAAATCAAAATCAAAATAAACTTTATTCAAGTAGGCTTTTATAAGCACTTTTGAATCGTCATTTTACAATTAAGTGAAGCTACCACCGGTTCGGAATGTAGATTCTACCGAGAAGAACCGGCAAGAAACTCAGTAGTTACTCTTTTTTAACATTTAAAAAATACAACGTCATGTTAATTAATTACAATTATTTCAATTAATGTATCCTGCTTGGAAGTCAACAGGTATTAACTCCACGCTTTTTTATCATCTACAAAATCTTGTATCGAATAATATGCTTTTTCTACCAATGTATTTTTTACAAACGATTTGAATTTACTAAACGGCAAAGTTAAAAATTTCTGCGGAATTTTATTGCTACAACGAGTATTAACTCCACGCTTTTTATCATCTGTATGACCTTGTGTTTAATAATATGCCTTTATGAAATAACTCATTTCCGGCTCACCTCTCAGTCCCCGGTAGAATATTTTCAGGCAGCATGTTCTTAAGTAGCTTGAGCTTATAGACGGCGGTCACGCAGTCCGTGGGCTTGACGGACGACGCTTCCGCTAATATGTCTTTGAGTTCTAGGCTTGTGCTGTATTTTTTAGACTGAAATATAATTTAGATGATTATGCTGGTAGCTGAGAGGATACAAACCCGGGAAAATATCACAGATTTTTAAGACAATATCGATTTTCTAAAATCTCAGTGTAGTAATTGAATTTAAATGAATTACATAAAAACTCTACCACATGTTTATTCCACCAACCTGTATTGGAACAGCGTGATGGAATATGGTCCAAAAACTTCTCCTCAAAGGGAGAGGCAGTGGGAAATTGACAGGCTGTTGTTGTTTCATTAGTGTTTAACGCACACATAACGTATGACCATTCACCAAAATGTCCTCACCTTTATCATGTCCACGGGACATTTACACAGCAGCTCCAGCGCCAGCGCCTTGTTGTTCTCGTAGCTGTCCCCGAGGTGACACAGAAGAGTTTCTATTTGATGCTCTTGCCAATTCCTAGAAATATTTCCTCAGTATAAGTAACAGTTCGTTCTTATCTTGTGATGAATGTTTTGATCTTCTAGTACGCCGCTGGATAGGTGAGTAAAATTGCCAGGACAACAGATACACGATAAATGTAAAATTATCAAGTCGAGAAATTGATTTCATCCCGGGCCTTGGGGGCAATTACTTGGTCACCCCTTTTTTAACGTAAGTTTCAATTTCTGACTTCAAACATCTGTTTCTCTAAGGTCCATTCGATATACACTTATCCCCATGTCTCTATTTTTTGCTAATAAACTTTAGATTGAGGTTCTCGCTAGAACTTTTCCTCCAACCTTACCTGACGTATCCGTGCATGGTCAGGCCGGTGGTCCACGCAAGCAGTTGTAGTGCGACGTATCGCCGGCTGTAGTTGGCGCCTTCTAGCAGGCTATCGTAGCAGAGCTCTTCCAGCTGATCGATAAACGTCAAGTAATATTGGCTCTTATTATCCTCATCGTTAGGGTCGTTTTCGCGTATCAGAGCACCGTAGCTGCTCTCTAGTCGCTTTATGAACTGGAAAATAAATTCTAGAATTATATTGAAGCTTTTACAAAATACGGTAGTACCGTTATCATGGTCTTGGAAGTATATTATTTGTTTTGTTCATGTTAATTAAAATCTAATTTCATATTTTTGATCGCCTTCTGAAGTACACTAGGGCGAAAATTAATTATATAAAATCGAAACACCACTCATCATTAATCACGAAATCTCGGAAACTATAACGCCTTCAAACTTGAAATTTGGCAGGATTTTACCAAACTACACCTCTAAGGCGGCAAAACAGGGGTGTGCAGTTTGTGTTTTATACATTTGGCGCGGGTAAAAGCCGCAGGTCCGGGTAGTAAGTAAATATAATCTTCTTCATTCATCGTTGTGACTGAAGATAGATGCTTAATGATACAGGATACCCTGGAATTTGTTTGTTTTTTCAACGTGGATGGGACCTTCCTGTGTGAGCCTAGTAATAGATAATGTTTACATAATGTTGTCTTAAATTTTCGCGATTATTACACATTTAAATAAAACTAGTTATAACGGATTTGAATCGCGTATATTAATTATTTTTGACATCCCGACGTTTCTCCAAATAGACAAATGCCACCCGTGACCACGAACGCTGTAAAGTGCTCGAAATCTCGGGATGTCAAAAATAATTAATATACGCGATTCAAATCCGTTATAACTAGTTTTATTTCAAGATAATGTTTATTTACCCTTTTTAAAATGGACAGCATTAGTTGCCTAAAATGCGGCTGCTGAGCATTGATGTTGAACTTCAGGAACCAGAGCACGAGGTCCAGTTCGCTCTTCGTGAATATTTCCGTTGACTTCGGGGACTCCACTATGAGAGATAAGCACAATATTCGGTTCTGGAAGAAACAATATTGACATATCATTGAAGACATGTTTATCTGTGACAATGATAACAAAGTGGTCTATATTGGCTCGACAACCGACGAGGGGTCTATGTAAGCAAAAATATAATCGGGTTCTACGAGAGTAACTCGTAATAGGCTATTTGAATGGTTTTTAAAATCCGTTTTATATTATTTAGTAGAGGTTAAGGAACCCGGTAAAAGTTGATTTTTTATCTCTAGTACATATTTGCCGAAAAATATCATATTAAAAATTCCATATTTAAATAACGCGCGAAAACGCTACTTGGACAATATGGCGCTGCAATGGGGTCGGTGACGTCATTTTGCTGTATTTTAATCTGTGGTACATATAGTAGAAAAGCATGGTTTACAAGAAAGTGACTTCATCATAAGTCCGGCCAATCAGGAGCGTTTTGTGTCACGTGACAAACGTTTGAAAAAATGCATTTTTATTTATTGATTTTTGAATAAATTAAGTATTATTTTTAACTTTCGATAGTAAATAATCATTTTTAAACTCATAATATACACTGATTACAATAATACACAATTTATTTTTCGCATTGTCAAAAAGCCTATTAAGCACGTCGTCCCTTTATTTTATTATTTTATTATCGTAGGTTTTGTAAACAAACTTATTTTCGTTAATTAATAATATTACTATATTATGGAGTATATATAAGTGTTTAGTTTAAAAGTCAAAATTGGGTAGTGACACGGGGTATTGGGTAGTGAACCCGTTGCGAAGTGTCACCTGCTCGTTGCAGTCCACAGCCGCGTGTTCCAGCATCTCGTAGGGCAGCGCCCCTCGCCAGCGCCCGCCGCTGTCGGGGGGCAGCGCCCCCGCGCGCCGCAGCGCCGACGCGCACACCAGCAGGTTCCGGGGCGCAGCCCGCGACGCCTGCATGCGCGGCAAGCTGTGGAGCCGCTGCGGTGAGCGTTGCTACTTTGACCAGCGACAATCTTTGTATCTTTGTAAGAGTCGAGTTGGCCCAGTGGTTAGAACGCGTGCATCTTAACCGATGATTGCGGGTTCAAACCCAGGCAAGCACCGCTGATTTATGTGCTTAATTTGTCTTTATAATTCATCTCGTGCTCGGCGGTGAAGGAAAACGTCGTGAGGAAACCTGCATGTGACAAATTTCATAGAAATTCTGCCACGTGTGTATTCCACCAACCCGCATTGGAACAGCGTGGTGGAGTATGTTCCGGGCCTTCTCCTCAAAGGGAGAGGAGGCCTTTAGCCCAGCAGTGGGAATTCACAGGCTGTTGTTGTAATCTTTGTATCAAATACTCACCCGCGCAATACGTACATACAAATGCTTTATCAACTTATTTTTTTATCTGTTTTCCTTATTATTTTCGAAGTAAAACTTTTTCACTTCCTCTTTCAAGGGTAATTAAAATATTATGGAAATATTGTAGAGGTAGTAAATGTTGATATCCTTTTGGCTTTAGCTTAGCGGGGGCTTTAACAGATTTACCGGAGTGCGCTGTTTACTGTTATGGTACGTACATGTGGTCCATGAGTTCGCTGTTAAGTTTCAAAGCGAGAACGAGTAAATTCTCCAGAATGGTCAGGACGGAGGAATCCACGGCGTCGTCGTTGACGTGACTCAGGATCGGCGCTATCCACTGCTCGAATATGACGTCAGCGCTGGCTGACTGGGTGTGCTTCTGTAACAGCATCTCCAGAGCCGTCGTTGCCTGTCAACATGGTCATTGAGTGTAGCGCTACGGGCGGAATTCAGGATTGGAAACATTACCGATAAGAGTCGATACGAAAAACTTTGTTAAACTTTATTAAATGCCATCGATTGATTTATGAGTAGTGCTTAGACATGCAGAGTTCGTAGTATAAAACAGTTAAAAGCTGAACATAGGAATGTAATATATATTTTATGATAAACAGAAACGCATAAAAAAAAACAGAATACCTGTTGACTTCCAAGCAGGATACATTAATTGAAATAATTGTATTTAATTAACATGACGTTGTATTTTTTAAATGTTAAAAAAGAGTAACTACTGAGTTTCGGTTCTTCTCGGTAGAATCTACTTTCCGAACCGGTGGTAGCTTCACTTAATTGTAAAATGACGATTCAAAAGTGCTTATAAAAGCCTACTTGAATAAAGTTTAATTTGATTTGATTTGATTTGAATAATTAAATTACAAATGACAATACAAAGCACGTCTTGTGATTTTAGAATCTGACACCGGCACTCGTCGGACCCACGGTTGACCTGTCTAAGCTATGGCGTGTGTAGGTATATACGTTGCAGACAATCGTCATATGACTGTGATGTCATGGTACGTGTGTGGCGACTCACGGCGGCTTGCACGGGCTGAGCACGCAGCGCGGCCAGCAGCGCAGCGGGTACGTCGGGGCCCGCCCGCAGCGCGTGCGCGACGCCCAGCTCTGCGCCCAGCGCGCACACGCCCACGTAGAACCCCTTGCGCTCCCGGTCCAGAGCGCCCAGCTGAGCCAACAGCTCATCCAGGGCTGTCTCGTCGCCTGCACCGAGCGGGCCGAATAAAAGTAAGGATCCGCCGCTCGATACCGAACTTAAGAACTTAGATTTACTAACAATTATTTCTAAGTTTGTCATCTCCAACTGTATCTCTGCATGGTATTCACCTTAATAGGTAATGCATTTAGTTTTAAGTTGTATTAAAATTGTATACCTTTGTATGTTTTGATGTACTTGCCACTGGTGAATCTTAAATAAATAAATAAATAAATAAATTGAGACTAGAATAAAGAGAGAAAAAAGTATATGAGTAATAGTTGCGTAATCTTCAGTTTTTCCTTAAACCACTTTTTACGGCACGAAAGATTGTTTAGAGAAAAGGGCACAAACATTTTTTGACGTCTGACCCTTAATAGTTTATTGAGCGTATATAAGTGTTATCATAGAGCTGAGATGGTCCAGTGGTTACAAAGCGTGCATCTTAACCGATGATTGCGGGTTCAAACCCAGGCAAACACCACTATATATATGTGCTTAATTGTGTTTATAATTCATCTCGTGCTCGGCGGTGAAGGAAAACATCGCGAGGAAACCTGCATGTGTCTAATTTCATCGAAATTCTGTCACATGTGCATTCCACCAACCCGCATTGGAACAGCGTGGTGGAATATGTTCCAATCACTCTCCTTAATGGAAGAGGAGGCCTTATCTCAGCAGTGGGAAATTTACAGGCTGTTACATTTTTTTAATTTAAGTGTTATCGGGCGTACCGTGGCGGCGCCGCAGGTCGGCGCGGCGCACGATGCGGCGCAGCGCCAGCGCGGCGGCGTGCTGCACGGCGTCGGCGGGCGCCTCGAGCGCGGCGCACAGGCGCGGCAGCACGAGCGCCGCCAGCCGCGCGCCCGCGCCCGCGCCCGCCCCCGCGCCCGCGCCCGCCAGCGCGCGCCACACGCCCAGCGCCGCCGCCGCGTCCCACGAACGCCTGCGCCCATGTGCATTTAGGGAGCTGCTAAAGTTAACCTCATATCCGGTCGAGTAAAGGTAAATAAAAGTAAAAGTAAATACATTGGTAGAAAAAGCATACTGACTGAGAGAGACTGGGATTGAGAGGTGAGCCGGAAATGAGTTATTTCATAAAGGTATATTATTAAACACAAGGTCATAGAGGTGATAAAGAGCGTGGAGTTAATACTCGTTGTAGCAATAAAATTCCGCAGAAATTTTTAACTTTGCCGTTTAGTAAATTCAAATCGTTTGTAAAAAATACATTGGTAGAAAAAGCATATTATTCGATACAAGATTTTTGTAGATGATAAAAAAACGTGGAGTTAATACCTGTTGACTTCCAAGCAGGATACGTTAATTGAAATAATTGTATTTAATAAACATGACGTTGTATTTTTTTCAATGTTAAAAAAGAGTAACTACTGAGTTTCTTGCCGGTTCTTCTCGGTAGAATCTACTTTCCGAACCGGTGGTAACTTCACTTAATTGTAAAATGACGATTCAAAAGTGCTTATAAAAGCCTACTTGAATAAAGTTTATTTTAATTTTGATTTTTGATTACAAAGTTGTCCGAACCTCTCGCCTATTTCCAGTATGTTTCTGGCGATTTTGATGATGGCCGGTTCCCCGCTGGGAAGTTCGACTTCTAACGTGTCTGTGGGTATCACGGTGATGAGCGCCGAGTAGATGCAAAGTTTGGCGGGGTCGTCGGACAAAATGTCTTTGAAATTGTCATCGTTGTGTCCCGATTCTAGTATCTGTCGTAGAGAGTAATTTTAATTTTCAGTCTTATAATACGCAAATATTGGAGATTTTCGTATGTTGATTTTTTTTTCGCTTCACGCAACGATGGTATCCGATTTATGTATTTTTTTTATTGCCCTCCGTCACGTATATAATCAAACTCAAATATCAACAATACGTACGCGTAAGAACTAACGCGCACGGTAGATTTTTGTCACGGTGACTGTTTCGTAAGAGTGACGAAGTCGATGAGAGTGTCGAGTCCATGAATATGTATGGAGTTGCGCGAACGTTACGACGTGACAATTGGGTGACATTTGTGTCCGCTAGCGACAAATTTGTCGCTCTCGTCGTCAGTCTTGCGCTATCTCCACTTTGACTGCCGACTTTGGCGCGCGCAAATGGCTTCCCCATCTATTCAAAACGTAAATATTCGTGAAGACAATACTGATAATTATTTTCTAATAGAAGAAGTGGAAAAGAGACCAGCTCTTTATGATAAAAAATTGAAAGAGTATTCAGATATTCACTTGCAAATTAAAGTCTTTTTCTGCCGAGTCTCACGAGTTCACAGAGAACCACCGAACCACTTCGAAATCCAATCGAAAATTTTTTGTCACTGTCTCTACTAATGAGCGCACTCCACTTTGGAAACGTCACGTGACAATGACAAACACTTTAAAGACCGTAACAAAAGTCACCAGTGCGCGCTAGTTCTAAGACTTGCTTGTTGATAGTTGAGATTGTGCAAAAATTGGGAACTAAAGGCCCCATGGGGATTTCTAAATTTTTTATATAGTCATATATTACTGTTATTATTTACATACTAAAAAAATCGTTATTAGGAGTAGCCTGACAATCTCATTCCCAATATATACACAAATAAATAAGACGTATTCGCGCTATTTTTTTATAAGAAAACTTACATCAATCCAAGAGTCAGAATTGTTTTCCAAGATATGCATGGAGACATACAGCAATCCACAGACAGATTTAGTGTCCATCGGTGCTTCTTCGTCACATATTAAATACTTTAGGCTCGTTCGTATGTCTCTAAATAATGCAATCAAGTTCGATGTATTCTCTTCTCTTATTTTTTGTATTATGTGCAATAAAAGTCTTAAAGTTGAATGAACTAAAGTAAATATTTCGTTTTTTTCCGTAGGCGCTACAGCTTTACTGTCATCGCTAGAAAAAAATACTGAGTGAGTCGCAATCGGATTTAATATAATACAGCATCACCATTCTGCCTCGAAGTCGATGTGTGTAAATTCTTGGTAAACTTTGACTAGACTTTGCACAATGCCAGGAGCTTTAGTGGTTAGCAATAGAATTAACACCAGAAATAAGTACCAATAAAATTATATATTTAGCAAACAACAGTAGGGTTGATAATATATTCAATGGAATTCAACTTCCAACTTAGTCCTCACTAGGAAAACAGGACTACGAAGAGGACTATCTATAACTATCATTTACTTCCCTGGATTATATCTGAAAGGTTATGCCCATGTTTTAGAGGTGGGGTATGCTTGCAGATTTTAGATAGAAAAAAGGTAGGTTAGGTAGGTAGGTAGGGTCAAATTTATTCGAATTTTGTTCAGAAGTTGTTGTGTTTCTAAAATATTAATATCGACTTGCTCGCGATACTTGGCGTTTATTAATAGATTTTTAGGAACTTCGAAACGAGGTTTGGTTTCGATTCAATTTCATTGTAAACTGACGTCTGTTCGCACTTTTAACATATACTTTTTATACAGTCGCATTCTACCCGCAGAGTTACTTTTTAAAAAAATTAATTCTTAAAAAGATAATTGTAAATCTTAACAATTTAATACATATATTGCAATCAAAATCCTCTTTAATTTTCTGCACATCTATGGTTGGTGCTCTTCAAAATAAGATCGTAGTCGATCTTTTACGTACAGCTTCTTTCCATAATCATTGAAACAAAAATCTGCTGATGCTATTAATATATAGGATTATAATCCCAAATTTCGAAAGTCAGGTGTTAGGCATCCTATTTTACTAAATATGTTATCTGTATGTTACATGCCAATTAATTTAATCTATTTAATTACTATGTTAATTATATTGCATCGAGGTTCCGAACATAATGCAAGAAGATTCACTATATTATATTATTATATACATTATATGTGTATAAAATAATACTTTTACCGTATTTTGTTTGTATAAATTTGGTTAATATTAATATAATAACATACCTTAATGAAGAAATACAACAGTACAAACAATTTTTGAAATACTCTGCAAGCTTAATTTCTAAATTTTGTACCGTAGCTGCTCCGGAAGGGAAGTTTTCAATGCAGCTTGTCACTTTAGTAATCACTGGGACATAGCTATTATAATCTGTGCATGGCTTATTTATAAGATTATCCAGCTCTTTTGTAAGAAGCTCTGTAAATTCCTTCTGAATAAAATCATTCTTGGTGACATATCTGAAAATAAATGTTGCTCAATTAAGCAATATGTACAGACCATTTGTTGACAATCATTTCACAACTGCAAAGTAGAGCATATTTCACATTTTTGATTGTATGTTTGCTCAGGTTTGTAAAGAGATAAGAATGCCAATTTCTTTGTTTACATAAGTAAATACAAATGTAGATCAAATAATATTGAGCATTAGTGCTGTTTTCAATTTTTTTCCATAATACTCAGGAAGACAAGCAATAGTCATTGGTTCCGTAAAATATTTTTAGCCAATCCTTACAACCAATATCTGTAGTTACACTGGCTCACTCACCTTATGAACAGTAACCCAACATTACAAAGTATTGCTGCTTGTCAGTAGAATATAGGATGAGGTAGTACTTACATAAATACATACTTAAGGCTTTGCAAGCTTATCAAGATTGTCTTTGATCAAGCCTTATCTAACTTACTTTTTCCAATAATTTGGAAACTTAACTTTGGAAATAAAACCGATAATTTGAGTAATAACTCAAAGTAGATGCCATGGAAAGTGATTAATTTGTTTCAAGCATATATTTGTTTTGTAATATTGTTTTTTTTTTTAGTGTTAAATAAATCATTATTATTTTACCTTGATACCATGCATTTTGCTGGGTGTTTAATATCAGCCTCTAAATAAACAATAACTAGGAAATTGACTGTATCATGAGTGCAGTTGTCTTTAATTCCGAACAATATTTGTTTTATAATTGAAATCTGCTTTTCAGATTTTGCCTTCAAAAACTCATTGAATATTTCATTTTTCTCTAAAATAAAAAAAATGATAATTATTAAAGGTATATATAAATATATAGGTATAAGGTATATAGGCTTTTAATTTATTAAGAATACATTTTTTAATTGCTATATAATTGATAAATGACACAAACAAATAGTATCAATATGCACTGCTAGGAACAGTGAAATCAAAAATCCAAATATAATTTAAGTAGGCTCTTTTGAAACCACTTTTGACTCATAATTTTACAAGGTTAATTTTTGCTTAAAGGAACGAAAAGTAGATTCTACTGAGTAGATCCAGCAACTTTTAAAAATAACTTACTTAGTATTGTTTTATAACAATCCGATATAAACACTGGATCGAAACAAGTTGTGTTTTTTGTTTTAATATCACTACTACGAATTCTAAGATTATTGGAATTCATCTTAATTTAAAGAATATGCTCTGCTTATGTATGAGCGCCACATGAGCGGCTTAACATTAGTTTTTGTTTAAATATTTTTTAAAAGCATAAGCGATCTTAGTCGATCATTGAATAAATAGTAAAGAGTTTATAAATGAAATTTAGGATCATATGAGAGTTTTTTCTTTTATGTCACATATAAAATAGTGTAAACACGAGGGAAATCGGGGCTAAATTACAATATGACATTCAAATTTCACGTAGAAAACTTTATGTATAACCTAAAATAAACATGTACATCAACTGACATTGACATTGACAATAAAATAAGTCAAGTCAGTGTTGGCATTAGCATCTTCGCTCACATCCCCACATACTAAGTTGAAATATTTCCAGACTAGCCAAATGACAATAATGACAAACCGAATACCGAATATACTATTGAGTACCGAACACCAAAGCCAGGACTCAAAGTGGGGTAATTGTGCACCGCTAATAGCTATGAAACATTTGTATGTTAATATTTTTTCCTAGGTACTAAGTAGGTACGATTTAATTTTTGTATATAAAAAAATAAATTATATATTAAACCGTACAATATAATTTATTCGTTTGACCCAGAGATTTCTAAAGTTAGTTATCTGGTGACATTTCAAACAAAAACTGATTTTGAGGGTTCGCAGAGTTCGAGAGAAGGACGTCATTTGAAACTTTTAAGATAATAGTATTTTTATTTTTATTATTTTTAAGATAATATAATAAGATACTGTATAAGTTTTGTTGCGTATATCAACTTGTTATAATTTCTTCTTCAATTATTTTTAATTAAACTTGGTATTTACTGAATTTATATCTATTAAATATCTATTTATTTTGTTAAATTTGGACGGTAAAGTTACGTTTGTCCATTTAACTAATCGCAGTTTTTAAATTAATAAATATTTTATGTCAGGAAAAAACTAGAGTCAGATGAAATTTTAACACTTAGATCAGTGTGATGAATTAAATGCCAAATCTTCTTTTAGAGAATAGGTATTTACTCAGCAGTGGGATTTACTTCCTATCATCAGGTTTATCTTAAAGGAATACTTAAAAGAAAGTCAAAAATGATTTGTTCCAATAATCCTTTATTAGATTCAGCGAAACACTTTTATTAATTTGTTATTTACATTAAAATTACTTAATAAATAAATTACTTTAACTACTGTATCACACTACGACTTATTCAGTCTTATCAGAAAGCGATGGGATTTCTACTTTATCCGCCTTAATCGGTTCAGCTACGATTTCTTGAGTATCCTTAGGAATAACGTTTTCTTCCTTTTGTGCATCAATGTCTTTCACTACCCCACTGATGTCAGTATCGCCTGAAAAAAGAACACATAAATATACTGTTTTTTGACTTGGCACATTATATTAAACAAAGAGTTAGTATTTTAATTAGTAACATATATATATCACATATGTTTAATTCACAAAAGTTTTTATCTTCAATACGACAATATAATATTTTTTTATTGTTATATACGAATATAAACTATGCAACTATAGTAACAAATGTAACTAAATTACATAATGGATCTTCTAGCACCTATAAAAATAAATTAGCACCGTTTCCTTCTTATGCGTATTGAATATATTTCCACACTTATAACGACACATTAGACAATAACAAGAACACATAAAGCACACAGTTTGAGTTGACATTGCAGACGACAGTTATACATTTTTTCTTTGTTTTAAATACCTGAATATTTGTGCCTACTGTATTTATAGCACTATTAACAGCGGTCGACACAGTTAATGTTGAACCGTTTACCACGGCTCCTATCGTACCTATGAGACCGTTTACAAAAGTTGTCCACGCTGCCACTAGGAAGAAAATAGTCATAGATTTGTTTTAATTATTACAGTCAATTAAAAATTATTTTATATGGAATTTTTTGTACTAAATACCTTGATTACTTGTGTTTACGCCGGGCCGTCCCTTGAGCTCTTCTTTATCTTCACTATTATCTTTAATGATTTCATTTCTCGGTGTCTCAGGATTCGGCGTTCCTTGTAATCTTTGTACAGCACTTTGTATACCCTTGATGATTGGGTTATTTTGCACTAGTTGCTGAATGGGCCCATTTTGTCCTGGCTGTTGAGCTGGAGCAGATTGGGGTACTGGCTGTGGCTGCTGACTTGGTACTGGGATTGCATCTGCTTGACTAGTGTCAGTATTATCAGGATTTGCCGAGGAAGGGTTTGTGCCTTCTGTTGATGCAGGTGTTGGATTAGCTGGTGGTTGTGCCTGTCCCTGGTTTGGTCTTTGTATAAATTGTACTAAGTTTTGAAAAACTTGTGAGAATGGCCCATTATTAGCAGCGGGTGTTGCGGTTTGCTGACCTTGTGCTGCCTGTTGTGTATTTTGTGCAGGATTTATTAGGTTTTGAACATGTTGGATAATAGCCTGTGGTCCCCATGGAGCAGGTGTTGCTTGAGTTACGGCAGTATCAGATTGGGCTCCTGCAGGTACCGCATTTTGACCTTGTTGTGCTGGAGGGTTTTGAATTACAGTAGGATTGGTTCCTTGGATAATGTTCGGTGCGCCTTGGAAAAATTGATTACCTAACCAATTGTTTTGAATTGTTGATTGAAAGTTGGAGAAAGCACTTGTTATTTCATTTTGAAAATTACTCAACCAGTTCATAATAGGATTTGAAGATGCTGGAGCAGTAGTACTCGACGCAGCTGGCGCCTGCGTTGAAGAAGAACCTTGTTCTGCGTCGGGATTACCATTAGCTGGCGTCTCTTGTTTAGCAACTTCACGTTCTTCGTTTATTATAGATTTCGTTTTTGCAGCTTCAGCGTCTTCCTCTCTAATTATAGTAAGAACTTCAACGCCTTCAGTTAAAGTATCAACGCCGACTTCAAATTTTTTTTGTAAGTTTTGTAATTGTGTTTCAACAATTTTAAGTTTTTTCTCCGATTCCTTGACAGTTTGACTAGAATCAGGCTTTAGATTTTTTATAATTGTCTCATTGAGTTTCACAATCTGATCCGTAAAAGTGTGCCTTAAGTTTTGTAAGTTATTTTGGATGGCCGGAAGGTCTTCATTGCTTCCAAACAGGTTTTTGAATTTGTTAGATAACTCCTGAAGTCCTTGGTTGAAAATTTTCTCTGTGTCTTCAATTGTTTTTTTAATACCAAAAATAGCTTTTTCTTTTTCTCCATAATTCTCAGGATTTTGAGTTTCATGCTCCTGACGCTGTGGTGGCCCAGGATTGGCTAAGTCGATATCAACCCTTTTGATGTTTGTACTGTCATCGTTGTTGGGTACATAATCGTTGGAGTTTTCATCTAGCACTGTTGGTTCTTCCACGACTTTAACGGGTATATCGACGATGGTTTTTCGGAGATTATTATCCACGTCCTTAACCGTGACCTGGTCTATTAATTCAGGCTCTAAGGCGACATTGTCGAGGTCGACATTGTCGAGATCGTCGAGTTTTTTTTCTGACGAGATGGATGCTGCGCGTACGTGTAGTGCGCACACGCAAAGTGTTAGTATGAACGTGTTTAATCTCATGGTGGGCTAGCGGACACTGGGCCGGCGTGAGGAGCGCCGACATTTATACCGGGCATAACGGTGCCAGGCACACATGCACCGCGCCTCGGCCGCCGCTAAATGTATTTGTCATTATTTGTATTTTATACTAGCGCCACAACTCGGTTATCCTCAAGCTTTTCTCTAAGCAACTATTAAAGTTTGCACATCAGTATTAAATAATTTAACGAAACCTTGATATCAGATTAACAGATGTAATACATTATCTGTTTTGAGGATAATTTCGTATTTTTCAATGCTTATAAAACAGTTCTTATTATAAGATTGAGTAATATTTTTATAAATGGAAAAACACAAGGTCCTTTGCATCGTGGAGTATAAATAATTGTAATAAAAAGTTTCTGATCCTGACTTAAACGTCGAGATAAATGACAAAATGAACCGGAACCAGTAAGTTGAAATTGAGAAAAAAATATAAATTGACGTTATAAAGCCTGAAAGTGGGAACTCTCTAATGAGAAATATACACTGTTTTTCTAATATCTCTTTACTACTTTCTCCAAAAAAGCCTTCTTAGAAGTAACAAAAATGTTAACAATAGTGATGAAATAATCTGTAGTAATATTCTATAATTATACATACACCATCTTTTGTGTACCTATATTTTTATTAATCAAACCATTGTATATTCAATATATAATATGTATTTTAGGGTAACGAAGGTTTGAAAAGGGTTTTGATAGCGCTGCTTGTAGCATTATAAACAATACTTACTTTACAGTAAGTACTAAATAATATTTAACTGATTTCATAAAAAAAAACTACTAAAGCCGATGATAGCTAATCAATTCAAAATTTGCTTTATTAAAGTAAACCCGTTCTAAAGTAGTGTGTAATGTTGCAACCAAATCTTATGTTTGAAAAAAATATACAGCTTTTTTTAAATTGTAGTTTTGATCTGCGGTGCTAAAATAAAATTAAAAGTTTTATTTTACGATTTAAGGCCCATTTCAATAACCCGTCTCCCCTTTGTACATAATAAAATAAAAACATTTGGCGTACATTGTTAATTTGAAAAGCAGTTATTTGCGGCAGTGTTCGGGGTCAGGAGTGACAAGAAAGTCTATTCATGTATTCATCTCAACAGAGTTCTCTAGATGTTGAGGACTCATTCATATGAACAGACGCGAACAGAATATAAATACCTTTAAATAATACAAAGGCAAATTACTAGTAGTACTGATCAAAATATTATTTAGGAATATCAAATGAACAAATAAAAAAATCACAATCTAATAAAATTATCTTATTCATATATTTTATGTGTCTGTATGTATTTACACTGTCTGATTTTATGTAGTGAGTCGTTATAACATTCGTAAGTATTCACAGTAACTGGAATTAAAGTAAGTTTTAAACATAAGCAGACAGTAAGTAGGAAACTAGGTAGTACTCGGTTATCTCGAAACAGTATCTAGTGTCTAGTATAGATATAAAGTTTGATCTTATTGATCTAAACTTTTTAATGCCTAAAATTTCTCCATCAATTTAAAAATTGCCTATATTTATGGAATGTATTTAGGGAGTTATTTGAAGTTTTATAAAGTATTTTAATAAACATTAATAAATATTGTAATAAAATAAATAAATAAAAATAACAATAATTGTAATAAATAAATATTTTTGTATTAAATTTTATATGCTGTTTCTATTCATATACAATATGTATCTAATTAATTTGACAAAAAATACCCCCTGAGTTTCTTTCGCCGTTTCTTCTCAGGTCAGGGTGTTCCTTTTTCCAAATCGGTGGTAGTGTTTAATATGACCATCAATAAAAAAGTGTAATGCTTCTGCGTTGAATAAAGTAATTTAAGTTTGTGTTTAAGCCATCCGTACCTATAAATGTCGACATTCTAGCGCCATCCAGTAATACTTAATAATTATTTTGTTCCTATTTGAAGAGAGATGAAGAAGGAGAGGTTAATATTACTTATAACACTGATATTTATTACCAGGGTTGACCACGTAGCATCACAAAATAGCCCATTTGCCTTCCGCCTACCTAGGAAAATTTGTATGACAAAAAAATATACGGGATGTTGATAATTATCTTTTTGAATGAAATAAATAAAAACTAAAAAAAAACTGATCTATCTCCTCGTCTTGTAAAGTGCAGTAACCAAACGAAATCCCGGAAATATCTTGTAAATATCTTTCACTCATTTCGCTAAGATGAATGTCAGTAATTAATTTATCGATAATGTGGATAAACAGTTATAAACGTCGTTTAAATATAATTTTTCAATTAGTGCTAGAGTTCCGTAAGGAATTGTTGTTTAAAATTAATAATTATTATTTTCAGTATTGAAACATTCGCCGGGATATAATGGGTAATTTTTATTTAGAACCCAGTTTCATTATTATGTTTTAATAATAATTAATAATTATTGATGAAGCTAGTAGTTATATTGGCAACATTTTACTATTATTACTGTGCATTAAACATTAAAATATCCCTATTTATTGTATACATACTTGTTTGAAAATATTTGCTTGTTGCTTAGCATAAAATGTCTAAGAACAGTAAGTAATAAGAACTCGAAAACAAAATAAAATATAAAAAAAAGTCACGTCATTTCACCACAGATACTAAAAAAGGTAAAAAGAACGACATGTCTTATCTCAGCGTTCGAACTTGACCGGTTTATTGACCGATCGTTTTACTTATAAGCCAAATAACAAGATCGTAAAATTAATTATTCCGGTATTAAGTAAATTAGGATAATTTACAAAGATTTATTTAAATTTATGTATTGAAGTGGCTATCTATGCAAATATTGATAGCTGTGTGTATAGATGTGCTCGATGTACCGTTAATTATTACAAACTTGATAAACGGCTTTAGCGCCTGCGCCATACAAGATAACTTGCATTATCGATAAGGTTTTTTTATTATGAATAAGTTTTAATCAATATACTGATTTTACAGGTTCCGTCTGTAATCATAAACATGAATCATATGTGTAATTGTGTTATAGGTATGTGTTATTAAGTATTTTGTTATTAGTTGTTATTATTAGATTAGTTTTTCTTTACAAATTAGATGTACGGGCATACGGCATTTCCATAGAAACAGGCGTTGAAGGCATTTTAATTTTTCTTCATCACCAATGCGCTGCCATCCTTTACAAGTAAGGGTTGCTTAGTTACACTGGTCAATTATCCTTCAAACCGTAACACAATAACACTGAATGTTGCTGTTTGCCGGTAGAATATCTGGCCCCTAGTTTCCGTTTGCATACGGTAAAGAGAACGTTTTTGGGCAATGATATACGCATATATAATAAGATACCGGGATATATTATCAATTTACCATTTGCAAAATTTTAAAAGATTATTTAGACTAAATGAATAAACAAATCATATTATCCATTAAAAGAGTACTTTTTGGTAAGAAACGCCTGGAGTCAAAAACGCTTCATTGTGAAGTTTACTTGAATAAAATTCATTAGATTTGATTTGACGAGTGACCTACTTCGTTTATCTGTACGATTGATTTTTATATTTTTAAATAAAAATTAATCACGAATATAATTTTATTTAATTTTACTTCACACTTGCATTCGACTCTATTGTCACCTAATATGAAATTTTAAAATATAAGAAGTCTAAATTCCAGAGATTAGATGGAACAAATGGATAGAAGGAAAATATTTTTTTTTATTTGCTAGGTGGCAAACGAGCAGGGGGCTCAGATGATGGAAAGTGACTACGAACACCAGGGGCTTGCAGGTGCGTTGCCGGCTTTTAAGGAAGGTGTTCTTTCCCAAGGTTCCCAAGTATCGCTTTGGAAAAACCGCCGGCGAAAGCTGGTTCCACAGCTTGCAAGTTGTAAAAAAAAATTTGGTATACGTACCGTGTACTATAGTATTATTTCAATATTACAAACAGACACTCCAATTTTATTAAATTTATATTATATGTATATTGTCTATGTATGTATATATATATTGGTCTATGACCGATAATATATAAATCATAATAGAAATAAAAAAAATGTATCACATGCATATAACAGTGTCTTCACAGTTTTATTACATATTTGTGTATTTGTGTTCAGATCTAAAGAAAGTTTGACCCAGAACAGTAAATGTATGCATGTGTGTTACAGTGAAGGACTTGTGGCGGACCCGGCGACGATCCAATACTAGGTCTGAATACGATCGCAGCCAGAGTAACATAGTATGTTTGTGCAGTTCAACTGACACAAAATATTTGGAATAAACCTAGAGTTGTTATTTCTACATGTTTACAAATACAAATACTTAGTTGTCGCTCCTGGATTCGCGTTTTAGGGGATTGGTTGTCATCTGTCAGGCAAATAAAGCAGCCTACGTCCTTTCTTGGACTTCAAGTTTGCTTTATACCAAATTTCATCGAATTTGGTTCGGCGGCGGTTTGGTGAAAGAGCTGACAGACAGACAGACAGAGTTACGTTCACATTTATAATTTTGGTAAATATAGAAATATAGATAATTGATTTAATAATAGTTTTACATTTACTCGATACTCATAAATTTCCAATTGCAAGATGTTGTAACTTTTTAATCGGGATTCCAATATACTTAAGTCCTAAATTAATATTTTTTTATGTAAATCAATATTTAAATCGAGTGGTATTTAATCTGCGTATCGTAATTTTTAGTGGATATATCAAACAAAGAAAATGATGAAAATTCATCAGATACACCGCCAAACAACCTTACTTGGTATTTTTGTGTTCCGGTTCGAAGGGTGAGTGAGCCAGTGTAACAGGCACAAGTGACATAACATCTTAGTTTCTAAGGTTGGTGGCGCTTTGGCGATGAAAGGAATGGTTAATGATTCTTACAGCGCCATTGTCTATGGACAGTGGTGACCACTTACCAGGTGGCCCATATGCTCGTCCGCTAATCAATAGCTTAAAAAACCAGTGATTGCTTTATTTTTTGGTTAAGCCAAGCAACTTAGCCATATTGGCTTGAACAGTATATTTTTAAAATTCACATGTAAATGCTTTTCGAGTTGCAAAACCTCCAAGAATACATTGAATGATAAAAAAGTTAAGAAATACATATTTAAAAAACAGGTTAGAACCTTCATAAAACGAATAAACTTATACCTGCGATTGTTAATTAAAAAAAAAAAAAAAAACGAAACGTCACTGAACTTCTTTTGTATTTAAGTATGTCGTTTATAGATTTCACCTTGATGTACATCAGCAATTGATGCTGTTACCAGTCTTACCACACCTTTTATGTCATTACCGGTACAGCATGATATGTAAAAACGAGCTAATAAACACCGGATGTACTCTTAAGATACATGTACACTTTGTATTTCAACCAATCAAAAGTGATAAATAGATTATAGATAACAAATAAATAATGATAAGAATCATCACACATGAAGTTAGTAATTTCATACAAATATTATAATGCTAATTTTATACGTATACATTTTTGATCATTAAAAAAAAGAATAGCTAAAATTTATTTTTTAATGCTCGAATCAACAAACCATTTTATATTCTTGACTTTGAAAGTTGCATTAGCGGAGGCGGGCGGTCTTATCGCTAAAGTAATGTTTCAGGTGACTTTTGGGAAACGAAACAATCGTAAAATACAATATTGCTCCAGAGAAGCAAAATAAAAATGGTATAATTATTATTGATCGAAGAAAATCCTTAATATATTTCAACAACAGCCTGTAAATTGCCACTGCTGGGCTAAAGGCCTCCTCTCCTTTTGAGGACAAGGTTTTGGAACACATTCCACCACGCTGTTCCAATGCGGGTTGGTGGATTACACATGTGGCAGAATTTTTATGAAATTTGTCACATGCAGGTTTCCTCACGATATTTTCCTTCACCTCTGAGCACGAGATGAATTATAAAGACAAATTAAGCACATGAATCAGCGGTGCTTGCCTGGGTTTGAACCCGCAATCATCGGTTAAGATGCACGCGTTCTAACCACTGGGCCATCTCGACACGTATTTCATGTAACTTTAATATTACATCAATTGTAATTTATACCATTATTGACATATGCTTACTACATTAGTATTCAAGAACAAGCTAAAATATAAGTAGACTAAGTTATTATATCAGTTACCAGCCAGTAAAAGTCCCGTCTACATAGATCCAGTTGTTCCAGAGATAAGCAAAAGCCAGACGACAAAAATTCGGTAAACGTACAATGTTTACATACATATGCATTCAGTATAAAACGGTAATTTTAATAGTACGAACAGAGATTTCAATTTTATTACATGTATATATATAATAGATGTGAATAAAATTCAAGTATTTTAAATCAGGAATTGAGCGCGCTTCGTAGACAGGCGATAGAAACGCGAAGCTTCAACAGCCAAGTCTTAATATCGAAGGTTTAGGAATCGGAAAAAATGCAAAGAAAAAACCCATATGATCGGAGATATATTTATATTGACAATTATTTATTCTTTCGCCAAATACCATTAATCCTTTGTATTTATTTATTATGCTAAAATAAGTAATTAATTTGACTCAAAGATCGACTCTGACCATACACATATAAACGCTGTAAGAGATATTAACGGTGATTAATGCCATCGTTGCACCATCGGTAATAGCATCTAAAATGTTACGTCACCCGCGCTTCTTGATGGGTTACTTACTCTTCAAACGAATCACAGTGCGAAACATCGCTTGGCTGTATAAACTAATGAATGATAGATGTTTTATATCTGTCTGTCTGCATGTAATAAGATCAAACACAACCACGTGGGATTTTAATACGACTTTCAACAATGGATGGATTTTTTTTTATGGAATAGGTTGGCGGACGAGCATATGGGTCACCTGATGGTAAGTGGTCACCATCACCCATAGACAATGACGCTGAAAAAATATTAACTATTCTTTACATCGTCAATGTGCCACCAACATTGCGAACTAAGATGTTATGTCCCTTGTGCCTATAGTTAATAGTAGTACTGGATCACTCACCCTTCAAACCGGAACACAACAATACTGAGAACTGTTATTTGGCGGAAGAATAACTGATGAGTGGGTGGTACCTACCCAGACGGGCTAGCGCAAAGCCCTACCACCAAGTGAATTGATTGATTAATGAGGACTTAAGTCAGAGATAGAGTTGTATCTTTGAGGTTTTGATTGTAAATTCGCTAAATTATAACGATCATTGTTAAGATGTTGAAACAAAACGTGCCGACTAGGAGTTTTATTAATGTAGAAATATTTTTAGTACAATATAAACGTTTTAAATAGACATAGTACACATAGTATCATCTCAAATATTATAATATTTTAATAAGAAAGAAAAAAGTTTTCTTTTTTCAACTTAACAGGTTAAATTATGAGGCAAACCTATAAGATAAATATTATATAACATTATGTAAATATTAGTAAGTAAACGAGATGTTTTGTTAATTATTATTCGTTGGAATGAGGTATAGTTATCAAATATTTATAATAATAATAATATAAATTTACCAAATTGATTGATTACTTTGGCAGGCGGCTAGCAAATGGCATTATGATAATTGATCACCACGTTCCAATTCAGAGAAGTTTATCTCGCATAGTGTAAAGGGCCTGTAACAGTGACATATTATGTTTTATCGGACGTTGAACCGAGACAAGCTCGTCGACATCTCGATTTTACCGTTGTCAGTCATTTTGTTTCGGGTTTCTTTTTATTTTGACTCAGTTTCTATAACGAACTAGTATCACGTCCTGTGGATCTATTCTGTAATTGTAACTCGAAACTGACCATAGAAAACAAGAGCTTGAAGTGTCAAAGTGTGATATGCGATATTGATTTTAATAATTATAAAATTTAAAGGGAATACGAATCAAAATGGCGTATCACCGTAAGTCGGTTGTCTGCATTACCTGTGTGAGATATGAAGTGTTTTTTTTATAGAATAGCACTGCTGGCTTTTATAGTGTACGTCACTATAAAAAACAGCAGTTTGTGTTCAGAACTAAAATGGTAAAACATTTATGTTTGTTCTAAGTTATATTTAACGTGCCGTGTAGGACTAAATGAAAAAGCATTAAGTCGATTAGGATATTGATCCTAATCGACTTAATGCTTTGTAGAACCTAACCTCTCGTTTTAACAAATATGCTGATGAAAAGAGGGCTAATTTACTTGTCGTTCAGTTATAAGAGATTATAATATAATTAAGACATACTAGTAACGTTCTTGCCATTATAAACCAGCAATTGCCTTCATAAATCCTGAATCATTCATGGCGACTCATTGGTGTGACGTCACAAGTTTGTAAACAAAACACTTGGAACAGAAGGGCATTGCAATATTCAAGGTAACGTGAAAATGACATTGAACGTTTTCCGCTTCAATTACCTAATATTTTGAAATCAAGTTGAATCACCATATTGATGCACAAGGAATGTATTTTCGATCAATTGACAAAAGAAAAGATGACACATTTCATTTACTTAATATGTACTAAGATTTGTTATAATATGTACACTACAAACAGAATCTAGATGGCCCAGTGGTTAGAACGCGTGCATCTTAACCGATGATTGCGGGTTCAAACCTATTCAAGCACCGCTGATTCATATGCTTAATTTGTCTCTATAATTCATCTCGTGCTCAGCGGTGAAGGAAAACATCGTGAGGAAACCTGCATGTGACAAATTTCGTAGAAATTCTGCCACATGTGCATTCCACCAACCCGCATTGGAACAGCGTGGTGGAATATGTTCTAAACCTTCTCCTCAAAAAGGGAGAGGAGGCCTTTAGCCCAACTGTGGGAATTTACAGGCTGTTGTTGTTGTTGTTGTTGAAACAGAATCTTGATTAATGTGTCTCCGTTTATAACAAAACACTGTTTCATTAAACTAACATTCCGGCGATTAAAACGATTCAAACCATTTAAATGCCACCACAAATGCACCAAGTTTCAAATCAATGGGAAAACTTTTGAACACGACCAACATACGAAAGGGAGCAAGTGTCACTATTTATCTTTTATTTTATTACATATATAAATACACATAGCAACAATAAAAATACATTCAAACTCATACCCCTCGATTCACAATTGCATTTTCAAAGTACCATATGAATATCTTTAGAATACATTTTGTATATAACTTAAAATAAATGATAAAATAGATAATATTGTCAATTAATTCTCTTGTTTTAATGTGACTATAAAGTGGAACATGTCTTTCTAAAAATAAAGGCATTTATCTATCTATGTTTATATATGTTTATTTTGCAAGCCGTGCTATTGACCTGGATTAAAGTAGTATTTGAGAAAGTAAGGTTAACGCCACACTTAGTGAGTATAAATTGTAGCAAACAAGAAGATCGTACAATTTTATTTCATTGTATTGTTTAAACCAAGAAGTATCAAAAATTACAATTATAATATGTAATATTTCATACAAAATGTATGACACTTTGTTTAAATACTAAGTTTTCTGTTTAATTAAAAGCATTAAGTACATTCGGTTTTTGCGTACGATGAATAAATAGTTATGTTGATTAATTTGTCATTGTAAGATGGGCAATGACGCAATCTTAATTCTATGTCCAGTGAGTGTAAGAAAACCTTCGTCAGTTTTCAAAATCATTCCTTTATCAAGCCTTTAACTCTTAGTACCTTTTAAATCTAAGCATCAAATCACTACGACGTAATATGTCATTCTCGATCGGTAAAGCAAATTATCACTCATTTTATTTTAAGTTATAGGGAAAATAGATCCTAAGGTGACGAACAATTCTTACCCCGACTGTACCTTAAAATTTTAACCTCCATGCTAAATTTCAAGTCCTATAGGTTTCGGAGATCTCGTCTTGCCTCGCTTCTATGCAGTGAAAGACAATAAGTAAGATGTTTAACTAAAAAAGTTTTTAGACTAACTTGTTTAATATAATTAGTATAATTAAGAAGTTATGAAATTACGAATACATATGAAATGAAATGTGGTATAACCTTAAAAGGTATTAAAATTACGATTCAAGTCGTACAGCAAGCTCTTCACCGCAAATAACGGACGAAGCTGGCGAATATTTCCACTAATATATATTTAGCTACACTTGGACACCAAAACCTAACCATCATTTACATGTGTACTAATGCACATATGTGCTTTAAATAAATTTGCAAGTTTTTATATTTTATATTAATCACGTATTGTATGTAAAAGGTTTATTTGTGTAAAGAAAATTAAGTGAATTATATTGTTTTTGTAGTAATGAAATAGAAAATTTAACTTGGTATATATTATATTTGCTCGAAGTCTATGTCAGTTTAGCAGTGTAAATCACAAGTCATCTTTCTAATTTAACTACTTAATTACTATTTAATTACTGCCGAAGTGGGTCCAAATAGAGCCGAGATGGCCCAATGGTTAGAGCGCGAGCATCTTAACCAATGATTGCGGGTTGAAACCCAGGCAAGGACCATTGAATATGAGTTGCTTAATTAGTGTTTATAATTCATCTCGAGCTCGGCAGTGAAGAAAAACATCGTGAGGAAACCTGCATGTGTCTAATTTCATCGAAATTCTATCACATAGAACATTTTTAAAACTATTATATAATAAATAATAATTTATAAATGTAACGTCCTTAGTTTCAGTGTGGTGGTATCGGATCTATACACGCAGCGCGTGTCACGCACTATAATTCCTCTGAGCGACTGTGACAACACGATGGGGCAACTCATGACCTCATCATGGCGTGCCGAATACCATTCAGTTCAATATAGGAATCCAGAGTCCACTAAGATTAATTAATAAGAAATATTTCGTCTACAATCTATGTTCACATAGTTGTTGGGTTATAACTTAGCTTGCTTATAATGTTTACTTATATATTAAACGTGTCTTTAGTTATAATCTGTTTTGTGGACCATAAATAAATAAATTAGGAAGATTCTCTACAGAAATTATAATCCTTAAATTTTGATAGTGATGCCGGCGGGAAATAAAAGTTTTGGGACATCAAACTCTGTCTTCGTACTAACAGTATTCGGTGCAATTAAAATATCTTACTATTTATGATTATTTTCGTTAAAATCTTTACGAAGCGATAACGATCTTGGAATATTCCCGGACCGGTCTCGAGTTCCGTTACTCGATTAAGAATAAAATATTTGGTGATTCGATATAGCCTGGGTACACACGAACAGCTTATCTGTAATTTAGCCTTTATAATGCTATAACAATTTTAACTTAAACTGCTCTCCAATTGCAATGGATATATGTAAATAAAGTTCAGATTTTGTAGTTAAAATATTTGAATATTCTTGTAAAGATTTTCTTAATCTATCTTTACCTATGTTTATACTAGTTGTCACCCGCGGCTTCGCTGCGTTTTAGGGGTTAGCTTGTCATGTGATAAGAAAAAAAAGTAGCCTATGTCCTTCCATTTAGTTCAAATTTGCTTCATACCAAAGCAGGTTCAGCGGTTTCGTAGTGAAAGAGCGACAGGCATACAAAATCAAAAAATCAAAATCAAAATAAACTTTATTCAAGTGGGCTTTTATAAGCACTTTTGAATCGTCATTTAACAATTAAGTGAAGCTATCACCGGTTCGGAAAGTAGATTCTACCGAGAAGAATCAGCAAGAAATTCTGTAATTACTCTTATTCAACATTTAAAAAAATACAGTCATGTTAGTTATTACAATTATTTAAATTAGTATATTCGGCCTGGAAGTCAACAGGTATTAATTCCACGCCTTTTTATCATCTACAAAATCTTGTATCGAATAATACGCCTTTTTTACTAATGTATTTTTTATAAACAATTTGAATTTACGAGACGGCAAAGTTAAAAATGTCTGCGGAATTTTATACAGACAGAGAGTATATTTATAATATTAGTATAGTATAGAAGTATAGATTTTCAATGTGTATTCTAAAACCATAAATATTATTTTACTTCCAAAGATTGGCGGTGCATTGGCGATGTCAGTGATACATATATTTTCTTAGAGTGCCAAAGTCTATTGGCGGTTTTGAGGAATTACTATCAGGTCAGTCAACTTGCCACTTCATCTATGTATTATAAAAATAACAATGAATGTATTAATTTGGAAATGGAAAAACAAGTGTATCGCAGATATTAAACGAAGACAGTTGATTCAAACCCGGCCAACGACACCTTCATCTGACACATAGAAGAATATGTCTTTCTGGTTGTTTGTCATGAGTACGCCAGCTGCATCGAGCAGCGGAACAGGATTACTATTTGCCCAGTATTGGGATACAAAGACATTTCTTACTACAATATAGGTTTTCGTCGTTGATTCATGATTTTCAGCGCGATTTCTCAGACATTTTCTGCCTCGCACAACTACTTTGTGGAACCAACTTTCGCCGGCGGTTTTTCCGAACCGATACGACATGGGAACCTTCAAGAAAAGAGCGTACTCATTTCTAAAAGGCCGGCAACGCACCTGCAAGCCCCCTGGTGTTGCGGATGTCCATGGGCGGTGGTAGTCACTTTCCATCAGGTGAGCCTCCTGCTCGTTTGCCACCTATGCCATAAAAAAAAAATTTACATATTTTTAAAATATAAATTAAATACTAGCTGTGACCGCGATCTTGTACGCGTTTGAATTTAACAAAAAGAGAATATTATTGTAGCCTAAGTTACTCTTTATTATATCAGTTATCTGCCAGTGAAAGTCCCGTCAAAATGGGTCCAGCCGTTCCAGAGATTAGCTGAAACGAACAGACAGATAGACTGACAAAAATTGTAAAAAATGGTATATGTACCGTATTGAGTAAAAATGGCTATTGTAATATTACAAACAGATACTCCAATTTTATTATATGTACAGATTAATTAAATGTGTACTCGCCTCAAAATTTTCAAGTTCTGTATTTAAATGTATTGAATGTTATTTATTGACTTATCTGAATATATAAGATACATGTTAATGATTTTTTTATTTTCATATCTACTTGTGATGCGTTCACGGACGCCCATTACCTACATTAAAATATGGGTTTTTGGCATCTCTATCAAAACCATAATTCTGTGCACAATATTTACATACTCGTACATATTACCTAAGCAACGAGGTTCAGAAGGAGTTCTGTTTCAATAATTACAATTTTAATCTCTACTAATATTATAATTGCGAAAGTAACTGTTTGTCTGTCTGTCTGTCACTCTTTCACTACCAAACAAAGAAGAAGAAGTGAACTTGAACTAAATTCCATTTAATTCAATTTGTTTTTGTTTCTGTGTCTTAATTATTAAGGAACATTAATAATATTATTGTAAATTGGTGTTGGGTAGAATATTATAATCCCACGCGACTTCATTTAGTCAGTATTTTGTATAATGTTGACACAACGTTACATTTACATCCCAAAAAGCGTTCAAACTGCCTCTGTTGCTAAATTTTATTGTGCCTCTGTTGCTCAATTATATAATGATATGTGCAAGAACGTGCTTACAGAGGGTAACTAACGATAGGAGAGTTCACGGATAATAGTACAAGGGATCGGAATCGAACCTATGACTTTATACATCAATCTTTATAGCATTGTGCTTTGATGCATGACATAAACAACAACAATAACAACAGCCTGTAAGTTTCCCACAGCTGGGCTTAGGCCTCTTCTCCTATTGAGGAGAAGTAGTAGATTGACATAAACATGTTCTGCTAAAAGTATTAACCCTTTTGATTTTTATTGGTCAGAACTTGTTTGTTAAACCTCTTTGCTTGACTACTGTCATTTTCGATTTACTTTGACAAGTTCAATACCATCCTGACAATGTGCGTTTTATATAGTCTAACGGCCAGTCCCGGCTTCTCACGAGCAGACACAAGATTTTTGGTATAATTTTACCCTTAATTTACATATATTTTTATTATCTATTCCTATTATTATCATTCCGAATTTTTTCATCATTATTGTGCCTCTATTTATATACCTTAAGTTTTAGTAAATATTCCTATTTTTTTCTAACAACAAAATTCTCTATGTTACTGAGGGAAGCTGAACAATGGTGAAAGAATTTTTAAAATCACCACATTATTTTTTTAAATATATTCATTACATGAAAATAAAATTTTTCTCTTTTTAATTATTTGGATTAGTTACCCTCTACTGGCCTTTTGAGCGTAAGTCATAAAAAAAGTAGAAAACGTCCTACCTTAGAGAGCTTGTTTGGATTTTAAATAAAATGTTCAACAATTTATAAAGTATTTATTAAGAAATCATAACATTTATTCTTTTTATATCATGTGTTTATAAAATAAATTTGGAGATACATGAACACATTGAAATTATTTGAGAACGATTCGAAAAGTTACTCATATGATAGGTGTTGAAAAAAAAAACACAATTAAGTTTATATTTATAATATCAATGCTATGTCGTCATCGGTTTCGCTGGTCATCACTTCCTTCTTCTGATGTAACAGGTAAGGAAGGTGGCCATACCTGCTGCCACATACTGAAAAGCAAACGTCCAACTCTATCAATCGGTAACATCGGTATTTCTTGGTTATAGGGCTTCATGCCAGCCCGTTTGGGTAGATACCACACACTCATCTGATATTAACAACACAATAGTACTTAGTATTGTCCTGTTCCGATTTAAAGGGTGAGTGAGCCAATGTAAATACAGGCACAAGAGACCTAACATCTTAGTTCCCAGTGTTGGTGGCGCATTGGCGATGTAAGGAATGGTTAATATTTCGAACAGTACCATTGTCTATTGTCGCTGGTGACATCGGGTGGCCCATATGCTCGTCCGCCAACCTATAGTATAAAATAACACTGGTTGCAACGTTAGATATAGCTATAGTTACAACCAGCGTTCGTGTATATTCAAAAGATTGTCTAGGAAACAGGTTATATTTTGATTTTATTTCATCGTAAACTGGAACTCAGTCGTCTACATTTCTCGGAAAATATGAAACCTTTTGGAAATTATTGTCGTTGGTGTTCAATAATGTACGGTCACTACTTCAGTTACAGTCGGAGTTTGTCGATGATAATTTAAGTTTTGTTTACGTTTTTAATTTTCTTCTTAACTCCAATTTTTTTTTTTAATTTTATCAATTTAGTAAACTGCAATCAAGAGTCATCTTTAATTTTCAAGATGAATCGGGTTACGCTATAAATATAAGTTATTTTAGATATTTTTAATTGAAAAAAAGTAAATGACTAACCTCACCAATGCACACACAAATGAGAATATTGACGACTATATTTAGAGTGTCTTTCATAGTGTTCGAGAATTTCGTCAAACATCCCTCAGTGAAAGCATCATCTATACTGCAAAGCTCTTTTGCTTCTACGTTAATACCGATGGAAGATAAGTCTATATTCTGCTGAATATGCTGTATATTCGATAATGCTTCTGGGCAGCATGTCAATGGAAGGGAGGTGTTGGAATATGAATCTGGACCGGTGGTGCCGCAGCACTGCAGCTGAAAGAGTCACCAGGTCATCAGGTTATCAAGACACATTACAAAAAAATATTAAAAATTTTGCCAAAAAGTAGTCTCGTCATTTAACTGCCACACAATTCCTGATATAATTGTTTATTTAACATATATCTACCTATAATATTATTGAAAATAGATAAAACATTTTTAAGACAAACGATATAACGTGATAATCAGAATTGCAATTCAAAGGGCTTTTACAATAACATGCTTGCGATTCCACTCGGATATTTATCATTTGTACTTTATTTATTTAAACCTTCAATATATCTTTTTATATCTTAATCATTTTGAACAAGGTACCTAAACTTTCTTATGAAATACTAGCTGTGCCTGTGATATTGTCCGCGTTTGAATTTAACGAATATATATATCTAATTGTTGCCTAAGTTATTCACTATTATATAAGTTATCTGCCAGTAAAAACACGTCAAAATCGGTCCAGCCGTTCCAGAGTTTAGCCAGAACAAACAGACAGACAGACAAATAAAAATTGTAAAAAATGTTATTTTGGTATATGTACCGTGTATAAATACGTAGGCATTGAGTAAAAACAAAAACAGACACTCCAATTTTATTACGTGTATAGATAACTTACCACAGATTCGATTGAATTTAAAACCGTTTGGTCAGTTCCGTTAATCATTTCCGCCACCTGGTCAGTTGCCATGTCTGTTACAGATGTTGTGTTCTTTGAGAGAAACACCGTCATGCCGACTGTCAAACTAGCCAGAATCAATATAATGACGGAGTACTGGAAAAAGGTTAACATTTAACGAATAGTAATCAGCATCTATACAATATCTACTTAGGATCTGGCACCAAGGCATCATCCACGTGTGCTATCATATATATTCTAAAGCGCTGCAATCTGAGATAGTAGTAAGCTTTTCTTTAGTAATAATGGCCCCATCCAGAAAAGTACCATATCTTCTGTGAGAATCTATATAACTTTACTGTATAGATATAACTTAGTAATTGGGATTACCCAATTACCCACTAAATTTATGGGCACATTAATATGTGCCCATATATTTAGTATATTATATATGTATATTGCTTTTCTTCAGTTTGAAGAATGGCAATTCAATCAGATATTATATTTACATGGGTATACAATCTTAGACCCAAAATTAGGCGTCGCATTGATTTATTTTCAATATTTTGCAGTGCTTATGTGGCCATGGATATCGGTTTCAACGCTTTGTGCCTTCTTAACATAAAAAATAAATTTCAATAACATACCGATATTAACATGCACGTATTCCTCGTGATAGCGCCGCAGCATCCGAGGAAGAAGATGACAGTGATGACACATCCCACCACGATTATCAATGTCGGTATTAAGTTAACATCATCTGTCGGTGCATTTTCAATACTTCGCACTTGTATGAGAACAACCACACCCGAGGCTGTGATGGCTAAACCGACTAACTGAAAGTTTCAAAAGTTTTGCATTTAAATTGAAGTCATATCGATGTTGTTATTACAACAACAGCAGTCTGTAAATGTCCCACTGCTGGGCTAAGGCCTCCTCTCACTTTTGTGGAGAAGGTTTGGATCATATTCCACCACGCTGTGCCAATGCGTTATTACAAATATTTTGATAATGTGGCTGAATTATCACTACAGCCTGTTAATGTCTCAAAATGTTTGGAAAATATTCCACCGGCTGTTACAATGCGGGTTGGTGGAATACATTTGTGGCAGAATTTCTATGAAATTAGACACATGCAGGTTTCCTCACGATATTTTATTTTACCGCCGAGAAAGAGAGGAATTATAAACAGAAATTAATCACACGAATATTAAGTGATGCTTGCCAGGGTTTGAAACTGAACCTGCAATCATCGGTTAAAATGCACGCATCCTAACCACTGGGCCATCTCGGCTCTAATTCTCAATCGCTCATTTATAATTCAAGTATCATATCCACTGGGCTAAAACCTTTCATTTGCGGCATATCTTGCTATTAGTAAAATGTATTTAAAAGGAAAAGACACTTACTGTTAAGATGAGATTTATAAAAATTAGTATATATTTTACAACACACGCTCCTATGCAGAGACACATTTTGTTTCGTTATTTGTAATACCGTGTAATAAATAATAGAAATGAAATTTATAACTTTTATACTAATTAGGTGTAACAGTTGAGTGTCCACTAAGGCCTGAGTAAAACTAATGAAGCTACGGTCGTTTACGTAGTTTTGTATGAGCTGGTCGGATATTTCAAGTGTTCTATTGAACAAAACACTTGAAATTGCATATTAAAATAGCAGTTTTACGTACATTTCTCTTTTCTATTTTATTCTAAGAGAACCTATTCCAATATTAATCCACTGTTACGATCAACCACGCCGAATTATTTAGCTTTATTTAGATTTGATAACACTAATATAATAAAGATAAATTTGCTTGTATGGAAGGGGTTATCTCCAGAACTAAATACACACAAGGTACAAACAGGTATAAAGCTTCATTATCCCTTAATATATTGCACTCATGCGAAGCCGGGGCAGGATTCTAGTAAAATCTCAAGCTGAAATTCAAATTAATTTATTCAATATAGAAGCACCGCACTTCACCACTGCACTACTTATTGATAGTCAAATTAAAAACTAGTATCATCGGTTCGGAAAAAATATACGCTGAGCTGAGACGAGCCGGCGAGAGAAACTCAGATGTATAACATGATTATTAATTAAATATAAAATGAGTAAGAAAGTAAATTTCAAATATGTTGCGTAAACTTTTTATTAAATATATAATGTATATGATATGTAGATGATAAAAAGGCGTGGAATTATTACCTGTCGACTTCCAGGCAGGATACATTACATGCATATATACCTAATATGATTGTATTTTTTAAATGTTGAAAAAGAGTAACTACTGATTTTCTTACCGGTTCTTCTCGGTAGAATCTACTTTCCGAACCGGTGGTAGCTTCAATTAATTGTTAAATGATAATTCAAAAGTTCTTGTAAAGCCCACTTGAAAAAAGTTTATTTTGATTTTTTGATTTTGATTAAATTGGTAGTAAGTGATAAACTTTATGCAGGCTGGTTTTCGTATGCACTACCCACTAAGTACATTTTCATATACCTCATATAACATTACCTTTTAGTGTTGTGTTTAGTTTTTAAGGGCGAGAGAGTGAGCCAATTTAACCAAGGTTACAGGCGTAATATTTTAGTTGGTCGATGGCGCATAGCAGTGTAAGGGATGATTAATAGTTATTACAACGCAAATGTGTATGGGTGTTTTATATATAAGAATATGTAGCACCACAAAAGTCTATAAATTGTCACGTGCAGGCCAGCAAAAAAAATTACAACTTTTATTTCATTTATTAAAATTTTTTTGTGATTTTAAGATTACTCATTCATATTTATATTCTGTTACATCTGTAAAGATCGTTCATTCGCTTTGCATCTTGCAACTTCATCTGGCAAGATTTATAAATATTCGAAACCGACCACGTTTTTATTTTGATAGTTATTCAAGAAACATTCGTGAAATTAAAGCGTTACACTATAACATAAAAACAATTACGATTTATTATAGTTGGCGCATGTCTGACGGGGACTGCCCACGATTAAATGCATGACGTGATATCTAATATTACCTCAGAGAAAACAATAAAATATCAGCCATATTAAACTTTTACAAATAGTCTACTATGTTTGAATAAATATTTTTAAAATGTCGTTAGTCCTAATGAGAAACCAAAAAAACTTGAATCAGAAATATTTTCTTGCTGTAATATTAAATTAAATGTTAAACCTTTACATAGATTTGCTTTCACTAAAGATTCCAATGGGGTTCATACTTCGATATCAGCATGTGTTATCCGTATCAGTAAATAATCAATGTTATCTCGAATAAAATTACATCTATTAGTCATGTCTACATATTAAACATATGACAATAATATGTACTTTTGTTTATAGTTATAACTTTGTTATTGATAATGGGCAACATATTTATAAACGAGGGATTATATTCCTTATGCAATCGATTCCTTTTTTGAAATACTTGTTTTCTCCACTTTCCTGCTTCTATGATACTTTCCATTTATACAGACATACACAAATTTAATGAAATGTTTCCTGTCAATTATATTAATAATTATCTTTAGGATAAAACTTTTAGTAGCAAGGCATTTTGTTATATTCATCAATATACAGGGCCGTAGCCAGGATTTCATTTCGGGGGGGGGGGGGGTTCGTGCTCCAGGAAAAAAAAGCAACAGGTTTATTCTATAATAAGCATAAATATATTATTAAAATTATACACATTTATTTAAAAGACAATCGACGACTTCTTTTATGTTATACGGGGCAAACGAACACGAGGCTCACAGGACTCACAGGGCTCACAGGGCTCAAGGCTTGGAGGTGCATTGCCGGCCTATAAGGAATGAGTACGCTCTTCTTTTTAAGGTTCCGAAGTAGTATCGGTTCGGAAAAGCGTCGGCGAAAGCTGGTTCAACAGAGTTGTGCAAGGTAAAAAATGTCTTAAAAATCGTGCTGTTGTGGATTTTTGAACATTAAGGTGGTGCGGGTGAAACTTTGAATTTTGACGAAATGTCAAAATGTGAAATTCAGCAGCCGGGATTAAGCCGAACAATGCCTCGGAACATTTTCCGTGAAATATTCGGTATAAGATGCAGAGCGATGTAACATCTCTACGCAAAGCCAAAGGATCAAGCGGGTCGAAAATATCTTGATCGTCGATAGTTCGAGCCACTCTGCGTTGGATACGGACAAATGGAAGGAGCTGGTATTGGAGAGCATCCGCCTTGAGGTGTGAGCAATATTCCATGTGGGGTTCAATTTGCGCCTTGTATAGTTTTGGGCGATGGGCTTGCGTGAAATACTGTCTTGGCTTGCTGAGCACACCGAGCTTTTTTCCGACCAATTGACCGCAGAACTGAACGAAGCTCGCAATAACCACGTCAAGTATTCCAAAACTAGCTGTAGCGGCTATTGGAATCTTCTGAAATCGTGGAGATACGAGAAATGGTAATTTTTTTAGCGGCTAATGCGCAAACTTGCCTCTTTTTGGGGTTGAAGTGGACTAATTTTAGCCGGGGGGTCCGAAACTACTAAGTGAGCCTAAGGGCAGTCCCTAAGGGAGATTACTTCACCGCCATCAGATATTTTAATAGCAATCATATATGAACTAAGTTTAGCCGGCCCCAATTCGAGACTTTGTTTAATGAAGACTCGATTTCAGACACAAGTTCGTTTCGGTTTTCTCCGACGTTTTCCCGAGAAATATTAGCACGGCCGGTGTACGAGGTGTATACAGTACTGTCGTCTGCATAGCAGTGAATGTTCCTGATTTGCAACAAATCATTGATATGCAGAAGAAACAGAGTGGGTGATAGAACGCAGCCTTGTGGTACACCAGCATTGACGAATTTTAAGTCAGAGCATGCACCGTCGACAACGACCTTAATGCTCCGATCGGCCAAGAAGCTGGTAATCCAATTGCATAATTTCCCGGGAAGCCCACAGAAAGGAAGCTTTGAAAGTAGCGCTTTGTGCCACACGCGATCGAAGGCCTTCGCTATGTCCAAGCTGGCTGCTAATGACCGACCCCGACGGAAACCATATTGGCGGTCGCTAATCAGCTGGTTCTCCTCTAGATACCGCAGGAGCTGGCAGTTAATAAGGGACTACATTATCTTGGAGAGCAAGGAGGTGATGGCTATAGGCCTATAATTGAACGGGTCTGGGCGGTGCTCTGTTTAGGGATAGGATGCACCAAAGTAGTCTTCCAGATGTTCGGCTGGAGTCGGCGACTATTCAGTAAAAAGCGCTGACTATCCGTTTTTTTAATAATATAGTATGAATGTTCTCAATAAAATATATGGGGTTATTGGTAATTCGACGTATATCCGTTAGGAGGTGATAGGGGTGACTATTTGCAAAAATTTTAACCCCCATATGCATCATCCAAAAGTGAACCAATTTTGAGTTATCACGTTTCTTAGCTATTTTCAAAATTTGTCAAAAATGCAACTTCAAAAATTTATTTAAAAAAAAAGTATCAATTAAAATCTATTTTTACTTTTGTTTTAAAACAAAGAAAAAGAGAACAAAGTGCGACCTTTCGACTAAGAATTTCCACCAGCGTCCTTTCTGATCATTTTATTGATAGTATGAAATATGATTGATATGAAATAATTTCCTTCTTTTTATACATTTTTGGAAGTCGAATTACCAATAACCCTGTATATAGAATGTATCAGAAATTTTACAATCTGTCTTACACATCTAAAACTGTAATGGCATTTTTTAAAAGGTTTATCTTCTTTAGTATCTAAAATTACTAACATGACATTATTACATAAAAATTAATATCTTAATGTAATGTGAATAAGGGTATGATTATTATTGCCTCTAGTCTTTGCGTAAAATGATTCATTTTTGTTAGATTTATTGTCGTATCTAGACCAAACGGCTTAATTTTCTGAAGAAACCGATAAATACTTACGTTTTGTTTGTTTAATTAGGGCAAAATATTTTTTTGATAATACGATAGCGGTTAGCGAAAAAATTTCGGGGGGGGTTTGAACCCCCAAAACCCCCGCCTGCCTACGGCCATGTCAATATAATGTTATTGTACTTACTGATTACACTTTTAAAAAATTAATGAGCAACTGTCGGAATTGATGTTATTGCCAAAAAATTTACGCAGGAGCTGTAATATATTATGTTCTAAATATTATTTAAATAAATGTCTTAAGCAAGCAAATAATCTTACTTTATAGGAAAAATATATGTTACATCTTCTTTTTTAAGAGGTCAGTTAAATCAAAGTTACGTGTAACGTACTAATGTACACGTAGGTAAGTAATATGTAAAGTCAATGGCAGTAAGACTGTATGTTTTCGATTGGTTAATGTTTATTATTAGTTGATTTTTCACATGTTTTTAGTCATTATTTATTGTGTAAAAGCATACCTTCTTTTCCTCAGTTAAAGTATAAATTACTACAGGCTTGAATAAGAAACTCGGCGAAGTTTTTACTGGACATTTTTTTAAAGGTGTAAAATTTTGAAATTAGGATCCAGTATTTATTTTATCGAATATTTAATAATTAACATGCAACATATATATTGAGTCATACATATTTTGAGTCTCTGCGCCCCCATTCCACTTGAAACCAAAGTATTTCTCAAAACAAGCTTTAGTACAGACTTATTTTTAACAGAGCAGTCTGTCAAACTCTGATAACTGTTATGTACATATCCCTGTAATTATAGTCATTCAAACCGAAACACAACTATACTAAATATTGGTGTTGAGCAGTAGAGCATCTGATAGCCCGGTGGTACCTATCCAGAAGGTCTTGCAAATATCCTACCACAAATTAAACTAAACATAAAAAAGTTGGATTTTGGTTTCAATTAAAAACAAATCGGTTGATAAAGTAAAGAAAAGAATTTCCATACACATAATAGTGGTATCAAATTATTAAACGGATATAAGATGCAGTATATTCGCTTTGAATAAAAAAAATTATTTATTTTATTGCTTAAATCAAAAATAATACAATACTAATATTTACATTTGTACCAACATACATTTCATATATAATGTACATACACTGTACGTGTAGTTAGAGTTTGTCTGTTTTAATATATTTTGTACGTCATCAGCCTTTTTGATTAAGATAAAAAAACACAACTTTCTTAATGTTAACCTTGCGTTTTTTTTTAATAGCAATTATATTCCAGGCAAAAGGAAAAACACTCATCCCACCTCGTGGGACATTATTATATTATACATTTTATAATTTTATTTGTACCCTTATCCCTTGGTCGAGGGTTTTATGAAATGCTGACAGATGAGCTTACTGCTCCAGTTTCTTTGTCAAACTTTCTATTCCGATATCGAAGTTCACGAACTGAATTTAAAAAAAAATTTGCCTGCCCTGGATGCGGATGTAGTTGGCGACACAACAGCTCGTTACAGCCGCTAAGAACTGAAAACAGAAGAAAGTTATTCAATTTGATTTATATCCACCCGTTCCGGCTTCGTAAGGGCACGAGGGGCCACATATATTGTCCATATTGAAGGACTAACCTACCTACAAAGATAAATATTGTATTACTGATCGAATGATGGATTATTGATGTATTGTCAGCCAGTTAGACAATAAACAATTGTCATTAAAAAAAACACAAGCATGTATTTTTGCCCGAACTAATGCTTTAAAATTGTAAATTTTATGAACCTAGATAGCATATATGTATCCTTCTGTTAAGAGTAAAACGTCTTATCACGCAAATAATAAACGAAAATCTCCATTCAAAAGTAATTAAAAATCTGCTTCTGTTTTGAGCATTATTATAGAATTCAATTATATCTGTCATATCAATCAATTTATCCTAATCTATCTATCTATCTATCTATCTATCTATCTATCTGTCAACCAATCAATCAATCAATGCAAACATTCAACAGATAATTTCAAAAAAAAAAACGAATAAATATAAAAAAAATAAAAATGCTCTACAAAAGTTTGTATATCATCATGGCACAAAAAAGTCCAATTAAAAAGTAGCTTAACATTAAATAACTACGTCCTACTAATTGAGTTATCGGAATAGCTTATCATCATGGGTATTGATAATTTGTTAAGATTTCAAACAAATACTGATGTTTTTACCTCAAACGCAGCTACGATAACGGCGATAATAACCGTCGCCAAGCCAATGCCGTAGAAGAAGTTCTCAATTACTTCATTGCAACCTTTGTGAGCATTGAGTATAGTGCAGGCTGGGCGCAAGCAGCACGAGTCTGGTAAAGTGACGTTGAGGTAAGAGATTGGACCCAAGGGGCCGCAACATACGAACTGTAAACATATCAAAATCCTTACAATGACCGTTGAAAATTAATTCTGGCTTTAGACGAGGAGCATTTAAGTTGGAAATTGGAATTTGGTGCATCGTTCACTTTTACTAATAATGAAATCCCATTACGATCAAAGCTATAGTTAGTTGTAATTGTAAGGCTAATAATAACATAAAACACTTAAGACACTTAATATAATATATTATATTTTTTAAAACATTGATAATGATATTTTACTTACTGATTAAATTATCTATTTAATTTAAAATATGTTATAATTATTAGATAAACAACTCATCTGTCTTTCGTTCTTGCTATCAGCGTTTTAATATATTTAATAAAATGATATATTATTAATGTTTAAAATAAAATTTTTCAAAATTATATTGCATTAATAATATATTTGAGTCTACAATTATTATTTATGAACAATTATATGCTTGAATATACTGTGTATAATAACACAGACATCAAGTAATTTATATCAGTTAAGGTACTGGTTATCCTACGCTGTCTTAAGCTGCACAGGATATTTTAATGTATACCATTTTCCATTGCACGAAAAAAGCCAAACACAGCCATTTGACAGCAAATAGACGCGATGTCATTGGACGAAGGCTCGCGAAAAAATGGCGTTTTAAACGACGACGAGTTTTTATCGGAATTTAGGAAGTAAAATTAATACGGATATAAGTAGCTAAACGTTATTACGTTGTATAATATATTAATCATTAGCTCTTAGTAGTATAGCTGGGTTATTATCAAATCGCGTAAAATACGTAAATCTAAGGTTGGTTACTACTTAAATTGGAATGGACTGTAGAGATGACTTACGATTCTCTCGATATTCTGGAAATCCAATGGATCATCGACAAACGATTCTGTGAGCAGTCGAGAGAGGCCGTCAATGAAATCATCGTGCTTGGTAATAATCAATGTAGAGAGTGTTACTTTTAATACAGCGAGTAGTATCATAAAGAAGGCGTACTGAAAAAACAAAGTTAGTAAAGGTCACTCGTAAAAATTCACAATTACAAAATTCCAAAAACTTAAGAAAATGACCCACTTAGGGGCTGAGCCCTCCTCTCCTGTGAGAAGATGGATTGGTGCTTATCTATTAAATTAGACGCATGTAGGTTTCCTCACAAAGTTTTTCCTCACCGCTGCGTAAGAGATGAATTATACACATTTATTAAAAACATGAAAATTCAGTGGTGCTTGCATTGCCTTCTACCCGTAATCATCAGATAAGATGCGACCGTTAACTGCTGCAACATCTTAGTATAAAATAATATTTATTAACATCTTAAATATACTATAGAGGTATATAATATGAGACATATATTTAAAGCATTATATTTTACTTTAAATAGAGTTTCCATTTATTTACTGTTTTCTATTGCTTTGCATAAACTATAGTCATTTTTGTGTAACTTTAAAGTTAACATACTATTTAATTTACCCATTAATCGTTTCGCCTAATTCCAATTATATCGATGTTTAGGCATATTTTTTACCACACCTAATGCCATGATCATAATTTCGTAGCATTATATTTAAAAAAAAAACGAGAAAATGTAATATTTGCATCGGGCCAAATATTTTTTCTATCAACAAATAAATAAAACTAACTCTATTTTAGCAGTAACGTGTAGATGTTATAGTTTACTAGGGGTTGCTAGTCTATTAATAACTCACAGTAACGAGCATGCACTGGCTTTCCTTAATGACCCCACAGCATCCGAAGAAGCTTATCGTGAAGACGACACATCCGGCGACAATCGACACGACGGGTGCCAGCTGAATGATTTGTGAATTATCGAAGAGGTCCGATACCCACAGCACCGGTAGTTCGATCGCTACTCCCAGACCTATCAGAACAACTCCAGCTAGCTGAAAAATTGGTTAGAATTCTTTGACTAATAATATTATAAGATCGACGGAGAAAGACCACAGTGGCGTCTACGGAGAGAGACCACAATGGCGTGCACTTGGACACTTAACCACATAGGCCTCTCCTATGTCCAGCAGTGGACAAAAATCTGCTGATAATGATGATGTGATTATAAGATCGTATTATCGGTAAAGATGCAACTAAACTTTTTATTGAAAGAGATGAGTAAATATATACTTGTGACGCTTTTTGCGTCTTTTGACAATTCCCGTAAACCTATCATTATTCCCGATAGGGTTTGTAATAACTATTTATACTTAAAATCATGTTTTTGCCAATAAGTTGTTAATTCTTCAATTAATTATAATTTTTGACTTAAACAACAACTCTGCATACTTTTGTAACGTGAACTCATTTTTTAAAATGTATTTAAAAAGACGATTTATTTTGGGAAAGTCTAGAAAGAAAGAAAAAGACAAGTGAGTAAGAAGTATGCTGGCTGAATTTCGGTATTTTCGTCCTACACGATTCCGGACCAAGACATAACCACCGACCTTAAAAAACTAAGTTTTCTAAGGGGGTATAAATCAGATCAGTAAACAATTGCAAACTTAAAATATGTGCACTTTCTTTCCCATCACTCTTTTGAAAATACTCTATTAGGAAATCTGCGACGACAGGAAATAATTAGAGATTTATGTACAGAATAGACAACACTGTTTACTTCTTCTTCTTTTTTATTCATACTACTACAATTTTTAACGTAGGATGTTAGAGCCAGGCCTAGAGCTGGTTTATAAAACGATAGTTACCTAACCAGAAGGATTAAGTCGATCTCTGGGATAGTTATCGACGTAAAATCGTATGTACGTATCGCGAAAAATTAAACAAACAAAATTGCAACGCGTGCCGGGAATTAGCTGTTGTTTTACAAATATTTAATTAGTTTCGTATCGATGGAATAGCACCGTGATTATGATAATTTACCGTCATTTAAGTAACTATTATTAATCGTATTTCAAAACATTTAATTAATATAATATTAGTCCACGATCAATACGCGTGAGAATCAGTTTTATCATAATTTCTGATTTAGTACCTATCAAAACTCATAGAATTAATTACAAGTTTTTCCTGTTTTATAAGTTTGATTGAAAAACGCGAATAGAGAATTTAATGTATTTATATTAAATGTTTAATGTAATCTATTTAATAAAATAATTATTCCATTAGCATGATGTTCATATTTGTAAAGCTAGACATGTTAGTTTCATAAACTGCTAATCAGATTGTAATTTTGTTTTTGCGCATTGAGGAATGCATGTAACATACTTGATACATTTACGGAGAGAACAATGCACTAACCATAAGCGTTAATTGCAACTTCATTCACATAATAACTCTTTTTAATAACAATAATAATTGTCTCTCCTAGATTACTGTGCCGGCGATTCTACATGAACTTAGAAAAGTTAGTTGCATATAAAAGTTCGCCGGTATTTGTGCATTATAAAAAACTTCACTTTTTTTTTCAATTGCATTGATTGCTTTAATGAGAAGTTAATTGAAGAAACCGTATATTATGTCCACATAGCTAGTGTATGGTTGTATTGATATATCTTTACTTACCACAAAGAAAAGATTTGAGAGGAGTAAAATATTTTTACCCAAAGAACCAACACACCCTATCATACTCATTTCGAAATATCTTTTCACTTTATATTAATTTAAAACAAAATGTACGTTCCCCTTTTGATGTCTATGTAAACTGACATTTTGGTTAATAATTAAGCTAGCTATCGCTGTTGATAAGATTTCAAAACATGATTTCGAAGATTTATTTTTTTGTATCTCATGGGACTGGATAATTGTCACCTCGCTAACGCACGCGATGATTCAACGCGCTTATCGCTTGTTGTTTGTAAGTGTTTCGGTTCATGTGTGTGTCTGCGCTCCTAGATTTGAATTCCCTATCACCTGATATGAATGCATGCGCAATAGACAATTCTATTAGATAAGCAAAGATAAAGCGCTTTGTCTTATATAGAAGACAGATATTTTTGGATTTAAATGTGCTTTTCTTATTGATAGCCATCCGTAACCTATATATATCCAAACGTACGCCGGTAAATCTCCCAGTACTTTACCTTCACATGCAGTCTGGTTTCGCCTCCTGCTGTATGTTTAGAGATCCACGCTCTCGACTTACTATGTAAAGTATTTGATTAATATTATGAATTGAAAAACAAAAATTAAAAAATATCTTATCATTTGGCGTGCGTCCATACGCACGCAATGGGGAATTCCCGGCAATAGTTGTGGTGCAATTTTCCTCCGCTATTTATCGGTGTATTTTCATGCAGACGCAGTCATTTGCAATAGAATATGCAACAATGCATACCGAGATGGCTCAGTGGCTAAACGATAATTGTGGAATCAAGGGTCTAGTCTAACGTGCTCTTATTCACGGGTCAGAAAACCCTGGGATCTCCAGGCCTAGTGACGATGGAGATAAACAGATCTCACTTGATTCGTTGAGTAACAAGAAAAGGCACTGACTTTCAGACTTATGGGTTCTTCAGTATACTATGGTTATTCAGTATACTATACACGAGAGGTATCTTCACGGTAGCAGTTACGAGAGTGTGGCGCCTTCAGATGCAGCGCGCTTCAACCCTCGGTGGCTATAATCGGCGGTATGCTTTATCACGTTTGGTAACGAGAGGTGCTAGAAAGAGTTGGATTCTTCTGCGAAAGTGCTATGTTGCAAAAGCTGTGGAAGCGCGAGGAGAATGTCTTTACTCCGCGGAATAAAATCTGTGAATATAACCTTCTTCCGCCTTCGAACACATCATTGGTCTAGGGGGTTCACTGGAAACAGCTAGATTGGAGATCCGTATAACGAGAAAATCGAAGGGCCTCACGCCCCTCTAAGGGACGCAATTCGTAGTAGTAAAATAAATAACCTATATAAGGGTTATATATCCAGTTGAAAAAAATCAAAATTTTTCTTCTCCGCCCCAGAAAAATAATTGATTATAGTTAACATTGCTTTTTAAGCAATAATTTTTTTCAAAGTTAACTGACTTTACTGGTGTCATTCAATTATAAGTAATAGTAAGGAAAGTCCAATCTTCATAATTTTTAAGTATTGATTTATTTTATTAGTAAAATATACACATAATGCTGTCTTAAATTTTCGTGATTACACATTGAAATAAAACTAGCTATAACGGATTTGAATCGCGTATATTAATTATTTTTAACGCCCCGACGTTTCGAGCACTTTACACTATTTAAATATGGAATTTTTAATATGATATTTTCCGGCAAATATGTACTACAAATAAAACAATCAACTTTTACTGGGTTCCTTAATTTCTACTAAATAATATAAAATGGATTTTAAAAACCAGTCAAATAGCCTATTGATTGGCCCCGCCGCGGTCAAAGGGTAAACAACCCCTGATTTAATAAATGGCAAAGTTGTTGATAAACATAATATTGGTATATTATATATATTGTGTGTGGTTAAAGTTACAGCCTGTAAATTTCGCATTGCTGGGCTAATGGCCTCTTCTCCCATTAAGAAGAGGGCTTGGAACATATTCCACCACGCTGTTCCAGTGCGGGTTAGTGGAATGGACAACTGGCAGAATTTCAATGAAATAAGACACATGCAGGTTTCCTCACGATGTTTTCCTTCACCACCAAGCACGAGATGAATTATAAACACAAATTAAGCACATATACATAGTGGTGCTTGTCTGGGTTAACAAAATACAAATGAAGCACATGAAAATTCAGCAGTACTTGCCTGGGTTTGAACCCGAAATCATCGGTTAAGATGTACGTGTTCTAACCACTGGGCCATCTCGGCTTATATTATATTCGGTGATTACAATATTTAATTTTAATGACATGCAATTAAAAAATAATACCTAATTGTTTTTTCAATTGAAATGAGAGTGTATGTATGTGTTGTCAATTTTAGTGCGAAATCTAAAAAAATTTTCTAGTTTCTGTCGTGTTTTGGGCCTCATTTGTTTCTTGAACTTATATTGGTATACAGTTATATTCAAATAAGCATGTTTTAATATCATAGCAATAGGGTGTGCGAGGCAGAAAATGTTTAAAAAAATCACGCTGTTGTGGATTTTCAGACACCTAGACGGTGCTGGTGAATCTTGGAATTTATTTCAAACGTATAGATATAATATGGAAAAAAAAAATAGGTAATAATTTTGCATTCAAAAATAATATTTTGAAGTATAAGGATTTCATTAAAAAACAGTCTCTGTTTTTATTGTTTATTATAAACACTTATCACTTATGTTAATTATATTTTAAGTCGGTGTTCGCTCTAAGTTACCCTAATTACAAATTGTAAGTTGTACACAATGCTAGTACTAAGTATTTTAAATTATCAGTTTTAATAAGTTTTTCTCAGTCGAAACGTGATTTTGATCTTTCTTTTAGACTTAATTTATCCTTTTCTTTTTATTTTAACACGTCTATGTTACTACGTCATTAAAAGTGCTCTTTTTATATCAAAATATTTCGGAATTGTATATCTTAATATAGCTATGTATACTTATTCACTACTTATCATACAAAGAAATACTTTATATATAATCTTAAATAAAGTTATTGACGAAAAGTGTTATTTAACTTTTTGAATAAATTCTGCAAAATGTCACTTAATTTATATAGTTCCCTAATCGAAGGAACCCAATTACAAAATCTGTGGTCGTCTGACTGTCTGTCTATCACAGGGTTTTAGAACTTTCCGAATCCGCTATCAAATAAATAAAAAAATCAAAGCCAAAAGTAGTACGAATTGTGCCTTATTGTGTGAATCTGGCACATTAATTACAATGAACAAATCCTTTGAATTTTTGATAGTTATTAAGAAATTTATTTAATACACGATAGACGGATTTATATTACACAAAGTAATTGTAAATATGCGACATTAATACGACGATTCTCATTAAACTTAATCTAACGGTAGTGTATTAAGTATTTGAGTTTAGTAATGTGTGCGCCTGCTCTTGTTGCGGGCGTGGTTTGCGAGACAAAGTCCGAACACGACTGCGATCAACTGAAACAATACAAACAGAAATTAATACATTTTATATAATATATATTTATACATATGGATATATACAATCTAATGATGAGGAATTCAAAATACAGAACGAACGAGTCATCTGAAGCAAAGTGTCACCTTTGGTTATAAACTTTGGCAATGTTGTCTAGTCCCGATATTTTATTAAACAGGTGGATGCGCAAATTAGACCACGAAACCAGATGGCGTTATTTCAACCGCCCATTTAAAATGTCGCGATATAAATCACCAATACGCCACCTTAAATCGCCAATATGCCACCAACCTCGTGAAACTACGATGTTTTGTCCATTGTGTTTGTATAACAAAGACTCTCTTTCCCTTCATACCAGAACACAGCAATAATTCCAAAGCAGTTTGGCAGTAGATTCTTATATGTTATTTTGCGCGACATTTCGAGAGAGTTACACGAGTCTTGATCATAATTTAACTGGCCACATCAAACCTCCAGTGTAACAAATTCTAAATTACTATTATAAATTCAAAAAATGGTTTAATTGTTCCTGTTACCTGGATTTGTACACAGGCATAAAAACTTTACATATATTTTTTTTTAATTTAATTTATATTTATGATAAATTATCACCAAATAACGTCACTTTTTTCTTTATATCAAGTTTGATTATGCCAACGATTGTAATTGAGATAACTATAATCATAACATAAAAAAACAAAACAAGTTCTATTTACCACACAATAAAGCAGATTATCTTTCGATGATATCATTTAAGAATCATTTTAATCGAAATTTGTATTCATGGAATATTTTTTACATTATTACATACTCAATATACTTTATAAATACATAGTTCCTTTACATAAGTTTCTATTGCAAAGTATCAAGTTTCTCATAGTATAGAATTTATTGGTATTTCATCAAAATAAACAGATCAATTACAGAATAATCTTTGGTTAAATTATATATCTGTATTCCAACATGTAAAACTTAAAAATAAAAACAGAAATCATGATCGATATGAAGGAAAACGCGGTCTATCAAATTTTCTTCGCACACAAATGCTTATAGGTGACTCATAAACGCTAACTCACCTCAATAGCCACGACAATGATGGCGATAACCCCAATGGCCAATCCAAAGGTCTGGAAGAAGTCTTTGACGACGGAATTGCAACCAGCGTAAGCGTTGATAAGTGTGCAAGGTGTACTGGCACAACAGGATTCTGGCAGTGTGACAGAGAGGTAGGAGGCAGCGCCCATTGGACCGCAGCACTGGAACTGTAAACAGATAATATTACGTTACATTTTTATTTAAAAGAAAGATTTTAGTAAAATAACTAATAAGTGCAGGGCCTTAATAAGTTGGGCTCACGTATTTTTTCCAGCAGCCATTTTTTTTGGGTCATCAATAATAATTTATCGAACTGATCGATATTTGTTGATGGAATTAGTACGATAACTTAAATAAGTCTAGAATATTTTTTTTTGGGTAAAGCAATTCTAAAGTGAAAAAGACTTACTGATCTCTCGATGTTCTGGAAAGCCACCGGATCCCTGGAGAAACCTTCCGTCAACCAGCGCGGAATGTCATCCAAAAGTTCGTCTTGTTTCACAAATATCAACGTAGCCAGCGTTATTTTCAAGATCATAAGGACGATCATAAATATAGCGTACTGTAAAACAAATTAAATACTTAAAAAAAATGTGTATCTGATATATATATCGTTAGAGATGAAAAAACTCCACCATTTGCACATTATACGACAAATTTTGGCGACATTTAAAATTACCTTTAGTGCACGAAGTAGTTTGAGCAAGTCAGAACGCATAAGTTAGTGCATAGAAGTTCGTGTATACTTAAAACTTTGACGGTCTTTAACAAGTTCAAACGTTGAAAGTTGTTACAATTACGAGAATATGCTTAAGTTTCTATAGGGCAGCACTGTAATGTTTACAGGAGTTTCTTATCGGTTCTTCTCGTTAAAATTTGCGCTCTTAATCGGTCGTAGTTCTTACATATTCTGTTCTTATATTAAAAAAAAATTTATGTTTTTGTTATTGTCGTAAGCTTGTGTTAAAAGAGAGCTAACGCAATTTTTACGGTTTATTTGAGGGTAAACCAAGACCAATTTCCTTAAAACAGGCATTTATTTTTAGTACAATATTAAAGTAACTTACAGTGACGAGCATGCAATTGCTCTCTCTAATGGCACCGCAGCATCCGAAGAATGCAACGACGAAAACAATGCATCCTACGACGATGGCTCCGATCGGTGTCAGCTGGAATATCTGCGAGTCCTCAAATATTTCGGTCACCTCAGACACTTGCAGTTCTACGGCGACACCCAGTCCTATCAGCGCTATACCAGCTAGCTGAAAACATAAAAGTATTTTCTTTATATTACCGGATATTATTAGTAGACTTACCGACAATTTATTTATAAGCGAAAATATGTATGAATAAACTTAGTAAATATTATTTTTTTATTTACAATTTAATGTTACTAAAATTTAAAATTCTTGATCATTTTGTCATTGTTTTTATTTATCTATAAAGAGTCCTCATCAACATAATATAGTTTTCGTAATGGCTTATAAGCCGCCAAGCAATATCGAACAATAAGTAATTTCTTAAACAATCTATTACTTCTAAAATAATGCTTCGTTAATATAGATTTCCGGTCAACCCTTGGCAACCAAAGATTTAAATCTTTGTTGGCAACTTAACTTTACAGTCCGCGTTACATTTTTCGATATTCAAAGAATTTAAAAAAAGAATTCGTCTAATATGTCATACCAAGCCTATGATTGGTATGATACTTTTATATATTAGCCGTATAACTGTAACGTAACTTATTAACAAAGTATGAGGCGCTGCAGATTTTATTAATAATCTTTTTATTGAAACCGATTTTTTTAATATTTGTTTAATGCATGAAAGGATTATCTCTGGTACATATACATATTACCGCCGTAAAAAAATAGAAATTTCTTATACTACTAATGTGACACCGACTTTGTACTAGCTCACTGACTCATAAAATTTTATAAAAGATATAGTATCTTTGGACGCAACGGCTAGTTTCTCACCATAATTTACTTGATCGACTAGTGTGCAAAATCAAATTAGATTTCAGATATCCTTTTCATTTATAAAAAAGTATTTGCTTACGTAATTTGTATGAGTCAAACTCTCATAGCAGACATTCACACTTGAGCAACACTTCAAAAATTCTTATGAAATCATAACTGTAGTCGTTTGAACGTCACTTAAAATACGAAACTGTAAACAATTTGCCGTGGGAAACTGGGTCCGCTTTCAGCCCTCACTATAGAGATTTATAAATGACACATTTGGTTCACTTGCAAGCTAGTTTAGGAACCAACAAATTGCGAGCTAAGATTATTTATATGCCTAAATACAGTATCGCAGTAAAAAAATACTAAAACAAGCTAACTTTATTATCTCTTTGTGTGCGTGACAATCGCCAAATGTCACACTTCTTTATAGTACTACACTTCTTAGATGTGCATCGGCAAATTCAATAAAACCGATTACTGCTGATTTATACAACCAACAGAAATAGCTCCCTATCGCGCCATTCGACGCTATTCATCGCCATAGATTCTTGCATCAGTTCAACCCGAGATAGCAAGTGCACGTAAATCAACGTATCTAATTGGTAAATATGGATATTAGGTCAAGTTATAACGTTTGTGTAAAGATTGTATTCTCATAAGAAATAAATATTGATAATTTGGGATAGCGTACTTAATTCGGATGTGATCGGTTTTACGAATTTTGCCGATGTTACAATTAGGTCGTGTCGTACTATACTAGTTTAAGTCTACTTAGTGCCACGTTTTTTTTAACGCATTCGCATTTAGACATAACAATCGAAGCTTATAGCTGGTAGCTGGTGATCACGTCACAGGATTATGTTCAGTTAAGTTACTTGAGTATCAGTTGACCTATTTTAACTTAGTTTGTATTCATTGAACAGCCTGTGAAATATTAAAGATTAATTACATACATATAAATTATATTACATTACATACATTTGATGTTAGGTTTTGTGCAAGACCATTTGGGTGGACACAGTTTGAAGGTAGAATATATGGTAATCTGGGTCCCCACAACAACAATGCTTAGCATTGTCGTACTAATGTTTGAAGAATCTGTGAGTCAGTCTATCTACAGGCACACCTTAGGGACACCTTACTCCCAAAGTGGGTGGTGCATTGCTAATATCAGGAGTAATTAATATTTCCAACAGTACAGCCAATGACCAGTGCTAACCACTGAGAATCAGATTAAAAAAACAACAGTGTCAACTATACAACTAATACGCCTTCTGGCTTTCAGAAACCTTGCATTTCGTGGGTTTGCGAAACAATGTGCCATAAAAACGTTCATTAATAATTTTAATGTCTAAAAAGGTTATACAAATTCAAATATAGCTTATCTCAGTGCGGGTATATCGTTATATCTACGCTTATCTTATCTCGTTATCAGTATGTGCGGAGGTGCAGCTCCGTATGAATTAATAGGAAATAACAACTTATTGATTTATTTCGTATTTCACTTGTAGCGTCCATTATACGTAATACTTTGACCGGCTTGTTTTAAATTGTAAATGAAATAGCTAGTAGACAGAATCAAAGAATTAAATCAATATACTTAAAATTACGGAGTACGTTTTACTAAAAAGTTGACAATATAAATAAAAAAGGAGCCTTATTTAGTTAATAAAATGATTAAATAAAAAAGAACATGAATCCACTTTTTAAATCAAAACCAAAAGAAAATCTCTTAATGACGCAGTTGGGCCTCTTTTCCTATTGGAGAAGGTATGGAGCTTACTCCACAACGGTATTCTCATTTGCCACATGTAGGTTTCCCTGCGATGTTTTCTTTCACCGCCGAGTATAAATTATAAACATAAAAGCATTTGAACCAGTGGTGCTCGCCCCGGTTTAAACTCAGAATTTGTTAAAAGTCGCGTCTTTTCTTGGCTCTGAGGCATTATTTGTTTTTCAATCCGAATTTAATCGATAACAGCGCTGCTATTACGGTTATGGCATAGCAACTGTTGCTATCAAATATTTGTTTCGGATTCATTTCAAATAAATTGTCCCAAATCAAAAAAATATAAATTAGTATTATAGACCTATGCAACATGTTTGTTAATATTGTTTATTCTCTTGGTGGTAGGGCTTTGTGCAAGCCCGTCTGGGTAAGTATCCACTCATCAGTTATTCTACCGACAAATAACAGTACTCAGTATTCTTGTGTTCCGGGTTGAAGGGTGAGTGAGCCAGTGTAACTACAGGCACAAGGGACATAACTTAAAATCTTAGTTCTCAAGGTTGGTGGCACATTAACGATGTAAGAAATATTTAATATTTCTTACAGCGTCTTTGTCTATGGGTGATGGTGACCCATATGCTCGTCCGCCAACCTATACCATAAAAAAATGTAGCATGATAGTTCGATCCCGCTGAGTTTCTTTCGCCGGTTTTTCTAAGGTCCGAGAGTATTAAATTCCAAACTGGTGGTAGATTTTTGACTATCAATAAGCAAGTGTGTATCGATTTCGTTAATCGATCGTTTTAAAAATATGAGCTCAACACTATTAATAGAATAATATAGCCAAAATAAATATTTTATGAAATCATATGAATGCCAATTTGTAAATTTTGGAAAAACTGCAATCACTGCCATAGACAAATAGAGCTTTTTATCAATGCAAACTTTAGCAACGAATAGAAGTTTCGATTGAAACGATACATTAATTATTATTAAGTTTTTCAAAATGGCGGTCAATGCTTACGAATCACGAGATAAAATGTATATTTACATTTAAGCTTCCTTTAAATATATTTCAGGATAATTATAAATTGTGATTAAATTAAGTATGTACCTATATACAATATGTATGACAGGTAAGTACTTTTTTGTATTAATAATACCATTATTACCTTTGACTGTTTCGCTTTCAACTTCGATACAATATTATTCTACATAGATTTCTAGTATAGCGCTTTAATAATTTTATGATAAAAGTATTACTAATAATAGTTTAATATTCAGCGCTAAATAGCTTGATTTAGTAACGTATCGATGTTACTGTTTGAAAAAACACAGTATCTACGTTGATAGTAGTAATCTTAATCCACTATATAAAGGTATAGACTGTAATCTCTCAGAACAAACAAATACAATCCCTTATTTGTAAAAAGTCAAAAGGCAATCATGTATGGTGAGTTATGTATTTGTAATTACACTGAATCACTTTTCCTTAGAATTGAAACTTAGTACGAGGAACACTTTAGAGCGTGAGCCAATGTTTTTTTTTTTATGGTATAGGTTGGCGGACGAGCATATGGGCCACCTGATGGTAAGTGGTCACCATAGACAATGACGCTGTAAGAAATATTAACTATTCCTTACATCGTCAATGTGAACTTTGGGAACTAAGATGGTATGTCCCTTGTGCCTGTAGTTACACTGGCTCACTCACCCTTCAAACCGGAACACAACAATACTGAGTACTGTTATTTGGCGGTAGAATAACTGATGAGTGGGAGGTACCTACCCAGACGGGCTTGCACAAAGCCCTACCACCAAGGCACCTTGTACTGGAAACTAATCTTGTGCCTAAGTTCAGGCACAAGATTAGTTTCGATGGTAGTGACGCATGTAAGCAGTCTTTAAACTTACGGTCTATGGAGAGTGACCACTTACCATCAAGAAGAACATTTGCCCGTCCGCCAACGAATTTATGAATAAACTAGCGGCTCATCCCGGCTTCGCACGGGTGGACATAATCCCTGGCAGCTTGATTATTTCCGACATGTTTAACAATTGTTTTCAACTTATTTACACAAAAACCCTTAATTCTGTATATACATAAACCTTTCTCAAATCACTCTGTTTATTAGTGAAAACCGCATGAAAATTCGTTCAGTATTTTGGAGTTTATATCGAACATTTAGACAGACAGACGTAGCCAGTGGACTTTGTTTTATAATATGTAGTCACCGCCACCGCCTACTAAATAAATTATGAACAACACGTGCAACAATTTTGTTTAGTATGAACAATAAAAAACATTTATTTAATCTAATATAAACCAATTGATATCTGAATTTAATTAATTTGCAGCTTTGTTATTGGTAAATTTAATTTTCCTGAAGTCTTTTTATAGGTAATTTAAAATGCAAAATTAAGTCGGTAGAAAAATTGTGTACGGTATATATTTTTATTGTAATGTCTACACCAATATCTTATATAGACAGATCTTATATAGATTGACGCTTGCGATTTTATACTAATTTATTTACTTGTATAAATATGTATTTTTGAAAACTTAAACACAAATACAAAACACTGATATTATATAACGATTTATTTCATACATAGCTATAGCCATATCGATGATATATCGAAGTTTACCTAATATTTTATGTTTTTAAACAATATAACTCGTAGTACTCACCGCAAAGAATAAGTTCGCGAAGAACAGTATGTATTTTACCAAGAATTCACCACAGCCCATTTTGATATTATTATATATTGAAATCGAACGTTAAATAACACAAATGGTGCGTCCGCGCCTCGAAAGCCTAGTCAACTGAACGCAATATGGCGTTGATCGCGCCGTTTATCGGGACCGATAAGATTTTGGCGACACCGTTTCAAAGAATCACCTTATTTTATTATTGTACCGTCGAAATTTAGCAATGACTAATAACTGTTTTGTCGTTCGTATATTAGATAAATTATGACATCAGAATACATTTAGTAGTTAAATTTAAGTTTGATGACAATAACATAAAATATGAATAGAAGAAGATTCCTTTATTGTTTAATTAATTGGCATTTACACATTAATCTCAATGTATATCCAATATATACAATAATGATGTTGTTGAAATACTACAGGTAACCTTTGGAACTTTTATGGTAGTAATTATAATTAACAATAACTTATGTTGGGTTTAGTATTCCACGATTTTGGGAAAATGAAGCGTTTCACATGTTAGAGGTTCGGTCCCTGATTACAACAATACCACCCATGTCATGTGAAACTACACTATTTTTGAGAAAATTAGGAAAAACCATCATATCCTATAATATATATGTAAAATAGATCGTCAAAACCCTTAAGAGCAGGATAACAGACATAGTTTGTTTAAGTTCGATATGCAGTATAATAGTGCATATGATATGTCAATATAACCACTCCAGCAAGAACCTGCACCCGAGTACTAAAATCGCACCATAGTTCGTTAAGATTAAGTCAGTATATTTTGCAAGAAATTGACGCATTGTTCTAGGAAGTGTGATATGTATGTAGGTGTGAAAAAATTGTTTCAAGCTTTAATGGCTTTCATTTGTGGCAACACTCCACCGACCATTACACTAATGCTAAATAGGATGGAGAGAAAATATATTTAGTACAAAATTTAGGTTATGTATAAAAAATTTATCGTAACTTGTACGTGCTTGCAATTACTGATTTTTTTTAGCCATAACATGACGATTAATTAAGACAGGGGATATCAGCAGATCTTAACTTTACATGAAATATTCAGATACAATTGTTAGAATTATTAAAACATATGTATGACATTCATAACCTTATTATATTCTACTAAATTAAGAAAGATTAATTGATCTTTAAAATTATACTTCGGATAGTACAGTATAACTACTACAACATAACGTAATCACTATCTCTAAATATTAAATTTGATAAAAAGTAAAATACATTTACATATGGCGGATTGAAATCTGTCGTTGACCAGCTCTCGAAAGATAACATGAGAAAGCCTGCGTATGTCAGGCAAAATTATGCCACAGGCTCGGAGATATCCTTCAACCCCTACAGGATCCATCGCAAAGAAGGCCTTTGTCCAGTACTGGAGTATTTCCCGGATATTACTTAACAAGATTACGATCGATAATGAGTAACCTTAATTTTTTGATATATGTGACTGGTCAAGTTTTATTGAAATCGATAGACTCATTTTATCTCTCTTTCACATTTCAATAACATGACAAATATATTATAGCGTTAACATCATATTTAGCATCTTATCACTTAGCACTAAAAGTACTCAACACACTTGAGAACAAAACAATTGAATATGTAAGGCCAGACAAACGAGTGGAACAATCACTGCTATAGTATAAATTATTTTTGATGTTTTAGCCACACTAAAGACTTAATCCCAATTTATTTTGCTAGTGGTGGTGTGTAAAGTAACTGGTGTTATTATACAGGATAGTTATAACTCAAGTCTCCCGTTGCACGATTTTAACTCAGTTAATCCGATAACTATCTTCTGCACAGAATGAAGTGGCGACGGGACGATTTTAACTTTACTTCTTTTTACATCTTTTCTCACCATTAAAGTACCACAGAGGGAAAGGGAGAAAGTAGTCTTTATTTTGACCTCCTCGACAAAATGTGAGGTTCAAAAGTTATTTTAAGCACAAAATTATTTTAAAAGCAATTTAACCAAATTGTGTGTTGCTATATTTAAATTTCAGGCGTTCTATTATAGACGTTTCTCTGTTTGCCAGTTACCCTGCATTTGATTACAAAATATTATTCGTCAAAAATTAATGTTACAATTCATTTCTGGCATTGTGTAATATTATCAAATTTATAATTTTGTTTATTTTTTTTTTCCTTCATCGTTGATCATATGAATAGAATTCATACAGAGTTCTCCTCTCATTTCCAAAAAGTCCTTTCTTAGTGACAAACTACGTCCCCAAAAGTTTTGAAAACTTTGAAAATTTTTTGTTTAATTTGACCTTAAGGGTTCAAAGACTTCGTGATAAGTTATTTCTCACATGTATAATACTGCTTCGCACGGGTACAATGCTGATACTAAATATACTACAGAATGTCTTACAACGTTCACAGATTTATAAATATAATATGAACGGCTATATAAAAAGATATATTGCAGATATATTTATTTCATTCAAAATCAAAATCAAAATAAATTTTATGTAAGTAGGCTTTTACAAGCACTTTGGAATCGTCATTTTACAATGAAGTGAAGCTACCACCGGTTCGGAGAGTAGATTCTACCGAGAAGAACCAGCAAGAATCTCAGTAGTTACTCTTTTTCAACATTTAAAGAATACATAGTCAAGTTAGTGAAAAACAATTTTTTAAATTAATATATCCTGCTTGGAAGTCAACAGGTATTAACTCCACGCTTTATTATCATCTATAAAATCTTATCTCGAATAATTTTGTTTTTTCAAAAAACTTTTATTTATTCATAAATACCTATTTTGTCCCCTTCAAAATTATCCTCATGAGATATTTAACACTTGTGCCAACGGTTTTTCCAATCTTCGAAGCACTTCAAAAACTCTTTTTTTTATCTGTTTCAGCTCCTCCTTCGATGCCGTCTTTATTTCGTCAAGCGTAGCGTAACGTCGACCTTTCATGGGCCTCTTCAGTTTAGGGAACGAGAAAAAGTCACAGGGGGCCAGATCTGGGGAATACGGTGGCTGCGCCATCATTAGTGTGTTGTTTTTAGCCAAAAAGTCGCGCTCAAGAAACGATGTGTGAGCAGGGGCGTTATTGTGGTGCAAAAGCCAATTTTTGTTCATCCACAAATCAGGTCTTTTCTGGCGGATTGCTTCACGCAAATGACGCATAACTTGCAGGTAATATTCCTTATTGACCGTTCTACCCTGGGGCAAGAACTCATGATGCACCACGCCCCTGCAATCAAAGAAATCTATCAGCAAAACTTTCACATTTGACCGAACTTGGCGCGCTTTTCAACCGACTTCAAAAAGGAGGAGGTTATCAATTCGTCTGTATATTTTTTTATTTTATTTTTTTATGTTTGTTACCTCATAACTTTTTACTGGGTGGACCGATTTTGATATTTTTTTTTGTTTGAAAGGTAGTGCTTCCCGTGGGGTCCCATTTTAATTTTATTTTTTTCCGATGATGGTATCCGTATGAAAACGACATAAGTCTTAAATTTGCATTATGTATGTGCGCGATAAATAGGTGAATAATTCAAAATTGGTTAGCACCTTTTTGATGGTTCTTTTTTTATTATAATATACTTTAAGGGTAGTTTGGTGAAAGTTTGGTAAGGTTCTGAGCATAGGATCCATGACAAATTAAGGGAACGGGAGGGAACGGAACAATTCTGAGGAGCACGTTAGCAATACTCGGTCGAATCTTTTATTTATGGGTTACTTGGATATTTGAATCACCTTCCGGAACATGGTTATGTTCATGTAATTGTCATAATCGAATATTATAATCAACTAGCGACCCGCCCCGACTTCTCACGGGTGAAATAATGATGCTCTATATACTAAAGAATTTGTTTATTTACGACATCTCATTGCAAACTTCTAAAATTGTCAGTGTTTCTTTACTATATTGTTCATTTATTATATACACAAACCTTCCCCTTGAATTAGACTATCTATTAAAAAAAACCGCATCAAAATCCGTTGCTTAGTTTTAAAGATATAGGGACAGAGAAAGCGACTTTGTTTTATACTATGTATTGACGGAACTCCTAAACGGCTTACAGTTAGGGTGCGATTTGGGACAGAATTTCTTACTGTCTTTAATCAAATTTTGTGTATATGATGTGATGTCATATGATGTACGACATAGCATACGAATAGCTCTTTTGCAAAGTTTTTTTACTGAGATCGATTACAGCTCTTTCGAGGGTGGAACCTTGTAGTTCATGCCGCATGACGTATTAAAGCCGCATTTTCGAAAGTCCTCGAAGTAGTTTCTGACTCATATAAACGGAACGTTTAATCTATCCATATTAAGAAAAATTGTTAGTCTACATCAGCTTCACTTAAAATCAAAAAATAAATAAAATTTTAACAAAAAGAAAAACCGACTTCAAACAAAACACAATTTTAAAACAAATAAATAAGCACTAAAAAGGAATAAAAATAATTGCATATTTAACATATTTTTTAGAGTCCTCCGAGGTAAAATTAAATGAAAAATATTAGACTACTTAAAAGTCGATTTACGATTATATAATGTAGTTATAATTATTGCTATATTTGGAGTCGGTACCCTCTAGAGCAAATTTGGGTCGTCGCGGACAGAGTCCATCATCTCATTAGCAATGTTCATGCGATGCTGTTTTTGGTCGCAATTGAGCAATTTTGGTACGAATTTCGCGGCGACCTCGGCGACGGCGAATCGTCTAACGGTGATTCGAAGATTGGCGAATATCATTTTCTCCATTTCTTGTTTTTTCCTGGCACGCTCTTCGTCGTTTCAGCAACGTTTATCGGCGGTCATTTTGTACCGCCGATAAACGTTGCTTCGGTCCAAGGTACCTTCTCCGTATGCCACAGTCAACATTCGGAATGCATCCGCGCACTTAATTTCGTTTTTTATACAAAATTTGATACAGGTTCTTTCATATATTTTTTTTAATAGGTTCAAATCGAGGACGTTCCAAAATAAAAGCAAAGCAACTGTCAACTATTAAGTGAACATTCAAAATGGCCGAGCTTGTCGGCATAAGAGAGACATGAGTACTAACATAAAGCCACAAAAAGATCGAAATTCGAATACATGTATCCTGCGAAAATTCAAAATTCGCGATACTTTTTGAACACACCTCGTATGCCTTTTTTACCAATGAATTTTTTATAAACGATTTGAATTTACGAAACGGTAAAGTTAAAAATGTCTACGGAATTTTATTATAGAAACTGATACCTCGCCCCAAGAAGGATTTATTGACTTTGTGGAGTCGGAAACTTAGCGTTATAAGCTTATCCCTACTTCTAGTGCACATACAATGATTATCGCTGATTTTATCAAAGCGCTAGGCTCTTTATTATCAAGCAAGAATGTTTATGGTTTTTTTATGTTTGACATAGTTTTTGAAATGTATCGTAACCGTAATACTTTTATAGAATTGGCCACTAGTAATTTACATCCGATTTTACTCGTGTTTTCACTACACGTTCAGTGGACTCAATCTGCCTTTTGTTTATAACCTGATCTGTCGATATATCTTAATTAATTCAATATGCACTAAATATATCTTTATCAATTGTATCACGATTTTGTTATCATAATCATTATTAGAACCTATTGTCATATTCGTTTATATGATGAAGCAAATTCGATCCCATTAAATCGGTTATATTAAATGACATTGCTGACGTTAATTATGAACATGTCAAAATACTTTATTGAAATATTTTACGAGAATTTTTAAATTATAATTTTACAGAATAAATCTATTGCCAGTTATATTATTATTATTCAAAGCGTTGTATTATTATTTGAACAAATGTTTATTCTACGAAAAAAAATGGTCAATAAGCAGAAAGTGCTTTTTGACAACATTTAGAATGAAAAATTATTGACATAACTTTGGTCGATTTTTTGATTATTATTTCGTAATTTTAATTATGCAAACGATCATCTCGCGCCATTTTCAACCGACGTAACACAACTGGTTTTTGCGATCAATAAACACACAATTGGTTTTCCAAGTTTTTTCCAAATTCCCGTCAGCTGTTTCATGTTTTTAGAACACTATTATGTCATATATTTATAAAACAAAATGAGGCTTTGGAACATTAATTATTAGAGGGTTTATACCAATTTTGATTGACTTATTAGGTCTAACAACTATCGAAAAAGGTAAAAATCAACAAAGGTAATTAGAATATAATAAAAAACTTTACCATTAATATCCATTAGTCCAATGGTTGACAAACCGCCGACATAAAAGATACTCATAATATCTGTCCTTTTGTTCCTCTTATTACGTGCTTTAAATTGGAGGAAAAAAGGAATTATGGCTTTGTTATCATTATGTTAAAAGAAAGAAAAATTTAATTTACTTCGAGGCTAAAGAGTTATAAGCCCAAACCAATTTCTGGTAAAATTAATCTTATGAATCACGTAGAAATATTTCTTAGACAGATATTATAGAAAACCGCTAAACTGATAACAGATATAAATATAAATATGAGACAACATCACATACATTCTGATCCCAATGTAAGTAGCTAAATATTAAAGCACTAGTGTGTATGTAACAACAGATCAATAGAATGCTAGGCTTTTATGTAATAATTTCATGAATTTATCTAACCTTCAATTTGTACAGCCTTTTTAACATATGAACAGACGATTTTAACATTTGATAATAGTGAAAAGGTTAAAATTGTATGCAATTTAAGACACGTGAGGCAAAGTTGACATTAAAATAGCGGAAAATGAGAAAATAACCCCAGATAACGATGATCAGATATCACAATGATGGAGATTAACTTGTTAGCGACAGGCGACTGTGTATACAGGCATTTTTTAGAAACAACATATGTTTTTTTTTAAATTTAAACTGTATTATGTGCCAACTGTGTACTGGTATACAGCCAACTTGTAACCAATTAATCATGCCAAACTGTCATAAATGTTTTTGCCAGTCAACTTCGATTAATCAGTTATTCACGATGGAATAGTAAAATATATATTTTCCACATTATCCTCATTGGTGTTTACATTTCTTCCAACGCCAATACGCTACCAACCTTAGGAACTAAGAGGTTACAACTGGCTCACTCATCCTTTAAACTGAACAAAACAATAATTAGTATTTCTGTTTGACATTAGTATAGCTGATAAGTGAGTGGTACCTATCCAGACAGCTAGCACAAAACCCAACCACAAAATAAAGATTTAAGCACAATTATAGTATAAATTGCAATCATTTGATAATATTTTACTAGTGGTCGTCCATTGGTCGAAAATTGGCCGTAATTCATTAAAATATTAGATGCGTCAATTCGAAAGATACTTAGAAAAAATTAGGCTCAGCTGATCGGTACTTTGTCACACCAAATTCAAAATTAATAATGTCATGGATTTTCTTCTTTGACATGACGTGTTCTCATTGAAGGCCATTCATAAACTATGAATGTTTTATATAAATATAAAAAATATATACATTTTTTTTTCATTTACCTGACCTGGGAGTTTGCATCTAGAACCTCAGGATCTGCCCTTCATTTAGCCACTAGAACAACGAAACAGACAAATCGTGACAAAACCAGTCTTTTCCTACAATTTTCTTAGCAGTATCGTCGCAAACGTAGATTATTCAATGATAAAATGTTTTGCTCCAAATAATACGCAAACATACATACAGAATTTCAACTTTATCATTAATAGCTCCGACTTCTTCATGCAAAGCTCAGACTTTTCCAATACTGTGCAGTATTGGAAAAGTCTAAGTCTTGTGCTAACTTGCACAGAAAATTTTCAGTACCAGTTTGTGTCGTGTGGACCTACCATTAGTAACAAGTGTGTGCACTGTGCACATTTCACATCAATACGTAATCTAGAACAGAATGCCCCAAATCTCTTGGTTTCCATTGACATTTCATACGTCACCAATCAAGGTTTTCCCGCTGTCTCGTCTAACCAGTTCTTGCCAACGTTGATTCATTCAGTAAATATGTACTTTAGAAATGGTTATTTGCGTTTAAGTTTAATGATTTCAACTAAAATAATAAAACACCGTTAGACATCAAATAAATCATAACTTCGGTCTTGGTTTTATATGATTTTATTTATTCGTCTAAATTGAAATTTTTTTCTGACAATTTTATTTTTGTTTAGTGTAAAATTTTAATTAAAAACACATAGATGGACTGGAAAATGATAGTAAACGGTCACCACCGCAAATAGACGTTGCTAGAAATATTTACCATATCTATATTGCGAATACACCACCAAATATTAGAACTAAGATCTTATTTCAATTGAGCCTGTAATTATACTGGCACACTCTCTGTTTAAACCGACGACGTATTTAATTGTAAACTAAAAACACGTCACAACTCATTAGCTAAATTGGTGTAATTAACAAAATTATGGCAATCGCTCTATCAGTTCCATCGAAGAAGTGTATGTTGTTTAACGTGCAAAAATAAAAAGTACCCAAACGTAATTAAGGCAAACGAAATTTAAAAGGTAAGATTAAATTTTGCGGTACTATTAAAATTACTCGCATGAAACTCTTTTTATTTTTAGAGATCAACTCATTAAAGCTCGTAGTTCGTTGTACTACAGAGTTAATAAATAACTCAGTCGTCAGTGTTGCTAAAATCACGGCAGAGTGTGAACGTCTGCGACTCGCTTCATTGCGTGTATTTATCAAACGCTTGTTCAAATACTATTTCAAGAATAAAATAAATATATTTATTAAATTATTTGAAAATATATTTAATAAATAGTGTTAAGTTTGAAATTAATAAAAACCTGTGATAATGTTTTGAAGATGTCTACAGAAGGTCATGTTTTAAATCATAGAATGGAAACGCCGGGGTTCCACAGGGCTCCGAAAACATTGGACGTTAATGATGTCGAAATGATTTTTGGTACGCCTGCATCTCCCCGAGGCAGAATTCAACCAGATGTTCATCTCATCTCAAATGAAAAGACCAACGGTAGAGATAAGGTTAGTTATGATAATTTTATAATAATTCATGTAATTTATTCCAACAGTGTTTGAGATATTGTTGATGAATTAAATAATCAGGTATATGATAAATAATTGACAAGAGTAACTAAAGCTTAAGACCAAGCATATTATTCAATATAATTACATAGGAATAATTAAATACATCACCATTTGTTAATTTACATTAACTTTAAATGCTCTAGTTAATTGTCTATGTATTTTGTTTATTGTCGGTTCTTCTCGTTCGTATCTACGTTTCGTACATTCCTAACGGTTCATTTTAGTTCACTTAATTCAGAATATAATATGTATTGTTTACAACATGGTTACGCTTTGTTATATGAATAATCTTACAATACTTTTGAATTGAAGTATTATTTGTGTTGTAACGTGTTTACAAACAAGCGTTTGATAAACCAACTCAAAACAAGCATATTTTCATTTCTTAGCTTAATGTCTAACAGATGCCCAAGGGTACAGATTATACTGCCTATTACATTTACGATGAGAAATATAAGTATTTTATTTTTGATTAGATAGAAAATCAGGTTAATCTTGTGTTCCCTTTTAAATCTTCTTAGATAAAAGAAATTTAATTCATAAGCATACATTACTAAATTAAATTGGTATTCACATTGTCTTCGATGAGTTGTCACAATAAACGTGACCATGAATTAGTATTTATGACTTCACTGCTTAGCTGTTTCATACACAACTATACCTGTACATATAACCAGCACACTATACCATAATGTACCTCAGACTTTTCAAAAGTTTTTAGTCATATATTACTAGTATTTATGTACTTATTTTATTAATTTCTCCACACACATTTGTGTCCGTATTTTTTGTATATATTTATTATGCTAACTATATTACATAAACACATAATTATGTTAAACTAAAATGATTTTATTTTTAAATGTTCAAAAAGTAACTACTGAGTTTCTTGTCGGATCTTTTCGGTAGAATCTACTTTCCGAACCGGTGCTAGCTTCACTTAATATAGTTGTTAATTGACGATACAAAAGTGCTTGTAAGAGCCTACTTGGATACAGTATATTTTGATTTTGTATGTCAAGCTTTACTGTACTGACTGTATCAGAAATCTTGGGTTAAAGCACTTAAAACCCCGGGACATTAAAAAGTAATTGGGTTTTTCCGACGAGAAAGTCGGAAAAGTATCGCAGTGTTAGAGACACGTATTGTGTTATTCCAGCACTGATACAGATGCAAACGGATTCTGAGAATGAAGGAAAAGAGAGTTAATCTGTATTTGTGAAATGTTATCTGTGCCGCTCAGCTGACTATGCTTAAATGAGAATAATTTCAATATCCGAAATCGATCGAATGTTTGTAATATTTATTTAAAAAATGTCCATAAGTTTTCGTCTTAGTCTTACATCTGAATTTTATAATGTTTTATGTCTATCGGTTTTAGCGGCCTTTCTACCTTCTTTATCATACATATATGTGAGTTCAAGATATAACCTATCGCCATGACTTTCATAAAACGTAATGATCACTTTTTCCTTATGGCTTTTGAAAGAGTTTCGCCTATAAGTCCTTATATCAGCGGTCATTATTAAAATATACCTACCTGTTTAGAAACAGAATTTACGCTACATTTTTTTTAATCAGCATTTATAAAAAAAAGAATTTAGAATGTTGATTATTCTAATTATTTATTGATCGGGTTTGATTATTGGAGGAAATACAATTGATTATTATTATATTTGTAAAAAGTCATATGGAAAACCCGTAATTTCTTATTACGTCTAGCCGAATAAAAATTACATTAAATCTTTAAATAATTTATTTAAAATAAAATTAAATAATTTATCCATACCGTATCACGATTTTTTATTAAACTCTATATCATAAAACTCTAAGACCAATAAATAACATTAATTTGGACACAAAGACACAAGATTCAACAAACGCTAGGAGGGAGAATTTCTACAATAAAGTATTAGCTTATCTGGGTAAAAAACATCATAATTCAATAAAAAAAACCCAAGGAAATGCCAAATACGTGTTTTTTTTATTTGACATTCGTATTGACATTTATAGTACGAACGTGCAATTATACATGCTGAATTTATTCAATATAATGTATTTGTAACATTTTATGTTTATTTTTTTCATTTTACCTTCCTGCACTTCATCAGTCAAATTTCAGCAAAACTTTAAATATGAACATTTAAATTAAACCACCAAGCAAGAATATTTAGGTCGTTGTGTTCTGATTTAAAGGATCAGTCAGCTTGCGTAACTCCTCGCACAAGGGACATAAAAAATCTCAATTCCCAAAATGATACTGTAAGGAATGTTAAAAAGTCATTTATCTATCTGGTGTTCTTCAAGTAGTACATTTGACCCTCCAAACATTACTGTATATATGTATGTATCTCTGACGTGCACAAAGCCTTAGTAGAGTCCATAATAGGCATTTATAAAAAACAAACAAGGATACTGATACACTGCACTTTCCTGGTCTATATTACACATGAGTAATTTGTTCTTGTTCAAGTTATTAATTCTGCAAAACATCCGGAAATTGAGTGTTTATTACTTGTTATTCTTATTTGTTTTTGTTCAATAATTTAAAATCAAATCTAATTATTTTATTTGAGTAAATTTTAAAATAAAGCATGTTTCAATTGTTAGTATTTCAACTTTACTATTTAGGCTAGACATAGAATTTTTTGGGATGTTTGGAACTTTTTTGTACATAGAACCAATAAGTACAATATTTATTAACATAAGAATTAACAACATTAAATGCTTAAATATATATATACAAATATGAACTAAAACTAGTTACTGTATAAATCTTGACCGCGTGGAATGGTGGCAAGAATGCTAGCAGCATTTCCCCGTTGAATCGCGAAATTCCGATCCTCTGGGCAAAAAACGAACCAGCCCTCCTGTCACCAGTGGAGGCAATGAGGCTGTAGTATGATTCTTATTTTTATATAATTCCGGACATTATGACTATGAATTTCATAACATGACGTTTTTTGTACATTACATAATTTCTTTTAATCTTCACATATGACCCTGATTTAACTTAATTGTTTAAAACAATTCTGTTGCCAGTATCTCAGAACTATTTTAAAAAAAACGCAATGTATCTTGTATTACATTTTGAGCGTTAACAATAATTGATAAAGCACTTGAGGAACGGGATTGTTCAATAAGCCTGTTAAAACATCTCACAAAATATTGATTAAATGCATTACTAGTTTCATAAGATAAGCTTTCTAACAACAAATTTAAAAAGTATTAAACTAGGGAAAATATTCATTAATGTAAATAAATTGTTATTAATGTCTAGAGTGACCAACAGTATTATTCTATAAAAAATAATTTCATTCATTTGCCATTTTGATGACCGTATCGTAAATGATAATGTACCCCACATCAGTTTTCGTCGTGTAAGTTTGTACTAGTTAGCACTTTATATATAAGTACATATGAAGCACCAAAAAGTTTAATTAGGATTTATTTACGTTTTATCACACGTGCTGGCAATGTCAGTGTGACGTTGAAGAACGTGAGAGCCGAAAAGTGTCATAGATGATGGAATATCGAGAAAGATATAACGAACGTGAACAACAAGAGTTATATTTCGAATTTCATGATGTCTGATAAACGAAGAATACATATCGTATTATGTATGTAATGTTCACATATATGATTGTAAGATCGATTTACAAGTTACATATGAATATATATTATAATAAAATATCCACTCGCCGTGCACACACACTGTCTTCACCCGCGCCTAAATTCTATATTTTATAGTCCCGCGCTTTGCGCGATGTGTGTCACTCGAGGGGACAGATACATAAATATACAGACAATATATATATCCATATACTGATAGATCTGTGTACACTACAATGTATATGCCCAAGTCCTCGTTATATATGTTTGCAGCAAGTTATTAATGTCTTATAATATATTTTTCGACGTATGTTTGTCCATTGTCCTTAATTTCAATTTATCAGTAACAAGAGCTATGTTGTCGACATATTAACAGAGGTTGAAGATTAATTGTTTGTGCCTTCCTTAATCGTAATTTATGACAACAGCTTATGCCATTCGGAAATGATCTTACAATTATACGTTACTTAATATAAGCTGCACTTTGACAGTTATTCAATTACGTCATATTAGCCATTAGCGCCCGGTTTCGCTCGACAGTAATGCTTATACTAAATATACTACAGATTATTTCTTTATTCCTTACTATATTGTCTATGTATAATATACAAAAACCTTTCTCTCGAGTCACTCGATCTCTAAAAAAAACCGCATCCAAATACGTTGCGTAATTTTAAAGATCTAAAAGCATAATAATAATGGATTGCGGTAAGCGACTCTGTTTTATACTATGTAATCCCGCTGAGTTTCTTTCGCCGGTTCTTCTCTGGTCAGGGTGTTCCTTCTTCCGAGCCGGTGGTAGTATTTAATTTGACCATCAATAAGTAAGTGTAATGCTGCGATATTGAATAAAGGAATTTGAGATTGAGTTTGAGTTTAATGATAATGATATGAGAGTCGTTTATATGAACTTATTTGTTAGTTAACATTAAAACATGTAAACGACACACAATAATCAGTGCAATTAGATTATAATAATTTTTATAATTGATACAATACAGATATATGATATATACAGATATAATAGGTTGGGGAAAAAGTTTCTTCGTATTTTATATGAAAATTCAAAAAGTTTTTTTTATAGTTTATTTACATTTGACTAAAGTATGTAGGTGCCATTTTGTTCCATAACTTTTTGCCATCTTGTTGGTAGTGACATGATCCCATTGCTGTAAAAATTTTGGGGCTTCTGATCGAAAAACTGCGACAAGTGGTTTTGGCAGTCCTCTCGTGATGTTAACCTGACACTGCCTAAGTAATTCTGCAGAGACCGAAACAGATGAAAATCTGAAGGTGCAAGGTCGGGACTATACGGCGGATGCATTAATACCTCCCAGCCAAACTCTCGTAATTTTTGTTGAGTGGCTAAAGATGTGTGAGGTCTAGCGTTGTCATGGTGAAAACCACACCCCTTCGGTTGATCAATTCTGACCGCTTTTTCTCAATTTCTTGCTTCAATCTCATCAATTGTTCGCAATACAGTTCTGAATCGATGGTCCTGCCGGGCGGTAACAGCTCATAATGAATGATGCCCTTCCAATCCCACCATACACACAGCATTACCTTGTTGCGAGTTAATCCGGGTTTTGCCACAGTCTGTGAAGCTTGACCGGCCTTTGACCACGATCTTTTTCGCACGTTCTTGTCGTATGTGATCCACTTTTCATCACCAGTTATCAGCTTCTTCAAAAATGGTTCGGTTTCATTACGTCGTGATAAAGAATCACAAATGAGTACACGGTTCATTAGGTTTCTTTCAGTGAGTTCATGAGGCACCCATATATCGAGCTTTTTTGTGTACCCAGCTTTATTCAAATGAGTCAAAACCGTTTTGTGGTCAATTGCCAGTTCTTCAGCTACATCGTATCTACTAATATGCCGATCTTGCTCCACTTTTTCAAAAATGGCATCAATTTTGTCCGTAACAGGGCGATCAGAGAGAGATGCATCTTTGATATCAAAATTTCCGGCTTAAAAACGCTTAAACCAAACTTGCGCTACTCTCACAGATTCTGCATTAGGTCCATAAACATCACAAATTTTTTTCGCGGCTTGAGTTGCATTTTTACCTTTTTTATAGGAAAATTTTAAAATGTATCGAATTTCTTCTTTAGATTCACTCATTTTAACAACAACAAAAACAAATGAAAATCACACAAATTCCTAATTTGAATTTGGAAGTGCCTTCTTTAAAATTAAAACTTTATAATGATACCAAAACCAGCCAGATACAAATGGTATATATAGCCAAAGAGATTTTAATACAAGTTCATACATACTATATGCGAAAAGACTTTTTCCCCAACCTAATATAATACAGATATTATGGTAATTATAATTGCTCTGATTTCAAAAGGTAGACCACTAAACTCTAGGCAAGGTGTAAATCCCGATAGGTTTTTCCAGTGATTCCATTTATATCATTATGTTAATATACGCGACAATCCTCGTATAAACATTTTAAAAAATAACGATCTTTTAAAATTATATAGTATTTAAAATTAATACAATAGATTAAAATCTTGTTTATTTCGGTGATAACACGTCGTGTTACTTTTTTAGTTGTTAATTATGCATCATTGTATTAATGTGAATAAAACAACACAAAAACAGCCAGTAACAGTATATTTTTCAAGACAGATAATTTTAACGCGATTTAAAAATGAAAGAGGATAAATTCTAAAGTCTGTACTAATTGCAATGGTCTTCTTATGCCCCGAGGACCGATTTATTTCCATTAAAAATATCTTCCCTAACAATGGATTAAAGGAAGATATAATTTGTGTGTACAAAAATGCATAAGATTTGTCATAATAGCTTCTAACATACAATAGTTCTACCAGTGTAATTCTTCTAAACCCATCTTCATTGACATGTCAAAAACTTTTAAGTTGCTTGTGAAGCGGAAGGTAATAACAACTACCATGTTATACATATTTTTTTATTATTCGTCTTTGGCTTTGGCTTTGGCTTGGCTGGCGTGGCTGGCTTGGTCCGACTCGGCTCGGCTTTCTATATAGCGAGGCGATACACTTGTGTAGAATGTAATTTGTTGTACCTAAGTGTATTTAATGTAGTGTATTCGTATGTTTTTGATACATTAGCTACAACAACAACAACAACAACAGCCTGTAAATTCCCACTGCTGGGCTAAAGGCCTCCTCTCCCTTTGAGGAGAAGGTTTGGAACATATTCCACCACGCTGTTCCAATGCGGGTTGGTGGAATACACATGTGGCAGAACTTCTATGAAATTTGTCACATGCAGGTTTCCTCACGATGTTTTCCTTCACCGCCGAGCACGAGATGAATTATAAAGACAAATTAAGCACATGAATCAGCGGTGCTTGCCTGGGTTTGAACCCGCAATCATCGGTTAAGATGCACGCGTTCTAACTACTGGGCCATCTCGACTCTCGTTAGCGACATTAGCTATTGCAGCTTCTTTTTATAATATAAGTGTAGATGGATATGTAAACTAATATAAAACGAGTGACTACAGGATTAAAACAAAAGAGTAAAGTCACAGCGTGTAAATATTTCACATTTGGGCAAGGCGTCATTTATGAGGTTTGGAGGTTATTCCACCAAACTGGTTCGATGCGGACTGGACAAGTGATTTCCACACGATTCACTTATAATTTTAGTATATTAATATAGCTATATAAGGCTTTGAAACTTGAAACTTGAAGATTGTGTATTCAATTCAGTGAAACTTCAGTACAAGTGAATACACAATCTACAATTAAGTTTCAAAGCTGATTACAGTTATATTAATACATTAAAATTATATGTGCCTTGCCAAAGTAATGAGAGGAAAGAACCGTCGTGATAGAGGTATGCAATTCGTAAATATAAAACTTTTTGTTGCCGAAAACTAGTTTTCTAACAACGTAGTCACCGAAACTCGTTCCACCATTAAAACCCAGCATTCTTTCTTGCAAATGTCGCGATCAAATAAAAATACGCTTGGGGAATCCTAAAGTGCAACAGATATACAAGAAATATAAACATGTTTTTTTTTTTTATTTGAGAACTCCATTAGGTTCCCTTGTGTCTATAGTAACATTGGTTCTGGTTGGTAGTGTGAGTGCAGTATATGATAATGTGTATATATTTTCTACTAAGTATCAGTAATACTAGCTTGGATTACTGTGGTATTGTTAACCGAAGTGAAATATGAAGACTGAAAAAAGAGAAAAAAAAGGAAATTTTGATTAAATATCTATATTAAGCTTGATAATTTAACTTTGACTGGTTAGCGAGTATTAAATATATTTTAAACCGCTATATAGATTTAATTTATTTAAATCAAATTATACTTTAAGATGAAGTTTTTATTGTAGTAACATTACATCATGAGCATATTTCGCAATGAGGCTGTAACGCATGAATCGATGGGGTCGATGGCCTCGCCCACGTTTTACTCAAACTTAGTATGACATTGGAAATTGAAAACCTCTGGCAACTGCGTACGTAACATGACAAACTAAATTACATTTATAACATTCTAATAGAATCTCATTATTTTCTTTTTCATATAAAATGGACATTAGACATTCTGGTATTAAACATAAATCGGGTACCTATTCGCACTGTTGTAAAAGATGATTAATTATTATTTAAATATTTTTAAAACATTTAAATAATTTGCTTTGAGAATAGGCATGTTTCATCTCACCAACTAAATACATATAGTTTAACAGATTTGTATAGTTTGTTCCTCGACTCTTCACGACCATAGCTTGGAGTTATATAGAATGATACGTTTTTAAACAAAGGGACGATATAAAGCAAAAAATATTTGAAACGGTCTTGTAGCTGTTGAGATCAGCACCTATAATAAATGGGTCCAAACCTACGTAATTAATGATTATTCTGAGTAATGTTACTCTGAGATTAGTTCTAAAAAATTAGTAGCTAAACATTGAATGACTCAAGAAAAGTATGTATACATCCATATTTAAAGAATAGCCTACCTAAGCCAATGGGTTCATCATTACAACCTACGGAAAGATAACCTTTTTAACTATATTGGGTGTGTAATTTAGCATCTTTAAAGTCGAAAAACTATATCAATAATATAAATTCAAAAGCAACTTCACTTGGTGGTAGGGATTTGTGCAAGTCCGTCTGGGTAGGTACCACCCACTCATCAGTTATTCTACCGCCACATAACAGTACTCAGTATTGTCGTGTTCCGGTTTGAAAAGTGAGTGAGCCAGTGTACCTACAGGCACAAGGGACATAGCATTTTAGCTCCTAAGGTTGGTTGCTCATTGACGATGTAAGGAATAGTTAATATTTCTTACAGCGTCATTGTCTATGGGTGATGGTGAACGCTTACTATCAGGTGGCCCATATGCTCGTCCGCCAACCTATACCATAAAAAATACTGTATGTTTGTCTGCTAGGATTTCACGTTCAGCCTACTTCTTAAACGAGAAGGAAGAACGGACCCAAGTTACTTTTCCATAACTAATACCTGACGATCGTCATTACATGAGTGAAAAGTAGAATTAAATACAAATAATGTATATGGATCTAAATAAAATAATAGATGTTGGCGTTACGCTACCGATTCCAAACATTTTGCCTATAATCTAACCGACTTCAAAAATTGTCTTAGAAATAAAATTAAATATAAAGAAAGCATATTTATTCTTTTTTTAAATTTACTTTTGATCCCAATTAAATGTGAAATAAAATAATACAACCCCGAAGGCTGAAAAAATACATTAATAAATGACTCGGCTTGAATTTAATATTATTTAGCAATGAATAACGGTCAGATTTTGACCACCAGACGATCACTAATGTCCTACACATATATATAACCTGCCTAACGAGTCTATGACTAACATGTGACGTCCACTAGCTATCTCATGACGTCATAAACACGTCATAAAACCATCACAGACGTCCAAGGTAATACTTTCTATATATATTACACCTAGTTATCATAAAATTAGCAGTATATGAAGTGCTTTTTATTAACATAAGAATGAATAACATTAAATGCTCAAATATATACAAATATGAACAAAATGTAGTTACTGTATAAATCTCGATCGCGTGGGATGGTAACAAGAATAGCAACATTTCCCCGTTGAATCGCAATTCCGATCCTCTGGGCAACAAACGAACCAGCCCTCCTGTCACCAGTGGTGGCAATGAGGCGAGGTGTTATACTTTTGATGAAGTTTTGTGCACCATTACTCCAAGGGCCTTGGCCCTTGCCAAACGCTTGCGTTTCGACAGCAAATAGAACAAAAGGTAATTTTATATAAGACACGAATATTTAGATCTTTTTTACTTCAGCTTTTTCCGCAGCGGCACCGGCTCTTGACATTTCATTTTACATTTCTCGGATATGAGGCGGGGCCAACGTGTCAACGCATGTAGCGTCCCACACAAGTGCCCGTCCTCGTTCCCAGGGAACTAATGTTAATCCATCAGGTCTCTTACTATCATCACGACTAATTCTACGAGGCTCAGTAAGAGCAGGAACGTCGATGGTGGCAAGAGCCTCTTTTATTGTGTCATTAAGAGAACCGCGACGGAAAAGCCTGCCTGAACTCCTTGGCCAAGAGAGACCGTGTAAACCGAAAGAGTCCACCTCCTTTCCACACGGGCATCTGTGCTCAGAACACAGAGGTGTTCCCAGTCGGAGACCAATCGATATGCGAAAACATTCATTATCTAAAAGTGTCCCAAGATTTTTGAGGGTAATGATTTCAACCAGTGACTTGACTCCTTAGCAATATACACATATGTATTGGTAAGTCTACAAGGAAAACACTTCAGGAAAATATTGAATGATTACAGTTACTTCCTTAAAATATCTACCGGATAATTCTAAGAACGAATTTTAATAATAGATTACACTAGCACAAACATTATGGGACGACATATGACGCGAGGGATGTCACGCTATTTATAGAGACGATTCTTATATATGTTTCTTATGTTGCTTAACTTGAAAAACTACTGAGTATACATGCATTGCGTTTCAGAAAAATTTAAGTATAACTAGCGACCCGCTATGGATTCGCACTTTATTAATAAAGTAATTGAGAATCGTGATAATGAAAAAAGTAGATTTTATTTGTATTATATCAATTTATATATCTGTGTCAAAATTAAAAACCATGAATAATTTGATTGTGCCCTACATCAAAATAAGTCCACGGCTTCGTTAAAATTTAGATAGTTTTAATTGCAACCGGTTATAACCAGTTATCCGACTACCCGATTTACAGCGTACGATTTTTTCGTTATACATATCAATACCTTCACAATTAAATATTTGATCGAATACCCAAAGTAACTAATATTTTTACCTCTTTAAGAATAATAATTGTTTGGAGTAAAAGGCTTCGCAAAATTTGAATAATTTTTTACTAGTTAGTAATAGATAAAAATAGTTTTTATGTGTGTACCTTAGAAGATTGACGCATGCTATAGCGGACTTCTGTAGATCCAAATTCTAGAATACTTTAGTAAGGCGAAAACAGTGTTTTGGATAAAAATCCGAAACATGTCAGTAATTTTGTTCAAAACTTTACAAGTGATGTATATGACCTATATCGCTTATCGCAAATATTTTAAGCTGTTTGAAATATAATGAGTCATCTCCGGTCTTTTGTTGTTTTCTTTTACGTTACCATGAATTCGTGAAAATCATTAGTATAAGGCCACTCGCCCATGGCGACTTTTAATGAGAGCTTCGCTACTAACGCTCGTCATATTATTATTAGTTGCATTTGCAACGCGCTAGCATCGCTGCAAATTCATCGTGGGCAAACGGCTTTAGTTATTGTTAAAAGAAAATTAATCTCAGATGCGCAATTATTTTAAACGAACACTGAAGTATAAACCTGTGCTTAGCCGATTGAAGGTTACTTCATTACATACAGATGAATAGTTATGTGGGTAATTGACGGCAATTCACTGAATGTCTAACGTTAAAATTTGATGTTCAAGTAGTTGAGGAAAATGCGTTAACTTTGTATTTATTAAGTATGTACACCGTTGGGCAAGTTTACTGACCTAATATTATAATGTCCCTTCATACAATAATACTGATATCAGCAAATCATCAACGTTAATACATTTTAAAACATGGTAATTAAATACAGTCTATTAATAATTCGTTTATTGTATATACGTATTTAAAATTACAATACCAAATAGGCATTACAAGCACTTCTGAATCGTCATGATCAAGGAAAACTACAACCGACTCCGAATGAATTGTTCGGATCGTGATAATGAAAAAAGTAGATTTTATTTGTATTATATCAATTTATATATCTGTGTCAAAATTAAAAACCATGAATAATTTGATTGTGCCCTACATCAAAATAAGTCCACGGCTTCGTTAAAATTTAGATAGTTTTAATTGCAACCGGTTATAACCAGTTATCCGACTACCCGATTTACAGCGTACGATTTTTTCGTTATACATATCAATCGTACCTTCACAATTAAATATTTGATCGAATACCCAAAGTAACTAATATTTTTACCTCTTTAAGAATAATAATTGTTTGGAGTAAAAGGCTTCGCAAAATTTGAATAATTTTTTACTAGTTAGTAATAGATAAAAATAGTTTTTATGTGTGTACCTTAGAAGATTGACGCATGCTATAGCGGACTTCTGTAGATCCAAATTCTAGAATACTTTAGTAAGGCGAAAACAGTGTTTTGGATAAAAATCCGAAACATGTCAGTAATTTTGTTCAAAACTTTACAAGTGATGTATATGACCTATATCGCTTATCGCAAATATTTTAAGCTGTTTGAAATATAATGAGTCATCTCCGGTCTTTTGTTGTTTTCTTTTACGTTACCATGAATTCGTGAAAATCATTAGTATAAGGCCACTCGCCCATGGCGACTTTTAATGAGAGCTTCGCTACTAACGCTCGTCATATTATTATTAGTTGCATTTGCAACGCGCTAGCATCGCTGCAAATTCATCGTGGGCAAACGGCTTTAGTTATTGTTAAAAGAAAATTAATCTCAGATGCGCAATTATTTTAAACGAACACTGAAGTATAAACCTGTGCTTAGCCGATTGAAGGTTACTTCATTACATACAGATGAATAGTTATGTGGGTAATTGACGGCAATTCACTGAATGTCTAACGTTAAAATTTGATGTTCAAGTAGTTGAGGAAAATGCGTTAACTTTGTATTTATTAAGTATGTACACCGTTGGGCAAGTTTACTGACCTAATATTATAATGTCCCTTCATACAATAATACTGATATCAGCAAATCATCAACGTTAATACATTTTAAAACATGGTAATTAAATACAGTCTATTAATAATTCGTTTATTGTATATACGTATTTAAAATTACAATACCAAATAGGCATTACAAGCACTTCTGAATCGTCATGATCAAGGAAAACTACAACCGACTCCGAATGAATTGTTGAATCAACTAGAATCTGAGTCAATCATTTTGATTAATCTTCATTACGCTTTAAGTGATTAAATAAAACCAATAACATTATCAATTATATAATATTTCATGCGATTTCCTAATATTATTTGTATTCCACTTACAGTTTATTTCCAAAATTTCGATAACAGTTTCGTTGACATCCAAAGCGTCACTTTTTCGCAAATCCATAATTAATCCAGCTCTCGATTAATATCGCGTCAATTTACTGTCAAACGTTGTTTATTAGGCTTCTTCCTGCTATGGATGGAACAGAGTATAAGTATTACTCATTTATTTATTAATTGCGAAAACAAAACAGTTCACCGCAGATTGCCTAATAAATAGTTAACACATCAAAACAGACTCGTCTATGAAAGACTTCTTTTAGATACAACGTCCTTCTGAATGTTGGCATAGGTGGCTCATTGAACGTAGACATTGGTGGCCATTTGGCCAAACATGATATTAAGATGATTAGCAGTATAATAGCAACTGCTAATCATCTGTGTATTACTTGATTCCTTTAATCTCATTTTGCGATACCACGTAAGAGATAGCAGAAGCTAAACCAACACTTTTAGGTTTTTTTAAGGAAAAAAACAACCAATTTCTCACGTCCCGACTGTTTTATATTTCTTGACTGATGAACGCAATAAATTTACTGGCCTCAGTCCAAACAAACTATTTTCGAGGTAATGTTATACGTACTACGATGGTGAGTATGTTAGACAACTTTTTGCTTCATTTTCAATATGCAGTGAAATATAATGATAATCTATTTTAACCACAAAACTGACTGCCAAAATTTAACCTGAAGATTGCATTTTTAAACTCCAGGCAAGTGTCACTGAATTCAATGACTCGGCGATTAAAGAAAACATCGTGAGGTTGCTTGCTATTTTCCTGATAACATTCTTCAAATGTCTCCATCAATGTACCCATAGCTCAAGAAAGCAAGTCCCTAATTTCTTCTCAAAGGGCCTCGTATTAGTAGCCGTGGCCAAAATTTGGGCAGGAGGACAATACTTTAAGATGATACGTAATCTTAAGTAGGTTAACGACTGTCTGACCCTAATAGCTGTACTCACCTTGACTTCGAATGTCTTTGTTGTAATTACAAATATTATTTATAAATAAAATCTACTACATCACGTTAACTAACTGATAAGACACTGATAAAATCCTGAGTAGGTATTTCCCAAAAAATAACAGTAGGTACTTTGTTTTAAATTAAGAACTTAAGTAACTATTCTACAAAACTTGGTAGTGTTTCATTGTATCGGAACTCATAGTGGTAAGGCTTTGTAAGGCAGTAGGTTTTATGGGTACAATCACTTCGTCATATATCATATCTCCAAACTTAATATTGTTCTGTTCCCTTTTGAAGGGTGAGTGAGACACTTCAACACTACAATTCAATTTGACAATTGGGCCTTCCACCATTATATTATATTAATTTAAAAAATATGGACATAAATTTTTGAGTTACCTTACCTCATAGACATATTCCAAGAAGTATGGTAGTTTATGTACCATCAATACCAAGACAACAATGAGAATAAGGTATTAATATATCCCTTGTGGCTATAACCAGAATTTGTAACAGAAGTTTCTAAAGCATAGAACAGCGGCCATTATATCGAGGATGAACTTGAGATACCATGTCCTGATAGAACAAAGAGTGTGGAGGAATAACTGTCGATGAAATATCTCGGGTAACTACACAAACTAAGGCAGGATGTTGACGTATTGCTGTGATAAGTGTTCGTCACACAAACAGTAATTACAGAGTTAATGACTCAGTGTAATGTTTAGCAAGAGGGACTTAACCAGAGAGAGCTGCTTCCAACTAAATCATGACGACAGACATCCTTGGGGAGTTATCAGCTGTAGCAATTCTCATTAAAAGCTGAGAACCCGCAAATAACATTGACTTATTTCATGGTATGGACATGGTCCATGGTCCAGAGTCAAGTTTACTGACGCCAGACGTAAATCGTCACGAACAAAATACAAAAATTAACAGTGTCATACAAAGGTAATGTCGTGACGTGTGTGACGTCATAGCATGTTCACAATATTTATTTAGTTGACTATATTGCCTTACTATATGTATATAGACTATATATATATAACAAAATGTATTAAACTAACAGATTAGGTATGTTGATTAAATTGATAGAATCAAACAATAATAGTATAAAACTTATACAATCAAGTTTTCAATATCTCTAAGTAAGAAAATTATATTCTCATATTATTATAAAATATAACATGTATTGCTAATATACAAGAAGTATAAAATTAATAATTATACACACATAATCGACTAAAAGATTGGAGAAAAAGATTAACTACTGAGTTTTTATTCGGTTTATCTCGATAGAATCTAAATTATATTTTTAGTTTTATATTTAAATATTGTAACATGATAAATTGAAAGTAATATAAGAGATAACTAGAAAAAAATATATTTTGAGTTTTATTCATTGGTATAATTATTAAAGCAATGAACAACAAGTTGCATTGTCTGCCTCGACTTCAATTTGAAACCAAAGTAACTAAGTGTGCCAGAATCAGTAACTACTAGATTTTAAAGATATACTAAGTATATTATATTTCTTGGGCAAAATCGCATATTTTCTAGAGTACTTGTTACGCATTGTTAATGAGGAAAATAAAACTACATAATAGCCCTCAATCAAAGTTATATTTATAGATTTAAATGCTAGTCTATTAATTTAAATGGCTTTATTCATTACCAACTTGATATCAAAAGTATAACACCTCGCCTCATTGCCTCCACTGGTGACAGGAGGGCTGGTTCGTTTTTTGGCCCGAGGATCGGAATTGCGATTCAACGGGAAAATGCTGCTAGCATTCTTGCCACCATTCCACGCGGTCAAGATTTATACAGTAACTAGTTTTAGTTCATATTTTTATATATATATTTAAGCATTTAATGTTGTTTATTCTTATGTTAATAAAAGTAAGAGGAAAACTTGATATTATTTATAGATTTATACAGGTTATAATTTGTTCACACTTCCTTTGCGCTCAGGTGCGAAAACCCCATTACATAACAGATTTTCCACCATAATTCCATGTTGAAACACAAACATTAAGAATAATTATGTCTGGGTTTAATGATAATTGAATGTGAGGTTTTTCAAGCGCCGGTCATAATATAATTACCCTCAAATGTATTTTTTACTAAAGAAAAACCGATTTATTTAATACCTATTTGAATATCACTTAAAATATATTCATATAAAACATAATACATGACAATTTCTATTATATAATGTAGGTAATCAACATTTAAATGTAAGTATATTTATCGAGTTTCTTCGTACTTTCCTTTCCTTTATTTGATTACCTTTTGAGTGATTAGTCGGTACAATTATAAGACTCTTTATTTTTCGATTTTCGTTGTCCAAACGGAAAGTTTACGCTTAATTACGATGGTAATCAAATTTAAATAAGTGTTGACAAAATTAAGTCATAAATAAAGCACGTAGCATTTTTTTTTAAAAGTATTGTTGCAATGCCCCAATTTTATTAATAAGCTATTAATTTTCCCTCCTTTTAAGCTTATCACTTGTGTTAGGAATGGGTACGACAATAGCACAAATGATCAGGATCGATCCTGTGAATTTTAAATCGCTAGGCTTCCCGTGAACCACTGAGCTATTGACGCTAAAAAGAGTTTGCAAGATGAATAATTTATATTAACAATCTTAGTTTAAATTATTCGAAGCGATTGTTTAATAAGATCCAACTATTACATAAGCATACATAGGTGCAAACAGTGGTAAGCGTCTTTGTTTTATATTAAAGATTATTATTTCACAGTTACTAATATAACTTCCCGCCATTTTATACCTATTCGCAATTATATTCTAATAAACAGATATGTTATATCCATACTAGACAACAGAAAAAAGTGTGCCGCACCGGGGACCGTTTATTTTAGTTTATTTTTACATTTCGTTAAAAGTAAAAAGGATAGCTTGATAAAAACAATAAGTAAAAGGGATAACTAGATGTTTTAATTACGCAAAACGTATTACTACGTAATTATGATGTATTATAACGTATTACTACGTAAAACAACTAAAGGCAAACGTCCCAATTAGGACGTTTTCTAGTCTAGTCACTTTTTGCACGTTAATAACATATCTGTTTACTACAACATCATTGCGTATTCGTATTAAATTCCCGGTACAGACTACAAAATAATTACGTATTTCCCGCTAAAACGTTAAGATGGCGCCTTTA